>NC_137340.1:13149549-13749549 GCF_965287045.1 Carcharhinus amblyrhynchos | reverse complement strand
GACAATATTAATAATCCATGGAAGGACAATGCAACAACAACAACTCTTGCACTAGTTTACCCCGAATTATCAGTCCTGAAACATGACTGTTACACTATTGTACCCTTGTACAGTGAGGGAGAAAGTTGCTTTAAAAAGAAGGACTGAAATGTTGTCTGCGGGACCATTAATAGCAAGAGCCAAGGTTAAAGTTGAGCCACTAAGAAATGGAGCAAGTTTGTAGTGGAGAATTAAGATATAGCAATGTAAATAAGAAGTTAGCTTTCATAAGGGAGATGACTATCACAAATATATGAATTAGGAACAGGAGTCGCCCATTTGGTCCTTCAGGCCTGCTCTGCTTTTTCGTAAGGTCATGGCTGGTCTGATGTAATCTCAACACCATATTCCCACCTACCCTCTACAACCTATTCCAACACTGCTTTTCAAAAATTTACCCACCTGTGTCTTAAAAGTACCCAAAGACTCTGCTTCCAATGCCTTTTGAGGAAGAGACTTCTAAAAATTCACAATCCTCAGACAGAATATTTCTGTTCATCTTCATATTATATGGATGACCCTTTATTTTTAAACGGTGACCCCAGTTCTAGATTCTCCCATGAGGAAACGTTCTCTTCACATCCAACCTGTCAGTACCCCTCAGAATCTTGCTCTGAATCACTTCTTTGGTGATTGCAATTTTCTTGAGTTTCTTCCAATTCCTGATTTACAGCTATTTCTGGGATGTTTCTTGTATCCTCTGGAGAAGACTGATTTTAAAAAAAAAAATTCAATCCACCTGCCATCACCTTATTTTCTATTATTCGTTTTTGATAGTCCATCTAATCTTCCTACCTGCCACTCCTTTTGCATAATTATATGCTTCATCTTTCAATTTGATATCTTTTAACTTTTTTATTTAACTACAGATGGTGGATCTGCCCCTTGGAATTTTTTTCTCGTTGGAATGTACCTATTCTGTGTATTCTGAAATATCCCTTTAAATGTCTGCCACTGTATCTCTATGGACCTATCCTGCAACCTAATTTGCCAGTTCACTTAGCTAGCTCTGCTTTTGTGCCCTCATTTAAGTTTGAAATACTATTCTTAGATGCACTCTCCTCTCTTAAACTGAATGTAAAATTCAGTCTTGTTATGAATGCTGCTAGCTACGGACGCTTTCATTATAAGATCATTAATTAATCCTATCTCATTGCTCAACTCTGGCCCCAGTATAGCCTGCTTTCTGGATAGTGCCAGAACATGCTATTTTAAGAAACTATCCCAAAAACATTCCATGATTTCCTCATGCCCTATACACCACTCCCAAAAGTGACTTCTTGCCTGTACAATTTTCATTTCTACTCAAACCACACCTACATCCTGATGTCCTGAACCTGGGCCATCTCTCTCTGTTGTCTGAATACTATCCTTAGTCTAGAGATTCCCCCACATCTTTTCCTAGCTTCCTGCCCTTCCTAAATTTGACGTGCCCTTCAAATGTTCAGATTCTAATCAGTCACCCTGTAGCAATGTCGCTGTAATGGTGATCACATCATACTATTTTATTTCTATTAGCACTATCAGTTCATCGGCTTTGTTTCAAATGCCTACGGACACTGAGATATAAAGCTTTTAGTTTTATTCTTCTTATTATTTTTGTAATCTTTAGCACTACCTACGAATTTGTCCTCTATGTCCATGCCTATTGCTGCCTGTTTATCATTTTCCACATTAATATCTTTCTCTCATGTCATGTCTCTGTTTGATTTAACACAGCTTTCCAAATTTGATCCCTTCTGCCCATTGTTTAGTTTAAAGCCCTCTCTACTTTCCTAGTTATGCAGCTTGCTAGTGCATTGAACCCAACATGGGTCAGGTATAGACCAACCTAACAGTATTGCCGCCACTTTCCCTAGAACTTGGTGCCGTTGAATGAGAGCCCACTTCTTCCACACCAGTCTTTGAGCTATGCATTCATCGCTCTAACTTTATGTACCCTATGCCAATTTGTATGTTGTTCAGGTAATCTGGAGATTATTCTCTTTAAGGTTGTAGCATTGTGAAAATTTGAGTGTTAAATGTTTGTGGAAGTTATTCAAGGATAGATGATCGGAAACAAGTTACTGTAGCACAGGTTGGACAAATCATTAGATACTTGTGGCTTATATCTGAGGAAACTGAGAGAAGCTAGTAAAGATCTATCCGAGGACTTGACTACAACTTCCAAATATTTTGTCGAAAAGACACCTGTGCCAAAACAAATGTAATGACCCTTTCCAGAAAATTAGACACTGTCAGACTTTATAATTTATTATAAGTTATAATAAATCATTGTTTGAGCAACCTGGTAGAATTATTTGAAGAAATAATACAGCAGCTAGATAACAGAAATGCAGTGGATTTGGTTTTAACATAATTTCAAGAAACAGTTGACAAGGTAACACATGAGAGACTTAATTCCATTATTTTTACTCTAAGGGGAAGCGGCCGCATGGATAGGGAGATAGTTGATGAGCAGAAAGCAATGGGTGTGGACAAAAGGAAGTTAGATTGGAAAGATGTGGTGAGTTGTATTCCACAGCATTTTGCATCCAAGCTACTCTTATTTATCAAAAATATGAATGATCGTAGAATCCTGCAGTGCAGGAGGAGGCTATTTAGCCTATTGAACCTACAATGACAGCAATCCCATTGAGGCTCTATTCCTGCAATCCCGTGTATTTGTGCTACTAATCTCCCTGACGCTAAGGAACTGTTTAGCATGGCCAGTCCACCTAAACTGAAGATCTTTGGATTGTGGGAAGAAACTGGATCACCTGGAGGAAACCCATGCAGACAATCACCCAAAGCCGGAATTGAATCCAGATTCCTTGAGCTGTGAGGCAGCAGTGCTAAGCATTGTGCCGCCATGACTCCCCTAACTAGTCTAGACTTTCTAATTGATGGAACTATATCGAGATTTGCTGATACATTTAGGGGAAGGGGGAGTGAAAAATTGTTGTAAGGGATGTGAAATACTTCAGGAGAACAGCCAATTGACTAGCAGGATGGCCAAATAAGCAGCAAGTAAAAGTCATTGTAGAAAATGGGAAGTAAAACTTGTAATCAAGAATAGGACAACAGCACCTTAAGATAGGAAGAAGTTGGATAGAATAAAAGAGCAAAGAGTCCTTGTGTGATATTACACAGAGCATTCAAGACAACCGGACAAGTATTTTAGCCCATTTGATATAATGCCCAGTAAACGCATGCCATGTTCATAATTTCCAAATAGGAAATTTACTTTGTGTGGAATTGTTTGGAACTGACTTTTCCTTCAAAGTGGGCAGTATGTGCTGAAAAAGATGACCGCTGAGGGTCATCTAATCTGACCTGTGAATTAAAAATCTCACAAGGACAAAAGGGTACATTCCAGACTGAGACGTGTCAACTGACCGTATCCTGAGACCATCCAAATGACATTCTTGAGTTGAGTGAGTCTCTCTGAAACAAAGATGGTGATTGTCTCAACTTTCCCTTAGAATGAATATCTTCAAACATTAAATCAGGTTGTGGCTAATCAACCTAGGACTAAACCATATTTGGTAAAAGAAGCTGAGAAGCGACAGATGGTAGCCACGTTGATCTCCCTTTTAATCTTAAGGTGCTGACTACAGAAAGACACAGCAGAAGCAGAAAAACTGTAACATCGTAAGGTCTCCAAGCCTGTTCCTTTCTGGTCCACCAATATTGCCAACTGACCTTCTGGCAACAGGACTACAGGTAACTAACTTTGTGAACTGCAGAAAGTCCATCTCTTCGAGAGAATCCTGAAAAACACATTGGGGCATAACTCTGGCGATTCCAGTGACCTAAATTACACATCAGGAGTGAAGACATTCTTTCCATCAAGTCTGCAAAGTGTGTTTTCCAACAGGACAATCAGCTGGATTATGAGCTATTTTTGTTTATAACTTGTAAAAGTGCACTATTCTCTTCAACTGTACTTTCCTTGTGCTTGACTGTTTGAGTGAGTGCTCTAGCACTAAATTTTGAATTGCATGTGCAAATAAACAAAAAACTTACTGCTGGTTAATCAATTGTTCACATGTTTGGGTTAAGAAACACACCCACCTTCTCAAGCTAACTGATCAATGGACAGTAGGGTAGGGAAATGGGATCAGTAGTGTTCTAATAGAATTGGGAACTGCATCTGGGTCAGAACAATTGAAATGAATTGGTTGAATTTTAAAGAATAAATTGGAAGCAAAAGGGAAAAGTTCGCTAGCTGAACTTATTTATTTACCAAAAAGGCTTTTCATGTATTAACACTAGAAAGTCAAATGTCTAACTTTAACATAAAATCATTCCTAGAACAGGAGGATTTAACTTGACATAGATGTACAACCTTAACGATTGAACAGTTGAGAGCAATAGCTAAGCAGGTGCAAGTCTGTATGAAGCACCTGAGGTGCTAAAATTGCAGGCTGAGTCATTTTCCCTCACCCCATAATTGGAAACAGACAGAAGATATGGAGCCTGAAATAGGCCAGGTTACCTTGGCAAGCTTTGACCTAGAAGAGCAGAGACTGGAATTGGAGTTTCAAGAATGATACAGAGAATACCAGGAGATAGACTTTTCCAGATGGAAAAAATCAAGAAGTTGGAAAGGTAAATGAAACAGATAATTCCTCCCTAGCGAATGCTATCTTCATATAGAATATGAGCCACCAGAATTTCATGTGGCCGAAGTTCGGAGCCAAACTTTGATTTCTTAAAATTTTCTCAGTAACGAAATTCGAGGAACATAAGAACATAAGAAATAGGAGCAGGAGTAGGCCATCTAGCCCATCGAGCCTGCCCCGCCATTCAATAAGATCATGGCTGATCTGTCGTGGCTCAGTTCCACATTCCTGCCCTCTCCCCATAACCCTTAATCCCCTTGCTTATCAAAAACCCACCAACCCGCGTCATAAAAATATTTAGCAAGGCAGCCTCCACCACTTCAACGGGCAGAGAATTCCAGAGATTCACCACCCTTTGAGTGAAGAAGTTCCTCCTCAACTCCATTCTAAACCGCCCCCCCTTTATCTTGAGGCTGTGCCCCCTAGTCCTACTGTCTTTTTTGAGCGGGAAGAGTCTCTCCACCTCTATCCCATCCATCCCATTCATCATCTTATACGTCTCAATGAGATCTCCCCTCATTCTTCTAAACTCTAACGAGTACAAGCCTAGTTTATTCAGCCTCTCCTCATAGCTCAACCCCCTCAACTCTGGTATCAGCCTAGTAAACCTCCTCTGCACTCCCTCCAAGGCCAAAATATCCTTGTGTAAGTGCGGTGACCAAAACTGCACACAGTACTCCAGCTGCTGCCTCACCAATGCCCTATACAGCTGCAGCAAGACCTCCCTACTTTTATATTCAATCCCCCTCGCTATGAAGGCCAGCATCCCATTTGCCTTCCTGACCACCTGCTGCACCTGCAGGCTGGGTTTTTGCGACTCATGCACAAAGACCCCGAGGTCCCTCTGCACCGTCGCCTGCTGCAGTTTTTCACCACGTAAGTAATAGTCCTTCCTACCATTATTCCTACCAAAGTGGACCACCTCGCACTTGCCAACATTAAATTCCATTTGACAGTTCCTGGCCCATTAGCCCAGCCTATCTAGATCCTTCTGCAGACTCTCCACACCTTCCGCGCAATTTGCCCTTCCACCAATCTTGGCGTCATCAGCAAATTTCAACACCATACACTCGGTTCCCTCCTCCAGATCATCTATATAAATGGTAAATAGCTGAGGCCCCAGCACCGACCCCTGGGGCACTCGACTAGTCACCAACCGCCAATCCGAATAGCACCCATTAACCCCCACTCTCTGCCTCCTATTTGACAACCAATCCTCTATCCACGCTAACACCCTACCCCCAACTCCATGCCCCCTTACCTTCTGCAGTAACCTCTTGTGAGGTACCTTGTCAAACGCCTCCTGAAAATCAAGAAAGACCACATCCACCAGCTCTCCTCTATCCACTGCCCTAGACACATCCTCATAGAACTCCAATAAATTTGTCAGACACGACTTGCCCTTAACGAAACCGTGCTGCGTCTGCTCTATCAAGCAATTCCCCTCAAGATGCCTCGCTACTTCCTCCTTGATGACGGATTCTAACATTTTACCTACAACAGACGTTAAACTAACCGGCCTATAATTCCCTGCCTTTTGCCTGCCACCCTTCTTAAACAACGGCGTAACACTAGCCGTTTTCCAATCTTCCGGCACTTCCCCGGAATCCAGCGACGTTTGGAAAATAACCACCAAGGCATCCACTATCACCTCCGCCATTTCTTTCAGAACCCTCGGATGCATTCCATCCGGTCCTAGGGACTTGTCCACAATCAGCCCCTCCAGTCTGCCGAGCACCGCCTCTCTAGTGACAATAATGTCATTGAGACCCTCCAGTCCTACCATCTTTCCATCGCTAACACCCGGCAAATTATTCACGTCCTCCTCCGTGAAGACCGAAACAAAAAAGTTATTCAAGACCTCAGCCATTTCCCCATCCCCTACCACTAAGTCCCCCCTCTCATCCTCTAAGGGTCCAACGTTCACCCTAGCCAGCCTCTTCCTTTTTATATATTTATAAAAACACTTGCTATCCTTTTTTATATTAAGCGCTAGCCCAGCTTCATAGTTTCTCCTACCCTTCTTTATCAACTTCTTTGTCAATCTTTGTTGACATTTAAACCTCTCCCAATCCTCCTCTCGCCCACTACTGTTAGCTACTCTAAACACCTCCGCTTTTAATTTAACACTTTCCTTCACCTCCTTCGTTATCCACGGCTTATTACCTCTCCTCCTACGGTCCTTTTTAACCATCGGAATAAATTTCTGCTGAGCACCAAGAAAGATCTCCTTAAAGATCCTCCTGCTCCTCAGTAGACCTACCTTACAACGCGCTCCCCCAGTCAACATTCGCCAATTCTTCTCTCATCCTACCGTACTCCCCTCTGTTCAAACAAAGGACGCGTGTCCGGGAACCCACTTTCTCCTCCTCCATCAGCACCAGAAACTCCACCATACAATGATCACTCTCCCCAAGAGGATCCTTCACCACAAGGTCCCTAATTCTACCCGCCTCATTACATAACACCAGATCCAAGATAGCTCGCTCCCTCGTCGGCTCCAACACACACTGTTCAAGGAAACTATCCCGGCAGCGTTCCAAGAACTCCTCCTCGAGCCCACCACGTCCAACATGGATCGACCAATCAATATGTAGATTGAAATCCCCCATAATTACCGCCGTTCCATTCCTGCATGCCACACTTATTTGCACGTTAGCAGTCCGCCCCACCTCCAGATCATTATTTGGGGGCCTATAGACGACACCCACCAGCGTCTTCCTTCCTTTGCTGTTCCTAATCTCCACCCACAACGATTCCACTTTCTGCTCTTTGGTTCCTATATCATCCCTTGCTACCACCATGATGCTATCCTTAATCAGCAGAGCTACGCCCCCCCCCCGCTTTTTCCTCCCGCCTATCCTTCCTAAACACTTGATACCCCTGGGCATTCAGCTCCCAGTCCCTGTCACGTTGCAGCCACGTCTCTGTAATGGCCACCAGATCATATCCATTTGTGCTGATCTGCGCCACCAGCTCACTCTGGTCCCAGCACGGTTCAGACCAACCCCATCCCACCTGAACAGGCCCCACCTACCTCAATACTGATGCCAATGCCCCATAAATTCAAACCCATTCTTCCCACACCAATCCCTGAGCCACCCATCCACTTCCTTAATCTTATCAACCTTACGCCCGTCTACACTCGGTTCAGGCAGTCACCCAGAGATAACCACCTTGTCGGTTCTACTTTTTAATTCCATTCCCAGCTTTTCATACTTCTCCCCAGATCCTCAGTTCGCATTTTACCTACGTCGTTGGCACCCACATGTACCACAACGACCAGATTCTCACCCTCCCACTCCAGGTTCCTCTGCAGCCCAGATGCGACATCCCGGACCCGAGCACCAGGCAGACAGCACACCCTTCTGTGCACTTTGTCATTGTGACAAAGGACAGTGTCAAAACCCGAACCCCACTATCCCTAATTACTACTACGTTCCTTTTCACCTTCACTTTGCCTATGTCCTGCGTCTGCATCACTACTGTGTGCAGTTTGCTCACCAACCTCACCTCCCTCGTTCTCGTCCAGACTGGAAGCAAGAACCTCAAACCTGTTATGCAGATTGAGAGGCTGAGGCATCTGCTCCCCACCCTCCCTCCTCCGGTCCCCACCCTCCTTCCTCCTCTCAGCAGCCCCCTCCTGTTCCTGACCCTTAGAGCTTGCCAGTCTAGGGGGGGTGGATGTCTCTTGCACCCCATTGTCAATGGCACCCTCTCTCCCCCTGATGAGCCTCAGTGTCTGTAGCTCAGAGGCCAGCTCATCTACCTTGAGCTGGAGTTCCTCCAGCAACCTGCACTTACTGCAGACATGGTCACTGGGAAGGACCCTGGGGTCCACCAGCTCCCACATCATGCGGAAACAACACATCACATGCCCCTCCATTATTCACTGTAGTAATATTGAAAATTTCAACACGAACTTACCTGGCCCTTTTTCCCCCTAAGCCCTTTTGCTCCTAAGCCCTAGTAGCTCACTGGTCCCATCATTCATGTGGGACTTTTGGGACGTCCTTTTGAGCAGTGCAGAATTTCACTTATTCTCCTCAGTTACCCGAGATCCGTGGGACTGCTGTGGACCTCAATCATCCCTCCCCCAACTCCACCTCCCCTGCACAAAGTGTCTGACACCTGCCAAATAATTTCACAGCAATAGGTTGACCTCCCGCATTGGTTAGCTTGGAATGACCCTGACCATCAATATATAGTGACCAACTTACCCAGTAGATGAATTTCAACTAAAGAAACATTCATTTAGTAAACCCATGATACTCAAAGACAATTGTATCCCCAAGAATGGTTCTCCCTTTTCTCGGTGCCTGGAAAGCTGAAGGAAAACTAGTAGAATTTCAAGAGGCCAAAATGGAGCCAGAGGAAGGTAAAGATACTGGGATTAAAAAGTGCCAAGTGAATGGTTGGCAGAAAGTATCCTTGGTTCCCAAAAAGGGAAGCAAGAAGGAAATGCTTCACCTAGTTTAAATTCACAAGGGAGTGCAGCAGAAGCAGGACAGCCACTTGTGGTCAATAGTATCCCACAGGACATTGGTCTGATTGAGAGAAAACCCATCCCAACATAAAGGCAAAAGAAAAAGTAATAAATGCACCTCACGATGAACAGCACTTGTGAACACCACAAGGAAAATAAGTCACATTATTGCGAACTTGTCCACTGGAGAATCAAATTGTCCAGTTCAAAAATCAGAGCAGGCTGAACTTAGAGCTCACGAAGGAGAATAGCAGAAATTCACATCGGACAAACCTTGGAATAGAAAAGATGTCTCCACAACAACCTGTTAAATTTGACTCCTTCAGGGACAAATTTGAGTTTCCACAGAGCCTAAAACTCTCCAAACATTACATGTCTGCTGATCGTAATATCCGAACAGATACAAATAGATGTTGGTGAAAATCCAACTCTGCTTGTTAATACCTAACCAGCATTTAAAAAGTGGGAAAGTAGAAAGGGCTCTGGGTTTTCTGAACAGAAGCCATTCTAGGACCCAACACCAGAAGAAATTCAGTTATAATTGTACCTCATCTAAAAAAAAGACAGTTTGAAGCAGAAAAATGGCTGCTGCAGGCAAAGTCAGCGGTATTAATTATAAGAGTGTATGAATGTCCAGAATATATTAATTATTTCTCTTGCTTTACCTTAAAAATGATGTTATTTAAAAAATGGAATCAAGGTTTCATTTTTTTCTTCCCATGCAGTGATGATGTCATGCCCATAAAGGCATCTCATATTCATAACTTGTAAAATATAAACTTTTACTTGGTGTGCGATCTTTCGGAACTGATTTTTCCATTATAATGGATGGTATATGCTGCAAAAGATGGCTGACCTGATCTGTGAATTCAAAAAGTCACAAGGACAAAATGTTGCTCTCCAGACTAAAAGGTGTTAGCTGCCCATATCCTGAGAGCTTCCAAATGGGTTGAGCTGAATGGGTCTTTCTGAAACCAAGGTGGCGATTGTCTCAACTCTCTTCAGAATGAATGTCTTCAAACATTAAACGTGGTTGTAGTTAATCAACCTAAGACCAAACTACATTTTGTAAAGGGAGCTGTGAGAAGCCACATGGTAGTGCAGCCATGTTGGTCTCAGTTTTAATCTTGAAAGTGTTGACTACATAACGATATAGCAGTAGAAGAAAGGACAGTAACATCTATGCCTTGAGAACCGAAGACTGAACATCTGCAAGCCTATTCCTTCTTGGGTCCAAAACTACTATCAGCTAACCTTCTGGCATCAAGACAACAAGGGACATCTTTGCGACCTGCAGAAGTCCAGCTCTTTGAGAGAACCCTGAAAAACACTTCAGCACATGACTCTGGCTTTCAAGTTAACTGAACTGTGCTTCAGGAGTGAAGATATATTATCCATCAAGCTGACAACATACGTTTCCCAGAACAGGACAGTGGCACAAATTGTAAACTATTCCTTTTGTTTCTAACTTGTAGAAGTGCATTATTCTCTTCAACTGCACTTCTCTCGTGTGTGTTTGTGTGTTCGGCTGCATGAGTAAGTGCCATCCCATTTGATTTCAGTATGCGTGTGAATAAACAATCTTACAAAAAGCTTGCTGCTGATTATTCAAATTGCCCAAGCACTTAGGAGTTAAGAAATACGCACATCTTCTCAAAGCTAACTGATTACATTCAGCAGAGAAGGAAATAGAGATCAATAGTGTTCTCTCGTGCTGTGCATTATATAGAGATATAGAATACAAAAAGCATGGAGATACAGGAATCTAACACTAGTTAATCGTGCTGTATGCAGTTTTAAGCACATAATTGTTGAAATTATATGCACTCGATGGAAAAGATTCACTGGGGTATTACTAGAGATGAAGAGCGATTTTTGAGAAGTTGAGACTTTTTTCTGTTAGAACTGAAGTTAAAGACCAAAAGGTCTTCAAGATTACAAGATTAGAATGAAGTATAAATGACCCTTTCCTTCTGGTTCGTGAAATAAAGTGGACAAGTTATGGTACAAAGAATCAAAGGATGAATTTGAAAAAGTCTAGTCACTTTGGGAGTCATGGGACTGAGTAGTCTACCCTTGTTCATAATATATCTGTGTGTTAGTATGGAGGAAAGTATTGTCACAGACCTGGTGCACTGTAACATTCTGTTGTGATTTTGAGAGTTGATAGCGAATCAGTTGTGAAGCTACTTTTGTTTTGGGGAAAATCAGACTTCAGATACATCGTGGAATTGATTTTGACCAGATCGAGTGCAAGTGTTTGGAAATGTGTGTATAACAGTCCAGATTGGATTTGTCCAATACTTGCATGTTCTGTCTGCTTTTGTTTATATGGTCAAGCCACTGGAATTTCAGTGGATAACCTCTCTCTGATTTGAAGACTTGAGACATGGGTAGGCTAAGTAGATTTTTAAAATGTGAAATAACCTGAATAGCCATCTTTTTAAATCAAAGTTTGAGCAATCAGAAATAGTTTGAAGGTTTCTCCTCATGTCTTCAATCTTTGCTTTTTTTAAACTCCTACAGCTTTGGTCACATGATGAGTAAGGAGAAGCGTGATTCCATCAGCAAGGAAGATTTGGCCAGAGCAACGCTGGTCACTATCACAAACAATATTGGATCCATAGCTCGCATGTGTGCACTGAATGAGGTAAGCCCTTGTTGATATGGATTACTTTGTTTGGTTACATTATTTATCAGTTGCAGTAAACTGAGTCTCAGCTACAGGTACATCAGAGGTAATAAAGTCTCGATGCCGAGCTAAAATGCAGCCTATTTGTAATTTGGATTTATTTTGTTCAAGTTGTCTGTTGGTTCAGTTTTTTCTTGGTGGCACTAAAATTCACACTTCATTGTGTTGTTGACATTGCAAAATTCAACTTGTTGCATATTTCAAATGAATTAGCACCAGAAGAAACTGATTTAAAATTAGGCTATGATGTTACTTTTTGCATACTGTTGATATTCAGAAACATAACTGGAAGGTTCATTTTTTTTTTGTTACATGACATTGTTCTTGTGTTTGTTCAAATCATTCCCGTTTACAGCGAAGAAAGCCCATGCTAGGTCATTAATCCAAATCATGGAGGGTCAGATGCCAGTGACTAATCAATTTGTTACTTTTTTTTGTCAGTAACACTAGAGTTGGTTATTCTCTGGGGGCTGCCAAATAATCCAGGAATATCCTCGACGTGGAATACCAAAGGGTTGTCAAAGGCAACCTCTTTATAGACTTGCAGGGATAATGTCAGCTAACTTGTTTTAAAACCATCGATTCTAAAACTGTTATCGTGTGATCTTTGTATCATATGCTACTACCCCAGTGGATGACAATGTCACAGTGCGCACAAAAGATAAAGACAAAATACTGCGGATGCTGGAATCCGCAACAAGAACAGAAAATGCCGGAGAAGCTCAGTAGGTCTGACAGCATCTGTGGAAAGACAATAGAGCCAACATTTCGACTCTGACCCTGAGTCTGGACGGAGCTCAGCTCTGAGAAAGGATCGCCCAGACTTTCTCCAGCATTTTCTGTTTTTGTCATAGCACATACACTTGTCCTGCAGTGGAAATGAAGTGCAATTTATGGAAAGGATATGAAAATACTGGATAACTATAAACATCACATCTTTGCAGAATGAATGAAGTGTAGACATTTGGCCCCTAATTAGCCAAAATTCTTACGCTAATGCTTTGCTTCTTAAATTGCAGTAACAGAACACTACACGCTAACTTAGCATTCTTTTGTGGAATCCTAATGACTTGATCTAAACCATGTGTCAGCCTCCGTCAAATAGAATACATTCCCATGATGCAGTCTTTGGTTTTAAGCTAATTTTCTGAGTATATCATGTGTTGCTTCCTGCAGTTTCCCCTCCATTGCGGAAAGTAACAATCACAGTAAGCCTTAGGGAAGAATGGGAGGTGGACCAGATCTTTTCCTCACCAGCTGGACTAAGATCATCATGCTGATCCAAGAATATGAAATGATAAATACCAGTACTTACCTGACAGGGATGGAATCATGATCAAGCAGGGCTTTCACACTCTCCTGCCAGTTAAGTACACGATCAGACAAGTTCATCTCTCGGGCTAGGATAGAGTCAATGATCAGGGTAACCGATGAGGTTTAACCGAGACGTTACCTGATGCAGTTTTTCAAAACCATCTCAGCCTTTTGGCTAAACTGAAAAACCAGGTCAAGCCCAAGATGGGGTGCAATGCTTCATCTTGTCAGCTTGGATCTTGTTTGTCTCCCTTGTCGGAACCATGGATTAGATTCAGTTTGAATTTGCTTTTCTTTTTGGATGGAATAAAAATTTGTGGAATAAAACCCCACCAATAATGGTTTAACTTTGGCAGGGGAGCGAAGCCTTGTTGCAAGTGATATTTCTGCAGAACGTAAGAAGCACCTTTTTAAAGTGTTTGTGATTTATTTCTTCCCCCACTCAACCAAAATAACTCGGTTTCACATCAAAGATCCACCTATGATTTCGAGGCATACGAGTCATCCTCAAACTCTTGCCTTTGTTTCCCACCTCCTTTGTTCTTCTTATGGCAATAGGCCATTCAGTTCCACCATTCACCGTGGCTGATCTGTATCTCGGCTCCATTTACCTGTCTTTGCTCCGCATCTCCTGCTCCCTTTACTTGAAAAATGCCTATCTTTTGTCCCAGAATCCACAGTGTATCTGGGGAGATATCTTCATATTTTCAGTGCTTTCTGATCTTGCACCAGTGTGGCCTAACTCACCAGCAATGTCATCTGCGCTCCTAATCTCTCTTCGTTAGAAATATTCTAATTTATGTTTCTTGGGTCTAGGGTGGGTAAACTCATACTCTTCCATGTTGAACCCATCTGCCATAATTTGGTCCATTCACTTAATCTACCTATGGCCCTCTTTAACTTCCTGAATCTAGCTGCACAACTTGATATCATGTTCAAATTTGGATATGCAATGCTGTACCTTCTTTTAATCAGTTAATGTACATGGTGAAACATTGAGGCGCAGAGACAAATCCCTATGGGAATATCACTTGCCACATGCAGCTAATCAGGGTGAATTAATTTCTCTCCTTTTTCTATGTTCCCTCTCTCAGTTGATTAATAATCTATGTCATATCATATTTGCTAATTATTTTGCCCCAAACCTGATCAAATACCTTCCTGAAGCCCATCCAGCCAAACATGTGTTGTGTCCACCACGCAAGTGACCTCCTCCGAAATTTCAACTAAATTGATCGAATGTGATATATCTCTTGACATCCATTCTGACTGTCTTCCATTAGTTCATTCTTGTCCACATGCCTTGGGATTCTCTTCCAGAATTTAACATTTACCATTCATTAGTGATTGTGTAAGGGATCACTTCTGCATCCTCCCCCTGGCTGATGTAGCATGCAGGAGGAGCGCCTCGGGAATCCTACTGTCTACACCATCCATTACAAGTTGTTTTTTAGCTGTTGCCATAAAGCTTCCCACAGTGATCACACAGTTTTCCCCTAGGTAGCTGATGTTGTTGCCCCAATTTTAACTAAATTTAAAAGTTCTCACTTGGCAAAAACTGGAAGGGAGGAGACAGCTAAATTAGGGGCAGTGTCTTAGTCAGTGATCCTGCTATATTTCTTCACTCGTCCAGGTATTGAGCAAGCTACGAGGATACCCTGCAGGAAGGAAGTAGGTCCTTCTTTAAATATGTAGCCTGGGTCCAGATGTGCAACTTAAGTTGGAGACCTGCATGAGGGAACAGTGAAAGCCTCTCCATCATGTCACATCTGTTGGAGGGCGATCATGAACCAGTGTTTCCCAGACACGCACTTTCTTATTAAGGTCTTCAATAGGCTTGAATGAGTGGGAGTGTCTCAGGATTTGCTTTTACATCTGATTTCACAGTTCCCTAGCTGCAGCCTCAAATTCTAACCATTGCCTGTTAGCCAAGTCCAAATAAGACTCTGAAAGATTTATTGAAATAAGGCCTGGCTGCCTGCATTGCACCCACCATTCCTCTCCTCCCGTACACACTCCCATTAAAACAGGGGTTACTTTTCCTAAAGTTTGGATGAAGGTTTTGTGCAAGTGCAGCAGTATTTGCATTAATGCCACACGCCAAAAAATTGAAAAAATTTGAGATTTTTTTTAATCTGTCGCGAAAGACACCAAAGTATAAAATCATCTAGAATAACGATGATGTTTACATGGTTTATCTAAAAAAAAATCCAAGCTGAAGATCTTACGAAACGATAACTGATCAATCGTGATATGTTCTCTGTGCTTTGAGCTTCTTTACAGTGTTGCCTTGTAGCATGGAGATCAAGCAGCATTGTACAGGGCTATCAAAGTGCAGGGACAGGCATCTTGAACTCAGTGCTGCAAGTTTCCTGTCTGTGTTGCACCAACCATCGCTTTTTGTGAGGAAACATTCGATCTGGACTTTTGTATTATAATTTGTGGTTTAAGTGCCTGTGTACATCAAAATGAATTAAACAGACATATTTATAACACAATGCAATGGCCTATTACTATTGTACTATTAAGATTCAATGATAATATTGAGCCAATTGAAAATGAATGTTGTTGGATATAGTCTTTAAAGTGTGAAAGATGGAAGTTTGTTCTTTCAAAAGCTTCTGGGATTTGGTCTTGCTTACGTTGTGATTAGTATGATTCCAATTCAAAACATTGGCCTCAAAATAATGGTCTGAAGCTACTTTGCAAATGCTTAACATGTTTGTATTAAATTCCGTAGCCCAATATTTTAATGTTCACGTCAGGCTGTTTTAAAACTAGTTGTGATAAAATAGCAGACGAAGAAACTACACAAATGCATCAAGTGCTTATACATTAACTTCCATAGTTTATGTTCTGGGGGTGGGGATGATGGAAAGGTTTGCAAGGTGCACTGTCTTCCAAGTAGTTGAGTGGAATATTTGGTGAACCAGAGCATTTTATCATGTTTTGTGGATGGGCAGAAAAGGAATATGTGTGAGAGATAAGGAAGTGAGCCCCCTTTTTACACTGCTTTTGAAAATACAACAAACTGGAGATTAGGGCTCCTCTTTCTCTCCCTTAAGCGGACTCATCCTTAAGTCATAGTTCCATGGCCTGTAAATGGTGCTGGGAGGGATGGCCATTCTAAATATGCAACCCTAGACATAAATATCAGTATGTCGTTAGACCGAGCTGTACCTTTCCAACCCTTGGATGCAGTTTTCTATCGGGTCCGGAACAGAAGCCCTGTCTATTATTTTCTCCCCCACTCCATCTGCACTCGGTGACACTAAGTCCAGGTGTGCCCTTGCCAGTCTCTTGGTTGAAAGCCTACGCTATGCCGCTCAGAGACAAAGGATCTTCCTAATCTGATTAACTCAACATCTCACAGCTTGATTATCCAGTAGAGGTTTCTGAAAATTAATTACATTGTTTTTTTTTTCTTAAATCCTAATTTTCTCTATTTGGCCTTACTGCAGAACATCAACAGGGTGGTGTTCGTTGGAAACTTCCTGCGAATCAATATGGTCTCCATGAAGTTATTAGCTTACGCTATGGATTATTGGTCCAATGGGCAACTGAAAGCCTTGTTCTTGGAGCATGAGGTAAGCCTCTGCAATACTGTTGGGTTGTGTATAGCTGAATATATCTAAACCAGAGCAAGGTTTTGCCACCTGATTTAATTAATTGAGCCAAGCAAAGTCACTTAACATAGAAATTCATGTCAAGGAGGATGCATGGTGTAAATCTGTGATGTTGGAATAAGGTTATTAAATTAATTAGACTGGAGTTTAATTTGCCAAATACATGAATGAACGTGGAATCTTAAATCCAGGTATTACCACTGTATAAGGGTGGATGCAACAAGGTTATAATTTTTACAGTAAATTTCACTGATATCAAGTATCACACCAGTAGATGGAGCCGTCAGCATAATGTTATTAGATCTGTGGGAAGCCACAACAATGAGACTGCTTCTACCTTAACTCCACATACAGCACAACAGTCCGCTTCTGTCAGAAAGTAAGCAACTGTTTTCCATCCCAGGAGGTCAGCAATGTGTTTACACAGCTGAGATGCTGCAAAAAGCAAACACACAAAAGTAAAGGCCTGTCAGTTATAGTAACTCAAGTGTATCTTCTGACAGTGGTACATCACAAGATTTTTAAAAAGTTACACGTGGGGAAAGCGAATAACGTGTCTGTGGAAGCAAAAGGATGCATTTAGAAATTGAAGTTTGAATTGTCGGGAGTATGAACTGACGTTGCAAAAGTGTTCTGTAGGCAAACTATTGCATGAATTGCATGACAGGAATTGAAACGGATAATTAGAACCACATTATTTGCGTAACCAATTCTGCGCTGCTTCATAGACCTCTAACTTGAAAAAACTTGCCAAATATCAGCTTGCTGCTAGGACCGAAACCCTGCAAACCATATCTTTGGACAAAATATAAACCACTGCACATACAGCCAAAGAAACCACTAAAACTCATAAGAACATAAGAAATAGGAGCAGGAGTAGGCCATCTAGCCCTTCGAGCCTGCCCCGCCATTCAATAAGATCATGGCTGATCTGTCGCGGCTCAGTTCCACTTTCCCGCCCTCTCCCCATAATCCTTAATCCCCTCTCTTATCAAAAACCCATCAACCCGCGTCTTAAAAATATTTAGCGAGGCAGCCTCCACCACTTCAACGGGCAGAGAATTCCAGAGATTCACCACCCTTTGAGTGAAGAAGTTCCGCCTCAACTCCGTTCTAAACCGCCCCCCCTTTATCTTGAGGCTGTGCCCCCTAGTCCTACTGTCTTTTTTGAGTGGGAAGAGTCTCTCCACCTCTATCCTTTCCATCCCATTCATCATCTTATACGTCTCAATGAGATCTCCCCTCATTCTTCTAAGCTCTAACGAGTACAAGCCTAGTTTATTCAGCCTCTCCTCATAGCTCAACCCCCTCAACTCCGGTATCAGCCTAGTAAACCTCCTCTGCACTCCCTCCAAGGCCAAAATATTTTTGCGCACATGCGGCGCCCAAAACTGCACACAGTACTCCAGCTGCGGCCTCACCAATGCCCTATACAGCTGCAGCAAGACCTCCCTACTTTTATATTCAATCCCCCTCGCTTTGAAGGCCAGCATCCCATTCGCCTTCCTGACCACCTGCTGCACCTGCAAGCTGGGTTTTTGCGACTCATGCACAAGGACCCCGAGGTCCCTCTGCACCGTCGCCTGCTGCAGTTTTTCGCCCCGTAAGTAATAGAGTAATAGTCATCATCACCTGCCAACTCCCATCTGCTAGATATTGAAGATACCGTCTGATAAATTGTAATCTACCCTTGCTAGTTGAACAGATAAGTGAGTGCCCGTAGAGAGGGATGCCTGGGTGAAGTAGTCACCGTACTATTGTGCCTAAGGCCTGGCCATTGTGCAGCAAAATGTGCATTGAGCATATTCTGAATTTCCAAGATACCTCTTCCTATCTAACCTGCTGTCAACAGTAAAAATCCCTGCAAAGCCAGACTGTAGCCCCAGCACCGACAACTCTTCCCTTGCACATCATGTTGACCCACGACAAGGACACACTGCATTCAAAATGGTCAAAGCCCATTCACAGGGTGTTAGGAGCTTCCTTTTCTCTTTCTACTCAACAATTTTTGCTCCAATGCCCTTTAATGAAACAGAAAACAGATCTGGTAGTTTATTTGATCTGTGCATATACCATAGTTTTTATGGAATCGTGGAATTATTCCAGTGCAGAAGGAGGCTATTCACTTGTCATGTCAGAGCCAGCTCTCCAAATATATAATTCCTTTTGTGTCACTTCCCCACCTTTTCCCTGTAACTCTGCACATTTTTCCCTTTCAGATAAGTGTAATTACCTTTTGAATGCTTCAATTGAACCAGACTCCACCGTACTGTCGCCAGTGTTTTCCAGACCTCCATCATTCACTGAGTGAAGAAGTTATTTCTTGTGTCGCCTTTGCTTCTTTTTAGTGTAAATCTGTTCCCTCTAGTTTTTGACCCTTCCATGAGTAGAGACAGTTTCTTCCTATCTACTCTGTCCAAACCCCTCATGATTTTGAATACCTCTATCAAATTTTCTTTCTGCCTTCTCCAAGGAAACCTATTCTAACTTCTCTAATCTATCTTCATAACTGAAGTTCCTCATCGCTGGAGCCATTCTCACTCATCTTTTCTGTACCCTCTCCAATGCTTTCACCTCTTTCCAAAAGCATGGCGCCCAGAACTGGATGCGGTACTTCAACTGAGGTCAAACTACAGTCAACATAATCTCCTTACTCTTGTATCCCAAGCTCCAGTTAATAAAGCCTGGGATACTGTATACTTTATTAACAGCTCTCTCAACTTGTCACCTCCTTCAATGATTTGTGCACGTGTGCACGCAGGACCCTTTCTTTTCAGAGCTATACCCTTTGATATTGTGTCTGCATGTTCTTGCTATCAATGAATCACTTTACATTTCTCAATCTGCCGTTTCTCTGCCCACTCCACGTCATTTAGAACTACTTCTGAATTTCTCCACTATCCTTGCAATGTTCCCAAGTTTCGTATCATCTGCACACTTTGAAACTTTGTCTTGTACATTGAGATCTAGGTCATTAATGTACATCAGGGAAAGCTAGGGTCCAAAAAGTGTTCATTTAATGTCTCAGCTATTCTCATTCCATGTGTAAATCCCCTTTTTAGTCCCTAATCAGCTCTGCACCTTTTACCATCCTTTTACTGTTTATATGTCTGTACGAAACTTTGGGATTCCCTTTTATGCTATTCTCTTTTCATATTCCTCTTAGCTTCTCTTTTTGCATTTTCACTTCCCGCTCTGAACCTTTTGCAGCCAGCCTGGTTCCCCAATGTATTGTCCACCAGCTTTTGTCAAAAGCACACAACTTTTTTCTTCATCTTAATCTCAATCATTTTTGTCATCCAGGCGGCTCTAGATTTGTTTACTTTCTGTCGCTTTTAAGAGATTATAGCTTGACTGTGCCCGAACCATCACTTCTTTGAAAGTTTCTGTTATTGAGCTACTGTTTTTCCTGCTGACCTTTGATTCCAACTTATTTGGCTCAGGTGCATTCTTACCTCACTGAACTTGGCTTCCTCAAGTTAATTATTCTTACGCTGGGTTCTTCTTTATCCTTTTCATAGCCAACCTGAACGTTATGATACAATGATCAAAGCCCTCTAAGCATTCTCTCACTGATATTTGATCCACTTGGATCACCTCATTCCCAAGAACCAGATCCAATAACGCTTCTCTTCCTACTAGCCTGGAAAAATACTGTTGCAGAAAATCTCTGTAAACATTGACTGGGATGATAATAGTGTAAATGGCAGGAGGCTCAAGGGTTCCTAGACTATGTTAAGATAAAGAAAGATTTCTTTTGTATGTATGTTGATCTATTTTTGCTGGTGTTGAAATGAATGTCATACTGCTGAAATTGTTTGCTAATAATCTGAATAAACCCTTTTTTAAGTATAAATTGCACAATCATGTGGTGAAATGTGGGATTGTTGGCATTTTTTTCTCCTAACAATACAATTGGAAGGATGTACCAATCTCTATACTTTTACGTAAAGTGCTAGAGGTGGCAGGGTGATACAGTGGTTAGCACTGCTGCCTCAAAGCACCAGAGACTCAGGTTCAATTCTGGCTTCAGGTCACTGTCTGTGTGGAGTTTGCACATTCTCCCTCTGTCTGTGTGGGTTTTCTCCCACAGTCAAAAGATGTGCAGGTTTAGTGGATTGGCCAGGCTAAGTTGCCCCTGAGTGTAAAGGGGAATGATCTCCTTCTGCACTGTAGTGATTCTATAATTCTGAGAAGTTTGCTTAGGAATTCACTGTGGAATAGTGAATGGTGTCTCCGATGTGAGTGGATAAAAATCATTTTCAAATAAGAGCGGGAAAGGCGGAAAAACAAGATAAATAAATCAAGAGAAAGATAATTTCAAACGCTTGACTTTTAATCTCGCTGACACAGGTTTGGCTCGGATATTTTGCGTATCTATGACAGGGATTACTGTAATTTGCTGTGTATCGTTGAATAATTGTATGTTTTTAAAATATCATCCTTGGGAAAAACCACCATCCTATCTGTTCCCTCTTCATCTTGTAGGGTTATTTTGGAGCAGTTGGGGCACTGCTGGAATTACTGAAGATGACAGATACCCACTGAGGAGCAGAGAAGGTCGCAAGAATCGACCGATTGTTCGTATTTTTAAAAGCTACTGTCCAGAAATTAGTGCCGGAAAGGAACCCGTCTAACTAAACGGTTAACTATTTAGTTTTCACATCAGGTTAAGAATAAATTACTTACTTTGCAGCAGCTACTGTGGTGCTGCAATGAGACTCATTTCTAAGGGAAGTAAAACAACCTCCTGTTGTATGTAGTGTACATATTTTAAACAGTGTGCAAGATAGCCAAAACCCACTGGTTTTATGTATTAATATTTGGAAATAATTTCTGTATAAATGTGGACTGTCCTGAATCTCTTCTGGGATGTACTGCCTTGTGAATGATCAAACTGTAATGATTTGAGTATTATTTATAAAACCACTTGGAAGATTTGTATTTTTATGTCATTTTGCGACCTGTCCTTAGTTTCATTTGAAACTACAAAGCTGGAAATGAACCTGTTAATAGTGTAGCTCATTGATTTTGTTGCCTTTGTAAAACTGTCCTGTGTAAGTATTTATAAAGGATGACCTTCCTTTGAACACGCACAAGTAGTGACCGTGGCTGATCTGATGTCCAGCTTGAAAGCCTATGCTTTCTTGATGTGCTGATGTGTTTGGATGAAGGTGCTTGTCTGGTCACAACAAGAAGTTTTCTTTGTGTGAACACTTGTCTCGATGACGTATGTAAGTGAAGGTACCTTTCCACGACTGTGGGAATCTTGGATAATATTTGTTTTTTTTTAAGAAAAACCACTTCATAAAAACTACTGTATGATGGGAAAATTGTCAAACTGCAAAACATTGTACTGTGACAGCTCGTTGTCTGATATTTCAGAATTGTATTTGAGCAAGAATTCCCATTGCTGTACTATGCATTTTGAGGCAGGTACTGTCAGAAATTCCTGCTGACAACCTGTGGTGTGCAGTATACCTGACCGTTGAACTTAACTACAAAACTGGGAAAAAAAACCTGCTGGTGTTGTCGGTACATGTGGGTTAAGAATTGGCTTTTTTGTGGAAGATATTTCACATTCCATTGATACTGCAATGTTTTTGACACAATGACTTCAGTTTTATTGAGGGCCTTTTAAAAATGATTAACACGAGAAATGTCCTTTCTGGTTTCCATGATGGCAGAAGTTGTTTGGCTTTGGCTGTGTAACATTGTGCTGGATTTTAGTTAGAACAATCTGTCCGTTCTGGTGAAACTGTTCATTTCCCAACTTATGTATGTTGATCTATTTAGTTTAATTTCAATCTTGAGCTTTAAATGCTATTGTAACTAGTCACCCTATCTAATATTTTATCTTGTTTTACATTGAGTTTTTTTTTTAAAAAAGACATGATTATTAATTAAGCACCATTTATCAGCATTTTCAAGTAATCTTTTTAAATTCACCAACAGTGTGATATCTATTTATCTGTCTATAGCTTGAAACTAAGATAGTGTTCAGCACCTTCTCTGAAATATTTCTGTCTACTTTTGCCTCAATTATATCATGGGTCCATTCTGCAAATTTAGCTTAGCTATATACTTTTGGTAATCAATTTCCTCTAAATCTGGCACATGGGGGGCTCAGCTCTGGTCCATAGGGAGTGCACATCTCAGTTCTGATTTCACCATTTATGGAAACTGACTTCATATGTGTTCAATGAACTAAGTTCACCACCAGCATAGGATTAATCCTGTTGAATCAAAAAGAGTGAGCACCCTGAGACAAGCTGGCATAGATTTTTTGCCGATTTGTATATTTTTTTCTTCAATTCAAGAAATGATATATTTGGAATAGCACTGAAGGACGCCATTTGGTCCGTTGGATCCATATTGGTACATGTTGCCCATCCGTAATAATTGCCATTGTGAAAGTGGTGATGAGACATCATCTTGAAGCACTGCAGATAAAGTGACACAAGTGCAGCCACACTGCTGTTGGGTACGAATTTTGATCCAGCTATGAAAGATCTGCATTATATTTCTGGGTCAAAGGGGTGTGGGACTTGGAGGTGGCAGTGTTCCCATGTGTCTTTCTAGGTAGTAGAGGTTGTTTGCAGCCTTGCCAAATTGCTGCAGTGCAGCTTGTAGATGGTACGTATTTCTGCGACTGTGCAGCAGTGGTGGAGGGGGTGAATATTTAATGTGGTGAATGGTGTGCCAATCATGGGCTGCTTTGGATAGTGTCGAGCTTCTTCGGTATTGTTGGCTGCACTTATCCAGATAAGTGGAGAGTATTCCATCACGCTCCTGACTTGTGCCTTATAGCTAAATGGTGGAAAGGCTTTGAGGAGTTAGGAGATGAGATATTGTTTTAGAATTTCCAGCCTCTAACCTCTTAAAGTTTACAGTATTTATGTGACTGGTCAATGGTAACCCTCCCAAGATGCTGATGATGGGACAGTCAGTGATGGAATTGCCAAATTGACACTGCATACCAAGAGGTGGGAGAGAGGGTTATTTTTTGAAGATAGTCATTACCTGGCACTTACAGTGTGAACATTACTTGCCACTTACCAGCCCAAACCTGAATTCGTGCTGCATGCAGGCACAGACTGCTTCATTATCTGAGGAATTGCAAATAGAAATGAACACTGCAATCATCAGCGAATATAAGCTGAAATTATAACACTAATTGAAATGTGTTTAACAGTGTGTATTAGTGATTCTTAGTCTGTTTTATGTTGTTTGTAGAAGTCCACATTGTGTACAAAAATGGAACTGTACAGTGTGTATTCTAACCCAATTGGGAAAGGTGATAAAATTTACATTTTGAAATAAAGACTGAAGGTATGTCTGATTTCAAATCGTAGCATTTTTATTTTAGTTGAGAACTACAGCTTTATTGTCGGTCACCCACATCATTCAGGCATTGAGGAATGGATTGACTAAGTGTGGTAAGGTCTAACCAAGTTGAAATACACCAGCAAATAAAGAGTGAATGAAAGGAACAACCAGGGTGTAGGTTATCGCAGCATGTTGCAGGAAAAGGATTTACTGCAGAAAATATCAGAAGCTTTAAAGAAGCAGCCCTTCATACTTCAATGGGAAGTGACATGGCTGAACTATCAGAACAACCACCAAGCCCCAGATCTTTATAGGAATAGAGTAGGTCATGGCCTGTTCTGTCTCTCGTTCAGTCGGTTTATGGTTATTCTGTGATCAAACTTTACATGCCTGTCTTGGCTCCATATCTCTTAATACCTTTGATTTGGCAAAAATCTTTGCATCTCAGATTTAAAATTAACAGTTGATTTGAGCAAGTTGTCAACTGCAGAAGCCAGTTTCAAATTTCTACCACCCATCCTTTGTGTGTAGAATGCTTCTCAACTTCCCTCCTGAGTGGTCTGACTCTAGCCATGTCCCTGAGTCCATGTTGACCCAACCGGTGGAGATCATTTCTCTATATACTCTATTCATTTCACTTAATATTTTGAAGACTTTGATTTGATCACCCCTAGTCTTCTGAATTGCTGGCAGTGCAACACTAGTTTGTGTAATCGCTTCTTATCTTTTCCCTTGGATTGCAGGTTTCTGGTAGATCTATGCTGCCCTCCCTCTAAAGCCAAAGAGACCTTTCTAAGGTGTGGCACTCAGAACAGGTCTCAGTACTGCAGGTATGGTCTAACCAAGGGCTTTGCATATCTGTTGGATGACTCCTAACCTCTAGTATTCTAGTCTTCTGAGTATAAAGGCCAACGTTCCATTTTTGATTTCTGTACATGGACCTCAGATCTCTTTGGACCTCCACTGCTTCAAGCTTTTCACCATTTGGAAAGTACTTCGATCCATCATTTATATGAAAATTCGTGGTTAATGTAACTGTAGTTTGTGCAATTACAGGGCTTGGAAAGTAAACTGTGGATGTGAAAATGGGGATTTTAAATTTGAATGCATCAGAGTACTTTGGGGAACTGTTCTGAAAATCGACTCAACGTTAATCGTGTTCTCCTCAAATGCTGCCAGACCTGCTGAGCTTATCCAGCATTTTCTGTTTTTATTATTACAAAAATGCTCATTGTGAAACCACATCATTACAGCAATCCAACATTGTGATTTTCCAGTAGATTAGACAACTAAGGTTTGTGGATAAGAAAGCTATAACAACTTCTATTCAGATAGTGCCTTCAATATAATAATACTTATAAAAGTTCTTCATAGGCACATCATAAAATTTAACACAAGCATACAGAGATATGGCAGATGCCCAATACCTAATCAAAAAGCTTTTAAGGAGTGTCTTACAAGAAGAAAGATAGTGAAGTTTGAAAAGTGAGTTCCAGAGCTTCGGACCTGGGCAGCTGGGAGAATGGCCACCAGTGCTGGAACAATTTAACATTTTTTTACTCCATTTTTAAAATTACAAAGTCAATGCTCAGATGGACTGGACAAACCCAAATCCATTCCTTGCTCCAAAAACCGAATTCAACATTCATTTGAATCCAATTAAAAGATCCCCGAGATCCAAGCTGACAAGATGAGGCATTGCACCCCATCTTAGACTTGATCTTGGCCCAAAGGCCAAGAAGCAAATGGCCAGACTTGGAGGAATGCAGACAGTTTAGAAGGCTGAAGGAGATTCCGAAATGGGGAGGGGTGAGGGCATATGGAGGAATTCAAGAGCAAAGATAAGAATTTTAAAATTGGAGTGTAACGCTTCTCAATCTGGAGCCGTTATAGAGCAGCAAACACAGAAAATGATGTTAGGATATGGGCAGCAGAGTTTTGGATGACTTCAAGTTTGCAAAGCAGAACATGCAAAGCTCCCAGGGAAGTATTGGAATGATCAAGCTTAGACGTAATAGAGGATGAGTGTTTCGGCAGCTAATGAGTGGCAGTGAATATTGGTAACAACATGAGCTACAGTAACAACATTTGTGAAGTTCCTAGACGTTGACGTGCTCCTCCGATGAAATTACTACCTTGACGTTAATTTAATATTAATCGCTAGGAGGCAATGCAATGTAGATATTGGGAAATTCAGGGATCAATGATACCAGAGTAAACAGCAGCACATAACTGGTATAATGTAGGTTTACTGTTGTACTAATTACAGCAAATATTGTTACAGATAATTAAACATTGATATTATTTACAACTCTACTTACATACACAAAACAACTGTGTGTTTACCTGACAGTTCTCCCAATAGCTCTGGCCAATTTCTTTCCACTTTGATGTGTGTGCTTGAGTGATCCAATGCTGTCATCATCTGTTGAATATTTTTTTGGGTGGATCCGAATCATATTGCGGCCCCAGGAGCTGACCACTGGGGAAAGCCTGCTTGCCCAGATTATGGTGTAAACCTGTACCACTTCAAATTCCTGCAGTAACAGTATGCAAATCTTGCATCTCTGTTAGACGACTCTAACAGAGTTGTGGTGATTTCTGTTTGCCGCTGTGTTTTGTGATTCAATGGGTCCCTTTTGCTCCTGGTGTTAATTATGATAAACATTACTGGCTGGGAGTAACCCAGTGAAGCTAACCATCCTTGCTGCCATTTTATGGTGTGACTGCCTGTATTTACATGAGTACTTAGTGGGTGTCATTGTAGAAATAACATCAGCTGAACAATTAGCTCCAAATCCAACCAATTCTGAATTTGCACAGCTAGAGGAACTTGTATTTCCTTCATGAAACATTTCACTCCTTTCCTACACTGTTAAAGCTGCCGTGGATTACTTTCTACAGCCTACTTACAGCTATGCATGTAATTGCCAGAGTTGGGACTTCGGATTGCAATTTTCACCATGCTAACAAGTATTTTGGAGACTGCTCGCTCCCTGGTTTCCATTATAGAATCATAGTATCTCTATCGGGCCATTCAGCCCATCAAGCCTACACTGACAACAGTTCCACCCTGGCCCTATTCCTGTAACCCCCACATAGTCACCCTCCTAACCCCCTGACATCCCCCTAACACTAAGGAGCAATTTAGCATAGCCAATCAACCTAATCCACACATTTTTGGACTGTGGGAGGAAACCCACATAGACACTGGGAAAATGTGCAAACTCCACAAAGTCACCCAAACCGGCAATCGAACCCGGGTCCCTGTCGCTGTGAGGCTGCAGTGCTAACCGCTGTGCCACCCTTAAAGACATTTAAGTGATGTTGAGGGGAAGAGTGTCTACAAATGAAGGCCAACATTTTTCAGGTTCTATTGTAACACGTGCTTGCACATTGTTGCTCACCCTGTCGTTACCTGTAAGGGGCCAAAACTAATAATTTTATTTGCCAATCCATTTTTCCCAATGGGAGGTGACTTTCCAGTATAAAGAACCACCACTTACTCCCATCCTGGGGGCTTCATATCATGTCATCCCATGTGCGTGATGAAGAACACAATAAAACATGTTATTGGCACCCATCCCACTTTGCATGTATTGAGCAATATCGTAGAATCCCTACAGCACATAAGGAGACCATTTGGCCCATCGAGCCTACGCTAACAATGCATTCATAAGATTTAAATTCTCAGAGTGAAGTTTTACTTGGGCCAGGTACAGTTCATTGGGTAGCATTCACCCCAGAGGCAGAAATCAAAGCTAACACTCCAATGCCACACAGAGAAAGTGCTGCACTGCCAAAGGTGCTACCTTTCCAATTAAGGCATTAAACTGAGACTTGATTTACTTTCTCAGATAGATGTAAAAGATCTTTCAGGTAGGGGTTATTCTCAATGTTCTGGCTGATATTTATCTATCCCTCAATCAACAGGGGCGGCAGAGTGGTTAGCACTGCTGCCTCACAGCGCCAGGGATCCGGATTCAATTCCAGTCTCAGGTCACTGTGGAGTTTGCATGTTCTCCCTGTGTCTGCATGGGTTTCCTTCAATGCTCCATTTTCCTCCCACATTCCAAAGATGTGTGGGTTAGGTTGATTGGCCATGCTAAATTGAATCTAGTATCAGGGGATTAACAGGGTAAATGTGTAGGGTTACAGGAATAGGGCCTGGGTGGGATTGTGATCACTCGATGGGCTGAATGGCCTCCTTCA
Source organism: Carcharhinus amblyrhynchos (assembly GCF_965287045.1). NCBI lineage: Eukaryota > Metazoa > Chordata > Chondrichthyes > Carcharhiniformes > Carcharhinidae > Carcharhinus > Carcharhinus amblyrhynchos. Next base: position 13,721,244 of record NC_137340.1, on the reverse strand, counting down.
CTGTAGGGGTTTTCTGTGATTCTAATATCGCAGTGAGGTTTATCAGGTTATGATCACATTGCTATTTTTTGGACTATGCTGTGTGTGCAAATCAGGTATCACATTTCTGATGTTATGACAGTGACTTTACTTCAAACAGACTTAACTGGCTGTAGAAAATTTTTGGGACAATCTGATGACGCATAAGATGTTATCTAAATGCAAGTCTTTTATCATTTATATAGTTCTCATTCCTCAGCATAAACAATAAATTTTATTCCCATATCTTCACATTATTATCTGCTCTCATATCATAGGTGCAAGTTGTTTTCAACTCCTTCCTCCAGCAGATGTTCACAGGTTTTGCTTTTGTTCATTCACGACTCAATAACCTTTCTCTTGATCAAGGATGCTTTTGAAATGACAGTTCTGTTTTCATGATGTTCCCCCACCAACCCCCAACTTTTAAGTTATATTTGACAGCCCTGGTCATGGCAACAGACCACTTCTAATTCTATGGAGTGACTAAAGAATAGTCGCTCTCTATTTTTAAGTGCATTTCATTCATTCAGTTTGCTGACATTCTCGGCACCACTGAAATTAATCTGGATTTCTTTTGCTAATTTTAGCAGAAGCACCACAATAACTCAATGGGTCACCTCCTGTTGGAGATGGAGTCAGAGAGACTCAGTGATAACTGAGAAGAAGGTTGCTCTCTCACCTTTGTTGCCCATGGCACAGTCAAAAGGTGCACTTTCTGATTACATTTTCCTTCAGTACAGTCACATCTACCTCCGTCCTCCGTCACTACTTCAGCACTCAGTCACTGAAGAGGTGTCAAACAGCCTCCCTGTTTGTCAGAGTCAGTAGCAACAAGGGGGGGCTGTCTCAATCACCAGTGAAAGACAGCCCATACTGAATTGCTTGATTACTTGCTATCATTAATTAGTGGAATAAGCATACAACTTCAATGGGGAGGCAAACCTATAACTTGCTGATTATTAATGTTTGAGTAAGGGTTATATACAATGCCAGTCCATCACGCAAACCAGCCTCCTACCCATTGACTCTGTCTACACTTCCGGCTGCCTCGGAAAAGCAGCCAACATAATCAAGGACTCCCCGCATCCCGGACATACTGTTTTTCCACCTTCTTCCATTGGGAAAAAGATACAAAAGTCTGAGGTCACGTACCAACTGACTCAAGAACAGCTTCTTCCCTGCTGCCATCAGACTTTTGAATGATCCTATCATATATTAAGTTGATTTTTCCCTTCACCCTATCTATAAAGAAACATTATATTCTGCATCCTTCTCCTTTCCTTCTCCCCATGTACTCTTTGAATGGTATGTTTTGTCTGTATAGCACCCAAGAAACAATACTTTTCATTGTATACTAATATATGTGACAATAATAAATCAAATCAAATCAATATGCTGCCCTGTTCATGTTGGGGGAGGGGTTCGGAAATGGGAATAAAAATTTAACACAAGAAAGCCCAAGTAGCTTTTCATGATGACATAAAAGGAGGAAGCAATTGTCCCATCCCCCTATCAGCGACTTTCAATGTCAGGAACCTCATTGTAATAAAGTTGGCCCATATGCTGGAGTGCACCAAAATGTGTCAAAAAATCCATCCGCAGCGGTGTGCTGTCAGGGCATTATGAAGCATGACTGATCTCAGAGGGGCACGCAATCGATGAGTTCCAAGGGGAGTTTGGAAGGAGGTGCAGCGCTTGTGGGAGTGGGTAGAGCCTGGGGAATAGCAGGGTCATGTCAGCTCGATGCTAAGGAGCTGAGGTGCCAGCCTGAAGCTGGGTGAAGATTGCTTCCTGGTTTGCTAGCTGTGCACTGGGATGACCTTTAAAATTGCCTACCACTCTTCCAACTCATCAAGATTTATTTTATTCATTTATGGGACATGGGCTGTGTGCCAGTAATACATTGTGGAACTTGCGACTGCAATTTTTTTTCAAAGTTTGGGATCATATAATAGAGAAAGACACCATTTCCATCGGCAGCCTCACTGCTGTTTTCCCACCCGGCACGACCTTTGCCGATTTTGGAGAAAATCGCGGCCAACATCTCTACTTTTCACCTCTTCTTTCCCAAATCCTTTGAGGTAAAGATTACGGCTGGAATTTTACCGTGCCGCCTGCCACAGGAATCCCAGGGAGCAAAACTTGGAAAGTGCATTGACTTTGGGCAGGATTTTATGGTTTTGGAGTGAGCAAGGCTGTAAAGTCCTGCCCTAGATGTTTATAATTTGGGCTATTCGATAGGATTCCAGTTGGTATGTTGCGACCATATTATTTTTCTTGGGATGTGGGCATCACTACCACGGCCAGCATTTGTTGCCCATCCCAATTTGCTCTTGAATTGAGTGGTTTGCTAGGCCTTTCAGAGTCAACCACATTGCTATGGACCTGGAGTCACGTGTAGGCACGACCTGGCAGATTTCCTTCCCTAAAGGGACATTAGTGAAGCAGATGGGTGAGTCTTTACAACAGTTGATACTTTCATGGTTACCAAGTGGCTTTATATCCCAGATTTACTAATTGTTTGTATTGTTTGGCACCGTGGTTAGCACTGCTGCTTCACAGCGCCAGGGACACAGGTTTGATTCCCGGCTTGGGTTGCTGAGTTGTGGAGTTTGCACATTCTCCCCGTGTCTGCCATGGTTGGATTTGAATCCACATCCCCAAGATATAACCTGGACCTTGGATTACTAATAGAGGGATATTACCACTACATCATCTCCTCCCACAATGTACGTCAATGTTTGGCATTGCCAGCTCAGGTGAACACCTCAGCATCTTATATCTTTTTCCTGCCATTTGATCTTCTGAAGGCAGCTCAAGTGAAAGTGAAAGCAAGTGAGCTTCCTGGCATGATGCCGATACACAGTTCAAGTGTCAAATGTTTAGAGTAGAATGGGCAGGGCTATTTCTCCATACAGTGCTTGGCCCAAGGGCCACATGTGGCCCATCAGGATTCTGGGTGCGGCCTTTGAAGCATCTTGCTGACTGTTGCCCACATGGAGAATTGACACATTTCACTGGTTTACATTCATTGAGTTGTAGAATACTTAGAAGGAGTCTGCACTGACTCTCTGAGAAAGCATCTCATTCAGGCCCACCCACTGCTCTCCTTGCCCTATCCCCATAACCCTATGCATTTACCATGGTCATCCCAGCTAATCTGTATAACTTTGGAGCACCTGAAGGAAACCCACACTGAGGAGAATGTGCAAACTCCACACAGACAGTCATTCAAAGCTGGGATCAAACCTGGGTTCCTGGAGCTGTGAGTGCTAACCAGTGACCCCCCCCACCTCCCCAGTGTTTTTCCTACCAGTATAACTGAAGTGATACGCACAGACAGTTAGGGCACATGAAGCGAGGTGCATACTGACCAGAATGACAGGGAGTTGGATAGCTTGATCTTGGGTTCGGACATAGCTCAGCACAACATCGAGGGCCGAAGGGCCTGTACTGTGCTGTACTGTTCTATGTTCTCTGTTTTATGGTCTATGATTGCTCCCAACATTGACCATGAGAAGTGTAAATATTTGTTTTTACCAGTTGAAGTTGACAAGTTTTATTAATATAGAATGATGAAGAATTTTCTATAACTTGTTATGAAATATTTGGCATGTATTAAATCTGTTTAATCTTAGTCAAGAGCCGTAGTTAGTGAACAGGCCCAATTTCAACCTTGTGGCCCACTGAGATGTAGGGCGGCCACTGTTGCCTGCTCACTAGCCTCTCGCTGCTCTATAGCCTTCCAGTTTGGTGGACAGACTTTTCTTTGTTCCCTGATCGATGTTCAAACATCAAGCTTATATTTCATATCTGAATATTCAGTGACACGATTCAATAATTAATTAAATATTCATATATGCCTCATTGTCCTTAAAATATTGCAAATGGTTAATTAAAAGTGCAATCATTGTCTGGCACGATTTCACATGTAATGAGATCCAAGGCACAGATTACATTTTGAGGCAATATAGTTTAATTGGCCATCTCATGAGTTAGAAATCTGTGTGCATGTTAGTGCCTTCTTAGTTATGCAGCAATGCTCTTGACCATCTGTGGAGCAGCTTTTGAACAACCAGATGAAACTTGTACATGTGGAAATAGCTCTTATTTTCTGCCTCAGTGGGAGTTGGATTAATCAGTGCAGCCAGTTAAAATGTTCCATCGATTCGTTTGTTTTAACCAATTAATTGCCACAGGCTGAGTGCTAATTCACCCTGGTTCATACTGCCACAATGGGGTCTCTGAGAAACATAGCTGATTATTCATGCTGTCTGAGCTTTGAACACATTTCGCAGCTTAGCACATTGATTCTTTTAAAGCAATATTACAGATTAGCAGCGCTTACTGAGATCAGAAAATAAATGGAATACCACTGAAGTTTGAAGTTAAAAGGATTAAGGGTCCCCACATAATATCTTCAGCAATTTGGTTTCCAGTTTTCGCAAACATTTCCTAGACCAGAGAATTGTTAGCGGAGGGGCAGCCCGGTGGCACAGTGGTTAGCACTGCTGCTTCACGGTGCCAGGGACACAGGTTTGATTCCCGGCTTGGGTCGCTGTGTTGTGGAGTTTGCACATTCTCCCCGTGTCTGTGATACAACCAGAAAGAATGCTTTCTATGGTGCATCTGTAGAAGTTGGTGAGATTTGGCATGCCAAATTTTCTTAGTCTCCTGAGAAATTAGAGGCGTTGGTGGGTTTTCTTAACTATAGTGTCCCCATGAGGAGACCAGGACAGGTTGTTGGTGATCTGGATGTCTAAAAACTTGAACCTAAAAATCTTGTAAAAATTGTCAACTTGAATGTCTGCTGAAGCCAGAGATTGCTGAAGATGTCATCCAGAAACCCACCAATTTGGTCTTTAATGTTTAACCTCTGAGGTATTTCACTTGTTTCCTGATCTCAGCAAGCCTCCGCACAGCTAATCTCTAATATTACTCAGAAAGAACCAGTACGCACTAATCTCTTTAACATTAAAGTTGGTGAGCATGATTATTCGTGCACTGCAGTGGTGCTCCTCACAGCTTCCCGTGGTTACAACCTTCTTGTAATGTGCAGTTTAAATTAGAATAATTGGCAATGAATGTGGAGAAGTCACTTAGTACATGCCAAGTACTGGCGCTTTATATATCAGCCAGATATTTCTTGATGCTGTAACCTGGATAGCCACATTTAGAATCAATGCACTCTGCAATTTTGCAATGCTTATTCGCCAACTTTTTACAGTGGAGTAGAAATTATACCAAACTGCATAGGATAGGGAGATGTTAAACATTTATGTGTCATTATACCACATAGATTGCCAATTTTGTTTGATTACTACAGCTAGGTCACTTGTTCAAATAAGTGTCATATTTCTTTGTAACAAAGAGATTTATTTTAACACGGTTTAAAGTTTACTTATTACTGTCACAAGTAGGCTTACGTTAACATTGCAATGAAGTTACTGTGAAAATCCCCTGCCATGCTCTGGCATCTGTTTAGGTACACTGAGGGAGAATTTAGCATGGCCAAAGCTCCGCACCAGCACGTTTTTCAGACTATGGGATGAAACCGGAGCACTTCCTGGCGGAAACCCACGCAGACACAGGGAGAACATGCAGACTCCGCACAGACAGTGACCCGAGGCCAGAATTGAACCCGGATTGCTGGTGCTGTGAGGCAGCATCTGTGTTAACCACTGTGCCACCCTTTCAATCATTGATCTAATCAAGTTTAAAACATTATTTTGATATGAATCATTGAACTACTTACAATTATTTGGCTATCAATCTGTCAAACAGAGGAAAAATAAATAAAGTTACGTAAAGTTAACAAGAGACGTCTCCTATTGCAGCTACACTCAAGTTCTGCATGACCAAACGATGTGGAGATGTCGGCGTTGGACTGGGGTAAACACAGTAAGAAGTCCGACAACACCAGGTTTAAGTCCAACCGATTTATTTGATAGTAAACTCACAAGCTTTCGAGGTTCCCCTCTTTGATCACAGTTAATGGAAAGACAAGGACTGCTCTGGCTGCCTGCTGGGGCTTGCCATTCTTCAGCCAGCCTTTTTTTTTCTCAAAACAGTTCAAATTTGACAACAAATAAAGTGCAGATAGTTCCGTTTTTTTAATAAAGATACAACATATGGCACTCAGCTGCCTCACCTCACTGCGCTTAACAATTGACAGAGTTGTATGTAGGAAATGCATTTCATGTCAAACATTCTGGTGTAAGCAGCCTGAAGATTTTCCATGGGTTCCTCACTGTCGGGTGGAGCACTGATCTTCCTATCTGCCGGCTCTTGTGTTTCAGAAATCAGATGCGATAGTGGCACTCGTTAAAGTAGAGTTTCAGCTCTCCAGTTGTGGTGTTATAATTGTTCTAGCTTACCTTTTAGTCAAATGGCTGTTTGTCTTTAGTTAAAAGTTGCATTACTGAAATGGTTAATATTGATTGAAGAATATTTAGAATCCCTACAGTGCAGAAGGAGGCCATTTGGCCCATCGAGCCTGCACTGACCACAATCCCATCCAGACCCTTTCCCCCTCTTTCCCCTGTAACCCCACATATCTACCCTGCTAGTCCCCCTGACTCTAAGGGGCAATTTAGCATGGCCAATCAACCTAACCCACACGTCTTTAGACTGTGGGAGGAAACCGGAGCAGCCGGGGGAAACCCACGCAGAAATGGAGAAAATGTGCAAACTCCACACAGTCACCCGAGGTCGGAATTGAACCCAGGTCCCTGGCGCTGTGAGGCAGCAGTGCTAACCACTGTGCCACCATGCCACCCTTATTTATAGTATTTAAAGCTAATATTTGTAATCCAGAATCAGGAACCTTGCTGTTCATTAGCATTGTCACATCTCCTTCTGGACTATGACCTTTGAATGAGTGCTAACGGACTGTTTAAACCACACCGTGGTATTAAATGTCACCTCACAAGTGGCACCTTCTAGTTTAAACTAAGTTAATCGATCTCAAAAAGGATGAATAATTGTGCCTGTTCTCATAAAATGTGTTAACATATTTTTATTGCTCTCTAACTTTAATGAGTTTCAGACTTTAGTTCCTGAGCCATTGAACACTCTGGCATTTTTTTCATTGCTCCTGCTGCAGCTGGGAACAGTTGCTGACGTGGCTATTTTCATCACTGTGGCTTTACACTGAGTGGCAGATTGGCCCCACAGCAATGTTACCGTGCTGAGTTGGGAAATGCGAAGGATTCGTCTGAAGGCATGCTGGAATGTTTCCTCGGGACATGTAACCCTCTGGCCTTAACCCGAGTAATGGCCACTTTTTTGTATATGCGTCGTTATGTTATAGATTTATGGACAGATGGCATTGCTCTGTCTGTATTGGTTCCAAAATCTTATCACAATAAGGATCACAAAGGACATTATTCAATCACTGTTCCACTGCTGTAAATGAGTTCCTTCCACTTGCTGAACAAAGATAACTAATTGATAAGGACCTTAATGAAAAGTTAATAAAAGGGCAGTAGGTGGGAGAATTGGGCTTTTAGAATGGCCAATACCTGACCTGGAAGTATGAGTCATATGTTTTGGAGCAGAAAAGGCTGGAAACTGCCTAAAGAGAGAACCATTTTGGGCATCATGAGAGTGACATCTTGAAACAGAAACATTTTCCTCCCCCAAAAATATACGTCATAAACTTTGTAAAAGAGCACTACAAAACATTTCAACTTGAAAATTACAGGACATGCAATGAAATTTGACTTGTTTCCATGCAGAATGTTCAACTCTTAGGTGCCAATATGCAATTACAATACCCTCAATACTGAGTGTAGTAAAATTCAGTTTCCTGTCACTAACTCACTTTATTGTGAACCAAATTAAAGACTGCCTGCAGTTTACAGTCAGGCAGTCTTCATTTCGGGACCTACAACAGTGGTCCAGGTAGAGTAACAGGTTTAAAGCCCACTATGACCCCTTTCCCATTGGGTGAGCCTTCACTCGCTCTCTAAGGAAGCTTGTGCTTTACAAAGATCTAGTGATATCCCCTGTAGCCTTCATGGCCATCATAACAAATCTCCTCCTTAGGTCCGCATCTCTCTCCGCAATGTGCCAATCTCTCCCAAATGTAAGGAGGTCCTTCCTGTCACTCGCTGATCAGTTGGAGGTCAGTTGGAGGCAGGGGCTGGGAGAGGCAGAGGAAGGTTTCCAGAAGCAGCCTTAGACTGTTGTACTAAATCAGGCTAGCAAGGGCCAGCAGCTGCAGTTCCGTTAAAGTTCCCCCTCCCACGACCTGCTCTGCTTGTGGAGTCCAGCTGCAATGGCAAACACCCAACTCATCGACTACAGAAGACATCAGGGCTGCTGAACTGAACCTCAGGTTTCAACCCTTTCACTTTGGGGAAAAGGAACTCAAACAACAGGCCCGCAACAATGGGCGGGGTTTTCTGGCCTCACTCGTCCCAAAACAGTAAAATCCTGCCTGTGGTCAGTGGCTTTTCCATGGTCCACCTCTTGGCTGCTCCAATTCCATGGTGGGTGGGGAATAACATTCTGGCCTATATCTCACACACACTGATTTCAAATCTCATCTTTCGTCTTTTTCTAATATGTATTTGTTTTTAATCTTAGTACTTTAGTTAATAACTATTCATGTTTACTTGAGTAACTTTCAGCAGTAAATTTTATAATAAATTAACCTTGGTTGGCGTAATGGCACAGTGGTTAGCAGTGCTGCCTCACAGCGCCAGGGACCCAGGTTCAGTCCTGGCTTGGGTCACTGTCTGTGTGGAGTCTGCCCATAAGAACATAAGAAATAGGAGCAGGAGTAGGCCATCCAGCCCTCCGAGCCTGCCCCGCCATTCAATAAGATCATGGCTGATCTGAAGTGGATCAGTTCCACTTTCCCACTTTCTCCCCATAACCCTTAATTCCCCTGTCTATCAGAAACCTATCTACCCGTGACTTAAATATATTTAGCGAGGTAGCCTCCACCACTTCAACGGGCAGAGAATTCCAGAGATTCACCACCCTTTGAGTGAAGAAGTTCCTCCTCAACTCCGATCTAAACTGCCCCCACCCCCTTATTTTGAGGCTGTGCCCTCTAGTTCTGCACACTCTCCTCGTTTCCTCCGGGTGTTCCGGTTTCCTCCCACAGTCTGAAAGACGTGCTGGTTAGGTGTATTGGCCATGCTAAATTCTTCATCAATATACCAGAACAGGTGCCGGAGTGTGGCAACTAGGGGATTTTCACTGTAACTTCATTACAGTGTTAATGTAAGCCTATTTGTGACACTAATAAATAAACTTTAAAAATCATCTTGTTTAAGACTAAAGCCTGTCTGCTGCGTTATTTTTAAATTGAACCACTCACAAATTCAAAGGGCGGAGGTGGGGGTTGACGGGGGGGGTGTGGGGGGCTACTGTGGTAGTGTGGCCCCTTTAATTGGTAATACCTCTTGGGCCACATGACTGGGCTAGAACCAATGGAGCGTGAGCATTCAATCCTGGTCCAATCGGGAGCAAGGGCATGCATGCCCAGGGCTGGAATACTTCAGTTAGAGGTGGGGTGTTGTTAGGAGTAGACCTGTAGAGTTGTGCTGTTAAACCCTTTGCTATACATAGTTCTTCTCAGTCAGTAAATCTTATAGTTTTTTTTAAAAGTTTTACTCCATTTTTGAAGTTACAAAACCAGTTCACAGACCAGGTGAACCCTTAATTCATCTCCTTACTTGCTCCAAAAACCAATTCAAATTGAACCCAATTCCACCAAGAGAGACATACAAGATTCAAGCTGATGTTGACTTAGTCAAAAAGTCAAGAAGTGCGCTTGTGCCAAGTAACCTTTTACTTTGTTTCTTGCTATGTTGAGCTACTGCTATATAGTCAAATTCTTAGCTCAGAGATTGCTTTAAAGAAATGTTTTTTACTTGGTCATGACAAATCTCAGTACTTGGCATTTGATCTTGGAGACCCTCATTCTCCATGCTGATGCTATAGTTAAGAAAGCCCATCAATGCCTCTACTTTCTCAGGAGGCTAAGGAAATTCACTATGACTCTCACCAATTTTTACAGATGCACCATAGAAAGCACCCTTTCTGGTTGTATTACAGCTTGGTATGGCTCCTGCTCTGACCAAGACCACAATAAACTGCAAAGGGTTGTGAACATAGCCCAGTCCATCACACAAACCAGCCTCCCATCCATTGACTCCGCCTACACTTCCCATTGTCTCGGAAAAGCAGCCAGCATAATCAAGGACCCCATGCACCCCGGGCATTCTCTCTTCCACCTGCTTCTATCGGGAAAAAGGTACAAACGTCTGAGGTCACGTACCAACCGACTCAAAAACAGCTTCTTCCCTGCTGCCATCAGGCTTCTGAATGGATGTACTTTAGAGTACCTTTCTCTACACCCTAGCTGTAACTATAACATTCTGCACCCTCTCCTTTTCTTCTCTATGAATGGTATGCTTTGTATAGCACAAGAAACACTGTATACTAATACATATGACAACAGTAAATCAATTCAAATCAATTCTCAGATGACATAATGCTTCACAGCATAGAAACATTCGGCCTACACTGCCTTCGCTTGTACTTATGCATTAGTATTCATGCTGTAAACGTGACTTCTCACTGACTCCCCAGTTAGTGGACGGGATATTCAAGTTAGGCTTCATACCTCCCCATGTTTGTTGCAAAGAGATAATCTCAATGGATCAGATAAACTAAGCTGTTGTTTAGCTGTTTTCAAGTTTAAGATTTCCTGCTCCTGTAATTCTTTTTATTCATTCGCAGGACGTGGGTGTTGCTGGCTGGCCAAGATTTATTGCCCATTTCTAGCTGCCCTTGTTCAGAGGGCAATAATCTATCATCCGTGATGAGAAAGATAGTGAACCATGTAACTTATTTAATTTTGCTTTAAACTCTCAATGGCAAATTAATTGAAGCAACAAAGCGACCTAAAGGTCTACAAGAACTTAAACCACTATTTAACATTAATGTCAGACACAATTAAAGAACATAAGAAATAGGAGCAGGAGTAGGCCATCCAGCCCTTCGAGCCTGCCCCGCCATTCCTCTATTTCTGATTGCCCCTGTCCAGTCCTAACATGCCTTGCCTTTAATCATGTAAACACCCTATTCTGATTTTCCTCTGTATTAATACTGTAGTTTTTCATGATGTGCTTTCTGACTTCTTGGAGATAATGTGCGCTATATCTGCAGTCAAATCAACAGAAGTACCCAAGCATTTTGTACCTAATACATTCTGAATGTGTTGACCATGTGAAATTAGTTGATTGTTTAATTGCAAGTGAACAGACCAGCCTTAAGCTTTAGCAGGCCATCAGGTTAGTGGGGGATCTTGTGACGCAGTGGATAGTGCCCCTACCTCAGCACCAGAAGGGCTGGGTTTGAGTTCCACCATAGGACTTGATGGCCAAGGAAGGTGCATTCATAATCATGGCTAAACAGGTTGAAAATTATTATTTAAAAATCCTTTCAATACACCTATGTTAGGCAGGAGAGTTTGCTATTTGGCCACAACCGTGTGACCATGAGATGTGAGAGCAGAAGGAGGCCTTTCAGCCCATCAAGCATACTCTGCTATTTAATGAGATATGACTGATCTGATATGATAATCCTCAGTTCCACTTTCCCGTCTTCTCCCCAAACCCTTGACTCCTTTACTGATTAAAAATCTGTTTCAGCCTTATGCCAGGATGGCTCAGTTGTTAGAACTGTTACCTCACAGTTCCAGGTACCTGGGTTTGATTCCTGGCTTGGATCACTCACTGTCTGTGTGGAGTCCGCACATTCTCCTGTGTCTGCGTAGGCTTCCTCCGAATTTCCTGTGAAAGATGTGCTGGTTAGGTGCATTGGTCATGCTAAATTCCCCCTCAGTGTACCCGAACAGGTGCCGCACTGTGGCGACTAGGTGATTTTCACAGTAACTTCATTGTAGTGTTAATGTAAGTCTACTTGTGACTAATAAATAAACTTTACTTTGAACATATTTAATGACCAAGCCTCTATAGCCCTCTGCAGTGAAGGATTCCACAGATTCCTACTCTCCAAGAGAATAAATTTCTCCTCATCTCTGTCTCAAATGGGTAATCTGAGACTATGATCTCTGCTCCTAGATTCTCCCATAAGAAGAAACAACCTCTCAGCATCTAGTCTTTTAAGCCCCTGATAATCATATATGTCTCAAGATAGTCACCTCTCATTCTTCTAAACTCCAATGAGGAGAGTCCCAACCTACTAACATCTCCTCATAAGAAAATCCCTCCATTCCTGGGATCAATTTAACAAACTTTGAGAACATCAACTTAAACATCAACTTAACAAACTCTGGACTGTCTCTAATGTCACGTGGTAGTACCAATGTGACAGCCTCACCATGTTTAAAGGCTCCATGTGTAATCTCTTGCCATGAGCGCTGTAGCAAGCACCTCGATTTGAAGCACTGTTTGAGAGAGTACATAACATAAGAACATAAGAAATAGGAGCAGGAGTAGGCCATCTAGCCCTTCGAGCCTGCCCCGCCATTCAATAAGATCATGGCTGATCTGTCATGGCTCAGTTCCACATTCCCGCCCTCTCCCCATAACCCTTAATCCCCTCGCTTATCAAAAGCCCATCAACTCGTGTCTTAAAAATATTTAGCGAGGCAGCCTCCACCACTTCAACGGGCAGAGAATTCCAGAGATTCACCACCCTTTGAGTGAAGAAGTTCCTCCTCAACTCCGTTCTAAACCGCCCCCCCTTTATCTTGAGGCTATGCCCCCTAGTCCTACTGTCCTTTCTGAGCGGGAAGAGCCTCTCCACCTCTATCCTATCCATCCCATTCATCATCTTACATGTCTTATATGAGTATGCTTGGTCATGAAGCCCTCTTACTTAATCTGAGATGATTGTAACATGCAAAAACTGGTTCTTAGCTGAGGAGAAGCTCATGGCCAGATGGGAAGTGGTTTAATGATTAATGTCAAAAGCAGAATGCCCAGCTGGTCCGAGAGGGCCCAGAGCAAATGGAGGCTGGTGAATCACGCACCTTCTCAGCCTCTGAGGTGGATAGGGCAGAGACCACCGTGCTGGAGTCAGGTTCCTGATCCACACCAGACAATACTCACCACACAGCTGACCGTCAAGGGGCAAACCACCATCTTTTGAGCCTACAAATTATTGCCAGTGTAAATCTCCTGAAATGGTACTGATGACTATAAAGCTCATCGAGGAATTTTCCAAATATTTTCATTTCCCTTGTATGCCCTGTGTTTTTGTCCCCCTCTCTGAAGCGATGATTTGGTTGTTGGCATCTGGATGGGGTAGAAAGAAGATGGGGTAGGAATCTAAGGGCACGACGATAACAGAAGGAAGGGGGGGGGTTGAGGGTCTTGGCATGGGAGATGGACCGCATGCTTTTGATGGTAGGAATCCAGTCTAGTAGGAAAGTATGCAAACTCCACTTCTCATGAATGTGTTTGAAATCTGGTATTTTCTGGCTCACCATGTTTCATTCATGCATTTAACTGGCAGACACACCTAGCTTTCACTCCTCCAACTCAAACATTTCCACTTCTGTCTTTGAAGTGACTTAGCTGTGATGCTATGAATACAGTCATCTACCTGCTCTGTCCACATTTCACCTTGGCTCATCACAGGCTGCATTAAACAACCCAACCATAACTGGTATCAAGCCAACTTTTAAAACCTTAAAATTAAAGTTTAAAAGCTTTAATTGTTTTCATGTCAAAAGACAGCACTAATGTCAGAAATAGTGACCTATTGGCAATGCATGAAGAAGGAGATCTGAGAGGGCGTGATCGAAGCTCAGTCGATCTCTGGATAAACCTGAGCAGAATCCTGGCTGATTCTTTACCTGCTCTATCAAGCTTCCTCTTCTCACTGCAATCCACACAGTGAACCTGAATCTACCTGTGATTTGGCTCAGAAACACACCATGTAACACACAACTACGGGCGGCACACGTGGCAAGGGTGACATGGTGACACAGTGTTTAGCACTGCGGCCTCACAGCGCCAGGAACCCAGGTTCGATTCCTGGAATGGGTGACTGTGTGGAGTCGGCATGTTCTCCCTGTGCCTGTGTGGGTTTCCTCTGGGTGCTCTGGTTTCCTCCCACAGTCCGAAGGATGTGCTGGTTAGGTGCATTGGCCATGCTAAATTCTCCCTCAGTGTAGCTGAACGGGCGCCAGAGTGTGGCGACAAGGGGATTTTCATCGTAACTTCATTGCAGTATTAATGTAAGCCTACTTGTGACTAACAAATAAACTAAAAAAAATCATTTAAATATGTGCATACTTTTCAAAAGAAAAGTATACACAGTTCCTTTATTGGAGTTGCTATCTCAAGGTCCAATGTGAAGCTTCCAAACAACAACAATTTGTATTTATATAGTGCCTTTGATGTCAGATAACGTCCAAAGGTGCTCTGCAGGAAAGTAAAATACAACACCGAGCTACTAAAGGAGACATCAAAGTAGATGACCAAAAGCTTGGTCAAAGAGGAAGATTTTAAGGATTGTTTTAAAGGAGGAAAGTGAGGTAGGGAAGTGGAGAAATGTCGGGATGGAGTTCCAGAGATTAAAGCCTGAGTAGTCAAAAGCATATCTTCACCAACTGTGCAGTGATTGCAATCAGAAATGCTCAGGAGACCAAATTTAGAGGAGCATGGTCATTTGCAGGGGCAAGGGTCTGGACAAAATTACTAACATGAGGATTAAATCACCAATGGTAGGAACTGCTAACACTCCTACAATTCAGAAATCTAGGTGAGGACTCACGGCCAATATTGTAGGAAGCCACTGAGGCTAAAAAGAACAAGAGAGAAGATGAAGCAACAGGAGGGTAGGAATTGTTAGGTTTTAAAAGACAAATACCTGTCTAGTTCATCTTTTACCAGTCTGGTCGTCATATGATACAACAACAGAATTGTCAACTATCATGGAACTCAATCTCTATCATCCAACAACAGATCTACGCATAAGGTAAGGGGTGGTACAGTGGTTAGCACTGCTGCTTCACAACGTTAAAGACCTTGGTTCAATTCCAGCATTGGGTCACTGTTTATGTGACCTCATGTTTGCGTGTGTTTTCTCCGCATGCTTCGGGTTCCTCCCACAGTCCAAAGACGTGTAGGTTAGGTTGATTGGTCATGCTAAATTGCTCCTCGCCTGGGGTTTAGTAGGGTAAATACGTGAGGTTACAGGGATAGAGTCTGGGAGGGATTGTGCAGGCACAATGGGTTGAATTGCCTCCTTCTGTACTGTAGGGATTCTATGAAATGCAATGTGGAGTATTTGGGAACCCTTATGATCAACGTCTTATGTCTTGATAAGCAAGGGAGTGAAAAGTACCAGGGGTGAATGGGAATGTGAGTTGAGGTTGCAAGAGATCAGCCATTAGCTTATTGAATGGTAGAGCAGGCTCATGGGGCTGAATGGCCTACTCATGCTCCTAATTCGTGTATCATCTGTTCCTCTCAAACATGACACACTTATCACATGTCATGTCTCAAATTATTGATGTCCCAAAATAGTACTTTGAAAATGATATCACCCTCATTCCTATTTAAATGAATCCACACCATCTAATTCCAGAATCTCCATAGGAAGCCCTTTCCATGGATTTACTAATTGCTCAATTATATTTTCATGGGTTTGTTTTGTCCCTCTTCAAACAAAGACTGTGTCTGCTTCTAGTGTTCTAAAATTCTCACAACACCAGGTTAAAGTCCAACAGGTTTATTTGGAATCATGAGCTTCCGGAACGCTGCTCTTTCATCAGGTGAGTGAAGGAGCAGTGCTCCGAAAGCTTGTGAATCCAAATAAACCTGTTGGACTTTAACCTGGTGTTGTGAGATTTTTTTACAGTGCCCACCCCAGTCCAATGCCGGCATATCCACATCATGGCTACCATCTATTGTGCTGAGCAAGGTGAAGCCAATTATGGTGTACTTTTATGTCAATCCTTTAGAATTTCCATTAATCCTATTCTTCTTTTCCAGTGAGAACATACCCAGTTTACATATTTGCTTCCCTTTGTTGGCTAAGCTATTCCGGTTATTCTCTTTTGTATCCCCTCAATAGCTGCAATATCCTTTTGAAAATACGGTGACCAAGTCTGCATGCAGCATTCTAAGTGCAGTCAAACGTATGCTTTATAAAGTCGGAGGATTACCATTTCATCACAACATTGACTTTTTAATAAATGCTAACATCTAATTTGGGTTACCCGCTGTCATGAAGCATTGTTGTGACAGCTCCAATATCTTTCAGTTTTCGGACACGTTCCTTTCCATTAGGTTATAGTCCACTTCCAGATTGTTTATCCCAGTTCCTCCAGATTAAAATTCATCTGCCAAATTCCCCAAAATATTGAAGTCCTCCTGTAGCTGCCCCAGTGATTGCTATCACTTACCAATCCGCTGTTTCCACTGGGACTAGGTCACTTTCGGAACTGTGGCTTCACCTCTGAAAGCCACTGTGGGTGGCTCAGATGGTCCCCACTGCAAGACCACCATTCACCTTTCTGAGGAAAGTTAAAAGTTAAAGTTTATTTCTTAGTGTCACAAGTAGGCTTACATTAACACTGCAATGAAGTTACTGTGAAAATCCTCTAGTTGCCACACTCCAACATCTGTTCAGGTACATTGAGGGAGAACTTAGTATGGCCAATGCATCTAATCGGCGTGTATTTGGAGTGTGGGAGGAAACTGGAGCATCTCACAAGAAACCCACGCAGACACGGGAAGAATGTGCAGACTCCACACAGACAGTGACCCAAGCCAGGAATCAAACCTGGCTTTCAGGCCCTGTGAGGCAGCGATGCTGTCCCAATGGAGAAGGACAGGAGCAACTCAGTCCCTCCTCACCGAATTCCCTCAGTCACTAAGTTCCAACTTCAGCACTCTTTTGCAGCCCAAAGTAGCACTTCATCGCAAACCAAGTCAGCACTGTAAGGTGCTCTGATTTTATACTGTCTGGATCTAGTTTCTGAAGCCAATTTATCTAATGAACTGGTTGGCCTAACCAATGATGCCCACATGCTGTGAATGAATACATTTTTAAAAGCTATTGGTTTCTGTGAAGAATGGAAACCTGACCACTATCCTGTCAGTCAATCTTAAACTGCTAGCAATTTATTTGTGCATTTTTGGTGGGGTTTGGATCAGAGTCTGTTGTGGGCTCGCTGTAGGAGAACAGCTCACAATCAAAACTCAAGCTTGGATTTTTGGCCAATGTGCATGTAGTACCTGAGCAATGAGTCAGTGTTCAATCACTCAGGTGTTGGTCTAGGACCGTAAGACAATGTAATATAATGGTGGATCCTTCAGCCAGTGATAGTATGGATGACAGAGCACGCTTGCACCATTTTATACGTCTGATTGTATGTCTGCTGAATACTGAAAGATTTGTGTGTTTCAATTCTTTGGTGTAAAAGCAATGTCTGTGACAATTGACCCTTACTTACCAACACTGATCACCTTATCGCTCACCCTAATTTTTTTGATGAGGTCCAATGTCCAATTTCCAAAAGACTTTGGGCCTACCTGATCAGGCACCAGGGATGTCACTGGCACCTGAGTGGTGCAGACGCATTTCTATCCTCAAATTTTGGGGAGTTTCAGTCACCAGTTTAAAACATTCCAGCCCGAAAATTGCTGTTGGTGATGGATTCTATTATATATCATGATGCCACACATTAACATTTTGGACACACTGTCAAACTGCAACAAAGAAAAGTCTTGTCTTATATAATTCTTCATCAATGGGCTATTGTCCTTTCCCACTGTTACTCCTAGGGACTGGAAGCAATCACACAATTCCTATTGGTAACAGTTATAGATAGTCTATCTTCTTTCTGCTATTTTACGATGGGATAGGCAAGGAATTGCAGCCACTTTTAAACTGAGTTACGTCAGTGATTAAATTATCTTCACCGTGTTGCAAATAGACGGTTATTATTTGATTTGTTTTCGTTTATTATTGTCACAGGTATTGGGTTACAGTGAAAAGTATTGTTTCCTCCATGCTGTACAGACAAAACATACCATTCATAGAGTACATTAGGAAGCAGGAAAGGGGAGGGGCAGAATAGTCTTGCAGTTACAGATAGGGTGAAGAGAAAGATCAGCTTAATATGTGATAGGACCATTCAAAAGTCTGATGGCAGCCGGGAAGAAGCTGTTCTTAAGTTGGTTGGTACATGATATATCTTTTCTCTGACGGAAAAAGGTGGAAGAGAGTATGTCAGAGCGTGTAGGGTCCTTGATTATGCCTGATGCTTTCCTGAGGCAGTATAAAGTGTAGACAGAGTCAATGGACGTGCGACTCATTTGCATGATGGACTGGGCTTCATTCACAAGCCTTTGTAGCTCCTTGCAGTCTTGGGCAGAATAGGAACCATACCAAGCTATGGTACATCCAGAAAGGATGCTTTCTATGATGCATCTGTAAACGTTGGTGAGAATCATAGTGGATTATTATGGATCATCCTCCTGTTATACACCCTTCCTGCTTTTCCTCTCCCAATGCAAAATGAATTTCACACTAGTTGTGCAGGGGTTGGAATGGATTTTTGTTCAGTTGCTATCCAGAAGTTAGCAGCGATGTCAATTCTTCTAATTTTTTTTTCTGGTAACTATTTATGTAACTGTGTTAGAACCATCCAGTGTTTTGATTTTGCATCTTCAAATTATTCCCAGTGCTGGGCAATTGCCCAGAGGAAGTTTGAACTTTCTGGGCAATTACTGTGCAAACCCTTTACCTGGGATCTGCCCAGTGCATCTTTGGGGGAAAACCTCACCTCCATCGCTCCATCCTCTCGCTCCCAATTTCCCCCCACACACACTGCCCCCCACCCACACACACTTCTCCCATCCCCAAGGCCCTGGCTGTGTTCAGGGTAAAGGAGTCCTTGGTACTATTTCGAAGAGAATTCTCTCCTGTTCTCCTGACCAATAATAACCAACATCACTCAGCAGCAAGTTATCTGGTCATGAATTGCTAACATTTGGGTGGCACGGTGGCACAGTGGTTAGCACTGCTGCCTCATGGTGCCAGGGACCTGGGTTCGATTCCTGGCTTGGGTCACCGTCTGTGCGGAGTCTGCACATTCTCCCATGTCTGTGTGGGTTTCCTCCGGGTGCTCCGGTTTCCTCCCACAGACCAAAAGTATGCCTGTTAGGTGGATTGGCCAGGGGACCAGCAGGCTAAAAATACGTGGGGATAGGGCCTGGATGGGATTGCTGTCAGTGCAGTCTCAATGGGCTGAATGACTTCCTTCTGCACGGTAATAATTCTATGACTGAAGTCAAGTTAGTAGCTGTTTCCTAACACCGCAACAATAATCCCACTTCAGGATGTCCCGAGAACATGGACGGTTCATATTAAAGTTATTTCTTTCTGCATGGGTTGGTGACAGAGGCTCAGGGCACAAGTCAGCAGCAGACCAGCTCAACTGGGCAAGAGTTATTCAGTGATGACAAAAACCGGAGTTTGGTGTTTATCAGAATCACTATTTGCCAGAATCTGCTGGAAATGCTCGCAGGGGAGACGGATAGGGAGGGCTATCAGATATAAAATAAAGACTCCCGCAACTCAGTCAGCTATTATTAAAAGATTAATTATTTATCGGGAGCTTTTCGAAGGAGTGATTTGGTCAGTGTGGCGTTGGGTGGAAGAGCTTTGCTGCTGAATGCGAAAGAGCAAATATCCGAGATATCTGAAACTGGGCGTTCTGAAATGTGATGAAGCAAAACAGAAGATGCAGGAAAAACTCACTCAGCAGCATGTGAGCAGCAGGAGGAAGACAGTTCATGTTTTCCAATCGAGCCTGTATATCTGAGATAAGCAGGGAGTTGGGGTGTGTTTAGGTCCAGGCAGTGGGGTGGGGGGGGACAGTTAGTTTGCAGCCTCTCTCCCCTGGGGCAAGTAGATTTTGTGCATCGAGTCATAGAGATTTACAGCATGGAAACAGGCCCTTCAAGCCCAACATCTCCGCACCAGCCAGTTTTTAGCATTAAGCTAGTCCCAGTTGCCCACATTTGGCCCAACTCCCTCAATACCCATAGAATCATAGCGTCCTTACAATGCAGAAAGAGGCCATTTGGCCTATTGAGGCTGCACCAACCACAATCCCACGCAGGCCTGATTCCCATAACCCTACGTAGTTGCTCTGCTAATCTCCCTGACATTTGGATCAATTTAGCATGGCCAATCAGCCTAACACACACACCTTTGGACCTATGTAACTATCTAAATACTTTGGAAAAAAACAAAATTGCCTCTGGCAGCTCATTCCAGACACTCACCACCCTCTGAGTTAAAAAATTGTCCCTCTAGACACTTTTGTATCTCTCCCATCTCACCCTAAAGCTATAACTTTTTTCTGTGGCGCGTAGGAAGCTGAGGGGTGATTTTTATAGAGGTCTATAAAATAATGAAGGGCATAGACAAGGTAGATAGTCAATATCTTTTCCCAAAGAGAGGAGAGTCTAAAACTAGAGGGCATAGGTTTAAGATGAGAGGGGAGAGATACAAAAGTGACCAGCCCCGCAATTTTTTCACACAGAGGGTGGTGAGTGTCTGGAACAAGCTGCCAGAGGGAGTAGTAGAGGTGGGCACAATTTTATCTTTTAAAAAGCATTTAGATAGTTACATGGGTATGATGGGTATAGAGGGATATGGGCCAAATGCGGGCAATTGGGATTAGCTTAGAAGTTTTTAAAAAAATAGTAAGGGCGGCATGGACAAGTTGGGCCGAAGGGCCTGTTTCCATGCTTTAAACCTCTATGACTTTATGACTCTGAGTGCAGACAGGAAGTTTTAGTTGATAAAATTCAAAGGCAGTGTTCTGCTCGGTACAAGTAGTGAGTGTGTGGCTGCAGAGATCCTTAGAGGAAATGCAAGGATAGTCTCCTCTTCAGCAGCACTGCCGGAGGGTTGGGAGTAACCGATCTGACATTTGCGTGTGAGTGTGTGCTCTCTCTGCTGCACTGTTTGAACTGCGGGGCGCTGCAATGACTTTTCTCAAGGTGAAGGGTGCTTTCTAACTTTTCACTCCCGGCGTTGCCTGCCTGTCTTTCCCGGTGAAGTTTGTGTGCAAGACAAGTTGCAGCGATCCCATTCGCAGGCATGAAACTGGAGTCGAATCCGCGGGGCTGTTAGTGCCTTCAGATCAGATTGTGTCTTGAGATGGAAATAGCTCTGCCGGGAAATGCTGACAAACAGCTTGAGAGGAGTGGGAATGGAGGAGAGCTTTTTTTAAACCCGGGAATCTGTGCAAACGGGTTTGAGCGGAGCCGTGTGTTATTTCTGCAGTTTGAGATGGTCTGGATAAAGCGCAGCAATGTGAGTTCGCCTTGTGAGTGAGTATTGGGTATGGCACTGGGCTTCAATCACACGGCAGATTGACTTTAATAAACCCCAGAGCAGATTGTCGAGGGGTGTGGGTAAAAGGTGAGCATGTTAATCACTCGGGGAGTTGGGAAAAAAACATCTGCACCCTCCGGAATGGCAGGAATGTGGAACTGGCTGGCACAGGCAGTGGCCAAAGCGAATAGTCAAGATTCCTTTAAGGGAAAACTGGACAAGTCTCCGAGGGAGGAGATGGCAGATTTAGACGAGGAGGGGTGAAAGGAGGCTGAAGTGGGCTGTTGGGCCAAATGGCCACATATCTTGGGGGAGATCCTCCAGCCTCCCAGCCATGAGTTTCCTGTCAGAGGGAATTGTTTGCTAGCGGTGGGATTCTCCAGTCCCGCCGCTGTCAATTAGAATTCCCATTGATGTCACGCCATGCTGGAGGGAAACCCACGGGGGTGCACTGCCAGCAGGACTGGAAAACCCCATGGACATGAATGGCTGGAGAACTCCAGACCCGATGTCAAGGTAGAGTTGCCATAGTCCCAAATGGCTATAAGTGCTCTTCTGTTTGTGGGGGAAAGCTGACTGGTGGTGATTTAACCTGAGGATCACCACACTTCAAGCAAGGAGTAAGGTTGAGAAGTCAGAGCCTTCATGAACAACCTTAGCTGGTACGGGCATTGATCCCATTGCCAGTGGCATCACTAATCAGCTTTCCAGGCAATTGAGCTAAACCTGGTGCAATTCTTAGAATCATAGAATCTCGACAGTGCAGAAGGAGGCCATTCAGCCCTTTGAGTCTGCACCAACCACAATCCAACCTAGGCCCTATTCCCATAAACCCACATACTTACCCTGCTAATCCCCCTGACACTAAAGTCAACTTAGCATCACCAATCAATCTAACTTGCACATCTTTGGATTGTGGGAGGAAACCGGAGCACCCGGAAGAAACCCACGCAGATACGGGGAGAATGTGCAAACTCCACACAGACAGTGAACCCAGGTCCCTGGTGCTGAGAGGCAGCAGTGCTAACTGCTGTGCCACCGTGTGGCTCTTAAGGGGATACTAGTCCATAAACGGACTAGCAGTGATATCAGTGGATGTGTTTTTATTCACTGAGGAAACACTATGTGGAATAGTCTTTGAGAAAGAACAACAATGTGCTGAATCTCTGGAATCAGTCATGGTCCAGTGGGAGCAATTTCGCCTTCAAATGGTGTGGATTCTAGTCTCCACTCCAGAGAATTGGGTTACAGCCTGGGCTGACATTCCACAGAAGGAATGCTGCACTCTCAGATCTTTCAGATAAGACATTAAACCGCAACCCTGCCCATTCTCCTAGGTGGATGTATAATATCTGTTGAAGTATTAAATATTATTAAATTATTATATATATTCATATTATATCTACACTATATTGTATGTACTTTGAAGAACGGGGACACATCGTTACCTCTCGGCCAATTGCTGTTTGTGGAAGTTGCTGTGTACAAATTGACTGCTGTGTTTCCTATATTGAAACAGTAAGCCCACTTCACTGTGCTGGTGGAAAAACACTTTGGGATGTAGTGAGATGCTACATAAACATAAGTCATTCATTAACCAGAAGTTAGATAGTGCATTGGGGGATATTGCGATCGCTGGATGAATGAATGAATGAAGGTGGGCTCAGTGGTACATTGTAATTATTTAAACAATGCAATTGGCTACAGCACAGAAAAACAAAGTGAAAACTCCGTGATGTTGTACATGGGAACTTAGGAGCAGGGGTATGGCCTTCAAACCTGCTCCACCATCCAACGAGATCATGACCAGTCTGATTGTATTCTCAGCTCCACTCTCCTCATAACCTTTGACATTAGGGAGTATCACTGTTTCTGTTATTGCTCAGGGCCCTCCTAGGAACATTCAGAGTGATTTTTCCTCAATACACTCTATGAGATGTACTGCATAAGGGATTGAATGCTTTATAAGGACTTTGAATATATTGTGGTTTCCTTCCTACCTTGCTTCAACTCATGCCATCTGCAGTTTGAGGGCTATCTTTCCTCCATTCCCTTTTTAATCATATTATGTGATTAACCACTTTGCATGCATGACCAACTCTTCTTTACTTCTCTTGCCCCAGTGTTATCTAAGATGGGTTAATTGACCATGGCATTGAAACAATTCTTGGCAGCCCTGCGGGCTAATTCACTGGTACAGCCGCCAGCAACTTTATCCAACATTTTTAGAAGTACTTGTGTTATCTCAACAGGGAGTCTGGGAACAGTAAGAATAAGCATTTATGAATGGTTCCACTTGAACGGAAAGAATTAAGTACCTAAAGTATTAATCAGGGTGATTTGTCCTGACCAATATTTATTCCTCAATCACAACAAAAAGCATAGTCTTTATTGTATTGCTGGCCGTGGGAGATTGCTGTGTGCAAATTGGCTGCTGTGTTCCCTACATTGTAAGAAGTCTCGCAACATCAGGTTAAAGTCCAACAAGTGGCGAAAAACTGCAGCAGGCGACGGTGCAGAGGGATCTCGGGGTCCTTGTGCATGAGTCGCAAAAACCCAGCTTGCAGGTGCAGCAGGTGGTCAGGAAGGCGAATGGGATGCTGGCCTTCATAGCGAGGGGGATTGAATATAAAAGTAGGGAGGTCTTGCTGCGGCTGTATAGGGCATTGGTGAGGCCGCAGCTGGAGTGCTGTGTGCAGTTTTGGGCGCCGTACTTACGCAAGGATATTTTGGCCTTGGAGGGAGTGCAGAGGAGGTTTACTAGGCTGATGCCGGAGTTGAGGGGGTTGAGCTATGAGGAGAGGCTGAATAAACTAGGCTTGTACTCGTTAGAGTTTAGAAGAATGAGGGGAGATCTCATTGAGACGTATAAGATGATGAATGGGATGGATAGGATAGAGGTGGAGAGGCTCTTCCCACTCAGAAAGGACAGTAAGACTAGGGGGCACAGCCTCAAGATAAAGGGGGGGGCGGTTTAGAATGGAGTTGAGGAAGAACTTCTTCACTCAAAGGGTGGTGAATCTCTGGAATTCTCTGCCCGTTGAAGTGGTGGAGGCTACCTCGCTAAATATTTTTAAGACGCGGGTTGATGGGTTTTTGATAAGCGAGGGGATTAAGGGTTATGGGGAGAGGGCGGGAATGTGGAACTGAGCCACGACAGATCAGCCATGATCTTATTGAATGGCGGGGCAGGCTCGAAGGGCTAGATGTCCTACTCCTGCTCCTATTTCTTATGTTCTTAAGTTTATTTGATAGTAAACTCACTAGCTTTCATGGTCTGCCCCTTCGTCAGGTGACTCACCTGTGTTTACGCCAGTCCAACGCCAGCATCTCCATATCTTCCCTACATTGTAACAGTGACTATACTTCAGAAGTATTTTATTGGGTGTAAAGCACATTTGGACATTGTACGCTCACAGAGGTGCTATATATATGTATACAAATTTCTCTGCATCAATCTACGCAATTGCTGCCATTTGTCTGAATGACTAGATTAATGCCAGTCTTCATTCTGCAATAGATGTTTTTTTCTCCAACCTGCCTGTGTCACTGAAAAGGTTCAGTTCCTTCCATTGTGCAATCTGACACCATTCAGGAAAGGGTAGCCGGAAGATTCAAAGTTAAACTGGTGCTGTTTTGGAACTGTCAAAACATTACAAAAAGAAATACTGAGGTGCCCTCGAACTGTTTTACGGGAAGTGATTTTTTAGTTGTTGACGGGGTGGAGAACGTTTTGAGGGTGAAATCTTTGTAAGATGGCCATTGCAGTTGAGAGCTTGAACTTCGTAAACTTTGATTTAAAATAAGGTACAAGAACACAAGTCAAGCCTTTTCAGCAGTACTGTTTCTGGAACATTTAAACAGTGTAGTCACTGTTAGAATCTCTTTTTCTGAACATCAATCACACTGCTACCACAGCTTGTTTCTAAGCCCATGTTTGTGCGTATATATTGCCACAAGAATAGGAAACTGTGACTGAGTGAGAACCACCTACCTATAATTTCACCAGATAATCTGAAGCATTGAACTGTTAAAGGAGGACATGTTTTAAAAAGTAAAAAAAAAGATACTGACCAAAAATGGCTGCCACAGGTTACCTGATGCCTGAAGTTGTAAGCTAATTACTTTCCTGGAAGGTTCCTATGTATATTATACTGGACACTTATTCTGACTTGTTGCATGGAATTTCACACCTGTGATTACCAAGATACACTTCAAAAAGGCACTCTTGAAAGTAAAAAAGACAATCTGCTGGACTTTACAGAATCACAGAATTGTTATGGTACAATGGAGGCCATTCACCCCATTGTGATTGCACTGGGTCTCCAAATTAGCATTAAGATTTAGTGATATTCCCCTGTCTTTTCCCCGTATCCCTGCTCATTGTTTCTATTCAAGTAAATCTAATACTCTCTTGAATGCCTTGATTGAACCTGCCTCCACCACACTTCCAGGCAGTGCCTCCCAGTTCCAAAGCACTCGTTTTATGAAAATCTTTTTCCTCACGTCACATTTGCTTATTTTGCAAATCACTTTACATCTGTGCCCTCTCATTCTTGATCCTTGATTTTTGACTGGGAACAGTTTCCTCTATCAACTCATGATTTTGAACATCTCTGTCAAATCTCTTCTTAGCTTACTTCTCTTCAAGGAGAACAATCCTGACATCTCCAATCTAACTTTAGAACTGAAGTTTCTGATCCCTGGAACCATTCTTATAAACCTCTTTAATACTCTCTCCAATACATTGACATCCTTTCTGTAGTGTGATTCCCAATATTCCAGCTAAGGCCTAACTAGAATCTTCTTTAAGTTTTAGCATAATCTCTTCAATCAATTGTAATCCTGTCAAGATGATGGGAAATGCTAACTAGCCAGATATTCAACAAATGTTCAACACTCTTTGTGGAGGAAGAAATACTCTTCTCTCCTGTTGGCTTCTACTTTCTTCAAAATGTCAAAAGTTCCTGAGATGAAAGATTAAAAATGCAATTACTTGTTCTGCAATAGTAACTAAGACACATTAATCAAATTCTGTCTTGGAGTATACATACAGGAGGTTTAAGAATTGGGTTTGCCAAGCCCATCCCATCCTTGTCGGTGAAACGTTTGCTCTGTCTTCCCTTGTTTCAGGGTGACACTATGGCACAATGGCTCGCACTGCTGCCTCACAATGCCAGGGACAAAAGTTCAATTCCAGCCTCAGGTCACTGTCAGTGTGGAGCTTGCACATTTTCCCGTGTCTGCATGCATTTCTTTCGGGTGCTCCAGTTTCCTCTCACAGTCCAAAGATGTGCGGGTTAGGTGGAATGGCCCTGCTAAATTGGCCGTATTGTCAGGGGGATCAGCAGGCTAAATGTGTGGGGTTAAGGACTAGGGCCTGGTTATGGTCAGTACAGACTCTATGGACTGAATGGCTTCCTTCTGTGCCATAAGTATTCTATGATTCTATTCTATGATTTTAAGCCAGAAACAGAAAGAAAAATTAAAGTAATCTGGAAATACTGCTGAAGGGAGAAATAAGGAATCTCTCCCTTTCCCTGAAACTAAAGTTGACTCCAGCAAAGTGCATTAACCTAAACTTAGATTCAACTTCAGAATTTTAAAGGAAACCAGCTTACTTCAAAAAGCCACAACATTTGATAATCTCTGCCTCAAGGACAAGCAAAGGACTCAACTGTATATCCTTTTAACTTTTATTTGGATCCAAACTTTATACTTCTGAGATTTATGTGTCATTTGGGACATTTAATTTTTCCCCTTAGGTTTAGTAACTAATAAAAAGGTTCTTTCTTTGACTCAAGAAAACCTGGTTTGATACATTTAGATTGGAAAAAGTATTTGTGGGGGAAAAGAAGGGGGAGCCAGTTAACTCCCCCTAACCAATTTGTAAAAATATTATTTCCTGTGAAGGTCCTTCAATCCTGTAGCATGAGGTCTTTGATGTGATGAATCTGATATGTAGAATGCTGAATAACTAGATTGATAGAAGCTGAGTAGGAGTGTTGACACTCTAGAGGGAGCAGCATTGCAGCTAGATAGAGTTCAAGAAAAGATTGCCACTTATTTAGATGATGGAAAACTGCTGCCTGAAGCTTTTGCTCGTAATGCTTGTTGAAAAGTCTCCCATTTAATGAATAATCCTGTCTGGACCCTGGATAGAAGGCAACTGATGGGCTGAATGGTCCTGCTGCTCTGTTATTTTTCTCTTGAATGAAGCAAGGATAGTATCTTTTTGACCGATTAACTATCCAGAATTGCAGCTCGGTTGACACTTGCAAATGTTCTTCACCAGAATTCTGCAATAATTTGATACAAAAGCTGGAGACAGATAGACCTGAATAACGAATAGCTTCTTGGTCACATGTAACAATAGCACCACGATCGGTTTGTAAAAGGTAGGATAAGGAGTGACCCTATTAAAGGAAAGGATGGAGAGAGAGATCGCGAATTGAGAAGGCGAATAGAGCGACAATATTGATTCTCTCATCAAACAGGAGGGAGCAAAGAGAGAAATAATTTTGGAGCTAGGTTAAGTAATGGAGATGCTATTGGAATAGAAAAACACAGTCCAGGGAAAGAGCCTGTATGGTAGCAGGACATAAACGAGTGGATGTTGTGTTGGGGATGAAAGGCAAGAATCTGTTGTAGATACATGCATCTAGTTGAATGGGAGTGAAGGAGAGAGAGCGATTGCGGGAAGAAATGTAACTTTGTATTTTACAATATTTTTAGAGAGTGCTGATAATGAGAAAAGAGCAGGGGGGTTGGGGTTGGAGAGATAGTGGAGAGTCTGGACAAAAATCCTCAGCTCCAATATCAAGTTGGAATTGTGTTGCTGGTACGGACTGTGACGGGAGAGGGAATACAGGTGGGGAATTTTCCCAACCTGCCCACCAGGGGAATCATGGCGGGCAGGGGACGGACCAAAGATATCTAAAGATATGCAGGTTAGGTTGATTGGCCATGTTAAATTGTCCCTTAATCTCCAGGGATGCGTAAGTTAGAGGGGTTAGGGGGTTAAATATATGGGGTTGCAGGGATAAGGCCTGGTTGGGATTGTTGTCAGTGCAGACTGGATGGGCTGAATGGCCTCTTTCCATACTGTAGGGTTTCTATGCTAGCTATGGCCATACAAAGATCCGTTGATCTCAGGTAGGATTTTCCAGTACGGGGGCGGGCATGGCTGGAAATCCCACCCAGGGCCTGTGAGATGAGTATGAGTACAAGATTGATGTTTCAGCCCTCAATATTAAACCCTTTACCTATGAGCAACTGTAAGGTCAGATGGGGTTGCAATCGAGATGATAATGAGGATAAGTGAATGAGAGGTGGACAGAGAAACAGGGGAGTGAAAGTGTAAGACCAATAAAAGAGGGAGAGAAAAAATACAAACGGCTACGGGAGATGATAGAAATCATTCCTTGCTTCATTGTGCCCCAGGAGGAACTTTGTGAAATAGCAGCAGAGAATTCTTTGTAGTGAGTGGGGATTCTGATTGGGAGGCTGGGGGGTTGGTAGGAGGAAGGTGGTGCTGAGAACAAAGTGATGGAGAGATTGGGTTAACTAGGTTTGCAGATACTGATGTTTAAATGAATGAGAGGGGACTTCATTGACAAACAGGATGCAGGCATGATGTTTCCTTAGGCTGGAAGATCTAGAATAAGGGGTCACAGTCTCACGATATGGGTAGGCCGTTTAAAAGTTTAAAGTTTATTTATTAGTGTCACTGGTAGGCTTACATTAACACTGCAGTGAAGTTACAGTGAAAATCCACTCTGCCATATTCTGCCATCTGTAAGGGTACACTGAAGGAAAATTTAGCATGGCCTAACCAGCACATCTTTCAGACTGTGAGAGGAAACCAGAGCACACGGAGGAAACCCATGCAGACATGGGGAGAATGTGCAAACTCCACACAGTGAACCAAGCTGAGAATCGAACCCAGATCTCTGGCAATGTGAGGCAGCAATGCTAACCACTGTGCCACCACTGTGGACTAAGAGGGTGATGAACCTGTGGAACTCTCTTCCACAAAAGCAGTGGAGGTCAAGTTACCGAATATATTTAGGAAGGCTTAGATTTCTAACCTGTCAAGATATCAGGGTGTATGGGGAGAGAAACTTAGAGGAAAATGTAACTGGTTTGATTAGTAAGTTTGTGGACGACCCAAAAGTTGGTGGAATTATGGATAGCGATGAGGATCGTCACAGGATACAGCAGGATGTAGATTGGTTGGAGACTTGGGCGAAGAGATGGCAGATGGAGTTTAATCCAGTTAAGTGTGAGGTAGAGCATTTTGGAAGGTCTAATACAGATGTCTAATACAGGTCTAATAATATACAGTAAATGGCAGAATTCTTAACAGTATTGATCGCAGAGGGATCTGGGTGTACAGGTACACAGATCACTGAAAGTGGTGATGCAGCTGGAGAAGGTAGTCAAGAAGGCATACGGCATGCTTGCCTTCATTGGCTGGGGTATTAAAAATTGTTTAAAAATTGGCAAGTCATGCTGCAATTTTATAGAACCTTAGTTACAAAGAACAAAGGACAACCCAGCATGGGAAACAGGCCCTTCGGCCCAACGAGCCCGCGCCGTCACATCCTCCTACACCTACCCTGCCCTGCGTGTATGCGAGTGGAACCCCTAACTTAGCCAGGTTCAGGGGAGAATAGTGTCAATTTGGTATACCAATCAGCCTAAGAGCACATCCCTGGGATGTGGGAGGAAACCGGAGTGCCTGGAGGAAACCCACGCAACCACAGGGAGAATGCGCAAACTCCCACAGACACAGGCCCAAATCCATGTATCTGCACAGCTAGCAGTGCTAGTCACTGAGCTGTTGCGGCACCCGTCTACCAGTCCAGGATCAAGCACACACACCGACACGAAGTACTAGGCCACTCCCAGAACCTCCAAGAGCAGCCCACGCACGACCCACCGTGTGCATGCCCCTTGTTTGACAACAAGGTGGACCGCCACCTGCGGAATAAAAAGACAAAAATGTTAACATGTAAGTCTGCATTTCCGGTGTCTCCCGAGGCTCTGACCCTATTTAATACCCCCTACTATAACCCTCCATCCTTGTTTCTTAGTTAGGCCACACTTGGAATATAGTGTTCAATTCTGCTTGCCAGAAGGATGTGGAGGCTTTCGAGGGGATACAGAAAAGATTTACCAGAATGTTGCTTGGTATGGAGGGCATTAGCTATGAGGAGAGGATGGAGAAACTTGGTTTGTTCTCACTGGAAGGTTGAGAGGCGACCTGATAGTCTACAAGATTATGAGTGGCAAGTTTTAAAGATTTAAAAACAAGTTTTTTTATATAAACTGGTGGGGGATGCCTGGAACTCGCTGCCAGGGGAGGTAGTGGAAGCAGGTATGATAGTGACATTTAAGGGGTGCCTTGACAAATACATGAATAGGTTGAGAATAGAAGGATATGGTCTCCGGAAGGGCAGAGGCTTTTAGTTCAGACAGGCAGCATGTTCAGTGCTGGAGGGCCTGAAGGGCCTGTTCCTGTGCTGTAATTTTCTTTGTTCTTTGAGTGTGACTTGAGATAGAATATCAGCCATGATCATATTGAACTTGTGGAGCAGGCTCAAAGGGCCAAATGGCCTACTGCTGCTCCTATTATCTTTGTTTCTGAAATTAGCCAGGGCGTATATAGGCGGGCCATTCTACAATTGTCTGAGTTCCTCACAAAGTTGAAAGTTCAGCCTGATACTGATTCTGAGAAGAATCAAGCTTGCTTGCCCTTGAATTGAACTCCCCTGAATAAAATAGATTTATGTGCAAATCTGTCATATTTCATATGTATCTATCCTTACAATAAAACCATATTCTTTGGAACGTAGCTGATGAAATTTTGCAATGTTTTAATTAATATTATTGCGTCAAGAGATCAAATGAACAAAGTCCACTTGTTTGTGGTGCATCTAGCTAAACTGTCTAGCTAAACTGCAGCTGTTCAAGATACAGTATTGACTGACATTAGGTCCAGAGGCATATAGGAACACTTCATAATAGGTCGATTGATTGCCTGGCTAACTAGTGCTTTAAGAAAACAGTAAATAGCAGAAAAAGTGTTCCATCTTATTTGTGAAATGATCCGCAAATAGTGCAAAGCTGACTGTGTATGCTTGCAGGCTGGATGTAGTTATTTTTGATCTCTGGTACATTGTAATAAATTAAACCATAATCAATGCTGTGTAAGCATGTTATTGGAGTTAAGATAACCCAAATACATTTGAAAGCTAATTGTTCCATGCTCGTAATATTAATGGACTGTTTGCGTGTAGTATCTGTCAAAAACATTAATCTGGTCTCCATAAGACCATAAAACATAAAAGCAGAATTAGGCCACTTGGCCCATCGAGTTTGCTCCACCATTCAATCAGGGCTGATATTTTTCTCATTCCCATTCTCCTTTTTCCCCATAACTCCTGATGCCCTTGTTAATCAAGAACCTATCTATCTCTGTCTTAAAGACATTCAATGACCTGGCCTCCATAGCCTTCTGCAGCAAAGAGTTCCATAGATTCACCTGGCGATTCATCTGGCTGAAGAAATTCCTCCTCATCTCTGTTTTAAAGGATCGTCTCTTTAGCCTGAGATAGTGCCCTCTGGTTCTAGCTTTTCCTACTAGTGGAAACATCATTTGCATGTCCACTCTATCCAGGCCTCATAGTATCCTGTAAGTTTCAGTAAGATCCGCTCTCATCCTTCTAAACTCCAACGAGTACAGACCCAGAGTCCTCAACCGTTCCCTTATAAGACAAGTTCTTCATTCCAGGGAGGATCCTTGTGAATCTCCTCAGGACCCTTTCCAATGCCAGCACATCCTGCCTTAATTACGGGGCCCAAAACTGCTTACAATGCTCCAAATGGGGCCTGACCAGAGCCTTATACAGCCTCAGAAGTACATCCCTGCTCTTGTATTCTAGCCCTCTCAACATGAATGCGAACATTGCATTTGCCATCCTAACTGGCAACTGAACCTGCACGTTAACCTTAAGAGAATCTTGAACAATGACTCCCAAGTCCCTTTGTGTTTCTGATTTCCTAAACATTTTCCCATTTAGAAAATAGTCTATGCCTCCCTTCCTCCTTCCAAAGTACATAACCTCACACTTTTCCACATTGTATTCCACCTGCCACTTCTTTGCTCACTCTCCTAACCTGCCCAAGTCCTTCTGCAGCCCCCTGCTTCTTCAACACTACCTGTCCCTCTATGTATCTTTGTATCATCTGCAAACTTAGCAACAATGCCTTTAGTTCCTTCCTCCAAATCATTAATGTGTATTTGGGCCCCAGCACTGACCCCTGAGGCACACCACTAGTCATCGACTGCCATCCTGAAAAAGACCCCTTTATCCTCACTCCCTGCCTTCTCTGCCAGTCAGTCAATCCTCTATCCAGATCTTAACCTTAACACCACGGGCACTTAACTTATTTAACAGTCTCCTATGTGGCACCTTGTCAAAGACTGTCTGGAGATCTAAATAAATCATGTTCACTGGTTCTCCTTTATCCAACTTCCTTGTTACCTCCTCAAAGAACTCTAATGATTTGTCAGACATGACCTCCCCTTGATTCAGTCCTACTTTAGCATGCACTTCCAAGCACCCTGTCATCTCATCTTTAATAATGGACTCTAAAATCTTGCCAATGACTGAATTCAGGCTAATTGGCCGATAATTTCCCACCTGCTGCCTCCCTCTCTTCTTAAACAGGAGTGTTACATTAGCTACTTTCCAGCCCTCTGAAAGCTTCTCTGCCTCCAGTGATTCCTGAAAGATCACCACCAATGCCTCCACAATTTCCTCAACTATCTCTTTTAGTATCTTCTGGTGTAGTCCATCCGGTCCAGGTGATTTATCCGCTTTCAGACTTTTCAGATTCCCCAGAACCTTCTCCTTTGTGATGGCCACTACACTCACCTGTGCCCTCTGACTGTCCTGGAGCTCTGGCATTTCACTGGTGTCTTCCACCCTGGAGACAGATGCAAAGAAACTATTCAGTTCCTCTGCTGTTGCTTTGTTTCTTATTATTACTTTTCCAGCCTTTTTTTCCAGTGATCCAATGGGTATTTTTGCCTCTCTCTTACCTTTTATATGTTGAAAAAAGCTCTTCCTAACTTCTTTTATATTACGAGCTGCCTCACTCTCATATTTCATCTTCTCCCCCTTATTGCTTTTTTGGTTGTCCTCTGCTCACTTTTAAAGGCTTCCCAATTCTCTAGCTTCCCACTAATCCTTGCCACTTTGTCTTTTGCTTTTGTGCTGTCCTTGACTTCCCTCATCTCATTTATAATGAAAAATAATGATACATCATCTTGTATTTCCAATATATGGATTGGATGACAGCATATGAAAGGCAAGCTGAGTAAATGGCGAGTTTAATGTAAGAGAAGGAAAGAGCTTCAATTTCTATAACACATTTACTAGGATACAAACTGAGATTTGATGATTTGACGTACAAGGAGAGGCTGGATAGTCTGGGACTTTTTATCCCTGGACCGCAGGAGGCTTAAGGGTGATGTTATAGAGTTCTATAAAATAATGAGGGGAATAAATATGGTAGTCAACATTTTTTCTTGAAGGTAGAGGAGACTAAAAGTAGAGGGAGTAGGTGAGATACAAAAGGGTCCACAGGGCAATTTTTTTACTAAGAGGGTGATGGCTGTCTGGAACGAGCTGCCAGAGATGGGTACAATTTTGTCTTTTAAGAAGCGTTTAGACAATTACATGGGTAAGATGGGTATAGAAGACATGGGCCAAACGCAGGCAATTGGGACTAGCTTAGTGGTAAAAACTGGGTGGCATGGACAAGTTGGGCCAAAGGGCCTGTTTCCAAGCTTTAAACTTTCTAGCACTCTATTTCACTGCTGGGCAGTGAGACGAGATGATTGGCTACCATCGACACTCTGTGTTCAGAGAAGAATATCAGTCACCATGAAGCAAAGAATAGTCAATGAGCTGTGTCGGATGATGACACCGGGTGTTATATTTCTTATTGATGAGGACACAGAGTGGGTTTCAGCAATGGTGACTGCAGTGAAGAAAGGTGGCACAGTCAGGATATGTATAGACCTAGTGCATTTGAACAAAGCGCTCCTCAGATCTCCTCACTCTGTGAAGGCAGTGGAATAGGTGATAGCAGACATGCCGAATGCCAAAGGTGTTCTGTATTCTTGATGCAAAATGCCGGTTTTGGCACATCCATGATCTTTTTCCCTTGTGGAATCTCCAGCAGGATCATCCAGTGGCGCACGAAGCAACTCTCTGCAGGTCAGCTTTGTGAGATCATTGTTGATGGCATCCTTGTTTAGAGTTGTACAGGGCATGAACATGATCATAGAATCCCTACAGTGCAGAAGCAGGCCATTCGGCCCATTGAGTTTGCACTGTCCATATTCACACCCATACCCTATTCCTGTAACCCCACATATTTACTCTCCTAATCCACTGATACTAGGATAAATTTAGCATGGCCAATCAACCTGACTTGAACATATTTGGACTGTGGGAGGAAACCAGAGCACCCAGAGGAAATCCATGCAGACACAGGGAGAATGTGCAAACTCCACACAGATAGTAACCTGAGGCTGGAATGGAACCCAGGTCCCTGGCGCTGTGAGGCAGCAGTACTAACCACTGTGTCACCATAATGCACGATTTCATCCGCTGCGTGACAGAATCAGGAGCGTACAATTGTAGCTTAACACTGAGAAATGCGGATTCAGAGTCAACCAGGTTCCTTACATGACGGAGGGTCATCCAGACTCGAAACATTGGCTCTATGCTCTCTCCACAGATGCTGTCAGACCTGCTGAGATTTTCCAGCATCTTCTGTTTTTGTTTCAGATTCCAGCATCTGCAGTATTTTATTTTTATCCTTATGTGGTCATTTACTCACAGCCGATGGTGTGAAGCCTGATTCAGACAAGACATTCCTGTGGACCAGCATGTCCCACAGGCAGCAGGCAGGTGGACGGACTTGCACATTCCCGTGCTCACTTTCATTACTGACCTCCCCCCATTGATGTTACAGCCCTCCCCCAACAACCAGTGCAGAGGTCCTGGACTCTGATCAATCTCAGACTGGCAATACTGCTGCAACACACAACAGCACCACTAGTGAGCTGGATATTTTGGAATTCATTTCTTAATTGTGCAGCTTACCCTTGTACAGCTGAAAAAACCTAATCGGAATGATTCAGGCTGTGCTTACAATTCATAATACAATGTACTGAACTGGGTGGAGACACCAGCTTTTGTGGGATTGCTAAATTGTTTACTCAAAGGGATATTATTGATATGGAATAATTTACCACGGGAAGCTGTGGAAGTAGATTGTGTAATTGGATTCAAGAGGCATTTTTAGGCCTCAGAAAGGTTTGACAGGTCTTGTGTCCCCCTCAATAACTGGTGCTTGCATCTCACCTTGATGACTAGGCTTCACTGCTTGGCCATGGCCTACCCAGCCTTCCTCAGCCCTAGTCTTGGGGTCGAGTTGCCCTGCTGCTCCCTTCGACAACTGGCACCTTTCCCCGCTTGACCACCTCGTTTCAGGTTGCCTGGCCATGGCCTCAATTGCCCAGTCTTCCTCAGCCCTGGTGTGGGAGTCAAGTCACCCGGCTAATCCCCTCGACGACCGGTGCCTCGCACTCATCATCCTTGATGATGAGTGGCTCAACTTGTTGGCTTAGGTTGCTTGGCTGTGGCCCGGCCTCATCAACCCTGGATCAAGATCGAGAAACCAACTCCTTTTCACACAAAAACACCGGGGGAGACCTTCGTCTTGGCTGCTGACTCTTTACCTCCTCATCGCCTCAACAACTTTCCCCGCTCTAAGGGCACTCGACCAATCGGAGTCTGATGTGGCTCTGTATTGTTTGCTGATGGGCTCAAATGAATGTGTGGGCTAACGGGGATAGTGTCTGGGTGGGATAGTTGTTGGTGCAGGCTGGGTGGGCTAAATGGCTTCATTCCTTCCTTCCTTATATGTGGGGGTTCTATACTACTGGGAATGAGTATGACAAATAGGTTAAACAAGAATCTTCCCAATGCGCTGGAGTGGGGGTTTGGGGAGGGTGGGGGGATGGTGTGTGTGTTGTGTGTGTGCGTGTCAAGTGTCGCACAGGAGTGTCACAACTAGGGGATTTTCACTGTAATTTCATTGCAGTGTTGATGTAAACCTACTTGTGTCACTAATAAATAAACTTAAACTTGCATTGCTAAAGGACACTAATGTCAGCCAGGCCAACACAAGTGTAGGTATGAAGTGTTTTGACGCTGGAAAAGATGCTGAGGCAGTCAATGGCAGCAGTGCCAGATCATACCATTACAGCCTTGGTGTCATTGGTATTGGCTATTGAGAAGTCGTGCTGTAAACTATCCATTTACTTCTAAGATGAAAGAAAGTTGGGGATCAATGATAACTAATTTAAGGGTGGTACGATGGCACAGAGGTTAGCACTGCTGCAACCCAGCTCCAAGGACCCTGGTTCGAGTCCTGGCTTGGGTTACTGGCTGTGTGGAGTTTGCACATTCTCCCCATATCTGCATGGGTTTCCTGTGGGTGCTCCGGTTTTCTCCCACAGTACAAAGATGTGCAGATTATGTGGATGTGAAATTGCCTCTTAGTGTCAGAAGGATTAGCTACTATGAATGCATGGGATTATGGGTACCGGGCCTGGGTGGAATTGCGGTCGGTGCAGACTCGATGGGCTGAATGGCCTCTTTTTAATGGACTCCTTCTGCACTGTACGATTGTACAATTCGATGATTCGAATTTGCTGTCCTCCCTAGATACAAGGCTAATGTGTTTTGCGTTACATTTTAAAAGCTTACGTTGGCTATTCTACCAGGTAAATGTATGCTGCAAATCACACAGAGGCAAATGCATGGTGGAATGCAACACAGCAGGGAAGAGGTTTGGTGGAGGAAATTGTAAAGTTTGTTACATTTTAGGCCTTGAAAGGAATGTTTGATCCATCTATTCTTAGATGGCATAGGGGAACAGATGATGGAATGTTGACCAGAACATTCGAAGAGTTTTTATTGTCTCCTGCCTGCCCCAAAGCATCATGCGATGAGCAGATGGGACATCAGTGGGGAGGTGGAAGTATCACAGGAAGTGATGGTTGTAATTGCAATAGATTGCTGGGTAAGAGCAGAAAGCTTTACCCCGCATTTAGATCAATATCGGAAAAGTGGATCAGAACTTATACTTATAAAAAATGGCTTTTTAAAATCATGGATGGTCCGCTCCTTGCCTGTTCCGATTCCTGTGGTGGGCGGGATGGTAAAATTTCGACCCAAGTGCCAGTCGGAGATCACTTAGGGGGACAGTGATCATCTTTAGAAGAATGAGGGGAGATCTCATTGAGACGTATAAGATGATGAATGGGATGGATAGGATAGAGGTGGAGAGACTCTTCCCGCTCAGAAAGGACAGTAGGACTAGGGGGCACAGCCTCAAGATAAAGGGGGGGCGGTTTAGAACAGAGTTGAGGAGGAACTTCTTCACTCAAAGGGTGGTGAATCTCTGGAATTCTCTGCCCGTTGAAGTGGTGGAGGCTGCCTCGCTAAATATTTTTAAGACGCGGGTTGATGGGTTTTTGATAAGCGAGGGGATTAAGGGTTATGGGGAGAGGGTGGGAATGTGGAGCTGAGCCACGACAGATCAGCCATGATCTTATTGAATGGCGGGGCAGGCTTGAAGGGCTAGATGGCCTACTCCTGCTCCTATTTCTTATGTTCTTATGTTATTATAAGGTGTAATTTGGCCATGGAAAAGGACCAAAAAGAATCCAGGATAAGAATAATAACTGGAATAAATCAATGGGTAAGAATGGATGGGGGCTAAATACATTTGAATCAAAGGTTGATGGGGAAAACAATAATGAACAATGCTTGAAAGAAGGGCACAGTCTATTAAAGAAGACTGACCACCCTCAGAATCTCCTCATTTTTGTCCAGAATGGGTGACCCCTTATTTTTAAACAATGCCCCTCGTACTAGATTTTCCTATGAGGAGACCCACCCTCTCCACACCCACCCTGTCAAGACCCGTCAGGATTTTATATGTTATATGTTTATAGGCTAAGGGGCAGCAAATTTAAAACAGAGTTGGGGAGAAACTGCTTCTGCCAAAGGGTTGTGTATATATGGAACTGCTGGGACAATAAGTAAATTTAAGGAGGAGTTAGACAGATTTTTAATTGGTAATGGATTGAAGGGTTATTGAGAGAAGGCAGGAAAAACATATCAGCCATGATGGAATGGCAGAGTGAACTCGATGGGCTGAATGGCCTAATTCTGCTCCGATATCTTATGAACTTATAAATTTATGTTTCAATCAAGTCGTCTCTTACCCTTGTAAACTCCAGCGGATACAAGCCTAGCCTCACAACCTTTCCTCATATGACAACTGCCCGTCCAGCCAGCAGTCTAGGAAACCTTCTTTGAACCGCTTCCAATTCATTTAAATCCTTCCTTAAAATAGGAGACCTATGCTATACAAGATAATTTACATGTGAACCTCACCAGCCCAATGTAACTAAAACATAACCTCTATATTTTTGTGTTCAATTCCCTCGCCATAAACAATAACATTCTATTAACTTTCCTAATTATTTGCTGTACTACTAACATACTATGTATACTGATCTTTTGAGATTTATGCACCAGGACAGTCAGATCCTTCTGTATCTCAATACTCTGCAGTCAGTTCCGTTTAGAGAGTACACTTTTTATTCTTCCTACCAACGTGAACAATTTCACAATTTCCCACTTAATATTCCATTTGCCAGCTCTTTGCTCACTCGCCTAACTGACTCTCTTGTAGCCTCCAAAAGCCCTTTTCACAATTTACTTTCCTATCGATCTGAATCATCACCGGCAGCTTTATCCATCATACCTTCAGCCCTTCATCCACATCATTTATATAAATTGTAAAATGTTGAGGCCCCCACGCTGATCCCTGTGACATTACTCATTATATTCTGTCATAGAGTGACATAATGGCACAGGAATCAGGGATCTGGGTTTGATTCCTGACTTGGGTCACTGTTTTTGCAGAGTCTGCACATCCTCCCCATGTCTGTGCGGGTTTCCCCTGGGTGCTCCGGTTTCCTTCCACAGTCCAAAAGACATGCTGGTTAGGTGCATTGACTGTACTAAATTCTCCCTCAGCGTGACTGAACAGGTGCCGGCCGGACTGTGGCGACTAAGGAATTTTCATAGTAACTTCATTGCCGTGTTAATGTAAGCCCACTTGTGACACTAACAAATAAACTTTAAACTTCAACCAGAAGATTACCCATTTATGCCTACTCCCTGTTATCTGTTAGCCAACCAATCTTCTATTCATGCCATAAACTCATACCATAAACTTCTATTTATTGCAATAACTTTTCATGAGGCACCTTTATCAAATGTGTTCTTGAAATCCAAGATCCCCCTTATCCACAGTACATGTTGCTCTTTTAAAAAACGCCAATAAATTGGTTAAACACGGTTTCCCTTTCATAAAATTACGTTGACTGTGCCTGATTGTCTGGAATTTTTCAAATGCCCTGCTATCATATTAATAAGAGCTTCCAACATTTTCCCGATGACTGATTTTTTTTTTGTTTGTTTTTATTCCAATTCAATCAAATCAAGTCCCAATTCAGAGTCCCAACAAGTTGAGACATTCCCGATCCAAGCTGAATAGTCAGGGCTCTCGCCTCCTGTCCTGGGCTTGATCTACATGATCCAAGCTGATTGGAGCAGACATATCTCTTCCTCCAAGGCGTGATCTCATTTGTATCTTAGCCAAAAGGCTGAGAAGCGATGACCGACGTTAAACCAACTGGCATGCAGTTTCCTGCTTTCTGTCTGTCTCTCTCTCTTTTTGAATAAAGGAGTTATATTAACCATTTTCCAATTGTTACAGAGTGTCATTTTGAGTACAGCTTATTATAAACCGCTCTCCCATCTCGCCGGTTTTACTGACATCCGTTGAGTGTTCTGAGCATATGCAGGTTTTGGAGAGCTTTTCAGTTTGTGAGAGAGGGGAGAAAGCCTGTGCTACCCATGATGCCCTAATTAAACTAAAAATAACCTTCTGCAAACAAGACCTGTTTTCATTGCCATTACTGTTCTGTCACTGTTATTGTTAAACTTTGTTATAATGCAAAAAGATCTTTCTTTTGCACAACACATCTGGCAACCTTTATTGTGCTCTGAAGCTACCTCGCTAATGTGATGGAAGCTCCTCCTGTTCCTGAGCATTTTGGAGAATTAAAACTAATGAATCAGCTGTCTTGCTAGCTATTTATTTTAAGCAGGAAGTTCAGTAGGGGCTTGTCAAACCACAGCTCCGACAAGTCTGAGGGCTCTTTCTGTTTTGTCAGTTCTGGTTGAGCATTTCTGCCCATTGCAGCCTTCAGCACGCAGGGCAGTGCCATCCGTGTTTCAGCAGGTGAGGGGCCAAAGGCAGAGGAGGTCAGGTGTCCCTGGATAGCATCGCAGGGAGAGATGGGTGTGAGGAGACACGCGGGGTGGAGGGCCAGCAGGAAGAGCGAGATAGACAGCATCACAGATGGCTCCACAGTCCTGCTGCCAGAGAGTACAGGTCATTGTGTTTTTATTGAGTTCCTCCCTCCCTACCACACCCTGCTTTACAGCTATTTCTGGGATGCTACTAGTATCCTCTATAATGAAAACCAATGCAAAATGTAGAAACATAGAACCAGCAGCAGGCCTCTGAGCCTGCTCCATCATTCATTTTGATCATGGCTGATCATCAAATTCAATATCCTGATCCCCTTTCCCCCCAATATCCCTTGATTCCTTTAGCCCCAAGAGTTATATCTAATTTCTTCTTGAAATTAGAGTTGAATTGAAAACAGAGTTGAGGAGGACCTTCTTCTCTCCGAGGGTAGTGAATCTCTGGAATTCTCTGCCCATTGACGTAGTGGAGGCTACCTCGTTGGATATGTTTAAGTCACAGGTAGATAGATTTCTGATCAATAAGGGAATTAAGGGTTCTGGGGAGCAGGCAGGTAACTGAACCACTTTCAGATCAGCCATGATCTTATTGAATGGCGGGGCAGGCTCGAGGGGCTAGATGGCCTACTCCTGCTCCTATTTCTTATGAAATCACACAATGTTTTGGCTTCAACTACATTCTGTGCTAGTGAATTCCACACATTCACCACCCTCTGGTGAAGAAATTTCTCCTCACCTCAGTTCTAAAAGGTTTACCCCTTATCCTCAAACCTATGAACCCTAGTTCTGGACTCCCTCATCATTGGGAACATTCTTTCTGAATCTACCCTGTCTAATCCTGTTAGAATTTTGTAAGTTTATTGAGGTTCATTCAGTCCATCTACCATCCCCTTATTTTCCATTATTGTTTTCCCAGACTCACTTTCCACAAGGCTAACGCTGACTTTGTTATCTCTTTTCTTTCTTAAATATCTATAGAAACTCTTACTATTTCTCTTTATGTTTCTAGGTAGCCTTCTCTTGTACTTTAATTTTCCCTTCTTGTTAATCTTTGCTGTTTTTATTTTCTGCCCAATCTTGGCTGACAAGGGCTAGCGGCCACCTCATTTTTTTTCACATTTTTCATCCAAAGACTTGCAAAGAGAGGGCTGGAGCATTGGCTGTGTAAGTAGTTAGGAGTTCAGGTGGGCGTTTCCTGGTGCTTTAGTCCTGAGATTTCAGACCTTTCCTTCAGTCTTCTTCTGAAGTATTTGCTTTGTTATTCTTGTTCTGAGGACTCTTTGTTTTGTCAATTCTGTTGGACCATTTCTGCCCATTGCAGCTTTCAGGGCACAGGGCAAAGCCGTTTGCAATTCAGCCGATGAGGGGCCATAGGTAGTGGAGAGCACGCAGTGACGCAGGAGGAGATCTGTAAGAGGAACAGCGCAGGAATAGGGGGTTACAGGGCCAGCACAAAGGGCAAGGTGGATGGCATCACAGGTGACACCACTACCTTGCTGCCTGTACAGGCAGTAATCCAGCCACCTCTATATTTCCAAGGCCCAGCGCCTTAGGAGGCTCCACCTCTCTGGGGCACCATAGCATCGTCTTGCCTCATAACTGGGTAAGGATCACTGAGACTTCTTCAAAATTTCACATTTTAGTTGAGACATCCTCACACGGTTTGCACTCTCCACCTCTCTCGTATCTGTCAACTGGACTCTTACCTCCCTCCGAGACCCCTTTCTGTCTGTGACCTGAGGACCTTGCTCCATGCCTGCACTCTAACCCTCTCATCTCAAATTTGCTCAGTCTGAGCAGGTTATCCACTCCTCCACCTGTTCACTGTGCTCTGGACTCGACCTGCAACCCCGCCCCTCATCTACACTGCTTTACCCATCTAATTTTTCCAGTCTTTGTGCAGATTAAATTCCCTTTGATAATCACTGTACCTTTCTGATAAGCTTCCAGTGATCACCTGTTCGGAGCCTGTACACCACTTGAACTTACGACTTATTGCCCTTTTCGTTCTTCATTTCCACACAACTGCTTCTACATCCTGGTTTTCTATCCATCCCCCTCTACTGCGCTAACACCATCATTAATTATCGGGACCACCCCTCCACCTTTTCTCAGCTTTCTAACCCTTCAATATTCATGTCCCAATCTATGTTGTCCTCTAAGCCTGGGGCAATTCTCCCATCCTGCTGACTAGTGCAGCAAGCCAGGAGACCCAAGCAGAGGCCGTTTCACAGACTCTTCACTGGGCGCCGTGACCTCTGTGTGTCTCCAGCAGCTGAATTTCCAGAGCAGTCAGCTCCGTGCCAGAAATCGGTGCGGAGATGCATAATTTATTTAAATCAACATTTGAATATGTCTTAAATGCCATTAGCAGGCCCAGAACTGAAACCTGTGGGTCTGCTCGCTCCTTCCCCATCCCTGCCAGGATTATTTTCCAGTACGAAGCCTCACAACACCAGGGAAACTGGCAGTTGTCGGCGTTGAGTACTGAGACAGTTGCAGCAATGCCACTGTGCCATTGCAAGTCCCTTCATTCATCCCACACACCTTATTTTGTCCAACAGGTTTTTTTATTCATTTGTGGGGCATGGGTGTCACTGGCTGGCCAACGTTTATTGCCTCTCCCTAGTTGCCCAAGTGGAGTTGAGAGTCAACCACATTGCTGTGGCTCCAGTGTCCCATGTAGGCCAGACCAGTTAAGGACAGCAGATTTCCTTCCCCAAGGGACATCAGTGAACCAGATTGACAACTGACAATGGTTTCATGGTCATCAGTAGATTCTTAATTCCAGATTTTTAAAATTGAATTCAAATTCCACCATCTGCCTTGGCAGGATTCGAACCTGGATCCCCGAACATTAGCTAAGTTTCTGGATTAATAGACTAGTGATAATACCACTAGGCCACCACCTCCCCGATTTGATGTACTATGAGCTTTGGCACAGTTCATCAGAGGTCATAGATTCAAGTTCTACTCCAGAGACTTGAATCCATAACCCTGATTGACACTTCAGTGCAGTGCTGCTGGAGTGTTGCACTGTCAGAGGTGCTGTTTGACCAAAGCGACGCTAACTAGGGACCCTATTCTCCAGCAGATGTAAAGGATCCCAAGGCACTATTTTGAGGAAACGCATGGGAGTTCTCCTGGCATCCTGGCTGAAAGTTATCCCTCAGTCAACCTCACAGCTCCAGGGACCTGGGTTCGATTCCCGGCTCGGGTCACTGTCTGTGTGGAGTTTGCACATTCTCCCTGTGTCTGTGTGGATTTCCTCCGGGTGCTCTGGTTTCATCCCACAGTCCAAAGATGCGCGGGTTAGGTGGATTGGCCATGCTAAATTGCCCCTTAGTGTCCTGGGTTGTGTAGGTTAGAGGGATTAGTTGGTAATATATGGGATAGGGCGTGGGTGGGATTGTGGTCAGTGTAGACTCGATGGGCTGAATGGCCTCTTTCTGCACTGTCGGGTTTCTATGATTTCTATGATTTCTATGAGTTACCCAGACGTTTAACTCATTGCAGTTTGTGAGATCTTGCTGCCTGAAAATTAGCTGCATTGCAACACTGGCTATACAATTATTTCAGGAAAGCACTTTGCAACATTGTAAATGTGCTCTAAAATGCAAGTCCGTTCTGCTTTATTGGTTCGTCAAGCTTGTTAGCACAGATTGAAAAA
Source organism: Carcharhinus amblyrhynchos (assembly GCF_965287045.1). Classification (NCBI taxonomy): domain Eukaryota; kingdom Metazoa; phylum Chordata; class Chondrichthyes; order Carcharhiniformes; family Carcharhinidae; genus Carcharhinus; species Carcharhinus amblyrhynchos. The sequence goes on along the minus strand of NC_137340.1, from coordinate 13,676,682 downwards.
CAGTATCTTGTTAATGAGCTGGTCTTTAGCCAATTTGTAGTCTCCATAAGGCCCCATTTACTCTGTCTGGATGGCTTCCTGTTTTTCTATCATTTAGAATGACTGCAGTACGTTACTTATTATCGAGCTGGGCCAAATTCACTACAGTGGTAACAAGGAGTGCATTGTTCACCTGGCTTTCAAATGGCCTTGGTCAAAAATCTGACCATGGCCTTGACACGCTGTGTTAATGAGCTGTTGGCTAGACACTCTGCAGTAGCTTGAGAAATATTTTGTTCCACAGCACACAGGCTGAGGGAGGCTAAGTAGCACTTTGAAGAGGATGGCTCCCCACTGTAATATCAAATATTACCAAGCAGAGCACGTGGCAGCTTCATAGCAAGAATGGCCCATGTCCTTCTTATCTCCTGTTTCAATACATCTTGCTAAATGTCAAAAACAGTCATCTACTTACCAGGTCGTCAGTTCACTAACACTGAATCCATACACTGCAGAAAGAGGCCATTTGGCCCATCGAGTCCTCACCAACTCCCCAAATGAGCATCCCACCCAGGCCCTTTCCTCTGCCCTATCCTGGTAACCCCATACATTTACCGTGGCTAACCCACTTAATCTTGGGACACTGAAGCGCAATTTAGCAAGGCCAACCCATTTAGCCAGCGCATCTGGGTTGGTGACTCGATGGCACGGTGGTTAGCACTGCTGTCTCACAGTGCCAGGAACTCGGGTTCAATTCCCGATTTGGGTGACTGTCTGTTTGGGGTTTGTACATTCTCCCCATGTCAGCCCACGTTTCCTCCGGGTGCTCCGGTTTCCTCCCATAGTCTAAAAATGTGCGGGTTAGGTTGATTAGCCAATGCTAAACTGCTCCTTAGTGTCAGGGTGATTAGCAGGGTTAAATGTGGGGTCACGGGGATAGTACCTGTGTGGAGTTGTTGTTGCTGCAGGCTCGATGGGCTGAATGGCCTCCTTCTGCACTGTTGGGATTCTATGGATTCTAAATTCTATGTATTCACCAGCTGTATGTGATGTCCTTACTGTTAAAGTTTGGAAATCATGCATAGAGTGTACTGTCTGTTTTCCGATATGGATTGCCAGCCGGCTGCGCTGGCTTCCACTTGCCAACCTACCCACCATTTAAATGTATGGAAAACAGCGAAACCCATTCTGCAATATCGATATTAACCAAAAGTAAATAATGCCAGAAACCAAAACAGAAAATACTGGAAAATCGCAGCAGGTCTGGAAACACCTATGGAGCGACAATATAGATGATCTGGAGGAGGGAACCGAGTGCAGGGTGTCGAAATTTGCTGATGACACCAAGATTGGGGGAAAGGCAAATTGTGCGGAGGGTGTGGAGAGTCTGCAGAAGGATCTAGATAGGCTGGGCGAATGGGCCAGGAAATGGCAAATGGAATTTAATGTTGGCAAGTGTGAGGTGGTCCACTTTGGTAGGAAGAATGGTAGGAAGGATTATTACTTACGTGGCGAAAAACTGCAGCAGGCGACGGTGCAGAGGGACCTCGGGGTCCTTGTGCATGAGTCGCAAAAACCCAGCTTGCAGGTGCAGCAGGTGGTCAGGAAGGCGAATGGGATGCTGGCCTTCATAGCGAGGGGGATTGAATATAAAAGTAGGGAGGTCTTGCTGCAGCTGTATAGGGCATTGGTGAGGCCGCAGCTGGAGTACTGTGTGCAGTTTTGGGCGCCGCACCTGCGCAAGGATATTTTGGCCCTGGAGGGAGTGCAGAGGAGGTTTACTAGGCTGATACCAGAGTTGAGGGGATTGAGCTATGAGGAGAGGCTGAATAAACTAGGCTTGTACTCGTTAGAGTTTAGAAGAATGAGGGGAGATCTCATTGAGACGTATAAGATGATGAATGGGATGGATAGGATAGAGGTGGAGAGACTCTTCCTGCTCAAAAAAGACAGTAGGACTAGGGGGCACAGCCTCAAGATAAAGGGGAGGCGGTTTAGAACAGAGTTGAGGAGGAACTTCTTCACTCAAAGGGTGGTGAATCTCTGGAATTCTCTGCCCGTTGAAGTGGTGGAGGCTGCCTCGCTAAATATTTTTAAGAAGCGGGTTGATGGGTTCTTGATAAGAGAGGGGATTAAGGGTTATGGGGAAAGGGCGGGAATGTGGAACTGAGCCACAACAGATCAGCCATGATCTTATTGAATGGCGGGGCAGGCTCGAAGGGCTAGATGGCCTACTCCTGCTCCTATTTCTTATGTTCTTATGTTCTTATTAACAGACCCAACAATTTTGAGTCTGGAAGAGCTGAAGATAATTGAATATAGGATGTTGGGGTGCTGGAGGTGCGGGGTGGTGCTGGAGGAGGGGGATGGTGCTGGAGGAGGAGGGATGCTGGAGGAGGAGGGGGAAGGTACTGGGGGAGGGGGATGGCGCTGGAGGATGGGGAGATGTGGGAGGAGAGGGGAGGTGCTGGAGGACGGGGGAGGTGCTGGAGGAGGGGCGAGGGTTTGGAGGAGGAGGGAGGTGCTGGAGGACAGAGGAGATGCTGGAGGAGAGGGATGGTGCTGGAGGAGGGGGTGGTGCTGGAGGAGGGGGGGAGGTGCTGGATGAGGGGAGAGGTGCTGGAGGAGGGGAGGTGCTGGAGGAAGGGGGTTCTTGAGGAGGGGGGTTTCAGGAGGAGGGGAGTGGAGATACTGGAGGATGGGGGAGATGCTGGAAGAAGGGGGGCTGCTGGAGGAATGGGGAGTGGTACTGGAGGAGACGGGGTGGTGTTGGAGGACGGGGTAGGTGCTGAAGGAGAGGGAGGTACTGGAAGAGGGGGGCTGATGGGAGGGAGGTGCTGGAGGAAGGGGAGGCGGGCTGGAGGAAGGGGAGGCGTGCTGGAAGGGAGGGGATGGTGCTTGAAGAGTGGGGGAGCTATGTGGGGAGCTATGGGGGCTGTATAGAAGTCCAGTGATTGTTGGTCGCAAAGGAGTGATTGACAAAGATGCCATGGGCAGTAAGACAGAGGGACTGTACATGGTGGTGATCATGGCGAGGAAGGGTAAGAAGATCGTGACACATTATGAGATCAGAAAATGTAAATGGCAGTGGGATCTTGCTCTGTGCAAGTTGACCGCTGGATTTAAAAACAATTCATTCAGCATGAAGTACTTCAGCATTTGTGCTAAGCACTACATAAATGCGACCTCGCTGTTCCAAATGCATGTTTGGCAGATTAATTGAAATATGGGACGAATTCTCCCAGCCCGTTCATCATGGGAATCAGAGTGGGAAAGGGCCGGACCATGGAAAGATCTGTTGACCTTGGGTGGGATTTTCCGGTTTCGGGGTGAGCGTGGCTGTAAAATGCCGCCCGTGGTGATTTATATGGGCCAATAGGCAAAATTTATCGACAGCAGCAAGCTCTCTTCGACTCTCATTAAAAGTCAAATGAAGCAATACATTCAGGAACTAAGATCAAATTACCACCAGAACTCAAACTGACTTCTGACAAATACAGTTAAACTTAACTTTTGGGAGCAGTCTGCGTAGCCAGATATTGGGGTACAGCAAGTGCATGTTCGGAATGGTTAGGCGTGTGTTGCGAAGTTCTTTGCTCGAGTTCTGTGCCCAACTTGGTTGGAGTTGCTAAGGATTGAGATAAAAGAAGTGCTACTACTTGTCTTTGGAAAATGCTGAACGTGCATTGCAAAATGCCAAGCAGAATGCCAATGAGCTATGCTGATTGGAAAATCGCAGGCGACAGAACTGGAATTGCTCCCTGTAGGCTGTTGAAATAGTTTCAGCAATTACAAACCCCACCCTCTCCCACTGACCTCAGGCCAAAATAATAATCACCAAACTTGTCAAGCAACTTTAAAGCGATGCTGCATTTGCACTTTATGGATGCCCTAGGGCAGTGTCTATCTTTAGCCATTTATCAAGGCACGGGCATCATTTGCCAGCAGGAATGAGAATGATGCATGGGTGTGGTTAGATTGAATGGGGATGACTTCACCAGTGAAGGTTGTGGCTTGATGACCTGACCCTGCAACATAATTGGAATAAAAATCAAGGGGAGTCCAGCACTTACTCAATCTGACAACGGAACCATAGTGGGAGGAGCTGGCTAGGCAGGGGAGGCCTGGATAAATTGTAAGCAGTGACTTCTTAACAGATGCCAACATCTGATTTGGTTTACCTGCTGTCACGGAGCATTGTTGTGACAGCTCCAATATCTTTCAGTTTTCAGACACATTCCTTTCCATTAGGTTATAGTCCATTTCCAGATTGTTTATCCCAGTTCCTCTAGATTAAGCTTCATCTGCCAAATTCCCCAAAATGTTGAAGTCCTCCTGTAGCTGCCCCAGTGATTGCTATCACTTACCAATCCGCTGTTTCCACTGGGACTAGGTCACTTTCTGAACTGTGGCTTCACCTCTGAAAGCCACTGTGGGTGGCTCAGATGGTCCCCACTGCAAGACCACCATTCACCTTTCTGAGGAAAGTTAAAAGTTAAAGTTTATTTCTTAGTGTCACAAGTAGGCTTACATTAACACTGCAATGAAGTTACTGTGAAAATCCCCCAGTCACCACACTCTGGCACCTGTTTAGGTACACTGAAGGAGAATTTAGCATTGGCCAATCCACCTAACCAGCACCTCTTTTGGAGTGTGGGAGGAAAATAGAGCACCCACAAGAAACCCACACAGACATGGGGAGAATGTGCAGCCTCCGCTCAGACAGTGACCTAAGCTGGGAATCGAACCTGTGTCCCTTGCAGTGTGAGACAGCAGTGCTAACCACTATGCCACCCCAAATGCTCCTGAAATACTCCTGTTCGGGTGGGAGATGCTCGCAGGCTTGGAGAATTCAGTTCCGAGCCCGCTAATCAGATTTAAATTACATTAAAAGTAGATTTAGATCACTTACCTGATATTCCTGCCAGTTTCCAATGGATTCTAAAGAATTATTGCAGCAGAATGGGAGCACAACCCCAAAGTTTTTATAAATTGGCCACCTTTTTTAAAAGAAACCCCCCTCCCACCCACTGACACAGATAAAAAGAAAGAAATTGAGACTGTACCCAGCTGGAAAATCAATGGGTGGCGTGGTGGCACTTTGGTTAGCAATGCTGCCTCACATCGCCAGGGACTGGGATTCAATTCCAGCCTTGGGTGTCTGCATGGAGTTCGTAAGTTCTCCCCATGCCTGTGTTGATTTCCTCCGGGTGCCCTACTTTCTGATAGACAAGGGAATTAAGGGTTACGGGGAGAAAGCGGGAAAGTGATCTTATTGAATGGCGGGGCAGGCTCGAAAGGCTAGATGGCCTACTTCTGCTCCTATTTCTTATGTTCTTATGTTGGAAGAATTTTGAAGATCACATAAAGTTCAGCAACTTCCATCATGCAGTTATTTCACTGGAAAAAGATGTTGGGTTACTCAAATATTCAACATGGATGGAATTAGAGAGATTTGGAAGGTAAAATGCTGGTACAAGTGGGTAGAGCTCTGCACTGTTCAGGACTATTGTAGCAGCTTTTGACCAGCCGACCTGACATTCCTTCAAGGTCCAAGAAATTTGGAATTTTATTCTTGTGGTCCCAGTGTTTTTTCCGAAACTACATACATTAAAAGCTTCTATTGCCACGTGAATCCTGCTGATTTAAGCTGCTATATGTTTCACCTTGAATTCCAGGAAGAGATGTGTTTTTTTATTGTTTGCCTGTTTCACTAAGAATGCTATTGTTGTTAAGTGTAAAAGCCATTCTTGTTTATTTATAGATCACAGCGCCAGGAACCTGGATTCAATTTTTTGAATTGCTATCTGTGTGGAGTTTGCACATTCTCTCTGTGTCTGCATGGGTTTTGTCTGGGTGCTCCGGTTTCCTCCCACAGCCCAAAGATGCGCAGATTAGGTGGATTGGCCATGCTAAATTCTCCTTCAGTGTACCCAGTCGTGGAGTGTGGCGACTAGGGGATCTTCACAGTAACTTCATTGCAGTGCTAACGTAAGCCTACTTGTGACACTAATTAATAAACTTTACGATAACTCCTTGATTATTCAAACTCCTCTTCCTGCTTCTCCACTCAACTGAGGCTATCTAGACGAACAAGTCACAAACCATGCTCCTATACAAAGTAGTAGCACAGCTGGTTAGCAACCTGAGGACCATTGAGAGACAACGCAACATCTGGATGGCATGTGTGGTGAAGATTCTTTTTAGTGATGTAATGACTGCCTCCATCATAGTCCATTCACTTCACATCTGGAGCAGAATCGATAACAACAAAGAAACCTGTGCCTTCAACTTCAATTAAATCCAATTCCAGGCACTGCCATGGTCTCAGAGGCAAAGTGGAGGATGCAGTGATCTATTCTACCGTTGGCTATTCAATGTACTTGCATACAAATTAACTCAAGATTAGCTCTTCAATGGGATAGCTAATGCCTGGCCACCAGATTGGTTGCTGGGCTCTTGCTCAGCGTTTAAATGTAAAGTTTATTTATTAGTCACGTATAGGCTTACATTAACACTGCAATGAAGTTACTGTGCAATTCCCCTAGTCATCACAGTCCAGCGCCTGTTTGGGTCAATGCACTTAATCAGCGCGTCTTTCTGAATTTCACTCTCCCCTTGTGACCTTGTTTTTAAGGATGATTAGCCTGTCGTTTTTGAGGTAGTTTCTCTGTTTGAAGGATTAGGTTGTCAGGAGTATAATCCAGTCATCCATTCTGGTAATATTTAAGATGCTACAGTGGCACAGTGATTAGCACTGCTGCCTCAAAGCGCCAGGGACCCGGGTTCAATTCCCAGCTTGGGCCACTGTCTGTGTGGAGTTCGCATGTTCTCCTTGTGTCTGTATGGGTTTCCTCCAGGTGCTCTGGTTTCCTCCCACAGTCCGAAAGACGTGCTGGTTAGGTAAATTGGCCATACTAAGTTCTCCCTCAGCGTACCGGAAAAGGCATCGGAGTGTGGGAACTAGCGGATTTTCACAGCAGCTTCATTGTAGTGTGAATGTAAGCCTACTTTTGATACAAATAAATAATCTAAATTCAAACAATGCATTAGCCATGTTGCTGTCGTGGTTGCTTAATCTCCTGTAATCTCTTTTCTGTGTTTGATACTTCTTTAGTAATGAGTGAAGTACGCACTTCCACTTCCTCAGTGAAATTAATATCTTCCAGTTAGACTCCCTCCACTGGTCTTTTTGGTAATACATCTGTTTTCACCTAATACTTCTGTTGACTGTACTTGCTAACTCAATCGCACCTCCAGAGTCTCAGTAAGCCATTGAATTCTGGGCAGCACTTTAGCAATTTCCTTTAAAAAGAGCAACCAAAGATTTGCAGACAATTTCAACTTGAAACCTTAATCCCATCACGTAAGTAGAGGACTGCTCAAAGGCCCATCTGGTTACTAATGCTTCTTTCTCAGTGAGTTGTACATGTATTCTCTGCCCAGGAGAGGTCATGTCCATCTTTTTGTACTTGAAACAGCACTACACCTATATATGTAGGTGATATACAATTTTAAGAAGTTGTATGCCAAGTGTTATAATGACCAAAATGAGATGGTATAACCTTATGAAATTGTTGATGTTATTTGCCTTAGATTACGATCAACCCACAGCTTGAAGGATAAAACACAGGGAAATAGTTGGGGAGCAGGAATGTTGAATAGGGAGGAGCTGGCTGGAAAGCCAATCCCTGATATTGTCTTGTTCATTGCAGCTTTGAAACACGCAATTGCCATGGGTGAATAAATGTAATTTGTTTTGAGCTCTAGTCAGTGTGCTTAGCTATCTATTGGATCCTGAACCTGCTTCAGCTTGTTGGTTAGGTGAATTGGCCATGCTAAGTTCTCCCTCAGTGTACCGGAAAAGGCATCGGAGTGTGGGGACTAGTGGATTTTCACAGCAGCTTCATTGTAGTGTGAATGTAAGCTTACTTTTGATACTAATAAATAATCTAAATTCAAAAAATGCATTAGCCATGTTGCTGTCGTGGTTGCTTAATCTCCTGTAATCTCTTTTCTGTGTTTGATACTTCTTTAGTAATGAGCGAAGTACGCACTTCCACTTCCTCAGTGAAATTAATATCTTCCAGTTAGACTCCCTCCATTGTGGCAGATATTGAGAGAATAAATGTTATGTGTACTGCACTAACTTGGGGCCATTTGCAAATTTGAGATCTTGCTGGAGTTGGATTTGTATAAAAGGTAGATGAGAAAATATGGGGGGATTAAACAATCTGTTTAAAATTTCTACTTTATTATTGAGTTCTTTTGACCTGGCCTTTGGTAAAGTGACATTTTTTTGAATCTTTTGCAGCAATACGGGGAGGCATTTCAGAAAATCGTAAGAAATTTGTCCTATTTTTAATTGTGCCTGTGTGACTTTTGATCAAACCCATCCTGTGTGCTTTATTTTGTTTTTTACAGATGGTTAATGCAAATTATTTACAAGAGCACGTTCCAGGTCTCTGTGTGCGGTCATTCTGAACGAATCTCTGCTGGACTGAAGAGCAGACTTGACGCTCTATTCGAACCGGGGAGTAGTGCGAATCTCGAGAAGCAGTGGAGCCACTGCGATGCCTCGGCGCTCAAACGTTCCACTAATGGAACCCCCGGATGGGGGATGGGGCTGGATAATTGTGATCAACTGCTTCCTAGTGACCGTTTGCACGAGAGCCGTGTCCAGGTTTGTCACTCCGACCCCTCGCGATCACCACACTCTGTCCGGATTAAGCATCAGCTTTGCCTTGAGCTTGGCAGCCTATTTGATTGACCTGTCACCTGCATTGATGTTCACTGTTGCATTTGTGACATTTGTTTGAATGTTAGGTGCACGTTTTACACACTCTTCCTCTCATCTTGTCTGCACGCTGTTCCTGGTCCTAGAATAGTACAGCCATGCTCTGAGGCATTCGTCACTATTACTTCTGAATGTGTTGACTCAATGTCTGTCTTTTGTTCCTTCAGTCAAGCAGACAGAAGGCATATAGCCTGGTTCAATTGTGAGTTCATGGTACGGGCAACCGTTATCCAGTCCTGCCAAGGAGCAGTGACCGGAATGTTACCACCGTTCACACTGGCAGGATTTTCCTATCGGTGAACGGAGATTTGGCTGGGTGCCAACTTCTCTGACCTCACTGCAGTATGAATGTGACATGAATGGCCAGTAAGATCGCGCCCACTGTGACAAAATCCAGGGAGATATTCCAAGAATGTCTTTGAGTTCTGGAATACTTGGAGCAGGGCTCCAGAACACTGGAAATAATGGTTACAGATGTTATGGTATCGTTTCTGCGTAACCAGTACAAAATGGTTATCTTGTCTTACTGTGCTAACCCCAGTCCAACGCCAGCATCCCCACATCATGGCTAACCAGTGTTACTCTTTAAAATTATGTGATTTTTTTTGAAACCTCAGGGAACAATGGTTCCATAGACATCAGAATTTTTTTTTTGAATTCAACTCCATCTGCTGTGGTTGGGGTCCCCGGAACATTTGTTGAGTTTCTGGAGTAGTAGTCCTAGTGATAATACCATTAGGCCATCTAGCTGTGATACCTATGGTGGATTTTGAACCCTTTTCTCTTCTTACCTCACCTAACTGCTTTCACGTACCTTTTCGGATTTCTAGGTGCTTCTCCATATTTTTTGTGGAATTCCAGAATTACTTTGCTCAGGATTACGCCATGATGGCATGGATACACTCCACTGTTGACTGCACTACAATGGTCTTCGGTGAGTGCGTTGAATTTATAAGTGACAAACTCCCAAAGTACAACCGGGGGAAGGCTTCTTCCCAATGGGATCCCTTTGCAATGTGTTTTGAACTTAGCTGTTGCACTGACGTCATGGAAGTTGGAGCATAATCATTGGTGGCACCCTTACTATTAGCACTGAGCACAGGCCTTAAGATTCTGTGAGAAGAACTTGTCATGAATGATAGAAAAACAATTTAACTTATTTTGTTCTTGAATCTACTGCTTGAGCTCATCACTTGCCAATACAGTGAATCAGAATCCCAGTCTCTCTGCTCTTTGACAACACTCTGAAAATTCTTTGTGTGTGTAACAGCAATATTTTAGTTGAATATCCCGTTTACATTTGCAGGAGGTTGTGGGGGGTGCTGGGCGGGGAGTAACCTGGAACTTGTGGAATGGGAGAAAGAAAGGCGACTTAAAAAAAAAGCCCTTTGATTGGGAGCTGTCCAATTTGTCCTTTCGAACCCTCAGCTCTTCATCTATGAGCTAGAGTAGAACCACTGTTGAAGCCAGTGACAATCCTTTACCGCAAGGAGTGCCCAGCAATGGACTCCAGCAGTGCGAGGTCATTAGTGACCTCACACAAGATGAGAATAAGGGGCTAATAAGACCAAGGGCAAATTGCTGTGCCAACCTTCACAACACAACAAAACCAACCAAATTCGATTTGCCCGCTGAGTCAGTGTGAAGTCCCAAGTGAATTACTGCGGATGCTGGAATCTGAAACCAAAAGAGAAAATGCTGGAAAATCTCCAGCAGGTCTGACAGCACCTGTAAGGAGAGAAAAGAACTGACGTTTCGAGTCCAGATGACCCTCTGTCAAAGCTAAAAGGCATAGAGAGTGGGAGGTATTTATGCTACAGAAGAGGAGAATGAAATATGAGTTATAGCTGCAAAAGCAAGGGGAAAGGCTGCTAATGGCAGCCCATAGGGATAATAGAAGATGTACATGGCCAAACGGCAGAGACGCTGAAATTAGAGAGTAAACTGTGACAGACGAAGATGTGGGGGGAGAGGGGAGATGGGTGGGAGAGAGGTAAAATTGAGAAAAAGGGAGAGAAAAGGTATGAAAAGAGGAGATAAAAAGGGGGAAAGAGTGGGAAGGAAGAAAAATAAAGACAATAAAGAAATAAAAGGTAGAGAACAGTTAAAAATTAAATAAAGTGAAAACAAGGGGTTCGAGATGGGAAAGGCCCAGGTTCTCTGCTCAGCTGCCATGGCAACGTCAGCATCAGATGGGCGGTTTGTAATTAAGTAATTGTCTTAACTTGGCTTCAACCCATTCACAAATTGGGGACTAAAATGTCACAGTCAGCATTTAACTGTTTTGTACTGAACTTCGTGAGTGTGGAACAGTCTACTCTACTTAATTCATTTGCAAGTTGGAGAAAGTTGTGCCCTGCAGCTTTCACGTTGTTGGAGCAATTTCTCCTCTTTGACTGTTAGTGAATGATTCTGTAGTTTGTGGTGCAGGCTGTTGCTTCACAACCTTAAATTGGTTTCTGGAATCTGGAGTCAAGTATTATACTCTGGTGACCACGAGGTACAGTGACTGTCTGTTACTAATTATCGTTGGCCCAAAACCACTGGATCGGAGTCCAGTGACTACACTTTAAATAAAACCTGGCTACAAATAGAAAATTCTGAACAATCTGGGCACTCTTTCTTGACAGTTTCGAATCCCATTCTCCGTTTCTAAGGAGCATCTTCAAGAATTGAGAAATCACAATTTAAATTCTGAATTAATTCGACTTACAAATCCTTCCATACATCCAAGAAACCTGTCTGGGTCAGTCTCTTGATAGCCCATTTCGCTGCTATAATCATTTCTGGATATTTCCGATTTCTTTTCTTGAGAGAGGAATGGGTGTGAAACTCTTGGTGGCATCAGGAAGCGTAGGTCTCTGTGCAGTACTGCAAGCAAAGGAGCTCTACAGACCTCCTTCAGCTTGAACTCTTGGAGTGATGGGCTGGGGAGGGCTTGGGGGACGGGGAGGGGTCGGATAGGAGGGGGAGTTAAGGGGTGAGATGATATGAGGCACTATGGCAGCAGAGATCTTCAGCTGGTTTACCAACTGCTTGCCAACCTACCGAGCAGCAAGTTGGCAGGAAGTAGTTGCTCATTGCTAAAACTGGGTCACAACAGACTCAGGGAGCTAGGATATGGTCCTTGACCCCTGGTGCATAGATCAATGGAGCTCAGCAGGAGGCCTGGCAAGGAAGGGGAAAGCTCAGCATAGGGGGAGAACCAAAACAGCCGTCTAGGACCCAGATGATTACTCCTGCTCCTGGGGAAGGAATTAAAAATATTAAAATCACCATGCCAGACTTCATTGTGAATCTGGCAGTTGTCCCTGGCAGGTTTGGCTTTGCTGAAGGAGGGGCTGGGGTGGTCAGGAGGCTGGGTGGGTTTCATCACTGCTCTTCTACTCAGAACCCTATTTAAAATAACAGATCCAGTCATAATTGTGCAATTAAAATGCAGCGAATGCTAAAGGAAACCCTGTCGACTGCTGTCAGATCCGAATCTTTGAAATCATAGTCGGTTGGATCTGATCAGGAAAGGGGTGAAATTAATTATGATGTGGAGATGCCAGCGTTGGACTGGGGTTAACACAGTAAGAAATCTCACAACACCAGGTTAAAGTCCCACAGGTTTATTTGGTAGCAAAAGCTACCAAAAGCTAATGGCTTTTGCTACCAAATAAACCTGTTGGACTTTAATCTGCTGTTGTGAGACTTCTTACCGAAATCAATTATAATAGTCCTTCTCTGCCTGATCTCTGAAGGTCAGTAGTGAGTAGGGGTGTGATGATGTGGGGAGGGGGATGGGGGAGGGCGGGATTGGGCTGAGGGTAGGTGAGGACTGAGGAGAGGGGAACTAGAATCAAAGCAGTGACGATATGAAAATCTTTCGGGTAAATATCGTAGAATCATAGAATCCCTACAGTGCAGAAAGAGGCCATTCAGTCCATCAAATCTGCACTGACCACAATCCCACCCAGGCCCTACCACCATATCCCTACATATTTTACCCACCAATGTCTCTAATCTACTCATCTCAGAACACTAAGGGACAATTTTGGCATGGCCAATCAACCTAACCTGCACGTCTTTACCACATGTGGTTGGTAAAAGTCTGGAAGAGGTTTTGAACTCTATTTTAGCACAATGCTACATTGTAGTTGGAGTGGATCAGGCAGCATAGCTAAAGATGTTTTGATCCAGTCATCTTAAGATTTTCTACAAACGTAAAAAAGAACAATGATAAGCCTGATTTGTGATGAAGCAGCACTGCCCTTCTCCTTCTCATTAGCCGTGAAGTCTCTACCCAGTCACTGAGCCTATTACCACACCTGCATTAGGAGGAGTGAGGTGGAGGAAGGTATGAAATTGCAAGCAGCTGCCAAAGGAGTATTTTCTTCAAGACGTGAAATTTCCAGTAGAAATTCAAATACTTCTAAAGGTGGCCACAGTGAAAAAAAAGATCAAGTTGGATGATGTGATTATGGAGAGTAACCACATTCTGGAAAACTTGGAATGACACCAGGAAAGTTAGACACTTTGATAATGCACTACGTGACTATGAAGTATTAACGTATGTGGATAGGTCCCAAGTGAAGATGTGTCATTACCTTTGGTGCAGACCACGACAAAACTACTGAAGGCACAGCGTGCCGGTCTCCACCCACTACTTCCTCGTGATTGGACTATTACGACTTGTCCCAGAAGAACGTGTATGTGGCATTTTGTTATGCTTAAATGACTTTAAACAGATTATTGAATTCCAGCATGGGCTTTGGTAAATGAGAGAACATTTTTCACAGCCATATGAAAGCATAATTGCTTACAACCTGCAGGATACTGCTGCTATCTGATATGCTTCCAGAGCCTAAAAGATACTTCCAATTATGTCCATTGAATTGGAGTCCCTAGAGACTGCTCAGTCAATAAGGTAACTTTTCAGAGTTGGTGAACATAATTTTATTTGTGGTTTCCTAACTTACTCTTCCAAGTTGCACTAATTTTCTTCCAATTCTGTTTTTCAGGGAAAGTGAAGACTCGATGCTAAAATTCCAATTGAGCCCAAAACAGAGCTTGGCGATCATGGCATATAACAAATCCCACGTCCGTTCATAGTAATACAGGCAGCAGGCGACTTTTGTACTACCTGTTAACCCATATTTTAAATTTTTTAAATTTCTAAACGTTTTAAATTAAACTTCTAATTTTTTGAAATTGAAATTTAAAATTTAAACTTAAAATTTTAATGTTTCAATTTTAATTTGTGCTACATGTTAAACCACACATCTGTACATAGTAATACAAGCAGCAGGCAATTTTTGTGCTACCTGTTGACTCATATTTAAAATTTCTAAATTTTTAGTTTTTTTAAATTAAGTTTTTAATTTTTTAAAATGTGGCGAGTGGGCAGCAGCCAGGAAGGGTGGTGATGGTGGTGGTGGCTCCCTGCAGGTTGAGGGCTGACCTCAGTCATGCCGCAGAGGGCTCTGATGCGGGATTCAGTGGGGTAGTGTGCAGAAATGTACTGAGGACCATGCTTGGTAGATTGGGCAGGCCTGTTACAGAGCTTATTTCTACTACCAAGGTATAGAGAAGAGTCAGGCACCAACTTAGCATAGCCCATATCACTACACAGTGTCTTTCCAGTTGATCCATGAGACACAGAGATTTATGTTGTATTTTATTATTTTTTTTTGCATTTGCGCAGAGCCTGGAGCCCATTCTTCTGAGCGTGGGAGTGACGGCTAACTTCATGAGGACACCTGTCAATGATTATTGCAGGGTCTGATGGCCCAGGTCTCAGCTTCCTTCTCAGAGCAAGCTGAAGCCACCCAATGTTCCACTAAAAGCTCTGACTGGGATCGCCCCCAGCCCCCTGTTCCTCTGAGACCTGAGCTTGCTGCCTTGCCGGCTCATACTGCTGCTGCCAGGGCTCAAAGGGGTTTTCGGGATCTTACAACAGTTCAGCAATTTGCTCTCCAGCAGGTTACTGGGATTGCTGAGACACCACCCAAGGTGGTGCCTCCGTGGAGCCTGAACCCTCTGTCCGCTGCTTGGTTCTTCCACTGTCATCCTGCCAGTGTCCCCATCGAAGCCTTGTCAGCTATCCAGATTTCTGTCATCTGTGCCAAGATGGTGCCGCATGAAGCCAGGCCTTCTAGCTCTGGGCTGCGTGAGAGTGTGTGCTACACGTTCACCAGCAGTCTTCCCCAGCCATTGTGCAGCCACTGTTCTAGCTTTGGGCTGCGTGAGAGTGTGTGCTACACGTTCACCAGCAGTCTTCCCCAGCCACTGTACAGCTGCTGGGGTGTTACTGCATTGGAGCAGTGGGGCAGGCAAAGGCCTTCACCAAGGAAATGAGCAAGGATGATTAACTGCTTTCTGTCTGTATCATTAGAGGTTTAATTTAATAAGGTTGGCGTGGGTTGTTATATTCTGGTAGCTTTTATTTCAGTGTTCTGACCAAGCAGATGCTGTGATAATCCCTACCAAGCGTGTATAATGGTATAATGGAGATTTTTGAGTTCTGTCAACAGGTCCTGTAAAGGTATTGGTGGCACAGCAGAGGGAGAACTTGGTGCTTATTAACACAAGGAGGATAAAGTGTGTTATTTGTTTTACTCGGTTTGACAATAATACTGGGAAGAGGTGTTGCAGAATTTTGAAACGTGGAGGGTATCCCTGGATAAAACAATATGGAATCTGAAAGCATTGATGGGTGGGTACAGGTATCTGACCACAATGGGACAAGGGATGTCTGTGAATAAGTTTAAGGTTTATTTATTAGTGTCACAAGTAGGCTTCCATTATCACTGCAATGAAGTTACTGTGAAAATCCCCTAGTCGCCACACTCTGGCACCTGTTTGGATACACTGAGGGAGAATTTAGCATGGCCAATGAACCTAACCAGCACGTCTTTTGGACCTGCGCAGACACGGGGAGAATGTGCCACGCTGGGAATTGAACCCAGGCTCCTGGTGCTGTGAGGCAGCAGTGCTAACCACTGTGCTGCCTGAATAAGGATCTAGAATGTGGCCTAACAAAAGCGGGGTGAGTGGGATTAGATTGCACATGGATGAAGATTTAGGTGCACCGTGTGAAGATTTTATTTGCACTTATCACCACAAAGTGCCTTCTCCAGTTGTCCCATGAGACTTAGAGATTTATGTTGTGTTTTATTTGATTTTTTTGCAATTGTATATTGGGCAAAAGTAGGAGAAGGTTACAGTGTCATCAAATCATTTTCACAATGTTTTTCCTGCTGTTCTCTTTAGCACCTATTGGGAGTATTATTAGCAATCGCTATTCCACAAGAGTGTCAGTGATTCTTGGAGGGGTGTTAGCTTCTGCTGGCCTCATTCTCAGCTCATTCGCTACTTGCCTGGAGTACCTCTATCTATCGCTGGGAGTCCTAACAGGTAGGAAATATAACTGCTGTACAAATTTGGTTGACTGCTGCAAAGCCTTCAGAGGCACTCTTAGATTGGGAAAGGTTGGAAAATCAGAGAGACAATGGGAACAGCACTTACAAAGTTGAAGAGCTAAAGAGGTAACTTCCTGCCTTGCACCATGAGGTGAAATGGGGAGCGTTCCCTTGTATCTTGAAAGTTTTGATCAAATCACCCCTTAACTTTCTAAATCCCAGCAAATGCAGCCCTGGTAATCCCTCGCAGTTTGATAATTGCATTTCGGTCTGCATTCTGGTAAATCTATACTGAGCTCTCTCCACAGCCAATAAATATGGGGGTGATTCTCCCAGCAGAGCAGTGCAATGGGCCAGGAGACATAAGCAGAGGCCGTGTAGAGAGTTTCCCGATGGGTGCCACGGTCCCTGTGCGCCTCTGCCCACCAGATTTCCAGCTCAGATTTACGGCGTGGAGCTGCTGTAAATATTTAAATTCAAATTTGAATGTGATTAGTGGGCCTGGGACTGAAGTCCTTGGGACTGCTATCCTCCCCCACTCCAGCCCCAGCCAGGTGTGTTTTACTCCAGCGGAGTTTACAACAGCTCCCCGCCAGCAGAGGGCTGGTGGTCCGATCCCACTGGAGTGGAGGAAGGCCATGGAGGCCCCTAGAAGGTTGGGGTAAAGGGGGATATTATCAGCCTGGCAGTGCCAGCCTGGCTCCCTGACACTGCCCAAGGGGCAAAGTGGCAATGCCCTGGGGGGCACCTTGGCACTGCTCACCAGGCATTCAGCAGTGCCAAAGGGGCCAGAGGGGAGGGTCTAATGGAGGGGCAGATCTTCTGTGGGGGGAGGGAGATTGGTGGGGGTGGGGGAGGTCCCACTGCCACTTTGCATTTGAGATTAGTGACTGAGGGAGGGAAGTGGTGATTGGGGCTGGCCATCGGGGTGGCGGGGGAGGGGAGGTGATCAGCATGCGGCAGAGGGGGGATTCGGGACTGTGGGGGAGTCAGCGATCAGGGGGTGGAGAGGCACGATAGGGGGCATGGAACTGGCCAGCGATGAGGAGGCTGGCAGTGTGGGTCTACTGCACATGTGCCAATCTCTGCAATGACAGATTGATGCATGCACAGTGGCCCGGTCAGTGCTATGCTGCCAGCCTCTGGAGTGGGAATGGGTTCCACCCACTGATTTCTAACAGAATTCACACTCGGGCTGTCTATGATACACAGTGTGGGAGATTCATTTTGAAAGTCTTGCTCAAAAAAGCAGGATGATTTACTCCAATTTTTACATGAATTTGGCATTTGGAATATTTTTGGGAGAATTCCACCCTATACCTTTCCTAAAGTGTGGTGCCCAAAATTGCTCTAAGTATGACCTAAATGCATTTTATGTAACTATAGCATAAGAACATAAGAACATAAGAAATAGGAGCAGGAGTAGGCCATCTAGCCCTTCGAGCCTGCCCTGCCATTCAATAAGATCATGGCTGATCTGTTGTGGCTCAGTTCCACTTTCCCGCCCTCTCCCCATAACCCTTAATCCCCTCGCTTATCAAAAACCCATCAACCCGCGTCTTCTATCACTTTGTATTGGAGATATAAAAACCAGCATTCCTTTAGCTTCTCTGGCTACATGTTGTAGCTATTCATGTTTTTTTATAGTGATGTGTATCCCTGGAACAACCCAAAGATCTTTTGGAACCTTTGCTGTTTCCAGCTTTTCTCTAGTTGACAAAGACCCTGTTTAAACCTCTTTAGGTGCAAGGTGCATGATGCCACATTTACCTGCATTGGGATCAATTATACCTGAAATCATATTTGAAAAGGCGAAGCAATTAGTAACACTCCCTTTATCGATCCCTACTACCTTGCGTTTTTTTTTACATTTCAAATGTAAATTGAAAATCATAGAATCCATAGAAGAGAATTCTGACAGTACAGAAGGAGGGCTTTCTGAGCCATTGAGCCCACACTGACAACAATCCCACCCAGGCTCTATCCCCGTAACCCCATGTATTTATCCTGTTAATCCCTCTTACACTAAGGAGCAATTTAGCACAGCCAACCAACTTAACCCACACTTCTTTGAACTATGGGAGGAAACCAAAGCATCCGAAGGAAACCCACACAGACATGGAACAGAACAGAACCCTACAGTACAGAAAGAGGCCCTTTGGCCCATCGAGTCTGCACCGAACACAATCCCACCCAGGCCCTAACCCCAAATCCCTACATGTTATACCCACTAATCTACACATCCCTGGACACTAAGGGGCAATTTCTTAGCATGGCCAATCAACCTAACCCACACATCTTTGGACTGTGGGAGGAAACCGGAGCACCCGGAGGAAACCATGCAGACACGAGGAGAATACGCAAACTCCACACAGACAGTAACCCGAGCTGGGAATCGAACCCAGGACCCTGGAGCTGTGAAGCAGCAGTGCTAACCACTGTGTGGGGAGAATGCGCAAACTACACACAATCACCCAAGGCCGGGTCCATGGCACTGTGAGGCAGCAGTGCTAACCACTGTGCCACCAATCCAGCCAACATGGATGGCTTAGCACAAGGGTAAAGAATTGAAAGGAGGGCTTGCGCTACCATGGTGGCCTCAATGCTGACTAACTCGGGTGGAGTGACACAGTGGCACAGTGGTTAGCACTGCTACTTCACAACGCCAGGGACCCAGATTCCCAGCTTGAGTCAGTGTCTGTGTGGAGTTTGCACATTCTCCCTGTATCTGCATGGGTTTCCTCCGGTTGCTCTGGTTTCCTCCCACATTCTGAAAGACGTGCTGGTTAGGTGCGCAGATGCGAACATGCGCTGGACTGTGGCGACTAGGGGAATATCATAGTAACTTCATTGCAGTGTTAATGTAAGCCTTACTTGTGACTAATAAATAAACTTCTTTTTAAACTCCTGGTTCTCCCCATCCTTAACGCAGACATTAATGCCCCTGAAGAGAGGTGATGACACCCTCTATTTGGTTTAATAGTTAGAAGGATTGAGTGCTTTGTGCACAGAATTGGGTTGGATCAAAAAAAAAGACACTTATCAAGGTAATTACTGTTGTATGAGTCATTGACACGCAAAGAAACTTATACAACTAGTGTCCAGCGATCAGGATCTGAACTTACTGTGCATACAGTCTTTGTACCATTGCACTCCACTTACCTCACTGTATTGGTGGACACCCCAACTAGCAGACCCCTGAAGTTTCTTGTGAACTCCTACGTGACTGGAACCTCTAGTTGAGAACTCCCTGTTTAAGTTACTGGTGGTGGAAAGCTGAAAGTGAAAGCATCTGGGTAAAGGAGTAGGTATTGCGAATTATAAACTAATTGAGTATTTAATTGTGTTCAGGGAGTGGACAGTATTGGGGGATTCACTTTGGGGGTTCGCTTGTACTTCTCTATACTCAAGTAATCATTGGGGGGCATCGGTTTAAAGTGTGAGAAGAACGGTTTAAAGAGGACGTACGAGGCAAGTTTTTTACACAGAGGGTGGTGGGTGCCCTGGAACTCATTGTCGGGGGAGCAGATACAATGGTGACTTTTAAGGGGCATCTGGACAAATACGTGAATAGGACAGGAATAGAGGGATATGGTTCCTGGAAGGGTAGGGGGTTTTAGCTCAGTAGGGCAGCATGGTCAGTGCAGGCTTGTAGGGCCGAATGGCCTGTTCCTGTGCTGTAATTTTCTTTGTTCTAAATTGCTGCCGGGTTATTGGGTTAGAAGTTGCAGGTTCGTAATGTATATTTCTGTAACTCAAACCTATGAAGTGTGTGAAGATTAGGCTGTAGCTTTCTTTCATTATCACCTTCTGGAGTGAAACTTGCCGCTTAATAAAAAAGAAATTGTTCCCTGTTGCAGGTTGCGGATGTGCTTTGGCTTATTCTCCAGCCATATCAACCGTGGGGAAGTACTTCTGTAAGAGGAAAGCTCTGGCATATGGATTGGCCATGTCAGGAGGTGGAATCGGAACTTTTGTTTTAGCCCCAGTGGTGCAGCTGCTAATTGAACGGTACTCTTGGCGTGGGGCATTACTGATCCTCGGAGGCCTCGTAGCTAATATATGTGTCTGCGGTGCTTTGCTGAGGCCACTCAATCTAATAGAGGAACTGTCCAGTTCCGCCATCAGTAATATTGCCAGCAGAAAAACCTCAGAGGAGGGCAGCTATAAAACACAGCGTGACGAGCCGCAACTGCTCAGCCCTTCTGCAGACTCAAGTTTCATCGAAAAGGAGAGTGCTAACAAGCAACCCTGTAGCTGCTGTCCGTCTTATAAAGAATACGCCTTCCTGCTGACTCCGGACTTCCTCGTGTTTGCTGTATCGCTGCTGTTCTTAGCCTATGGCAGCAGCACTCCGTTTGTGCACCTTGTACCGTATGCGGTAAGCACTGGGGTCAGCCAGCAGCAAGCAGCCTTCTTAGTGTCAATACTAGGCATTGTAAACATTGTGGGCAACATTACATTTGGCTGGCTCTCGGACAGAAGGTAAGGATAGACACGTTTTTGATGTTAAGAACATAAGAACATAAGAAATAGAAGCAGGAGTAGGCCATCTAGCCCTTCGAGCCTGCCCCGCCATTCAGTAAGATCATGGCTGATCTGAAGTGGATCAGTTCCACTTTCCCGCCTTCTCCCCAAAACCCTTAATTCCCCTGTCTGTCAAAAACCTATCTACCCGTGACTTAAAAATATTTAGCGAGGTAGCCTCCACCACTTCAACGGGCAGAGAATTCCAGGGATTCACCATCCTTTGAGTGAAGAAGTTCCTCTTCAACTCTGTTCTAAACTGCCACCCCCTTATCTTGAGGCTGTGCCCTCTAGTCCTACTATCCTTTCTGAGCGGGAAGAATCTCTCTACCTCTACCCTATCCATCCCCTTCATTATCTTATACGTCTCTATAAGATCCCCCCTCATCCTTCTAAACTCCAACGAGTACAGACCCAGTCTATTTAGTTTCTCTTCATAGTCCAAACCCTTCATCTCCGGTATCAGCCTAGTGGACCTCCTCTGCACTCCCTCCAAGGCCAATATATCCTTCCGCAAGTGCGACGACCAAAACTACACACAGTACTCCAGCTGCGGCCTCACCAGTGCCCTGTACAGCTGCAGCAAGACCTCCCTACTTTTATATTCTATCCCCCTCGCTATAAAGGCCAGCATCCCATTCGCCTTCCTGACCACCTGCTGCACCTGCAGACTGGATTTTTGCAACTCATGCACAAGGACCCCCAGGTCCCTCTGCACCGTAGCACGCTGCAGCTTTTCACGTTTTAAATAATAATCCCTCCTACTATTATTTCTGCCAAAGCGGATAACCTCACACTTGCTAACATTATACTCCATCTGCCAGGTCCTCGCCCACGCGCTCAGCCTATCCAGATCTCTCTGCAGACTTTCCAAACCCTCCATACAATTTGCTTTTCCACTCATCTTCATGTCATCAGCAAATTTCGTCACCCTACACTCAGCCCCTCCTCCAGATCATCTATATAAATGGTAAACAGCTGAGGCCCCAGCACCAATCCCTGCGGCACTCCAGTAGTCACCAACTGCCAATCAGAATAGCACCCATTGATACCAACTCTCTGCTTCCTATTAGACAACCAGTCCTCTATCCACGCTAACACCTTACCCCCAACTCCGTGCACCCTAACCTTCTGTAGCAACCTTTTATGAGGCACCTTATCAAACGCCTTTTGAAAATCTAAAAACACCACGTCCACTGGTTCCCCTCTGTCTACCGCACTAGTCACGTCCTCATAGAAATCCAATAAATTCGTCAAACACGACTTCCCCTTAATGAATCCGTGCTGCGTCTGTTTGATCAAACCATTCTTTTCTAGGTGCCTCGCTATTTCTTCTTTGATGACAGATTCTAGCATTTTTCCAACTACGGATGTTAAACTAACTGGCCTACAATTCCCTGCCTTTTGTCTGCTACCTTTTTTAAACAGCGGTGTAACATTAGCCATTTTTCACACTACGCATGTTCTTCTACACTAGAATGATAAGACTCATGGGCTAGAGGATAAATTGCAGCAGCAGTGACACCAAAGTCACTGTCGGTGGTATGAAGACTCAAGGGTCTCAGCCCCAGGACTCAATGGCACAGGGCAGAATTGTCTGCTTTACTTCTACTGAATTCTCTGTTCAACCTACACAAGTTTGATGCGTAACTTCTCTGGGCTAGGATACGGAATGTTTTCCCTATCACTTCCAGAATGTATCCCTGTGGACATAAACTACACCAGTCTCTGTCAGTGAGCATCTTATAATGACGTGCAAGAACATAAGAACATAAGAAATAGGAGCAGGAGTAGGCCACCTAGCCCTTCGAGCCTGCCCCGCCATTCAATAAGATCATGGCTGATCTGAAGTGGCTCAGTTCCACTTTCCCGCTTTCTCCCCATAACCCTTAATTCTCTTGCCTACCAAAAACCTATCCACTTAAATATATTTAGCAAGGTAGCCTCCATCACTTCAGCGGGCAGAGAATTCCAGAGATTCACCACCCTTTGAGTGAAGAAGTTCCTCCTCAACTCCGTTGTAAACTGCTCCCCCCCCTATCTTGAGGCTGTGCCCTCTAGTCCTGCTGTCCTTTCTGAGCGGGAAGAATCTCTCTACCTCTACCCAAGGGCAGAAATCAGTCACTCATGTCCCACCACTTCTGCCGATCTGAAGAATCCCTAGGAAGGATTAAAACCCATTAACTGTAAGCCACTAATGAACTAAAAGCATTTTCAATAACTTTAATAATAATTCATCTTGATCCATAGGGCTTCATTTTGCCTCCTTTTTTAACCATTCTCTCAATTTTTATTTTCTGGCCTATCATTTTGATACCGTGTTTGCAAAAAGAATGAATGTATGTCCTTCATTCTTTGCCATTTCCACTTGTCAGTCATCAGGAAATGAACATTAGGATCTTAAGTGGCTTAAATATATCCCTAAGGGTCATTTGTCCAAGCTAATCAGAAGTGGATGGTGTGAAGATTGAGATGGATATACTAATAGATGTTGGCCATGTTGATGGCATCAGACGAGACAATACATGTCCAAAGATGTGCGGGTTAGGTTGATTGGCCATGCTAAAAATTGCCCCTTAGTGTCCTGAGATGCGTAGGTTAGATGGATTAGTGGGTAAATATGTAGAGATACGGGGGTAGCGCCTGGGTGGGTTTGTGGTCAGTGCAGACTCGATGGGCCAAATGGCCTCTTTCTGTACTGTAGGGTTCTGTGATTCTATGATTCTATGATAGCTCAGGAAGAATTGAGAGAGTAGAGAGAGCTTTTATTGTGTGCCGGGGAATATTAAATGATGTCCTTGGATGCCTGGAATAAAAGACTTCCACTCCTCAGTGTAGATGTCTCTGAATCGTATACAAGCCAAAGAGTTTCAGAATGTTTTGGGAATCCGCCATTGAAGTGTTTGGAGCAAGGTAACGATTCCGAGGGCTGATGGATATCTTTTTGTTATTGTTGAAGTAGGCTGTAATAATTAACAGTGACAAGGTAAGGAATCTGCCATAGTCCACAAAGCATTGTAAAGCTAAAATAAAATCACCAAGTGCTGGCAACACTCAGCAGATCAGCACCATGTCTGGAGATAGGAACAGAGTTCATGTTTCGTTACGTAGGAATTCTGGCACAGAAACAGACCATTCGGCCCAATCAGGCTATACTGTCATTTATGCTTCAATCAAGCCACCTACCATTTTTTTGTCACCTAAATCAATCATCATTTCCCTACTCCTTCAGAGACTTTCCCATAAACTACTATTCACTTCAACACTGAGCTAGTAAGTTCCACATTCCCGCCTCCCTTTGGATGAAGATGTTGTTTTTCTGGATTCCCTATTGATATCTTTCTTCCATTAATATTATATTGATGGTCCCTAGTTACACTCTTCCCCGCAAGAGCAAATGTTCTCTCCAGATATCCTCTCGCAATACCTTTCATAATCTGTCAGATCAAGGCCCCCTTTAGTTGCCTAGAAGATCAAACAGAAAAGAAAGGACAGGCACAAAGAACTGCAGATAACTCAGATTAATACAGGAAGTGCAGGGACGAAATAAAAAAGGAAATAAAGGAACTCAAAGAGAGGGCATGAAGAAAGATTAGCAAGTAAAGTTAAAGGAAAGCCAAAGATGTTTTACCAATATATTACTGGTAAAAGGTTGGTTAGGGAAAAAGTAAGACCTATTAAAGATGAAAGGAACTTGTGTACAGAGGCTGTGGGAAGGGTTTTAAATTCTATTTGTCTCCATGTTTATAAAGGAAAGAGATGAAGCAGACTTAGTAGCCTAGGAGGAAGATTGTGAGATATTGCACGGGGTAATCATAAAGAGAGGAGAAATACCCGAAGGCTGGGAACCCCTGAAATTTGATAAATTGCCAAGATAGATTGTTTCCGAGGTTGCTGAAGGAGGTCAGGGAGAAGATAGCAGATGCTCTAAGGATGATTTTCCAATCCTCACTAAATACAGGGGAGGAACCTGAGGACTGGAGAAATGCAAACGGAGTTCCATTGTTGGACAAAAGGAAATGCCAAACTATTATAGGCTAGTTAGTCTTACATTGGTGGTGGGCAAATTAGTAGAATTGATCCTGAGAGGTAGGATTAGCTGTCACATAGAAAGGCATGGACTTGTCACGAATGGTCAGCATGGACTTGTTAAAGGAAGGTCTTGCCTCAGCAACCTTAAGGTTTCATAAAATGGCACTGACTAGTTGGCCTTCTTTTGGAGTTGCTGGATAAGGGGTGAGGAGGACACAGGAACTTTTAACAGAGACCATGGGATCTTTCATTGCAGTTACAACCTCAATGACACCTCACCCGAGAGATAGTAGTTTGGGCCTCAGTCATTGAGTGCAGCACTGCGATGTCAGTCTATATATGATGTGGTCAAGTCCCCCAACTCTACTGCCTCCTTCTAAAGAGCCATAGACGTGACTGGTCCAGTACACCCATTGTTTCAGCTTGACCTTGCTCATGGAACTTATTTCTTCCTATCTTGCCTCTGTATTTACTTCCCTTCTGAATTCTCATCCTGCCTCCATCTGTGACTTGTCTTTGACACTTTAGCACTATTTAATTTCTGAATCTAACCATCTCCATTTTATCATCTCCTGAGAGAGAAACAGAGTTAACGTTTTGAGTCCTTTGACTCTTTGTCAGAACAGGAATCAAAGGACTTGAAACGTTATGTCTTTCTGTTTGTCTCCAAGTTGCTGCTGGTAGACAAGGAAAAAGAACAAAGAACAGTACAGCACAGGAACAGGCCCTTCGGCCCTCCAAGCATGCGATCATGATGCCTATTTAAATAAGATATAAAGCTATATGCACTTATGGAATCCGTATCCTTCCACTCCCATCCTATTCGTGTATTTGTCTAGGTGCCCCTTAAATGCCGCTATTGTACCTGCCCCCTGGGGGTGGTAGGGGTGGGGGGGAGCAGGGAGGGATGTAGGAGGGAGGGGGGATTGGGTGGGTGCAGGGGGCAGTGGGGCGGGGGGCGGGCGTGTGGGGGGTGGGGGATGTGGGGTGGTGGGGGTGGGGGGGTTGTGGGGGTGGGGTGGGGGAGTTGGGGGGAGAGGCAGAACCGTGCAAAGTTCAGTTGACCTCGGGCAGGATTTGGGGGTGTGCGTGGCTGGAAAATCCTGCCTCGTGAGTACAGTTGAATTGGATTATTATTGTACCGTGGGTTCAAAGTCTCAGCTTCACTTGAATGGTGTTTTATTTCATTTGAAGGGAAATGTTTGGAGATTTGAATCAGTCAAATGCATTGTGTCTCGGTTCTAAATTATCTAATCAATTCTAAACAGGGAAGAATGGCCATCAGTAGTGCTGCAGTTGTCCATTTCGAGTGTACTGAAATATGCCCAAGCATTAGGAACTTCCTTGTTGGCCACTTCATTCAGGCTGAGTATTAATATTTTTATTCTAGCAATGCTCTCTTTTTAAATCTGCAGGTTGCTGAAGAAGTACCGCAAATACTGTTACGTTTTGACAGTTGGGCTGGATGGTCTCTGCTCTCTGTTCATTCCCATTCTGAGATCTTTCCCACTCCTTGTTCCCTATGCCGTTCTTTATGGATACTTTGATGGGGCTTATGTTGCTCTTATCCCAGTTGTAACCTCAGATATAGCAGGAACCGCTTTCCTCCCCTCTGCTCTGGGAATAGTTTACTTTATTCACGGGATACCATATCTGATCGGACCACCAATAGCAGGTCAGTATTACAGTACATTCTCTATCCTTCTGTGTCTTCTTGAGTCTCAAAGTCCTTGCCAACTAATTGCGAAACTACGGCAAAGTATTGTGTCTTTTTTTGACTACAGGTAGGGCGAGGGGGCAGACCCCAAGTCTACCTCAGCCAGGGTGGGAATTGAACCTGGTGCTGTTGCCATTAATCATATCCAGCCGCTGCCCCCCTCCCCCCAATAAATCTCTTAAGGACCTTTTTATTGAAAGTGTATTTTGAATTTTTCACTGGTTTGATTTATCCATTATCCTGTTTCAGCTTGTACCAGTTAAACTGCACTCTTGTGATGGGCAGCAGTCCAATGTAAAGATTCCACAGCCCATATTTGAAGGTGTGATCACCCAGTTTAAGGCACGGTTTTTGCACTGAAATCTTACCCCTTAGCAGGGGTGGCAGTAAACACACTGTGGAGCTATTAGGCCAATCAGTTATGGGCAACGAGTGACAAAGACATAAGAAGCCAAATGGCCTCTTCCTGTGCTGCCAAACCTCAATTTTTTTAAAGTCATATAAACTATCTGGAATTACAAAAGGTCGTGAATGTAGCCCAATTCATCATGCAAAACAGCCTCCCATCCATTGACTCTGTCCACACTTCCTGCTGCCTCGGCAAAGCAGCCAGCATAATCAAGGACCCCACGCACTCTGGACATACTCTCTTCCACCTTTTTCCAGTGGAAAACAATACAAAAGTCTGAGGTCACATACCAACCAACTCAAGAACAGCTTCTTCCTTGCTGCCATTAGATATTTGAATGAACCTTCCTCACATTAAGTTGATCTTTTCCTACACCCTAGCTATGACTGTAACACTATATTCTGCACTCTCTCATTTCCTTCTCCATGAAATGTATGCTTTGTATATATAGCTTGCAAGAAACAATACTTTTGACTGTATGCTAATACATGTAACAATAATATATCAAATCAAATCAATTGTCAGAAAAACCCATCTGGCTCATTAATATCCTTTTGGGAAGAAAATCTTCCATCCTTACCTGGCCTGGCCTACATGTGACTCCAGTGCCACATCAATGTGGTTGACTCTCAACTTGGGCAACTAAGGATAGGCAATAGATCCGGGCAGTCAGCAATGCTCATGTCCCATGACTTAATAAAAAAAAGATTATATTACAATTAATATATTTGCTATTCTCTGCCCAAAACTTTGATGCGTGTTCCAGTCATTCCCCATGCTTCCAACATGGAAACATGTCATGTCCCGGAGGAACCCTTCACCCAACAAGCTTCAGCCAAACTATTCATCACGACCACTAGTAGTGTATGATTGGGCGAAGAACTCTCTTTTGCAACAGCGACTGTTCCAAAAAGAGAGAGGGAGAGTGAGTACACTTCCAGTGCATTTTGACCACAGTCTCCCAAAAGCAACAACTAGCTGGGAATTTGACAGCTGATTCGCTCGTGAACTTGATGGTTTTAATAGTAGGAGGATTGTGTTACACTTTGGTAGGTTCTTGCTGCCAGAACTGCTATCCAAACTGATTTGCATGTCTGATTTAGTTCCCACCTAAGCTTGCACCAGTTATATGGTCAGCATTACTGTTGGTGCCTGCACATGTTACATACGTCACGCCAACAGGGTGTGACAGTGGCTGTGGGAGTGGTGAATGCATTTTGAAATGATTGTGATAAGGTGCCTGTAGCTAAGCACTGGTTTTAACTCAGGAATCCTCTTTTCCTCTGCAGGTTGGTTGGTTGATACAACAGCAAGTTATACGGCAGCGTTCCTCGTCAGTGGGTTGTCCATGATAGTCAGTTCCATGTTGGTCATTTCTGCCAACTTGATAAGGAAGTGCAGAAATTCAGTTGACCTTCAAACAGCCATCACAGAGACAGAGCCTAGCACTGCAACATTTCACACTGCAACACTTGATCTGATATAAAAAGAACAATTATGTTAAGAATATACAAGCACAAAATCTCTGGCACATAGAAAAGCCCTCAAAACATGGAAACGTTATAAAATAGGCAATCTTTATACTTGAGCAGCTATTGGTAAATGTTTTGTCAATTCTTTCAAGGCCAAAGTATTTTGATAAATGTATATATAACTGTTTTTAAAAAGATCTTTTTGATCTCCTACAGACATTTGACAAGTTCCCATTGACTTGCCGATTGCACCACCAACTGCGCCTTTGATAACACCTATTTTTTCAATTAAAAAGAGCCTATGTGTGGACATGTAACTCCTCTAAATGTATTTGATTTATAAGTGATCATATATCTGTCCAATATCAGTTTCAATTCTCATACCTCACATTGATGTTGGGTCAATGGAAATTTTTACGACTGTGATCGATAGATTTTTGTTAGATTTGTTTATCAAGGGATATGTTTATATAGATTTAAGGCATGGTTGGCACTGTCCTCACAGCCCCAGGGAACCGAGTTCAATTCCAGCCTTGGGCCACTGTCTGTTTGATATTTGCACGTTCTCCCCGTGACTGCATGGGTTTCCTCCGGGTTCTCCCGTTTCCTCTCTCACTCCAAAGATGGGTTAGATGGATTGGCCATGCTAAATTGCCCCTTCATTTCAGAGGGATTAGCAGGGTAAATATGTGGGAGAGGGTGTGAGTGGGATTGTTGTTGATGTAGGCTCAATGGGCCAAATGGCCTCCTTCTGCACTGTAGGGATTCTATGATTCTATAATCAGTCAGGATTTGACCGGATGGACAGATAAGATGGAGGGGCTGAATACCTATCTATTCCTGTTCCAACGCTAAAACTTTCTGTGGATTGACTTGCTATGAATCAATGTGTATTTGCTTTTAAATTGCCTGTTCTGATTTACTTTTGGCAGGAACTTTAAGTCATTACATATAATGTTAAAAGAAATGTATTACAGATGGACCCCTGAGGCTTAGGGTGGAATCATTCAAGCATGAAAAGGAAGAGCTTGATCCTTTTCTGTTAAGATGGTTGCAAGTTATTCCTGTTAGGGCAGGAGTAAGATTTATTAGAACAGATCCAAGTACTGCCTTTCTGGAATTTCTCGGAGTAATTTTGAACCTTGACTTTCACCTCATGTGTGGTCGTTCGTAACGACGGAGGAAATAAGGCATCAGAATGCTGGAATGATAGAGCACAGAAAGAGGCCATTTCACCCAGTAACATACAGACTTATTCAATAAATTCCACTCCCTTTCTCCCTCTCCATGCCCAGTAGCCCCGCACTGTCGGCCTCCCAATCACTGGCTGGCTTCATTGCTGGCCAGCCCCACCACTCGATCGCTGCCCACCCCTCCTCCTCCCCCCACATCCCCAAACATGTCCGGGCCAACCTCAACACCCCCCCCCCTCACTCCACCCCTGGCTTGTCTCAAACCCACCACCCCCCCCTCCAACCCAAGCCACCCTGAATCTGCACCCCCCCCCCCACCACCGCCCCCTCCCCCCCACCCAATCCCAGCAGTCACGATCTTACCACCCCCCCCGCCCTCACCTCACACCAGCAGCCCCGATTCCCCCTCCCTCTCAGCAGACCCGACTGCCCCCCCACCCCATCCCCTTGGCACTGCCCGATGCCGGGTTATTGATGGCCTCCCTTCAGTGGGTTCTGGCCACTGCGAGTGGGGAGCTGTTATAAAGCCCCCTCCTTGGCAAGGGGGAGATACTGATGGGCCCGGAGACCCCAGTGCCAGGCCCGCTAATGATATGCCAATAGGCATTTAAATAATCCATTCAGCACCGCACCAATTTCTAGTGCGGAGCTGGTGATGCCGGAAATCTGGAATCTCCGGCTGGAGCTGCGCGGAGGCCAAGGCGCCCAGCGGGAATCTGCTACGTTGTCTCCGTTAATGTCTCCCAGGCCGCTGTGCTGCCACCCCAGGCTTCCTGAGTCACTGCTGTTTGGTCATGTTGAAGTGGATTGGCGTCACAATCTTCCTACCGTGCACATTTTGATCTCATTAGGAGCAATACCCCAATGACCTTCATTGGAAATAAGTGTGCATGCCATGGGCACCACGTGGGGTACCTAAGGCATTGTTTCTAAACAATGGGCAGCTGAATGTTATGGCAGTACTGCAGAAAATTATCAGCTGATGGAATAAAACATGACGGTGATTGAAATACACACAGATTTACTTATCACCTGTATTCAAGGAAGGACAGAGTGTGACATCTGAGGTGTCCACTCTTCAGAAGACTAAAGCATTCATGCCTCAAATGCTTCTCTCCCATCTGCACTCCCTGCAAGGACTGAATACTCAGTGTACAGCCAGAGTTTCTTGTTTGGCTTCCTGATTTCCAATCTTTCATTGATCTGCTTTGATGGTGTTGGCTGGGAGAGGAATTTCCTGCTTTAGCTACTCTCTCACTTCAGGATTATTCCAAATCCGTGCCCAGTACAAGCAGGTTAGCGATTCGGGTGGTAACGTTAATCGTTCGCTGCTTGTACTGGGCATGGATTTTGGCAGGCCCACTAAATATTTACTGTTCTAATTTAACGTTTTGCCTTTCATAGAAACATAGACGCTAGAAGCAGGAGTAGGCCATTCAGCCCTTCGAACCTGCTCCGCCACTCATTTTCATCATTGCTGATCATCAAATTCAATATCCTGATCCACCTCCCCCGCCCCCGTATCCCTTGATCCCTTTAGCCCCAACAGCTATATCTAATTCCTTCTTGAAATCAGACAACATTTTTGGACCCAACTACTTTCTGTGGTAGTGAACTCTTAGACATTGACCACCCTCTGATGAAGAAATTTCTTCTCACCATAGTTCGAAAAGGTTTGCCCCCTTTCTCAATGTATGACCTCTAGTTCTAGACTCTCCCACCATTGGCGACATTCTTTCTGAATCTACCCTGTCTAACCCTGTTGGAATTGTATTAGTTTCTATGAGATCCCCACTCATTCTTCTAAACTCCTGTGCATACAGTTCTAACCAACTTCGCCCCTCCTTATCTGACAGACCTGCCATCCCAGGAATCAGCCTGGTAAACCTTTGCTGTACTCCCTGTGTAACAAGAACATCCTTCCGTGGATAAGAATACCAAACTTGCATACATTACTCCAGGCCTGCCCTCACCAATGCCTTACACAGTTGCAGCAAAACATCTCTAACCCTCTACTCAAATCCTGTCACAATGAAGGCCAATTTACTATTTGCCTTCTTTACTGCCTGCTGTACCTGTGCGCTAACCTTCAGCGACTGATGCTCGAGGACTCCAAGGTCACGCTGAGTATCCACCTCTCTCAATTTACACTCATTCAAGTAATAATCTGTCTTCCCATTATTGCTACCAAACTGGATAACCTCACATTTATATAAATTATACTGCATCTGCTATGCACATGCCCACACACTCAGCCTGTCCAAATCACTCTGAAGCACCTCTGCATCCTCCTCATAGCTCACCCTCCCACCCAACTTTGTATCATCTGCAAATTTGGAGATAATACAAAGTTCTCTCTTCCAAATCATTAATATATAATGTGAACAGTTGGGGTCCTAGCACAGATCCCTGCGAAATCTCACTAGTCACTGACTGCTAATCAGAAAAAGACCTATTTATGCCAATTCTTTGCTTCTTATCTGCTAACTAGCTTTCTATCCATCTCAAGACATTACCTGCAATCCCATTTTACATTGTAGTCTGTTATTTGGTCCTTGTCAAAAGCCTTCTGAAAGTCTAAATAAACAACATTCACTGGTTCTCCTTGGTCAACTCCACTTGTTACATCCTCAAAGAATTCTAATAGATTTGTCAAAAATGATTTCCCTTTTGTAAATCCATGCTGACTTTGTCTGATTATACCACTGCTTTCCAAATGCTGAGTTATGAGATCCTTGATAATGGACTTGAGCAATTTCCCTAGTACCTACATTAGGCTCGCTACTTTATAGTTCCCTGTTTTCACTCTACCTCCCTTTCTGAATAGCTGGCTTACATTAGCCACCCTCCAATCTGTAGGAACCAGTCCAGAGTCTAAAGAATTTTGGAAAATGGATCTACTATTTCCAGGGCCACTTCCTTAAATACTGTGGGATGAAGATTATCAGGACCTGGAGATTTATCCACCTTCAATCCCATTAATTTCCCCAAAACCACTTCTCTACTAAAGTTGATTTCCTTCAGCTCCTCACTAAAACTTGTTTCTCTCAGAACTTCTGGTACATTATTCATATCTTCTTTTGTGGAAGCTGAATCAAAGTTTGAATTTAATTCCTTGACCATTTCTTTATTTCCCGTTATGACAGGGAAGTAATGTAACGTAATTCAGTTGACAGATCTTGCAGCCTGGAGCTGGTGTACTATCTACTGATTAACTGATTGCTGTCTGAATGTTACTACCATAAGGTTTGTTTTGTGTATACTTCCCTGCGACTGTATCATTATTCTTCATGAATCTCTCTTGGTTAACAAGTTGTCAAGGAAAGAATCACTCTGGAGGGGAGCTGTCAGTTGATTGGTAAATAAGTGTAGGCACGGGGACTCATAGAGTGAAGTTTTGACCTTGCTGTGTGCGGACCTAAAAATTGGCTCCATGCCCAGCGCAAACAGTTTGCAATCGTCCAGGCCCCTTTCTCCTGACGCATACCAGGTTGTGCCCAGAAAGGGCACAAGGCCGATTAGCATGAGACTGATTGGATCTCAATCTCATTAACGAGTTTTGCACATGATCCTTCCCCCCTTCCGGAATGTTTTCACCTCTCTGACAGGATGTCACAAAGTACTGGTCTCCGCTAGGAGAGTTAGGATGCTCGGAGGCCACTGAAGCATTCAGGTGGTCAGGGGCATGGTCTGGTAATATCCATTGGGGCAATGCCCATTGGGTAGTGCCCACTGGACACCCTGGCAGTTCCAGTGGGAACTACCAATGTGCCAGGACAGTATCAAGAGTGTGGGGCCTGAGTGTGTTGAAGCCTAAGTGGAGGTTATCAATAGGAGGGAGGTTATGACAGTGGAGTCTATGATGAGGGGGTGGGGGGGGGGGGGCGCGGTGTGGTGCTCTGCAGGGGGGACTGTAATGGGGGTTTATGCGGGGGGGACTATGATGGGGCAGCTATGCAAGGGGGGAGATAAGGGGGAGGGTACGAGTGGGAGACTATGATGGGGGCTATGCGGGGGAGTGGGTGCTATGATGGGGGGCTCTGCAGGGAACTCTGTAATGAGGGGCTATGAGGGGGAGACTATGATGGGGGGCTATGCAGGGGGGATTATGATGGGGGGTTATGTGGGGGGATTATGATGGGGGGTGCTATGCAGGGTAGGTCATGCAGGAATGGATCATTAAGGGGATCTTGATTGGGCGGTATGTTGGGGGCCTGATGGGGGTGGGGGCATGTCAGGGGTCATGCAGGAGATCCATTGGGAGGGCACCACTGCCCTGATGTTGGTGACCCATTTCAGAGAGGAGATTGAGGGAATATGCTATGCCCATAAGGGTCCCAATGTCAGTGGGGGAAGGGGGGCTCTCCCAATACACTGTGAGATTGGGGCCCCCTTATGAAATGGGGCTCGAGTGCTGTGCAGTGGTGTGTTTAGCCCCATCCCCCCACCCTGCCCCCCACTACTGGCATGCAACTGACCCCTGTCCGAAAAAGTGAATGAGTGTGGGATGATTGTGGTCTGGAGCGCGCCTGATGGAGAGGCGCGGGTCGCTCTGGGATTCTCGCCACTTCATTGTTTTTTGGGGGGGGGGGGGGGGAGGTGGCGGGGACCGGTTGGGCGAGTGGTGAAGTCCGGCAACTGTTTTAGCCTTTTAGAATTCTCTACCTCAGAAGCGTGTGGATTTATTATGGTGATGGAGAGATGTTTGGTCTCTCAGAGAAGTGAGGAAAATGGGTGGCGGGCAGAAAGAGGAGTTTGGGTTAAAGATGAGCCTCGATCGTAGTGAGTGATGGAACAGCCAGGAAGGGCTGTGTCTGCTCTTGGTCCCATGCCTTAATGTCGGTGACAAAAACACACTTTGTTTTCAGCATTCCCACTGGGGAAGGACGCTCTTCAAATTCAGGATTAACAGAAGACAAAAAGAACAGTGCTTAAAAGCTCTGAATGAGAAGGTAAGGATTACAAGACCCCGACCTGGTGGTGGGGCCCTCATACAGCCAGCAGCTCTCTCAGAGTAGTGGGTGACACTCCCGTGACTCTGCCGCCCTGCTGGCTGAGAGCATAGCCACTGCCTGCAGCACTGAGTGTGGTAAACTATAGCACATGGTGTGAGTCACATGCCTGCCACAAGACCAACTTCCTGTCAACAGGAAATTGGGCCTGTAACCCTGAGTGCACATGCAGCTTGCTACAGTGCAAAACAGCAAGTCTGAAGGTAAGCTAGTATTTAGAGGAGATGGAAGAGAACATGGTGAATGACACTTCCTGTCAGAAGGTGCACCTTTGCTATTGTTTTAATGTAATGTTTGATGCTGTGTTCCAAATAATTATGTCCTGTAAAATGTCTTGTGTTTCAAAACTGGTTTCATTGAACATCATTGAATGGTGACAATTTTGTTTTGTTCTGGTAATTTATAGAATAGAATACTATACATATGAGAATGTTGCAGTTTCTATGCAATCAGACCTTGTGACCCTAATCCTACCAAACAGTAAGGTTTATTTTCTGCAGTGTGTGAAGTTGAAGAATTCACTCACTGTTTTATTGAAAGTTAAATTGTGTATTCTGTGGAATATATTCGGCCTGATGGTCATTATTAGCAATGTAACTAGCCTGCATTGGTTCATTCATCTCAATGTGCATGTGGACTTCAGCTGGACACAAAGCTTGACATTTTGACTGAAAATGATTGTGAAAGTGCAAGGAATGTTTTATTTAAGATCAAGGTGCATAGTGTTCAATAACGTGGCCTTACTGGATCTTTTCTTTGAACCAAGGACAACATCAGACCAGTCATGATCTCATTGAATGGCGGAGTAGACTTGACGGGCCAAATGGCCTACTTCTGCTCATATGTTTTATAACTTTCCAGGGCTGCAGCTCTCTCAATGTGAGACCGGTGGAATCTTGGTAATTTGTATATGGAATGCTGGGAGGTGACCAGTAATTTGTGTCACATGTTATTGAACTGATCTGCTGTAATTCAGTTGTGCAAATGCAAAATGGTTCCTTCAGGGTGCTGAAATTGGGTCTGTTAGAAGCCAAGGCTCCTATGAAGGTAAAGTCCCAGGCAAGGCAACAATGGGAGAATTCATGATCAATAATTCGAAGGGCTTTAGATAGTCCCAAAGTTGCCTCATTTTGCCTGCTGGAGGACTGCAGATCTGTTGGATGGCCCTAAATAATGTGATGTGAGAAGTGGATTTGTTCTGCAGTACGGCACAGTAGCACAGTGGTTAGTATTGTGGCTTCACAGCTCCAGGGACCGGAGTTCAATTCTCAGCTTGAGTCACTGTCTGTGTGGAGTTTGCACATTCTCCTCGTGTCTGCGTGGGCTTCCTCCGGGTACTCCGGTTTCCTCCCACAGTCCAAAGATGTGCGGGTTAGGTTGATTGGCTATGCTAAGAAATTGCCCCTTAGTGTCCTGAGATGTGTAGGTTACAGGAATTAGCGGATAAATATGTAGGGATCTGGGGGTGGGCTTGGGTGGGATTGTGGCCAGTGCAGACTTGATGGGCCGAATGGCCTCTCCCTGCACTGTAGGGTTTCTATGATTTCTAAAGAGTTAGCATCCAATCCTCCAGGGCACTTGACTTTCCCTCTAACTGGAGAAAGTGTTCAGATACCACATTGGTTTTCAGTGCTGGGCCTATGAGGCCCCCTGCAGCAAAGATAGGTTGGATCTGATGGTATTCTGCAGATTCTCGCTCCTCTCTCGTGCCCTTGCCTGTCATTAGTACCTACCTCAAACTGATAAATCCTCACTTTCCAGGCTGGATGAACTTGTCATGGATGGAGTGAGTGCTGTGGAAAGATTGGATTACGGTCCCCAATTCACCTTACGGGCAAGAAGATATGTTAGAAACATGGCTGTGTAGGAACCTCTCAAATAATGAATATAGCTTACATTAGCAACAGCGGTTCGCTTCATTATACGGATGAGAATGAGTGGTGGGAGAAAAAACACAAGAGAATAGTTCTGTCTCTGTGCTATGAGGAGATTGCTAACATCACCATGCTCCACTCCCTGTATATTCTCTGCTATATTATGGCTCTTCATACAGCTCAGGGCTCTATAACAAGGGGAATTCTGGTGAAATGTGCAATGTTTTGCACTGCAAGTACAAAAATAATGTTACAAATGTAAGGAGCGAAAAACTGATAATTGGTCACTCAATACGTAGACCAGCCTTGTTCATGCTTATTAGTGGTGTAGGAAGCTTTCTTTACAGTTTGAAATAACAGCACTGAAATGTTCTCTGGTGCAAAGTGTCTGTGCCAGCAGGAAAGGTCGAGAAAACGGTTGAGCACAACTTTCAGGCAGGTTGTAACCAGGTGAGAGGAGTTAGTGATCTATAACTGTGACATAGCACAGTGCTGGCTTGCTTTACCTTGGTGAACACACTGAAACCTTTATAACCTCATCCTCCCTGCGCGGCCTGGACACTGGAGGATGCATTACCTCTGACAGCTAGTTCCTCTGTGTTCTGGACTTTTCTTTACTGACGCTATTGAGGAGAATTCTCCTTTTTTTTTCTCCCCCTGTGCTGCCGCTCCAAAACAAAACCTGGCGATGGGCTGTATCCTCTGCCCAGTCCTTTTTTGCGTGGAAACTGAAGAACCACTGGCCCTTTAAATAGCAACTGCATCTGTTCGGAGCTTCAGCCACATCTAATCCAGGGCCCTGTTGTCTAGAATGTGTACTGTGCTGCTTCTATGAAATGGAGATAACCTTTTAGAGTTTGAAATTGTTTAAAATGATTTTGGGGTGTGAATCTGCCTTGATGAAGTGAATGATAGAGCTATATCTCAATTAACGATCAGTCATATCACACAAGTATCATTCATATCACACACAACATCATGTCATGCATGACATCCTTCATATCAAATTGATACAAATGCTCCCATGAGGACTTAGTTATTACAGTGAGACAAAATATGACTGGAAGAGGATTTAATGCTAATTTATACATTACTTACACAAAGGGTACACACTAGAAATTGCTTTTAAAATTTATTATATTTTAACCAAAAAATATCCAAGCATTTTATATAGTTCTAAGATATTTCTATTAAAAAAAAATGGTTTTTCATCTGGAGAATAATTGCTTTGAAACCTTGTCTTTGCCTTATATATCTGCTGTTATGAAGGAATAAATTCTCTTTTCAAAGATTAATTCATTTCCAAAGTTTGCCTTTTATTAGCTGAAACCTGTGCTCTTTCACCACTTGGTACGAAATTTTTTTTTCAGACTCACATTGTTCGGATGGCATGATGGCACGGTGATCGGCACTGCTGTTTTACAGCGCCAGGGACCCTGCTTCGATTCCCAGCTTGGGTCACTGTTTGTGTGGAGTTTGTGTATTCCTCTGCATGGGTTTCCTCCCACAGTCCAAAGATGTGCGGGTTAGGTGGATTGACCATGCTAAATTGGCCCTTAGTGTCAGGGGGACTAGCTAGGATAAAGGCATGGGGTTATGGGGATAGGGCCTGGGTGGGATTGTGGTCAGTGTAGGCTCGAATGGCTTCTTTCTGCACTGTAGGATTCTATGATTCCTGTTAGAGTGGTGAGATACTCCATTATTATGCAGGAAAAGGAGGTAATCCAGCCACAATGCAGCGTGGTGTGGCTGAGGGAGCAACTCAAAGCTACGGAAGGAGTAACTGCTGATTTTGTGCATGTTCTGGACAGCAGAATAGGACCCGCGATGTTTTGCGGGATCACATTCCATGGAGATATGCTCATTCATTTGTTCTAGTGTTTTTCCAGGATTTCTGTGAATCTTGCATCAAGGTTATGGATGCTCATTCCCTACGTTAAACTGTCAGCACTGGCAGTATTAAATATTTGTCCTCTGCATCTCCCTATTTCAGTTTCTGACTGAATTGACCAGCAACACAGCAGGGAGTGTGAGTTTGTACATCCTCCCCGTGTCTGCGTGGGTTTCCTCTGGGTGCTCCGTTTTCCTTCCATAGTCCTAAAATGTGTGGGTTACATGGATTAGCCATGGGAAATGTGTGGGGTTACAGCATGGGGGGAGAGAGGGCCTGGGTAAGATACTCTGTCAGAGAGTCGGTGTGGACTCGATGGGCTGAATGGCCTCCTCTGCACTGTAGGGATTCTATGACTCCCGATTGATAATGGAACACCCACCTCCCCCACCCATACCCCACGATCCTTTGAGATTTTAAAATTAACTTGGATGTTTCTAGCCCATTTGTTTCTCCAGCAGAGGGTGCTCTTGTACTGAAAAATCAGATGGAATTTTCTTTTGGTTTGAACAAATTTGAGAGGAATAAAAGATGGAATTTGTGAAGGAAATAATTCCAATGCAAATTGTTTCATTCAGGAGCAATACTCCTGAGTGCGAGCTACAGTGTCCCATGGCAATCAGCGAATCTTTCAGATTGGGATTGGCAATGAGCGACAGCAGGTGCCTGCTGGTCCTCTGACACCTTTTTATCCACACGTGGTAACGCCCCTGATCACACACCCTCAACAATATGAGCTGTATCCTGTCAGAATGGGTGATGGTGCCAGTAATTGCAAGCCATCAGGGCAAGGAGTGTGCTGTGGCTAGGTAGGTGAAGGAGGGGCGCTGGCAGTGCCACCAGGTCTAACCATACCATGCCAAGGAAGGTGCCAACACCATGAATCAGATCTTGCTCAACACGATGTTAACTGTGTGTGGTGCTTGTGAGGTTGGATGGCATTACGTCAAAAGATGAACCTGGCGCACCAGTGAGCCGCTACCAGTCCCGAGTTATAGTTTAGCCTCAGCCTCCACTATTCTCTGTGCAATCCTATCTCCAGAGCACTTAGTGTCCTGAGCTGTAACCCATTCAGATCTGTTTCATCCCGTGCAGTCAGAGTTTTATACAGATATGTTGAAGGAGTATACGTGCATGTTGGCAAACATGTTGCCAGGCCACCAAACCTCAGTCCTGAGGATGAGGAATCTGAGGGGAGCCACATTGATGACCTGTCACAGCGCTCACCCAGATCCTTCACCAGCGCAGAAACGCGACATCCCAGTGGGACAAAATTCCCGAGTAACCTTAGGGTCACAGCCTGGTGACCACCACACACTGCCTGATCCACAGCAGGGGGCCACGGGGACATCCTAGGCTGTCAACACGTGGTGGACTGCTGGAGGCCAGGTATCTGCTGGATCTGAACACCAGCCAATGGAAATCATTGGCCCGAAAATCGGATGGTGGAGCTTCAGCGCCAGTCAGAAGAGTACCAGCAAGGGATATCAGCTGCACTCCTCAGATTGTAACTCACCATAGAGGAATCATCTACCTTCAGTCTGAGGTGATGGCGCCAGCATGCCAACGCACAGAGGTTAACATTGGTAGCAGTGGAGACCTTTGTCCAGGACCATTGGCCCTGCATTGCTGCCATTGATGTAGTCACGATAGTCATTGTCTCTGGTGGGTGCCACCAATGTCAGAGGTCTCATTCCAGCCGCCCTACTCAAGAAGTCAGCCAGGAGCCCTTGGGCACCTATAGGGAGGATAACCAGAGCTGGCCACCCACCCAGATAATTCTGCGATGACCAGCAGCTCCCAATCCTCTCTTCCTTTGACTACATTACTAACCATCAGAAATTATCTTGCAGATTTTATCATGATAATATTTTGCATCTTGTGAATGCTTCTTAATTACACAAATCAATACAAACAAAATCTGAGCCACAGGGCTTAAATTTTACCATTTGATTCTAAGTGCTGAACCTAGGTGCAATTCAGATCCGACTTGGAAACCTGTTCCCGGGTCGCCCCCTTACACACTTAGCCTGAAAAGAAATCATGAATCGGAATCGTGCCTTGGGCTGGGCTTATCACGACTGAAATGCAGCTGCTCCGATTGGGGCCTTGAACTGCGCATGTGCGGTGAAAACAAATATGAAAAACTCGCCCCTGTCACATCGCTTCCAGGCTGCAAAAAGCGGAGAAAGCGACCTGGGAGCAAAAAGCAGAAGGAATGGCCCCCACAGATATCGCCCCATCCCCACAACATAACTGTCCTCCTTATTCACCCACTCCCCTCCACCCTGCTAGCCAGACCAATTGCAACCCTCTGTGCCCCCCCCACCCCCTTTTTCCCCCACTGATCACATGCAGTAGGGTGGCAGAGTGGTTTTATTATACGCACTACAGGCAGGATTGGATATTGTTATTACACCGACATTACCATCAGCAGAGTATAAATCACACAGAGTTCACTGAAGCTTACAGTAATTCCAGCTAGAATTTTTTTAATTTAAAATCACAAAAACAAATGAAGATCCAGACAGGACATACTTTAATCTATATTTGGCCATCAGTTTATATCTATCTCCCAGTTATCTAGGTTACATTAGAATTTGATGGAGGTGATTTTAAAGCTACCCACTTGGTAATAACTGGGTTAAAGTGCCCACCCGAAGTGGGCGGGATCTTCATTAACATACACAGACTGAGCTCCAGTATCAGAAACATTAATACATTTTCTAAAAATATGTTTGGCTTTCACTGGGAGAGTGATTTTCAGCCTCGATGGAGAGGCGTAATTCACAAAGAGCACTTAGATATGTTTCATTGTCAGGATCAAACTCCAAAGCCTTTTCAAAGCATTTAATAGCTTCACGTCTCTCCCCATCCAGCTGGTGCAGGAACCCATGGACACCAAGGGCCTTGCTGTCTCTCGGATTCCAGCGAAGGCGTCTTGCTGCTGTCATCTCCAAGTTTTCTCAACACCTTTTCTGTTCTATTGAGTCATAATTGACTTTCATTCCTTCCAGAAAATGGGCGATGGCGTTCGATTCTGATTTCATGTGATTGAGTTCAAATAACCCAGCCTGTAAACATATTGCCTGTTTACTCTCTGGACGTATACCCTCCAGTGTCAGGAGATGGTTGTAGATCTCCTTTGCTTTGTGATATTCTTTATTTAATGAGCAGATTCCTGCAAAATCCAGGTGTGCCTTAATAGATGTTAATGGTCGCTTTTCAAAAGCTTTTTGAAAATGAAACTTGCATAGTTCGATCAGCTCAGCTCTTTGTTGAGGAGCAGCATTGCGAGTTCCTTTGCTGCCTGAAGAATTCATCAGTTTATACAATTTGGTTCTGTAACACGCACCTATTTGATGGTGTAAGAAAGTAGAGTTTGGGGTAATTTCTAATCCTTTCTTCAACAGTTCCACAGCTTTTTCCACATCTCCTTTTGTTCTGTAGAACTTTGCTGCATAACGAAGCACATATGGAAGGTCAGGGGATTTCTGCAATGCTTCTTCAATGAATTTCAGTGCTTCTTCCTTCTGATTGAACTGTTGTAGTTTTAGAGCCAGCAGCACCATGGCTACAGTGTGATCTGGATCAAGCTCCAGCACACGTCTCAACTGCTTCATTGCTTCACTGGGCCCACGTCTCTCTGGGGTACCAGAAAACCATTCCAGACGAAACAGAACAGTCGCGTATCCAACAATGTATTCTGTGTTATCTGGATCTTCCTTCAGAGCCTTTATAAAACACTCCATTGCGTCTTCATAATATCGAGCAGTAGAGCTCAGCAGAGCCCAACCCTTCTCCCCGTACACCTCAGGTATCATTGCTGTATACCGAGAGGCATCAGGGAATTGTTGACAGATCCTCTCCAGTTTGTCGAGGTAGGACTGAGCCTCTGTCAGTTGTCCCATGTGATAATTGACCCAGGCACGGTTTCCATAGGTGACAATGATTCTTTTTTCAAATTCATCTTCATGATTCTCCCTCAGAATCTTTTCAGCTTCCTGTAAGTTTTGAATCGCCTCCTCACAGTTTCCTTGCAGACAGTTTACAAAAGCGAGTTGGTTATAAGATGTGGCTTGATATTTCACATCGAGCTGTATTGAATCTTCTAATCTTTGCTTCATATCGTCCAAGTCAATGTTTTCTTTCTGTGGCGCCCACGTGAAGTGACATTGAAGCCAATCGAGCTTCACTTTCACCAAATCCTCCTGCCTGTTACTGTAAGGGGAGAAAAAACCAACTTTTGCTTACTCATGATCCATTGATGGTGGCTGTTGTATTAGATCCTGGCCTGTTAGTCACTGCTCAGTTGCTCCACAATCCCTTCCACTCACAATGATATGAACAACAATGCCTGTTGCATTTGCCCAGTGCATCTCCCTGCTATTCTTGCATCCTACTCTGCAATAGGAGCACGCTCACTACATTGTGAATGCTAATTCTAAAACACAAATCCTTTCAACCCCAGTCAGATAGGGAGCTGCTTGTTGATGGCTAAAGACCAGGAAGCCTGTTTTGCAGTTAAGGGTGAGGGGGCGGTTGGGTTTTTGTGTTGGGTGGTGGAGAATGGTTGCTCTCAGACAGGGGAGAGATTCAGGCCAAGATGCTTTATTATCACTATTTTTTCTCTATCCATAGAACCATAGAACCCTACAGTGCAGAAGGAGGCCCTTCGGCCCACCGAGTCTGCACCGAACACAATCCCACCCAGGCTCTACCCCCTATCCCTGCATATTATACCCACTAATCCCTCTAACCTATGCATCCCTGGACACTAAGGGGCAATTTCTTAGCATGGCCAATCAACCTAACCCGCACATCTTTGGACTGTAGGAGGAAACCGGAGTACCCGGAGGAAACCCACGCAGACACGAGGAGAACGTGCAAACTCCACACAGACAGTGACCCATTGTTACCTTGGGTGGGTAATCTTAAATGTTCGCAGAAAACTTGGGCCACTTGATACACAAATCAGATATTTTCTTGCCAGCCTTTATTCACTGTGTACTGTAACCCTGAGCTCTATTGCCTTTGCCTTCTGAATAATATGCGATTTGGCAAACGGCAGGGTCTGTTTAAATGAGATGTAACTTGGTACATTTCATGACATTAATTTAGCTTATATGACAAATGGGGATTAAAA
Organism: Carcharhinus amblyrhynchos; assembly: GCF_965287045.1. Lineage (NCBI taxonomy): Eukaryota > Metazoa > Chordata > Chondrichthyes > Carcharhiniformes > Carcharhinidae > Carcharhinus > Carcharhinus amblyrhynchos. The sequence continues at coordinate 13,633,227 of NC_137340.1, read as the reverse complement.
ATAATTTCAGCATAATTCACAATAAATTGATCTACAGAGCAGAGGGAGGCCATTCAGTCCATCGAGTCTGCACTGACCACAATCCCACCCCGGCCCTATCCCCATACATTTCCCCTAGCTAGTCCCACTGACACTCAGGGTCAATTTAACACGGCCAATCCACCTAACCTGCACATCTTTGGACTGTAGGAGGAAGCCGGAGTGCCCGGAGGAAACCCAAGCAGACATGGGGAGAATGTGCAAACTCAGTGACCCAAGCTGGGAATCGAACCTGGGTCCCTGATACTGTGAGGCAGCAGTGCTAGCCACTGTGCCACCATGCCATGATCTGGGAAGGAATATCAGTAGAACTTCATTGATTTTTATTCCAGATTGGAATTTGTGAACATTTCACTGGTAGATTTGCTGAGATTGAATGATCCCTTACTAACTTTTCTGGAATGACACTACTTCTGGTATAAAGGGTAAGAAATCCAATATTTCCTTATGATGAATATTAATCATTAGTTTAATCGATACTGATGCATCTTTTTTAAAAAATCATTTTTATTGAAACAAAATATTCAATTTGTGGAAAATTGAAAAGTTAAAAATTTCTAACTCGTTATTTAGATTGCAATTTACACTGTTGAACGCCAACACAATTTTTTGATAGGTGTTGCTCGTTATTTGTTCAACAAATCTGCTTCAGAACACGTGGGCTTTCAGTCGGAATTTCTATCCATGCGCTCTGAAGAGTTGAATTTTGATCAAGGTCGCTCTCCCCAGTGAGAATTCTCAGTTTGAGTTGTGTCATCTCCTCATGGTGGCGTCCTGGGCCCCAAAACACATTCATCTGTTTCATCAATCACCTTCCTTCCATCACAAAAGTCACACGTGGGATTTTTGCTGATTATTGCACAGTGCTTGGTTATATTTCCAACTCCTCAGTTTGTGAAACAATCTGTGTCCATGAACCAGCTAACATTTGGGTTTGGGCTGACAGGTGGCAAATAATATTCATGCCACACGGGTGCCAAGCAATGACCATCTCCAACGGACTCTAATCATCAGATTGCATTGACCGGAAAGCTAACTGCACCAGCCAAATAAATACTGGGGCAATTTGATGCACCCATAGCCCACCAGACATGCTTTTGTGGGTATTGCACATATGACAGGAGGCTGGCTAGCCCAGCACCACTTTGCCCACCCCAAACTGTTCTCCATAATACAAATGGGTGGTAAGGCCCCCACTAGGCCACCTGCCTAAAGGCCTTTTGAGGACCCTAAGTGACCATTAATGGGACTTACTTTGCCTCCACTGCCAGACTGCACTGAGCATTAGAATGGAGATGAAAGTGGGAAGCCTGCTTTATTAGCAGCTATGGGTAAAAAAAACAGGAAGAGGGTTGAGCACCTCCTGTCAGGGGTGGGATGCTGGAGGGTGCCCTAAATGCCTCAGGGGCATGCCCGCAAGAAGCTAACAATTCTCTGACTAACTCCCAAAAGCTGATTGCCTCCCACCCCTCCCCAGCATACCTGTTCACTCCCTAGTAAAATATCCTGGACTCGCTCCATTCTGGAAGACAAATGAGCTGGCAACTCTTCAAAGGTCGGACGTCCAGTTTTCACATTGTTGAGGCAACATCCAGTGTAATAGCCTTTTAAAAACTTCTCCAAACAACTTTTTCTACAAAGGGGAGAAGGGGTGCCTGGGGTGGGGGGGTGTAGGGTGGGGGAGGGAGGGAGGTGTGGAGGAGACCAATACAGTGCCGCTAAAGTCCAGGTCATTTTGATTACAAAAGCAAGTGAGAGGATCGGAATTCTGTGATTCCCTAAAGCCTGTCCATTTACAAGACGCTGGTCGGGATTATGACGGGATACTCCCCCCAACTCACTTGGATCAATGTAGCTCCAACAATACTCTGGAAGATCAAAACTATGCCCGTTTGATTGCAACACCCGAACCTGCAACCCACATCCCGAACCCCATTCAAAATGAGAAACATTCAGTTCCCCCAAAGCCCCAGCACACAGAGCGGCAGCAGTGTGTAATATCGACAAGATGCACTGCACTCACCAAGGCTCCTTCCAGCTCTGTGACCTCTACCACCTAAATGGAGTAAGGCAACAGTCCATGGGAACAACCAAGACCCAGAAGATGCCCACCAAGTCACAAATCAATTTGTAACTGTTGTTGTTCCATTGTCGCTGGATCTAAATCCCAAAGTTGTTACCTTACCTTAACTTACAGTACCGTAGAAGGGAGGGGGGATGGGAGAGGGTGGGGATCAGAGGTCACTACTGATGGCCACATTTAAAAGGCGCAAATGTGTTGTACAGCATTTCTCCACTGCCTGTGTGGAGTTTGCACGTTCTCCCAGTGTCTGCGTGGGTTTTCTCCAGGTGCTCTGGTTTCCTTCCACGGTCCAAAGATGTGCGGGTTAGGTTGACTGGCCATGCTAAATTGCTCCTATTGTCAGGGGGATTAGCAGGGTAAAGATGTGGGGTTGCAGGAACAGGGACGGTGCGATTGTGGCCGGTGTAGACTCATTGGGCCAAATGGCCTCCTTCTGCACTGTAGGGAGCCTAAGATTTTATGATCTCTGGGTTAATGGAATAAAGTGGAAAGTAATCTTGAATAAGAGAAAGAGGAAAGAGTTGCTGAATGCAGCAGGATCGAGTAAAAGCACCACAAGCTATGGAGACGGTGGGCTGTCATTTTAGACTGGTTGATTGGAGTGGGGGTAAGTAGCTGGGGGAGAGAATAGGGGAGGGAGAGGCAATTGTGCCTTCCCCCACAAACTGCATTTTAAAATAATTCACCGATTGTGAAACACTTTGGGACATTCCTGTGGGAAGATGTTGCATCAATACAACTTCTTTCTTGCTTTCTTCCTGTTCAAATCCCACTCCATTGCCTGGACATCCCAGCTCATTCCCGACTCCAGCTGCCTCTTCTTCACGTTGCTGCTCTTCTCCCCTCTCCCCCTCAATCCTCGCTGTCATTCTGACCCCCTCACCCCGTTCATGGTGGCTTTTTGCTTTCAGTTCAAACTACTGCACCGGTCTTTATCCCCAGTTAATGTGAGCTTTCATCTCCCTCACACTCAGAGAAAAATCTTACCATAAAATAGCAGAGTATTATTTCTGGTGAGAAAACCAGCCTGTTTCTCTCCAGAGAATCCGCCCCGTTTTCTGTCCAAGCTTATGAGACAATGCCAAAAAAAATTAAGAGGGCGAGGTTCACGTCTTCAGATAGGGGGCAGGGTCTCAACATGCCAGCAAAACCCTCCCACCAAGGGGTTGTCGGGGCCCCTCTTGCTTCCCCTGATCAGGGTCAGCATTTCTCTAACCCTGTTCCCAAACATTGTCCCCTTCTCACCCCCTCATCGGCACCATCACCCGCCAAACTGTGCCAAGGGGCAGTGCTGGGGACATTGTCAGACCATATCACTATCAGGAGGATGTGGAAGCATTGGAGAGAGTGCAGAGGAGATTTACCAGGATGCTGCCTGGTTTGGAGGGTAGGTCTTATGAGGAAAGGTTGAGGGAGCTGGGGATTTTCTCATTAGAGCGGAGGAGGATGAGAGGTGACTTAATTGAGGTTATAAGGTGATGAAGGGGATAGATAAGAGTGGATGTTCAGAGACTACTTCCTCGGGTGGATGTAGCTGTTACTAGGGGGCATAACTATAAGGTACATGGTGGGAGATATAGGAGGGATGTCTGAGATGGATTCTTTACTCAGAGAGTGGTTGGGGTATGGAATGCACTGCCTCCACTGACTGATAGTGGAGTCGGACACTTTAGGAACTTTCAAGGGGTTATTGGATAGGCACGTGGAGCAAACCAGAATGATGGGGAGTGGGATAACTTGATCTTGGGTTCAGACACAGTGACACAACATTGAGGGCTGAAGGGCCTGTACTGTTCTATGTTCGATATCACTCTCCCCTGGGGGCTATATTTACCTTTACGACTGGTAGAAACCCCCATGATATTGTGCGAGTGCCCGCTGACTATCTAGTGAGGGGGAAGTCCCGGAGAGGGTGCTCACTAATGACACGCTAATGTATTAAAATGAGCTTTCCACAGTCTTGCGACACGCTTCACGCCACTCCAGAGTGAGGGGTCGGGAAGATAGGAACTTGGAAACTCACTGGCGCAAATCGCGCTCTCTGGACTTTGAACGCGTGCAGTCATTCCCACAGAGGGAGAGTTCGAGATCAAACTCACCCCCTCAGTCTCCATTTAAGCAAGTACCTTTCCTTCTCTTACCCACTTTTAGCTGCAACTCTGCTGTTACATTCCAAACTCCGTTCCCCCCTTTCCATTCCAGTTCAGGCTGTACTCTCTCGCTTTGATTTTGGATTCGGATTGCTTCAGTTTGTGTTGTACATATATGTAAGTGCTGAGAATCATTACTTTGTAAACCACCCTAAATTACTTGGAAACAGAACCTTCCTTCTTGAAAGTCAAGGAACAAAGAACAAAAACAGCCTGGGAAAGTCTACCTATACCTTGAGGACACTTACTGGATGTGATTGCAAAACTTAAATTTGGATGTTTAATGACGTCTGATTAGAAATATATTCAATTTTAGTTATTAACCAATATACATTTTAAAAAGATCTACATATTGCAGAATGTTTTCTTACAATCACAATCTCGATTAGCGACACACCCTCTCACTGTGGATAAATAATTCCAGTTCTTTGCATTTTAACTGCTTTGAAAACTATGCAAGTTTCTTCCTCAAAACAAGCTCCGTGTTCAGTTGTCTACACATCGGTGTCAGTACTAAAACAATTCCGACGATCTTTACCTCATAATGTTGATCAGATGGGGAATGGGTCGAATTCCTGTTCCAGTTACAACTCGTAATGGTGAATTGTCCGAGATTGAGTGTTGGGTGTATTATTTATTTGTGTCATAAACTGTACGTGATCATTTTCGGATTGGGAATCGAAACTAAACCGATGAAATGAAAGTCAAGGACAAATTGTTAACCACAAAAGGAATGAAAATATACACCATTGTTTGTATTCATTCAAGTCTGATGCTAAACTTGTTTGATACAGATCTAACAATTCCAAACATCAGCCAGGTAATAGTGATAGATAAATGTTTACAGCTCAATGTTTATTTTGTTTACAACCCTGCCTCTTCCATAGTCACCTGCCTCGTTTTTTTTATTGCATGACGCAAGTGATTTTTATATACTGATGTACAGCTGATATAATTGAACCGATCTTAACTCCTGGAATGTCCGTGTCTGCAATCAAAGCCACGCTTGTCCTGCATGAATCTCACTAACTGTCCCGTCTGGGGACAGTACACATCTCTTTAACCTGTGCTTAACGCTCTCTCCACCCACATTGCATGTACCTTTAAGGCTTGATTACCTGTTGGACTTTAATCTGGTGTTGTGAGATGTCTTATTGTGTTTACCCCAGTCCAACGATGGCATCTCCACATCATGACCTGCATGAGACAGTTGTTACGCTGCATTAAAGCATTGTCAGGCTGGTGGGGACAGACACCTTGATGCGTATCCCTGTCGGGTTCCCTGTATCTTCAATAAGAATCCTATTGTTGGACTCGAATCTGGCTATCCTGTGTGGACCTGGCACCTATGACCAGCAATCAATGATTTATACTTCTGCCTTTTGATTGGCAGTAGGATTTTGTCTCCCACTTTGTCAATACCATTTTTGGTATCCACATGGTTGCACTTGGGCGATCTATGATACAATGTGTTGTGAAAAGAACCATTGTCAATTATCCCTATTCTGATCATTCTCTGTGTGGCTGGAATGGGTGCTGAATTGCTGCACATTCGGTTCCTTTCTTCTGCTGTATGAGTCAATGGTTCGATACTTTTCCTGAACAGAGCCAAAGGTGCCAAAAGGAGATGAACAACTGTGCTGGAGTGACTTACCTGATGGCCATTGCCTTTTGAACACACACATTGTATTTGCTTCAATGGAGAGCACTTTGATGTGGATCAGAACAACAGCGTCTGCAATGCCCAGTGACATCATGGCTGGAATATTTTCACCGTTCACGTTGGTGGGATTTTCCCATCCCACTGCAGTGAATGGAGATTTGGCTGGGTGCCAAATTCTCTGACCTCGTGGCTGCAAGGCTATGGTGTGGTTGGTCTGTAAGATTGTGCCTGATGTCTCTCAGAGTTGACATGGTCTGCCCCATTCTCTCCTCACTCATACTCGGTATACTTGGAAAGTTTATAAATCGCATTGCACGTTCTCTGTTGTGACTCAGCGATTAGCTTTCTCATCAATAGCTCCAGAGTTATTTGGCAATGACTTCCTGATATGTCATTAATCTCACGGACTTCAAACCCCCACTCTTTGCCAAACCTGTAAAGTGAAGGGTTATCAGAAACACCTGATTCTGATGTAATTGCTGTCTGTGTGAGTTTGCACATTCTCCTCATGTCTGCATGGGTTTCCTCTGGGTGCACGGTTTCTTCCCACAATCCGAAATGCTGGTTAGGTGTATAAATTCTCCCGCAACGTACTTGAACAGACACCAGCGTGTGACGACTAGGGGATTTTCGCATTAACTTCATTGCAGTGTTAACGTAAGCTGAATTGTGATGCTAATAAATGAATGTGAAACTTTAAAAGTGTCACATAATTGGGTAACTCTGATCTTGAGGGAAACAGAAGAACAAGCTCATGTGGAGTTATTAAGCAGTGCAGAAACGTGTAAATAAATAAACATGTTTTTACCACCTGGTGTTAAGGAGCTTTCTCAGGGGAACAGGCAAATCCTAAAAATCCCCCTCTAGTCACTGAACACAATACAAGTCATGGTGGCAGCGGGCAATAAGTAAAATACGAAGAAAAACACCAAATAAAGTCTGCAGACGTGACTGATCTATCGATCCTTGGAGAAAAGATGAGAAGAAAATTGATTGAAGGCTCATCTGAGAATTCAGAGCATTGTGGTGTGCACTTGAGATATAGCCTGGATAGAAGCATGCACAGATAATAATCTACAAACCAAACTATTAAAGCAGCAACAGATCCAAAGTTTAGGATGAGCATAGAGTCTACATTACCACTGCCAGAATTGTTCTGAAGTGCTAAAGGCTCTCAACAGCCTTGAAAGTGGTACAGCCACTGAGAGGTACAGACACAGAACAGCTTCAGGTTGGCACAAGAAGGAACAAATGTGTCAGGTCAGTACTTTACACTACGCAATAAGAATTATTGCAGATGGTATAATGGTGAGAAAGAGAGTTGATGGGATTTCAGGCTCACATGATGGATTCCCCCAGTCATATGTTTCATACTTAAGTACGGAAAAATATTAAACTTTGATCATGCAAAATCTAAAAAGAGGAAAGTAGAGTGAATGCATGGATTCATTCAGGCTAGCAGAACATTGTGATGATAAGATTTTCAGAGATGAATTAATACAGAATTGCATAGTGGTTTGGACTGTTTGACTCACTTTTGTCCCCCAAGCATTGCTGCCATGTTATTTGTGCCCTCCTTTGTGAAGACAGATCAAATACATATTTAGTTGGTCAGCCATTTCTTTTTTCCCCACTATAAATCTTGTTTTTGACTGTAAAGGACCTTCACCAATCTTTTTCTCTTCACACACCCGTAGAATCTTTTCCAGTCATATGTTTCCCAAAAGCTTTCTCGTGTACTCCATTTTCCCCTTCTTAACCAAGACCATAAGTAAGAGGCACAGGAGTAGCCCATTAAGCCTTCAAATCTGCTCTACCATTTAATAAGATCATGGCTGATTGAACACTCACTAAGTTATTTCTCCTGTCTTATCTCCATAACCTTTAATTCCCCTACTGATTAAAAACCTATCAATCTCAGCCTTGAAAATAAAGAACAAAGAAAATTACAGCACAGGAACGGACCCTTTGGCTCTCCAAGCCTGCATCGACCATGCTGCCTGACTTGACTAAAACCCCCTGCCCTCCAGGGACCATATCCCTCTATTCCCATCCTATTCATGTACTTGTCACGACGCTTGCTTCACCATCTCCCCTGGCAATGAGTTCTAGGCACCCACCACTCTCTGTGTAAAAGATCTGCCTCGTACATCTCCTTTAAACCTTGCCCCTTGCATCTTAAACCTGTGCTCCCTCGTAATTGGCTTTTCCACCCTGGGGAAAAAGCTTCTGTCTATCCACTCTGTCCATGCCTCTCATAATCTTGTAGACTTCCATTAGGTCGCCCCTCAACCTCCATCACTCCATTGAAAACAAACCAAGTTTCTCCAACATCTCCTTATAGCTAATGCCCTCCATACCAGGCAACATCCTAGTAAGTCTTTTCTGTACCCTCTCCACATTCTTCTGGTAGTGTGGTGACCGGAATTGAACACTGTATTCCAAGTGCGACCTCACTAACGTTCTATAAAGCTGCAACATAACTTGCCAATTTTTAAACTCAGTACCTCGACTGATGAAGGCAAGTATGCCATATGCCTTCTTGACTACCTTCTCCACCTGCATTGTCACTTTCGGTGACCTGTGTACCTGTACACCAGATCCCTTTGCCTATCAACACTCTGAATGGTTCTGCCATTTACTGTATTTTTCCTGTCTGTATTAAACCTTTCAAAATGTCACCTCACAATTGTCTGGATTAAACTCTATCTGCCATCTCTCCGCCTAAGTCTCCAACTGATCTATATCCTGCAGTTTCCTCTGATAGTTCTCATCTCTATCTGCAAATCCACCAACCTTTGTGTCATCCGCAAACTTATTAATCAGTTCAGTTACATTTTCCTCCAAATCATTTCTATACATTACAAACAGCAAAGGTCTCAGCGCCAATCCCTGAGGAACACCACTTGCCACAGCTCTCCATTCAGAAACACACCCTGCCAGTGCTACCCTCTGTCTTCTTTAACCGAGCCAGTTTTATATCCGTCTTGCCAGCTCGCCTCTGATCCCGTACGACTTCACCTTCTGCACCAGTCTGCCACGAGGGACCATGTCAAAGGCCTTATTGAAGGCCATGTAGACAACATCCACTGCCCTACCCTCATCAATCACTTTCGTCACTTCCTTGAAAAACTCAATTCAAGTTTGTGAGACCTCCCCTTCACAAAACCATGTTGCCTCTCACAAATACCTCCATTTATTTCCAAGTGGGAATAAATCCTGTTTCAAAAATCCTCTCCAATAATTTCCCTACCACTGATGTAAGGCTCACCGGCCTCTAATTACCTGGATTATTCTTGCTACCCTTCTTAAACAAAGGAACAACATTGACTATTCTCCAGTCCTCTGGGACGTCCTTATAAGAAGTCTCACAACACCAGTTGAAGTCCAACAAGTTTATTTGATAGCAAAAGCCACTAGCTTTCAGAGTGCTGCCCCTTCGTCAGATGAGGGGCAGGGGCAGTGTTCGTCAGGGGCAGCACTCCAAAATCTAGTGGCTTTTGCTATCAAATAAACCTGTTGGACTTTAACCTGGTGTTGTGAGACTTCTTACTGTGTTTACCCCAGTCCAACGACAGCATCTCCACATCATGATCTCGCCTGTAGCCAGTGAGGTTACAAAGATTTCTCCCAAAGCCCCAGCAATTTCATCCTTTGCCTCTCTCAGTATTCTGGTTATATCCCTGGGGACTTGTCTACCTTGATGTTTCTCAAGAACCCCAATACCACCACCTTTTTGATCTCAATGTGACTCACACTATCTACACATCCTTTCCCAGACTCATCATCCATCAAGTCCTTCTCTTTGGTGAATACTGACACAAAGAACTCATTTAATATCTTGCCCATTTCCTCTGGCTCCACGCGTAGATTCCCTCCCTTGTCCTTAAGTGGGCCAATCCTCTCCCTGGCTTTATTCAAGGAAACAAGGATTCAGCTTCCGCTGTTTTCTGGATAAAGAATTCCCAAAGATACATCACTCAGAGAGATGAAATTTTCCCTCAAGTGTGTCTGAAATGAATACAACTTATTCCGCAACTACGCTCCCTGATCCTGCAATATTTTATGAGTGGAAAGATCCTCCCAACATTTATACTGTCTACCACTGCTCAGAAACTTAAATGTTTCAAACACATCGCTTCTCATTCTTCTGAACTCCAAGGAGTATGGACCCAACCTGTTTATCTTTCCTCATATGGCAGACTCTCCACAGTAAGAAGTCTCACAACACCAGGTAAAGTCAAAAAGGTTTATTTGGTAGCACGAGCTTTCGGAGTGTTGCTCCTTCTTCAGGTGAGTGAAAGGTTGTATTTCCACAACTCTTGGAAGGTGGGCTTGTGCATGATCAGCTTGTGGTCTCGTGGACACAACTCATGGTACCTCAGTCAATATTATCTTCCTTTCTCCCATCTGGAGTCCTTGAGTGTACAATACTCCTTGTCCAGTGGGCCTCCTTATCATCTCCATGACTGTCCTCCCTAACCCTCTGTGTCTAGTTTTCATTCAAGGCCTCAGATCATAGATTGGTACCAGTCACCAGTATCTGTGATCTAGTGTACACAAGCTTATGCTCAAGCCAGCTAATGGTGGTCAGGAATGTGGCTAAAACCTGGAGTCCATCTTGTGTCGTTTTACTATCTAGAGCTTCTGTTAACATGTGGAGTTTTCATGCATGCCCTTTGTGATTGTATCATGGTAAATTCATACATATTTATTATATACTATTTATTCCTACTAATATAAATCGCTATAAGGTACCTTTGAATATAAATTGTGATACAGGCACCTAAACCGAGGATATTGTTCCCTCTAAACCTATTTAAATCTCCCTTCAACACCACCCCAGCCCAATGTTGGCATCTCCACATCAGGACTCTCGATAGTCAGGATCATTCTAGTAAACCTCCTGTGTGCTACCTGCAATGATAATATATCTTTCCTTAAATAAGAAGACCAAAGAAAAGCCAGTGATGTAGTGGTATTGCCACTGAACTTGTTATCCACAAACCCTGGGTATTCCTCTGAGGACCCTGGTTCAAATCCCATCATGTTTGATGGTGAAATTTGAATTGAATAAAAATCTGGAATTAAAATTCTGTGATGATGATCATGAAGCCATTGTCAATTATTATAAAAGCATATCGAGTTCACTCATATCCTTTAGGGGACGAAATCCACCCTCTTTACCTGGTCTGGCTTACATGTGATTCCCGACCCAAAGTAATAGATATTTAAATTACCCCAAGGAGAGGGATGGACAATAAAAGCTGGCCCAGCCAATGGCACCCACACCCCATGAAAGGATTTGTTTAGAACGCTCCATAATATTCTAAATGTAGCATTTAACAGTTGCAGCAACGCCTCTTTATTTTTATACTCCAACTCGCTTGAAATAAAAGCCAGCATTCCATTTGCCTTCCCTTTTTCCTCCTATACCTGTATGCTCGCTTTTTGGGTTTTATGAACAAGGATCTCCGAGTCCCCTTGTGCTACAGCTTTCTGCAGTCTCTCTCCATTTAAATAATCGCCCACACTCTTTTTTTTCTTCCGAAATGAACAACCTCATCCATAACTTGGTCACAGTACTCTGTTCTTTACTCCAAATCATGAATATGTATTGTGAAAAGCTGCAGTTCCAGTGCACTCCACTGGGTTACTACCGTCCAACCTGAGAAAGACCCCCTTATTGCTACTCACTGCTTCCTGTTAGTTGGTCAATTCTCTATCCATTGCCAGAGTATTACCTCCAACATCAGGAGCTCCTGTCTTCCATAGTAGCCTTTTGTGTGGCACCTTATCAAATGAAAATCCAAATACACTGGTTCCCCTCTATCCACTCTGGCTGTTACCCCCTCAAAGAACACGAGTAAATTTGTCAGACATGATTTCTCCTCCATGAAACCATACTGTCCCTGCTTGATCAGACCTTTACAAAGTAGTTGAAGATTATTCTCTCTTTAATAATTGAATTTAATAATTTTCCAGCTAGTGAAGTTTAGTTTCCTGTACAACTTGCCGATTGATGTAGACACAGAGCATTCCAGTTTAACTTGATAAACAAAGACAGGAGTTGACCGTTAATTCATTCAACAATCTCCCTTTATTTAGCACATGAGGTACCAACTCCAACTTAAACAGTTGCAGCTCTTCTAACTCTTTTCCTGAACTTGAACTGCAACTCGAGCAGCGCAGTGGGCTGGGAAAATTGTGCCCAAGAGCTCCAAAATGTTTTTGACAACTCACCTGTTACATTTTCCTTTGGGTTCTATACTGAGTGCAGTGATTTTCTTTTCGTATTTTAACTAAAATGAAGGAAAATTTGTTCCATATTGTTACAAATTTCCCATTTGTAAATTGATAATTATTTTACACTTTAAAGCAATCCAATCAGCAGCAGGGAATCTATCATTAAGTGGAATTAAATCTTTCATTGAATTTCACTTTGTCTTCAGAAGAATTGATCAGATCAAAGTTCTATACTCTTGCACATTAAGTCACGAATGCCTTAGAATCATAGAACCCTACAGTGCAGAAAGAGGCCCTTTGGCCCATCGAGTCTGCACCGAACACAATCCTACCCAGGCCCTACCCCCATATCCCTACATATTATACCCACTAATCCCTCTAACCTATGCATCCCTGGACACTAAGGGGCAATTTCTTAACATGGCCAATCAACCTAACCCGCACATCTTTGGACTGTAGGAGGAAACCCACACCGACATGAGGAGAATGTGCAAATTCCACACAGACAGTGACCCAAGCCGAGAATCGAACCCAGGACCCTGGAGCTGTGAAGCAGCAGTGCTAACCACTGTGCTACCATGCTGCCTTGCCCCTTGCAAATGGGCAATTTGAGATTAGGGACCATCCTCACGGCAAAGAAACGTCACAGTCTGGGTTCTAGGAGATAAATTCCATTGACATGTGTGACTTCTGTTGTTAAAATCATTGTCTGTAATGATAATGTTATCACTTCACATTATATCCTTAGAGTCATAGAATCCAAACAGTGCAGATCATGGCAATCCAGTCCATCGTGTCTGCACTCCTCGCCGCAAAAGTATCCCACCCAGGCCCTCCCCTCCACCCCATCCCTGTAGACACGTGCATTTACCAAAGCCAATCCACTTAACTTGCACACCTTTTGGAGATCACGGAGCAATTTAGCATGGCCAATCCACCTAACCTCTAAATCTTTGGAGTGTGGGAGGACACCGGAGCATCCGGAAGAAACTCACACAAACTTGAGGAGAACATGCAAACTCCATAGAGACAGTCACCCAAGACTGGAATCAAACAGGGATCCCTGCCACTGAGACACATCAGGGCTAATCACTGAGCCATCCTGCCACCCTATCCTCTGAGTTTTCAATTTTTACAACATCTTCCCTGAACCGAGAGATGCCAACCTCAAATGGAGTCTGTAACTTGTGACCAGGTTGCTGTGTGTTGATCAGGATGAAGTACCTGAAATGTTGCTCATGAAAATGTTCAAAACTGGCTTTAAACATTCCCGACCAACAGGAATTCACTTGCAGGTTTTTCCCTCATCATATTCTGAACCACAAATCCATTCTCATCCCATGAGATTAGCAACACAGATAATCTTAGCCACAGTGTAATTTTATTGGTTGTTTTAACGTTCAGTCTCTGAATATACAGTTACAATTGAAATCACTGCTTATAAAATCAGTATCTGCAGCCATTATGTTTTATTATTTTTAACCCAATTAACCCATTTTTATATCCATTACCCTTCCCCTTCAGTGAGATGGTGACAGTCGGTAGAATATGGTCTTTCCCGGGCATTGTCCGAGCTGCTCTGTGTTGGCCAGTGAGGGTCTGGGATGGTTTGATAAAGAGTTGGTGAAGCTGACAAGTTACAGGACAGGGAGACTCCCAGTGACAGAAACTGAGATCTGAATGAACGCTGTGGATGGGAGTCTGAGCGTCTGTCAGCAAATCCTCAGAGCAACAGAATGAAGCAGTTGCTTTATCTGAAGGGGCTGCATTGACTGTTGGCCCTTTCTCCACTGTCACATATGGAAAGCCTTTCACCCAATGGGCAACTTTCCTGAGAAGAGGCAGAAAGTGAGAGATAGAGTGGCAGAGTGGTTTTATTATACGCACTACAGGCTGGATTGGATATTGTTATTACACCGACATTACCATCAGCAGAGTATAAATCACAGAGTTCACTGAAGCTTACAGTAATTCCAGCTAGAATACATTTTTATTAAAATCACAAAAACAAATGAAGATCCAGACAAGATGTGCTTTAATCTATATTTGGCCATCAGTTTATATCTATCTCCCAGTTATCTAGGTTACATTAGAATTTAATGGAGGCGATTTTTAAAGCTACCCACTTGGTAATAACTGGGTTAAAGTGCCCACCCAAAGTGGGCGGGATCTTCATTAACATACACAGACTGAGCTCCAGTATCAGAAACATTAATACATTTTCTAAAAATATGTTTGGCTTTCACTGGGAGAGTGATTGTCAGCCTCGATGGAAAGGCGTAATTCACAAAGAGCACTTAGATATGTTTCATTGTCAGGATCAAACTCCAAAGCCTTTTCAAAGCATTTAATAGCTTCACGTCTCTCCCCATCCAGCTGGTGCAGGAACCCATGGACACCAAGGGCCTTGCTTTCTCTCAGATTCCAGCGAAGGCGTCTTGCTGCTGTCATCTCCAAGTTTTCTCGACACCTTTTCTGTTCTATTGAGTCATAATTGACTTCATTCCTTCCAGAAAATGGGCGATGGCATTCGATTCTGATTTCATGTTATTGAGTTCAAATAACCCAGCCTGTAAACATATTGCCTGTTTACTCTCTGGGCGTATACCCTCCAGTGTCAGGAGATGGTTGTAGATCTCCTTTGATTCACCTGACGAAGAGGGAAACCTTGAAAGCTTGTGAGTCGATTATCAAATAAATCGTTTGGACTAAAACCTGGTGTTGTCAGACTTTTTACTGTGTTTACGCCAGTCCAACGCCAGCATACCCACATCATCAATATTTCACACCAGACTGAATTAAATGTTCTAATTTTTGCTTCATATCCTCCAAGTCAATGTTTTCTTTCTGTGGCGCCCACGTGAATTGCCATTGAAGCCAATCGAGCTTCATTTTCAACAAATCCTTTTCTTGGTCACTGCAAGAGAAAAAAAAACATCATCATCATCATCCATGTCAGACTAAGTGCAACAGGCTCTTCTCCCTCAATCCATTTTCTTTAGCTAAATGACTGTTACTGACTCCTGGACTCGTTGGCTATGCACCCTTTAGTCGAGGAATGATGGTCTCTGCACGTAAAGCTCCAAAAGGAAATTGATTTCAACTTTCTGTTGAAAAGCAGGATTGTGAGGGTCTTTGCTGCCTGGATCGGTTTTTTTTTCATTTTGGTCCTGTACAACTGACCTATTTGTCCATACGATGTAAGAAGGTGGAGTGTGGGCTAATTTCCAATTTTAATTTGTGCCCTTTGCCATTCAGTTCAAACTACAACCACTGTCCTTTTGCATCAATTTACATCAGTTTTCTTACCCGCTACAGTCATTTTCACTTTCAACAGTCATTTACCTTCTCTTACCCATTTTAACTGGAATTCCTAATCTAAATCCCAAAATACAATCCCTATAACATTGAGCCAGGGACTTCGGTTCGACTCCCAGCGTGGATCGCTGCATGTTCTCTCCGTGTCTGCGTGGGTTTCCTCCAGGTGCTCAGGCTTCCTCCCACAGTCCAAAAGACTGTTTAGATACATTGGCCATGATAAATTCTCCCTCAGTGTACCCGAACAGGAACTGGAATGGGGATTTTCACAGTAACTTCATTGCAGTGTTAATGAAAGCCTACTTATGATACTAACAAATTAACTTTTAACATTTACTCTCTGTCCAACACAGTTCATGCTGTGCTCTCCTTTTTAACTTTACACTTCTGATTACTTTCAGCAATGCATACATAAGTGCAGAAAATCACCATTTCACATTCTTAAACCCTAACCAGATTACCTTGGACTGGGAATTATTTGTTTCCTTTCACAGATTGCAAAAGAGCAGAGGGCATTGACGCCAATATAAGATCTGATCTTGTACATCCATCGAGATCAAATGGCAACTTTTTGATTTGGATTTGAATTTGAATGATGAATCATTACAAAAAAAATAAATAAATCTGTTTCCTGATCATCACTAATCTTGGCTCAGCATCACACCTTCTCGCTGTCAATGAATAATTCCAGCTTTACACATTTTATCAATGTTTTGCAATTGCATGCTAATTTCTTTCCGAAAACCAGCTCTTCACTCAAGAGCCTGCACACAAATAGTGGTAGGGGATGGGGAAATGGCTGAGGTCTTGAATAACTTTTTTGTTTCGGTCTTCACGGAGGAGGACATGAATAATTTGCCGGGTGTTAGCGATGGAAAGATGGTAGGACTGGAGGGTCTCAATGACATTACTGTTACTAGAGAGGTGGTGCTCGACAGACTGGAGGCACTGATTGTGGACAAGTCCCCAGGACCGGATGGAATGCACCCGAGGGTTCTGAAAGAAATGGCGGAGGTGATAGTGGATGCCTTGGTTATTTTCCAAACGTCGCTGGATTCCGGGGAAGTGCCAGAAGATTAGAAAACGGCTAATGTTATGCCGTTGTTTAAGAAGGGTGGCAGGCAAAAGGCAGGGAATTATAGGCCGGTTAGTTTAACATCTGTTGTAGGTAAAATGTTAGAATCCGTCATCAAGGAGGAAATAGCGAGGCATCTTGAGGGGAATTGCTTGATAGAGCAGACGCAGCACGGTTTCGTTAAGGGGAAGTCGTGTCTGACGAATTTATTGGAGTTCTGTGAGGATGTGTCTAGGGCGGTGGATAGAGGAGAGCCGGTGGATGTGGTCTTTCTTGATTTTCAGAAGGCATTTGACAAGGTACCTCACAAGAGGTTATTGCAGAAGGTCAGGGGGCATGGAGTTGGGGGTAGGGTGTTGGCGTGGATAGAGGATTGGTTGTCAAATAGGAGGCAGAAAGTGGGGGTTAATGGATGCTATTCGGATTGGCGGTTGGTGACTAGTGGAGTGCCCCAGGGGTCGGTGCTGGGGCCTCAGCTATTTACCATTTATATAGATGATCTGGAGGAGGGAACCGAGTGTAGGGTGTCGAAATTGCTGATGACACCAAGATTGGTGGAACGGCAAATTGTGCGGAGGGTGTGGAGAGTCTGCAGAAGGATCTAGATAGGCTGGGCGAATGGGCCAGGAACTGGCAAATGGAATTTAATTTTGGTAAGTGCGAGGTGGTCCACTTTGGTAGGAATAATGGTAGGAAGGACTATTACTTACGGGGTGATAAACTGCAGCAGGCGACGGTGCAGAGGGACCTCGGGGTCCTTGTGCATGAGTCGCAAAAACCCAGCCTGCGGGTGCAGCAGGTGGTCAGGAAGGCTAATGGGATGCTGGCCTTCATAGCGAGGGGGATTGAATATAAAAGTAGGGAGGTCTTGCTGCAGCTGTATAGGGCACTGGTGAGGCCGCAGCTGGAGTACTGTGTGCAGTTTTGGTCGCCGTACTTACACAAGGATATTTTGGCCTTGGAGGGAGTGCAGAGGAGGTTTACTAGGCTGATGCTAGAGTTGAGGGGGTTGAGCTATGAGGAGAGGCTGAATAAACTAGGCTTGTACTTGTTAGAGTTTAGAAGAATGAGGGGAGATCTCATTGAGACATATAAGATGATGAATGGGATGGATAGGATAGAGGTGGAGAGACTCTTCCCGCTCAGAAAGGACAGTAGGACTAGAGGGCACAGCCTCAAGATAAAGGGGGGGGGAGGTTTTAGAACGGAGTTGAGGAGGAACTTCTTCACTCAAAGGGTGGTGGATCTCTGGAATTCTCTGCCCGTTGAAGTGGTGGAGGCTGCCTCGCTAAATATTTTTAAGACGCGGGTTGATGGGTTTTTGATAAGAGAGGGGATTAAGGGTTATGGGGAGAGGGCGGGAATGTGGAACTGAGCCACGACAGATCAGCCATGATCTTATTGAATGGCGGGGCAGGCTCGAAGGGCTAGATGGCCTACTCCTGCTCCTATTTCTTATGTTCTTATCGTGCTGATCAGATGGAAGATGGTTTGGATTCCTGTTTCAGCTTCTGCTCCACTTGCAATGGTGAGTTAGTCGCCAAGAGTGTTTGGTTTGTTGTTTCTCAGCTTTCTTTTGTAATTGTCCTGTGGTGAATGTGAATCGGAACCTAACCGAGGAAATAAAACTGAAAAACAACACTTTCCTCCAGGAAGCAGTCCTGTACGCTCAGTGACCACTGTGTATTCAAACAGAAGTCCATGGAGCCAGTGGGAAATGCCCATGAGGAAAATATCTCAAACAGCCCAAAACCCTTTGGTCTCAATTTGCCCTCCTCCGACACACTTATACCATGTGCTTCAAAGCACATGGAGAAAATCTGCTGGAACAATGACCTGAGAGAGGAGGTCCTGTGACCAGAATCAACATTTTGAAATGCCTTTCTGGACAACATTCTCTTTGCTTTGGGCAGTCAAGAAAAAGAAGTCTGCAAATTGATAAGCAACACCATCTTCTCCCTTCTTTCTCTGATACATTTTGGAATCCTGCACAGAGCTAGAGATGTTCAATTGAAATGAACCTCAGCCATCAGAGCACCATCCTTAGTAAAAGCAAATATGTTTTAAAAGCGTCTGTCTCCAGAAATTTCAGTGTGTCTTTACAAATTGTAGATTTCCTGCTGTGATAGTGGAGTCGGACACTTTAGGAACTTTCAAGTGGTTATTGGATAGGCACTTGGAACACACCAGAATGATGGGGAGTGGGATAGCTTGACCTTGGGTTAGGACATAGCTCGGCACAACATCGAGGGCCGAAGGGCCTGTACTGTACTGTACTGTTCCATGTTTCTATGTTCTAAATCAGCCTTATCCCCATTGGAGTTCCAAGACCAGTGTGAAAATATCTGCCTTGCCCATGAACATCAGCAATGGACTCTAACAGTGAATTCTCTCTCTTTTATTTGCCTTTTATCATTGAATCTTAATTTGGCCAAAAGATAACCTCCTCTATTTTATAATTTTGCCTCCTTGTGATTGTGTTGCAAAGGTGCAGACACAGGTTTATCTTTCCAAGTATCTTTATACTTCACTTGGGTGGGTTTTTAGCAGAATGAAAATGAACTGCCTTTGTGTTTATATTAAGAAAGCCAGTCAGGTTGAATTCAGTGCAATCACCATGTAACTCATTAAGTGCAGACATTGAATTAACATCTACGTCCTTATAAATTAGCGAAAGTGACTCTGTTTTAATCAAACAAGGAGTGGAGAGAAAGGCTGAGTCATGGCACATGTGCTCACCTGGTGAGTGAACTTTGGTGTGACATTGGTGCATTTCCCCATAACATCATCCCATTCATTCTTGATGCATATGGCTCCCATTCTCTCTGCTCAGTGTGCTGGGAAAGTTTGTCAATGCATTACATGCTCTCCGCTGCTCCTCAATGATTAACTTTTCCATCAACAGTCTGGGGTCACTCAGCGACTTGGAAACAACTTTCCAATGAATTCTTTATTGCAGCAGCGTAAACCTCCCAAACCCGTGGACTCTTTCATCTTCAAATTCCTCTTTAGTGCCTGAAAACGTGAGGTCATATCAATTTTGACCCATGTTAACCAATTTTCTACCCTTTAGTCTTCCCCCTTCTGTGTTTTCCCCCTCCCTGAGGGCATGATGGTCTTTAGAAAGCAGAATTTCCTGTGGCGGACTGTCCCGCCTGCTGTGTGTTGGCCATTGAGGGATGCCGAGGAGCTGCTGAAGATATCTACTGAACTTGCTGCATCCAATAGATATCAAATGCTGCAAATACTCAGTAGCTCAGGCAGCACCTGTGGGCAGAGATATCGAGTTAACATTGTAAGGCAGAATTTTGCATTTTGGAAACTACAAGTAGAAATATCGGCCGGAATTCTCCCTTCCCGCCTGTCACTGGAGTTCTAATGGGCCGGGGACGGGGGAGGCGGCGGTGGACCATGTCAAGGTGTATTGAAGTCGGGTGGAAATCTCTGGTTTTCATGCAAGCACGGCTGAAGAATCCCTCCTATCGTTGGCAGCATAGGTCAGGAGCAGCTGAGTGTCAGCACGGAGTTTGAGCATAGTTGGTATTGAGACTGGTTCAGAGATGTGTTCTTATTTCATTAGAAACCATAGAAAGAAGATACAGTTCTCCTCGGAGGCAGAAATTGTTTCTCGGTCAGTGCGAGGAGTTGAAATTTCTGTCCACTTCTTCTGGACTGGACATCCATTTGAAAGTATGAAAGGAGTAGAGTTTCAGTGATATGTACTTTATTTTCATTAAGTCATAAGTTTTTAACTTTCCTGAGTAAGCTGACAAGTCTTTGATTGTGTTATAGTTTAAACGTGTCCCTACTCAATGAATTTTGCTACTATTTCTGAATCTGGTATCTGTGTGTTTTCCTGATTGATGCCCCACTGAATGTGGTTAAAAACACCATTTGGAATTCATTAGTTAAACTGTACACAAGTGAAGGAAATCAAGTCCAAAATTATCAAAATGTTCTTTTCAAATTTACAGAACTTACTCCTAGAAATAGACATATCAAAGCTGAAGAAAGATTGGGAAAAACGATAGTCGGACCATGTGAAGGCAAGGGAAATATACAAGTAGGAAGTAAATTTGACAAAACTTTCCAGTCCGGGACAAGAGCAGCAAATGCCCCGATACAGACATCAATATACCAGAAAGTGAGCTGATGGAGGGATCCTGAATATAATGTACCGTGTTCCCCACAAAAAAGTTGGCATAGCTAGAACATATCTGGAATGCCAATGAATTATTCAGTTACAAAACTGGTTGTCGTTAAGCCGGCTAGAGTTAAGCTAGCTAGATTTCTTGATTTAACAAGAAAGGAGCTATTTTTGTACTAAAACTCGCTCAGGAACTTAACAAGGCTCCTAAGACAGCAACTTCCAAACCCATGACAGTTACCATCAAGAAAGACAAGGGACAGCAGACACGTGGGAACACCACCATCGGGAATATAAGAACATAAGAACTAGGAGTGGGAGTAGGCCATCTGGCCCCTCCAGCCTGCTCCCCCATTCAATAAGATCATGGCTGATCTTTCTGTGGACTCAGCTCCACTTGCCCACCCACTCACCATAACCCTTAATTCCTTTACTGTTCAAAAATGTATCTATCCTTGCCTTAAAAACATTCAATGAGATAGCCTTATCTGCTTCACTGGGCAGGGGAGTCCACAACCCTTCTGTGTGAAGAAGTTCCTCCTCGACTCAGTCCTAAATCTGCTCCCCCTTATTTTGAGGCCCCCAAGCTCTAATTTCACCTGCCTGTGGAAACAACTTCCCTGCTCTATTTTATCTATTCCCTTCATAATCTTATATGCTTCTATAAGATCTCCCCTCATTCTTAATTCCAATGAGTACAGCCCTAGTCAACTCGATCTCTTCTCATAAGCCAACCCTCTCAACTCCGGAGTCAACCTAGTGAATCTCCTCTGCATTCCCTCTGCTGCCATATATCCGTTCTGAAGTAAAGAGACCAAAACTGTACTTAGTACTCCAGGTGTGGCCTCACCAGCACCTTATACAGCTGCAACACAACCTCGCTGTTTTTAAACTCCATCCTTTTGGCAAACAACTCCTTGTGATTCTTGCTCAAGGACACCCAGGTCCCTCTGCACAGCAGCATGCTGCAATTTTTTTATCATTTAAGTAATAGTCCATTTTGCTGTTATTCCTACCAAAATGGATGACCTCACATTTACCAACATCATGCTCCATCTGCCAGACCCTTGCCCACTCACTTAGACTGTCTACATCCCTTTGCAGACTTTCAGCATTCTCTGCGCACTTTGCTCTGCCACTGATCTTAGTGTCATCTGTGATTTTTGACTCACTACACTTGGTCCCCAACTCCAAATCATCTATATAAATCGTAAACAATTGTGGTCCCAACACTGATCCCTGAGGCACACCACTAGTCCCCTGATTGCCAACCAGAAAAGCACTCATTTACCCCCACTCTTTGCTTTCTATTAGTTAACCAATCCTCAATCCATGCTAATACATTACCTGTAACACCATGCACATTCATCTTACATAGCTGTCTTTGGTACGACACCTTACTCAAATGCCTTCTGGAAATCCAGATATACCACATCCACAGGTTCCGCATTATCCACTGCACATGTAATGTTCTCAAAGAATTCCACCAAATGAGCCAAACATAACCTTCTCTTCATGGTGGGGAAGTTCCCCACCAAACCATTCACCATCCTGACTTGGACATATAGAGCTGTTCCTTGACTGTCACTGGATCAAAATCCTGGAACTTGCTACCGAACAGCATTCTGGGTCGACCTCCTCAACACGGACTGAAACGGTTCAAGAAGACCACTCACCATCACCACCTCAAGGGCAATTAGGGATGGGCAATAATTGCTGGCCAGCCAGTGATGCTCACAATTTATGAATGAATAAAAGAAATTCTGAAATTGTTAAATAAAAAAGTTTTATGTGGTGAAGTTCTCACTCATGCAGAAACATCTACATTTTCCACATGCACAAAACTAAATAGAACATTGACTATGAGATATTAAAACTTGACCAAGTGAATGAAAATGATAAAGTCAGAGAATTTATTCATGGATTGTCCAACTGCTTGTTCTCAGTTATAGAGTTACTTTTCATGGCGGCTGCAGGTAGATTTGGTTTGTCATTGATGTAGTTGCTCTGCAGGCATGGTTGCTTTATTCTCTTGAAGACAGTGGAATTGAGTTGGAATCCTCTTTTAAGAAGTCACGTGCAGCAATATGGTCTTCTGCTGGGTTTCCAAGCTGCAAACAGGGCTTGGTGTTGTTGAGTAAGGATTGAAACAGACAAAGTGGAAGGCAGTTGCCCCTGCTGTTCATGTGGCTGTTTCTGTTTGCTCAAACCCGGTACATTTTTGTATTGAAGACCTGGGTTATATACGTGGTCCTTGCTCTGGAGGGAATACAGCGAATGTTTACCAAGCTGCTTCTTGGGATGGCAGGTTTGTCATATGAGGAGACATTAAGTCAGTTAAGATTATATTCACTGGAGCTTAGAAGAGTGAGGGGGATCTCATAGAAACTTATAAAAATCTAACAGGATTAAACAGGGTAGATTCAAAAAGAATGTTCCTGATGGTGGAGGAGTCTAGAACTAGGTTCGTAGTTTGAGGGTAAGGAGTAAACCTTTAAGAACTGAGGTGAGGAGAAATTTCTTCACCCAGAGAGTGATGAATGTGTGGAATTCACTCCCACAGAATGCAGTTGAGGCCAAAATGTTGCATGCTTTCAGGAAGAAATTAGATATCATTCTTGGGGTTAAAGAGATCAAGGGCTATGAGGGGGGAGGGGGGGGGTGTGGGAGGAAGGGAGTATCAGGATATTGAGTTTGATGATCAAAATGAATGGCAGAGCAGGCTCAAAGAGCTGAATGGCCTACTCCTGCTTCTAGTTTCTATGTTTCTCATACTCTCTGGTCTCAGTCTGAGGCTTATCTAAGCTATTGTCTCTGAGAAATTTGTATTCTTTGTGTCTTCAAAAAGTGGGTTCTGGCCTTGACAAATGCAACTTAATAACTAATGCAGAGTAGTGTCTTTTGTTTTGGACAAAATGTTCTTTCCGAAGACTTCAATATATATAAATATATAAGAACATAAGAAGTAGGAGTAGGCCATCTAGACCTTCGAGCCTGCCCCGCCATTCAGTAAGATCATGGCTGATCTGAAGTGGATCAGTGCCACTTTCCGATCCTGGTTTAAATACTGCCATAGCAGGTAATGGAATTTGAATTCAATAAAAACAAAAGACATGGAATTAAGAATCCACTAATAACCATGAAGCCATTGTCAGAAAAGCCCTTCTGGTTCACTGATTCCCTTAAGGGAAGGAAATCTGCCACCTTTACCTGGTCAGATCGACATGTGGTCGATGGTTGACTGTCAACTGCCCTCCAACTGGGGATGGGTAATAAATGCTGGCCAGCCCCTGATGCCCATGTCCCATGGATAAATTATTTTTTTAATGGCTTGTCCAATCTACAATCCATGGGCCAGGTTGGGGCATCCCCAAAACATTCAAATTGGCCTCTGTTCAAAATGTTGGTCAGCGATAGAAACATAGACACAGGAACCTGCTCCGCCATTCATTATGATCATGGCTGATCGTCATACTCAATATCCTGATTTTACCCCCCCCCCCCCGCCCTTTCCTCCAAAATCCTTGATTCCTTTAGCCTCAAGAGCTATATGTAATTTCTTCTTGAAATCAGAAAGTATTTTGGCCTCAACTACACCCTGTGGCAGTGGATTCACACATTCACCACCCTCTGGGTGAAGAAATTTCTCCTCACCTCACTTCTAAAAGGGTTTACCTTTATCATCAAACTATGGCTCTTCGTTCTAGACTCTCCCAGCACTGGGGACATTCTTTCTGACCTGTCTAGCCCTTCTGGAATTTTATCAGTTTCCACGAGATCCCCTCTCACTTGTCCAAATTTCAGTGAATATAATCCTAACCAATTTAGTTCCTCCTCGTATGACAGCCCTGCCATCCCAGGAATCAGCCTGGCAAAACTTTTCTGTACTCCCTCTATAGCAAGGACATCCTTCCTTAGATAAGGACACAAAGACTGCACACAATACTCCAGGTGTGGCCTGACCAACAATCTATGCAATTGCAGTAAAACATTTCTATTCCTGCACTGAAATCCTCTTGTTATAAAGGCCAACATACCATTTGCCTTCTTGACTGCCTGCTGGACTTGCATGTTCACTGTCAGTGACTGATACACAAGGCCACCAAGGTCTTGTTGAGTATCCACCTCCCTCAATTTACATCCATTTAAGTAATAATCTGTCTTCCTATTATTGCTACCAAAGTGGATAACCTCACGTTTATTGACATAATACTGAATCGGCCATGCACATGCCCACACGTGCACCCTACCCAAATCACACTGAAGCATCTCTGCATCCTCCTCACAGCTAACGCTCCCATCCAACTGTAAATTTGGAGATAATACATTCAGCTCTCTCTTCCAAATCATTAATATATAATGTGAACAATTGGGGTCACATGTCAATGATGTGGAAGATCCCTGGGGGGTTGCTCCTCCAATCACAGGTCGTTCCTTTCCTGCGGTGGCTGCTAAGTGAGCCTATCAGCACCAAGTGTGCAAGAAAAACAGGCTGTGATTGGAATAGAAGCAAACACCAGCTTTGCTTAATATGTTGAGGGGAAAAAGAGGTTTTAGGAATGATAGGTGGGGAAGGAAAGGCCACCGGGGTCATGGTGTAATGAGAAACTCCAGGAGCCACGCGGAGGGAAGGAGAAGGAGAAACTGCTTAGCGGATGGGAAGGAGGGAAGTAGAGACTGCAGAGGTCACGGAAAAGGAGAGACAGCAGGGAGTCACAGGCAGGCGGGAGAAACAGCAGGATCCTGGCACTGAAATGCTGGCTGGAAGACCAGGGAGAGACATGTGCCGAGTCCAGCATCTGGGTAGAGGAATTAGCTGGCTTCAGAGCATGAGAGAGAATGGGCACGATCTTGAGCCCACTCTCTCTGTCTATGGGAATGCGGGCGCCAGCTGAAAATGTGAAGAATTTGGAAAAACATCATTCTCGCTGGTAAGATTGTGTTTTCCGATCTTGAACAAACTGTGTCAGCGAAGTGATGTGCGACACGCCAGGGAATATTATGGCAATGGTGGCAGAATGAGGCCCTTAATTGCCATTTAATTGGCCCACATACAATATGCCCTTGACAAAATTCAGGTTCAGCTTGATCGATGGAAAGTAATATTCATACCAGACAATGACCATCTTCAAAAAGAGAACCATCTGTTCTGAACGTTCAATGGCATCATTGAACCCATCACCATGAATGTGCTAACCAGAAACCTAACTGCCCCAGCAAATAAATATTTGGGTGAAATCTAAGGACGCTGTCCCCATGGGGTGGCATGTAAAACATGACAGGTGGCTAGTCCACCACCTCCTTGCCACCCCCAAGCTGTTCCCCATAATATGGGATGTGAGATAGGTGCCCACCAGGCCATCCAGCTTTTGACCTGCTGAGGCTGTTAAATGGTCAATTAAATGAGAATTGAGGGCCTCATTCTGCATTCATTGCCACAACATGCCAGGCAGCACAGAGTGCAGATATGAATGGGATGACTGCTTTATCGTTCGATGCAGGAGAGAGAGAGATGGGTACCTCCTTGGGAGAGGTGGTGGTGGGGGTCGGGGGGTGGGGTTGGTGGATGTGACCTGTAAAACATCAGGGGCACACCCATCAAGATGATAACCCCCTTTGTCCTTCCCTCCCTGCCCCCAGAAGATCACCACCACCACCCGCCACCTCCCCATTCACTTCCTGACTAAACCACCTGGTCTCACCACACTCCAGGATACAGATTGACTGGCAGCTCCTGAGGTTGGGCTTCCTTCCGCTGGAAGGGAGTTGGCACCGTCAGCTGGTTAATGTCAGCCGCAGAGCAACGAGACCTCCATAAAATCCAGACCTCTTTGAATGCAAGAGCAGGTCAGAGGATGGGCATTCTGTGCCAAGGAATTCAAGGATCCCCCATCTATGAGGCACTGGCCAGGAGTGTGGTGGAACTTCCTTGGATGACTGCAGCTCCCACAGCTCTCTAGAAGCTCAAACCTCCTCATTGCACTATATTAAAGATCCAGTTCCTCCAGTCCCAGCACAGAATGTCCCATCTACAAGATGCATTGCAGCAACTCACCAAAGCTCCTTCAACAGCATCTTCTAAACTCACAATCTCTACCACCGAGAATGTAAGGGCAATAGGTGCAAGAAAACACCACTTGCAAGTCTGCCTCCAAATCATACATCATCCTGACTTGGAACTATATCATTTTTACTGGCCCAAATTCCCAAAAACTTTACCCCGCTGCCCACCTTGACTCATAGCATTCTTGGAGTGTAGAGGGTGGGAAAGATGGTGGGGAGGGGTGAACTGCGCCAGATAGAATAGCATTTCTAGAGACAGGTCGCCAATACTGATGGCCACATGCCAAAAAAAAACAAATGTTTTAGCTAACGGAGTAAAGCGGAAAAAGAGTTTAGAAGGAGAGATAGAGAAAATACTCACTGAATGCTGCAGGATCATTGAAGACCACAGCGAGCTGGGTCAGTGGATGGGACCTCAGTGGGCGGTGCGGTGTCAGTACGGTGGGTTCATGATGGCTTTCTGCTTTCAGTTCAAACTACTGCACCTTTTCTTTACCCCAGTCAATGTGAGCTTCCATCTCCCTCACGCTCAGTCTCAATCTCAGCAAGTATTTTTCTCTCTTTTTTACCCATTTTACACTGTAATTCTGCTGTCACGTTCCAAACTACGTTCACCGCTGTCCATCCCAGTTCATGTTGTTAACCCCCCGCTTCGATATAGATATCAGATTGCTTTAGCTTTAATGAATGCATGCACTGAAAATAATCATTTTACATCCGTAAACCCTGTCTAGATTACCGCAGAACACAGAGTCAATCTTCCCTCGTGCTCCATCTATAGTTACCTGAAGACTGAATATGATTGTACAATTCAGATTGATCTTTGTATATTTGACAAAGTCCAAATGGAAATTAATTTTAATTCTGATTTGAATTATTAACCAATATCAAGTTAAAAAATATCGTCCCATTGTTTTATGCTTTCCAACAATCAGCGGCCTTGGTAAGCAAAATATCCTCTCACAGTGAATAAATAATTCCTGGTCTGTGTTTCAACTGCATTGTAAAAGTGTGCTAGTTTCTGAAAACAAGCTCTGTATTCAGTAATCTACACATCGGTGTCAATACTGAAACAATTCCGATGAGCTTTACCTCATAATGTTGATCAGATGGGGATTGGGTCGAGTTCCTGTCTCAGCTTCACCTTTGTTTGAAATGATGAGTTGATCGAGGGCAGCATTGGGTTTGTTATGCCCTTTAGCTCATTAATTGATCCAGTCGTGAATTGCTTGAGATCGTTTCCTAAATGTGAATCGAAACTAAAGTGATTCAATTAAAAACAAAATAGATTTTCTATCCAGGAAAGAAAATGAAACTGTAAACCATTCTCCCCATTCACAAAAGCACGATGCCATTTTTGTTTGAGATGGATCTTCATGGAACTACTTCCAAACAAAGTGAGGTATTAAAGAGTTAATGTGCACTGTAGAGGGCAAGATGAACAATTGGGTTTGCAAGAACGGCAGAGAAGCAGCTCATGGGATCAAACTGTCAAAACAGATTAACTACAGGCTCCAACTTGCTGAGCCTGGCTGGGAGTGCAAGTTTAGCTGAGTATGTGATGATGATCTCTTTTGCATTAACAAATGGCGTATCCCAAAGCCATTATGCTTATGTTCTGATGGGTGAGTGTTGTAAGTAGTAAATGCAGATTTTAATAGGATGTTCTTTCTTATGCAGAAATTTCTGTAACTGTTCATTTTTGATTGAAGTGGGTGATGTGTGCTTAAGTCTAGACATTTTTGATTGAATCAGAAGATGTGTGTTTATGTCTTATTTGAAATCACATCTACCTAATGGGATTGTAAACTGTATAAAAGGGGTCAGCCTTGTTGTTTCGTGTGCTTTTTAGTAACTGACTTCCAGCACTGAGTGGAGGTTAAGTGGTAGAGGTTAGCCAGCCTACATATGTAGGACAAATAAAGACTTTGATTCTGACAATGGTTGGTCTTTGCCTTTGTATCAAGGATGGAAGAGTCTTGCGAGAAACAAACTTAACAATTGGCACTGCGAGCAGAGTTCCAACAAAGACCAATTTGTAGTGTTAAATAAAAGATTACGGCTCAAATGCCTCTACCTCATCTGTCAGTCACATCCTGTGATCTTTTGAACACACTTACACAATTTACTTCAATGGAGAGCACTGGGTGTGGATCAGAGCAATGCCGTGTGACACCCATCTCACTCATGCTTGAGGTGGTCCGCTCCATTCTCTCCTCCATTATGCTCCATGTGTTTGGAAAGTTCATAAATCGCATTGTACATTCTCTGCTGCTCCTCAGGGATTAGCTTTCTCATCAATAGCTCCAGTCCCTTTTAAAAGTTTAAACTTTATTTATTAGTCACAAGTAAGGCTTACATTAACACTGCAATGAAGTTACTGTGAAATTCCCCTTAGTCGTCACATTCCAGTGCCTGTTTGGGTCAATGCATCTAACCGGTACGTCTTTCAGACGGTGGGAGGGAACCGGAGCACCTGTAGGAAACCCACTCAGACACAGGAAAGAATATTGCAAACTCCACATACAATTTGACATAATCCTTACAGCTGATGCTAAAAAAGTTGTCTCTTTATAAGAACATAAGAAATAGGAGCAGGAGTAGGCCATCTAGCCCCTCGAGCCTGCCCCGCCATTCAATAAGATCATGGCTGATCTGTCGTGTCTCAGTTCCACATTCCCGCCCTCTCCCCATAACCCTTAATCCCCTCTCTTATCAAAAACCCATCAACCCGCGTCTTAAAAATATTTAGCGAGGTAGCCTCCACCACTTCAACGGGCAGAGAATTCCAGAGATTCACCACCCTTTGACTGAAGAAGTTCTTCCTCAACTCCGTTATAAACCGCCCCCCCCCCCCTTTATCTTGAGGCTGTGCCCCCTAGTCCTACTGTCCTTTCTGAGCGGGAAGAGTCTCTCCACCTCTATCCTATCCATCCCATTCATCATCTTATACGTCTCAATGAGATCTCCCCTCATTCTTCTAAACTCTAACGAGTACAAGCCTAGTTTATTCAGCCTTTCCTCATAGCTCAACCCCCTCAACTCCGGTATCAGCCTAGTAAACCTCCTCTGCACTCCCTCCAAGGCCAAAAAATCCTTGCGTAAGTACGGCGCCCAAAACTGCACACAGTACTCCAGCTGCGGCCTCACCAATGCCCTATACAGCCGCAGCAAGACCTCCCTACTTTTATACTGGGAAATGTCTTTTATCCACTTTTGGATAAAGTCAAGAGTGAGATTGAGCACGTTTTACCGTAAGATCGTGAGGAATAGGAACAGGATTGGGCAACTCAGTCTGTCAAACCTGCTGTTCCATTTCATAAACTGATCCAACCAAACCCACTAAGTCCGTTTTCCTGCCTTTCCTTCATAACCCTTGATTCTGATTTAAAAACCTATCAATCTTTGAAAATGTTCAAGGACTCGATATCCACAGCTTCCTGGAGTAAAAAATTCCAAAGATTTACCACTCTTTGAGAGAAGAAATTCCTCCTCAAATCCACCTTAAATCAGCACCCGCTTATTGTCAAAGTTGGGAGGTAGGAAATTAGAATTGGGTATTTGTAAAATTGTATGTTAAAAGGTTTTTCTGTGCTTAGAAATTTAAAGTACAAGTACACTGAGAGCCCAAACTGAAACGTCAGTATTGAAAGGCCAAGCATTAGTTTTCAGCAAAACAACCAGCTTTTGAATTTAGCCAATCAATTTGAATTAGGCACTTTGAAATTTAATAGGTTTTTGATATCTATCTGATTTTTTGACAACCTACGACCAATCCTATTGTGGGAAATATTAATAAGTCATCATGGGTATAAAAGAAAGGGGCAGTGACACAAAGAGGAGAGAACAACTGCCAGAGCTATCAGCTCTCAGGTCTTGAAAGAAAGATACTCTCTGGCTGTCTTTGCTTCATCTGTATCTCAGAGAAAGCAGCAGTTAGATAGCAAAGGTGCCAAAGAAGGAAGAAGTTCCAGACAGAAGAATCGACAGAGAAGGCCCAGAATATTCCAGAAGACACAAAACCTGGTTATAATTCAGAGAGTGACTAAACTCTATTTTTGTCAGTGAGTGGGAGTTGTATTTATGAGAGCAGCGTACAATTAGAATCTTGTTTTATTTGGGAATCGTTAATAGTTAGAAGGGATTTATTCGGTTTGTTAATACTTTAGTTACATGATCCCTGATGCAGAATGGTAGCAGGTCCTCCCATGACCAGCCACCTCTGGTCTGGCTCTGCCCCTCAGTAACCCCCCACCCCCTTGTGCACTGCCCCCTTGGCACAGCCTGATGGGCAGTACCAGGGTGCCAGGCTGGCACTACTCCAGTGACACCCTTCCACTGCCCTGATCTTCCCTGGGCACCTCAATGGTCTCAGGTTCTACCGACAAGGCCACCATGACAGGTTCACATCACTGGCGACCAGCTGTGATTCTCCTTGCAAGTTCATATAGAGAAGTGAGCCTGGATGATGATGTCGCAGGGTCATTAAATCTATGTAAAACAGCTTTTAAATATATTTCAATAAATTAGTCTGCCTCATTCCGGAAATGGACAGGAGGCTGATTGCGCCAGATATCCGATGCCGATAAAATTGCGAGAAATTGATTTCTTGACTCTCTTGTGATCTTACCAGCTCACCCCACCCATCAGCTGGTGGGGTACAATGATAGGATCACCCCCCAAACTGTTTTAATTTTTCTCATATGACGTTCCCTCCATAGTCAGGAGCATCATGGTAAACCTCTTCTGTACTGTCTCCAATGATAATGTAGATTTCCTCAAATTAGGGGACCAAAACTGTAAACAACACTCTAAACATGGCATCACAAATATCTTCTACAGTTGTAGCAACATCAATGGACTTCAACGCGGATAAATGTGTAGTCGTCCATTTTGGCAGAACCAACGGGATGAACGAGTACACTATCAAGGGCAGAAGTCTGAGTAGTGTTGAAGAGCAGAAGGATCTTGGGGTCCGGGTCCACAGGACTCTTAAATCGGCCTCGCAGGTGGAGGAGGTGGTCAAGAAGGCGTATGGTGTACTGGCCTTCATTCATCGAGGGATTGAGTTTAGGAGTCGGGAGGTAATGCTGCAACTTTATAAGACCCTTGTCAGGCCTCATTTAGAGTATTGTGCGCAGTTCTGATCACCTCACTATAGGAAAGATGTAGAAGCTATTGAGAGGGTACAGAGGAGATTTACAAGGATGTTGCCTGGACTGGGAGGCATGCCTTATGAAGTTAGGTTGAGGGAGCTGGGACTCTTTTCCCTGGAGAGACGAAGGTTGAGAGGCGACCTGATAGAAGTTTACAAAATGTTGAGAGGAATAGATAGGGTGGACTCTCAGAGGCTATTTCCCCGGGTTGAAATGGTTGCTACAAGAGGACACAGATTTAAGGTGCAGGGAGGGAAGTTCAGAAGTGATGTTAGGGGTAAGTTTTTCACTCAGAGGGTGGTGAGTGAATGGAATCGGCTGCCGTCAGTGGTGGTGGAGGCAAACTCGCTGGGGTCTTTTAAAAGACTTCTGGATGAGTATATGGGGTTTAATGAGATTGAGGATTATAGATAGGTCTGTAGGTTGGTAGGTGTTGATGTGATCGGCGTAACTCGTGGGCCGAAGGGCCTGTTTGTGCTGTAGTGTTCTATGTTCTAACATCACTTGTATACTTCAACCCCCCTGAGGTAAAAGCCAGGGTTCTGTTTGCCTTCCTGTTATGTATTGAAAGTGGTTGTATTTCTTCCAGCATAACATCACGTGATCTTTAGTTTTCTGGACAAAAAGATGAAATATTCACTGAATTCTTCTTCCAATATCATGCATATATTATATATATATATATCCAATTTTTTAAAAAAGAGGCAAAATACTTAGATTGCTCTTCATTATCTCAGTGAGACAAACTTTAGCTGGTTTTACAAAATGATGATAGCTTGAGAATTTTGTCCTGAGTTAAAGCACACTAATCTCAATTGGCTAATTTGTTCCTCATATTACAATATATTGTGTAAAATAGGAGAAATGTTACAGTAAATGTCTTAAAAGATCACAACCACAGAATGTCAACACCTCTTCTATTCTAGTTTAGTGTGGTGCAGTTATAAATCTCTGGATTCCAAAAATACCACTTGTATTAACATATTATGAAGGACTGAGGAGTTTAATTAATAGCCTGTATAGAAAAGTTATTTATGTTGCACTCATTAAATACAAATTCCAATACTGTTTTTCCTTGCATGTTAACTGCGCCCATGTAATTTCTTGCTTACAATTAGTAGAATTGATATATTTGAATTGTAATATCAGATACATTACAATTGTTTGTAGCATAATTTTGAGGTAACTGGGCTCATTAACCTACATCCACGGTATCCAATCTGCTTATTCATTTCCTTCAAATGACTACTGTTCTACCCAGCAGGATATTTCATAACTTCTATCTTGGGCAAAAAGACTTCCTCATGCGCAAATATGTAGGTGAAATAAACTGTTTTAATGACAAAATCAGAGAGATTCATGGGCTTTTGTGGCTCTTCCATCTTGGATTTGAATGAGCAACATCTTTTTAATAAAGCTGCATCATGTTTAACTACAACCCACTTCATTTCATTCCTTTTGTGCTGACCATTGGTCCATTTGTAATAATCTCAATTACTATGCTAGCTTCTTTAGGTTTCATGAACAAGGGCTGCCAAGTCCCTTTTGAGCTATAGCTTTCTGCAGTTGCTTCTCATTTTAAATAATAACCACCTTCAAATTCTTTCTTCCAAAATGAACACTCTCACATTTTCCCCCATTGAATTCCATTTGCCAATTTTCTGTCCTCTCTCATAACCTGTCAATATCTTTCTGTAAAATATTTATATCCTCCTTACAATCTGCCTTCTCACCCACCTTTGTATCATTGGCAAATTTGGCAACAGTATATTATGTTCCTTTCTCCAAATCATGAACATGGACTGTGAAGAGCTGTGGTCCCGGCACTGATCAATATGGTACTCCACTGGTTACTGCCCTCCAACCTGAGAAAGATCCTCTTACCATTACTGACTGTTCCCTGTTATTTAGCCAATCCTTTATCCATGCCAGAGTATTGCCTCCAATAGCATGAGCTTCTATCTTGTGTAGGATCCTTTTTTTGTGGCACCTTATCAAATGAAAATCCAAATATACAACATCAACTGGTTCCCCTCTATCTACACTGGTTGTTACCTCCTCAAAGAACTCTACTAAATTTGTCAGACATGATTTCCCTCCATGAAATCATACCGTCTCTGCTTGACTAGACTACAACTTTCCAAATGCATTGCTATTCATTGTACATATATTATTTCTAATATTTTTCCAATAACTGAAATGAGACTAACTGGCCTGTAGTTTCCTGCATTTCACTTCTTTTCCTTTTTTGAAGAGTGATACCACATTGGCAGCTTTCCAATCCATTGGCACAGTTCCAGGACCCTAGGATTTTCGAAAACCATAGGGATTAACTCTCCATAGAACATAACAGCGCAGTACAGGTCCTTCGGCCCTCGATGTTGCGCCGACCTGTGAAGCCAATCTAAAGCCATCTAACCTACACGATTCCAATATCATCCATATGTTTATCCAATGACCATTTAAATGCCCAGTAACTATGCCAACAAAGTGGTTTTCTGGAATGGTCACAGGATGGAAGCTTAACAATTCGATTAAGATCAAAGACTTGTCTCAATAAAAAATAATATCAGGGGAGCTTGAGAACCTCCCTTTGGCATCAGTGGGTGGAAGTCTTGTCAACTTTACAAAAAGTACAGTTTGTGTCAATTTAGATGCAAATAGTAGCTTTAGGCAGTTCCTTCAGAGAATGAACGCAGACTCTTAACCATTTCTGTAACATCATCCCCTCAATATTTTTTTAACAGGTTCGCTTTTGGAATTGCTTTTGCACCAGAGATATTCTGAAGAACAATGGGTGGAATCTTGAGCTCAGGCTCTCTTTCTGTGCGGGAACAGTGGCGCATGCTCAAAATCCAGAGAGTTTTGAAAAGCTTGATTCTTGCTGGCGAGATTCGCAATGTTGCAGTAGTCCCGTAGACAGAACACACTGTGGAACTTTGTGAACTTCATTTTAACATTGCGTAGAGCAATCGAGCTGGATATTGAGCCCGCTCCGAACAATCAGCTGGTGCCAACGTGACATCGCACCAGTGCCATTTACAACAGCTCTACATGAGTGTGAACCTGGCACCTTCGCCTCCAAGGAGGATATCAGAGGTGAGTGATTAGGCAGCCATTTCTCCTCAGCCTGTCCAGCACTCAAGCAGGGAGGACCCTGAGGTCACAGATAAGTATAGCTCAGGTCCGGGAGTGGGGACCATTCTTGCCATACGGTGGGGCGGATGAGGGGAAATGGGTGGGTCAGATGCCATGAGAAAATGGAGGCTCAGCCCTATTCATCCTTGTGCCTTACTTAAGAAATAATGTGGATATGTGGGCAACCGGGCACCAATTATTGGCTGCCATTGTCAACAGGGTTTCCCACTGAACGCACCTCCCCCACCCGCCATCTTTGGGAAATGCTTGGCAGGAGTGTGCCAGCGGCAGGAACATGAGATCCCACTGGCATGAACGGGAGAAAAATTTCAGAATATGGGTCATGGGTTGGGATGTGTTCACGTCAGGCTGTCGGGGGTGGTGGGGGAGGCGGGAGTCTGGGGTGTCAGGCCAGGTCTGCCAGGGTGATCGGATACCAGGTCCAAGTGATGTGTGGGGCTATAGTGCAGGCCACTGAGGCAGTGTTGGGGTATGAGGAATACATATAGGGGACAAAGGGGAAAGTCATGTTAGGGTTCTGGGATTGGGGTGAGGGTTGGGTGGGCAGGAGAAACCAATGACTATTGGTCTGGGTGTTTAGAATTGTTTCCCGGAGGTTTTAAATCTTACTTGGTAACTATTAGTGTACTTCTCACAAAGCCATCTAAAGTTTATGACTATTTTTAGATGGTTCCCAGTGCAGGACAATTACCCAGAGGTAGTTAACGCTTCTGGTCAATTGCCATGCAATGCTTTTCTGGGAAGTTCCAAGTGGGATACTCCAGTGTGTCATTTTGTGGTACCCCTCGAATCTGTGGAACTCAGATGTTACGGTCCTATCAATGCAAAATCCTGTCCTTGGAAAATGTACCAGCAACTTTGCAATGATTGACAAGTAAGGCATTTGAAGGATTGTGCCTCTGTGTGGTATATCGTCTTCATTTGTTGTGTTCGGCTAAACTTGGGAGCAACATTTGCATTGCTTGATCAGTGGAAAGAGCCAATTTGATCATAAATGTGACAAAAGTGAACTTGCCAAAACAGAGTTAAATTATATGGGCCAAAGTGTGGAACAAGGACAAGAGAAGCAAGGCTATCTTTGGCCGCCTTGTGCCTAAAATGAGAAATGTTTGTGGTATAGAGTCAACCTTTGCCATATTGTTCCCATGAAATTGGGAATGGGGAACATACTTTTGAATAGGATTCCATTTGCTAGGATACAGCCATGGGCAGCATTGGTTTGGGTAGCACTGGTGCAGTACATATACAGCAACAGTTGAGGGAGTCTCCGAGCATTACATCAGTGAAGACTGTCCGGCTGTTCAGTTCGATGTCCCATCCCCCCATTCTGTGTTCCTGACATCCCCAGTCATATTTTTAAAGGGAGGCCCTCCACTATTTGAGGTGGGAATTGTTGATTCCCAATGGATGAAGAAACTAAGGATAACCAAACATTATTCACATAATGGGTGATGCAGTTGACAGAGCACAATGCCCAAGTAAATAAGACCCAGTCAAATTCCATTGCTCAGTTGAGGAGATAAATGAGACTTTTAGCAAAATACCTAAAGATGTATAAAGAGCTTCAGAGCTTTCCCTTTGTTATTGTCCAGGATGGGCAGCGAGGTTGTATGTTGATTCCTGCTTTTGTTAAATGTGACATGTCCTCACAATGAGAGGTGTGTGATTCCACAAAGTTGAGGGACCTGTAATTTCTGGTAACTGCAGCCAACTTGCGATTCATGGGACCTGTAGTAACCATCCTTTCATTCAACAAGGCTTTTTATGAAATGAGCAATGGAGTAAGGTTTTATTTCAGCGGTTTATGATCTCTTTCGTTACTTAGGGATACAATACAAGTTTTAGCTAGATTATAACCTGGATATTTTAAGAGTGCGGACATCTTTCTGTCGCAATGTACCACTCCATTAAAGAGTGTATGGAAGTGGGTTTCCAGATTTAGATACATAAGACTGTATGAAACAGTCCAATTTCTAAATGAAATGCAGGTTTATTAAATAACCAAAGATGCAATTAACTTTTCATGGAAATTTAATTGCAACATCAACAGTTCTAGTAAAGGCAAGTATATTCTTGCTTCTAATAGAGATTACAGACCTTTTTAATGTTACAGGAAGAGATTTGAGCTATCCATCGATATTTAAATTAGCATTTAACTTAAGTCTTGAGCAGAGAGTTTAGCAAGATGCCTCCATTCCAGTCAAGGGGAGAGCTATCATCGCTACATTGCGGCAGTATGCATTTACCTTGAGAGATGTGTGAATGAATCAAATGGCTGTGTTGTCATGTTGTCAACCCCTCCCACGCGCCCCCCAATCCCCCCCCCAATCCCCCACTCCCCCAATCATAAGTTCTCTGTCCTGATTTGCTACCCTAATTATCACACTAACTGTGGCGGATCCCTCCCAAGGAATTGGCGTGCAGACCATGCTTTTCACCTGACTGTGTATAAGACTGTTGTCCTTGGGTGGCTGAACCTGTGGTATGTCCTGGTACATGAATCACCTGACAATCGCCTCTGTCTGCTGATGGAGAATGCCTTCTCAAAGTGATCCATGTTTCCTCTGTGATTAGTAAAACCTGCCTGTTCCCAGGACACCCAATCTTGGTTGCAACTCCCGTTGCAATGGTCACCATCAGTACAAATTAACTTGGCTTTTAATAGGGTCTGCTTGTTCTAAAGCACACCGTAACACTGCTGCTTTAGCGTACTGTGTTCTCTGCTGACCAACAGGTACGGCTACTAATTCCTACAGATAAAAAGAAGAAAGAATACCTCCTGTATATGTTGTTTAGGTATATGAACTAAGATTTATGGGGTTCACTTGTTTGCAATAACCCCTCCAAATGTAAATTTATATAAGGTTCTAGAGGCTTAGCCATTTGGAAAGACAAACACTTTAAATTATGAATTCAGAAACTTTATTAACGATTATGAAGGTAACAAGTCAGAAAGATAAAATGCAAAGTATCAATTAACAGTAATTAGCAGTAATTATGAGA
Organism: Carcharhinus amblyrhynchos; assembly: GCF_965287045.1. Classification (NCBI taxonomy): domain Eukaryota; kingdom Metazoa; phylum Chordata; class Chondrichthyes; order Carcharhiniformes; family Carcharhinidae; genus Carcharhinus; species Carcharhinus amblyrhynchos. The sequence goes on along the minus strand of NC_137340.1, from coordinate 13,595,125 downwards.
AGAAAACTTAACTTGAACAATTGAAGAGATTTCAACAACTTCAGTGACAACATCAGAAACAGCTCTCAGCATATTGCTCTCTTCCCAGCTCTCCTCTTCTCTGCCTCTGTCGCTGCCTCTCTCTCCTCTGTGCTATATACATCTTTCTCTTTACAGATCTCACTCCATCTTTCTCTGACTGACTGCCTCTGCCTTCCCTTCCTTTCTGACCACCCTTACCCAAAGGGTAAGGAGATTCAGAGGGGATTTGAGAAAATCATCTTCACTCAGAGGGTGGTGGGAATCTGGAATGCACTGTCTGGGCAGGTAATGGAGGCCGGGAAGCTTACAACTTTTAAAAAAATGTTTGTATTAGCTCACAAAATATAACATTCAAGAATATTGGACAAGTGCAGGAGAATGTGATTAGCGCACCTTTAGTCATTGGCGATGCAGATTAGATGGGCCAAAGGGCATTTTTTCTGTGCTGTATGACTATGGGCAGAATTTTCCTCTCCCACCCGCCCTGGAAATGGTAGCGGGTGGGGGTGGACCGTGTGAAGGTCCATTGACCTGGGGCGGGAATCTTTGGCCTTGGAGTGAGTGCTGCCGGAAAATCCCACCCTACGACTCCACTGCAAATAAAAAATGTAGGCGCATTCAATCTAAGTGAGGTGGCAACCCAGACTCTAGGCTGGTTTATTGCCATGAACACCTCAGGAAGAAGATAAATGTCAACAAGTTGTTGTTTAGACCATGTAAAGCCTCCTGAAGTGAACTGATTAATCAGGCTCCCCAAATCTTGCCAATAGACTCTAAAAATGCAGGATTGAAGACAGTGCAATCAGGGCCTTTATCAAGCGGATCTGTAACTTGCCACAATGGGTAGAGTGGCTGGAGCATAAGGGAATGCAAAGGGCACTGGCTGGGTGCCAGATCCTCAATCCGTAGAGTCTAATGTATCAGAAAGCTTATTGTTAAGTTGTTCCTGAGCTGTAAGCATGTTAATGGAGGACTCTGTTGTAGGGTTATCTGCTTTCCCTGTCTCCTCAGCTGGTATGGTGGAGTGCTTGCAGACATGACGTTCACCATCCATATTTGGCATCAGTTTATAACTATCTCCCAGTTCTCTAGGTTACATTAGAATTGGATGGAGATGATTTTAAATTGACCCACCCTGCTGGAAACTGGGTTAAACTGCTCACCCAAAGTGGGCGGGGTCCTCATTAGCATACACGAACTGACCTCCAGTGACATCGTTGGGCTCCGACTGCGCTGCCAACTCTGTCCTGATCCCCGGGCCCAGAATCTACAGAAATCAGCCAGTTTCCAAATCCCCTCACCCAAAATCCACCTGGAGTTAAAATCAGGCCCATGTTAATTTTCTTACTGCTTTAAACAAGTTTGTGTAATTCATAAAGAATTATTGTGACCTGTCCAATAAGATCAATTGTCTTGAATTCCCCAAATTCTTAGGTAATATGGTCCTTTTCACACTTAGTAAAAGCTCGATGGGTTAGGAAATAAATGCTATTTGTTTAGTTGACCGATATGGTTAATGCACCTGAATGAAACAGAGGGATTTTTAATAATTACAATAAATGATTATTTGAAAGTTAAACACATGAACAAATACTCATTGGAACGAAGGAGCCATTAAAATATAAATGAAAATGTAGCTACCTAAACCTGTTTATAAGTCAGGGCCTTCAGTGCACTTCCCAAACTAGGTTTAGCTTTAGTTGGTACACTTGTCGTCGGCCTCTAAGGCGCAATTCACAAACAGCACTTACATAATCTTCATTATCAGGATCAAAATGCTTTTCAAACAACTCTCAGTCTACAGCCTTTCTCCACCCAATTGGCGCAGGAATCCATGAACTCGAAGGGCCTCACTGTCTCTCGGATTCTGGCGAAGGCGTCTTGCTGCTATTGCCTCCAGGTTTTCTCGACACCTTTTCTGTTCAGTTGAGTTATAATTGACTTTCATTCCTTCCAGAAAATGGTCAATGGCGTTCGATTCTGATCTAATGTGATTGAGTTCAAATAACCCAGCCTGTAAACATATTGCCTGCTTATTCTCTGGACGTATACCCTCCAGTGTCAGGAGATGGTTGTAGATCTCCTTTGCTTTGTGATATTCTTTATTTAATGAGCAGATTCCTGCTAAATCCAGGCGCGGTTTGATAGATGTTAATGGTCGCTTTTCAGAAGCTTTTTGAAAATGAAACTTGCATAGTTCGATCAGTTCAGCTCTTTGTTGAGGAGCATCATTGCGAGTTCCTTTGCTGCCTGAAGAATTCATCAGTTTATACAATTTGGTTCTGTAACACGCACCTATTTGATGGTGTAAGAAAGTAGAGTTTGGGGTAATTTCTAATCCTTTCTTCAACAGTTCCACAGCTTTTTCCACATCTCCTTTTGTTCTGTAGAACTTTGCTGCATAACGAAGCACATATGGAAGGTCAGGGGATTTCTGCAATGCTTCTTCAATGAATTTCAGTGCTTCTTCCTTCTGATTGAACTGTTGTAGTTTTAGAGCCAGCAGCACCATGGCTTCAGTGTGATCTGGATCAAGCTCCAGCACACGTCTCAACTGCTTCATTGCTTCACTGGGCCCATGACTCTCTGGGGTACCAGAAAACCATTCCAGACGAAACAGAACAGTCGCGTATCCAACAATGTATTCTGTGTTATCTGGATCTTCCTTCAGAGCCTTTATAAAACACTCCATTGCGTCTTCATAATATCGAGCAGTAGAGCTCAGCAGAGCCCAACCCTTCTCCCCGTACACTTCAGGTATCATTGCTGTATACCGAGAGGCATCAGGGAATTGTTGACAGATCCTCTCCAGTTTGTCGAGGTAGGACTGAGCCTCTGTCAGTTGTCCCATGTGATAATTGACCCAGGCACGGTTTCCATAGGTGACAATGATTCTTTTTTCAAATTCATCTTCATGATTCTCCCTCAGAATCTTTTCAGCTTCCTGTAAGTTTTGAATCGCCTCCTCACAGTTTCCTTGCAGACAGTTTACAAAAGCGAGTTGGTTATAAGATGTGGCTTGATATTTCACATTGAGCTGTATTGAATCTTCTAATCTTTGCTTCATATCGTCCAAGTCAATGTTTTCTTTCTGTGGCGCCCAGGTGAAGTGACATTGAAGCCAATCGAGCTTCACTTTCACCAAATCCTCCTGCCTGTTACTGTAAGGGGAGAAAAAACCAACTTTTGCTTACTCATGATCCATTGATGGTGGCTGTTGTATTAGATCCTGGCCTGTTAGTCACTGCTCAGTTGCTCCACAATCCCTTCCACTCACAATGATATGAACAACAATGCCTGTTGCATTTGCCCAGTGCATCTCCCTGCTATTCTTGCATCCTACTCTGCAATAGGAGCACGCTCACTACATTGTGAATGCTAATTCTAAAACACAAATCCTTTCAACCCCAGTCAGATAGGGAGCTGCTTGTTGATGGCTAAAGACCAGGAAGCCTGTTTTGCAGTTAAGGGTGAGGGGGCGGTTGGGTTTTTGTGTTGGGTGGTGGAGAATGGTTGCTCTCAGACAGGGGAGAGATTCAGGCCAAGATGCTTTATTATCACTATTTTTTCTCTATCCATAGAACCATAGAACCCTACAGTGCAGAAGGAGGCCCTTCGGCCCACCGAGTCTGCACCGAACACAATCCCACCCAGGCTCTACCCCCTATCCCTACATATTATACCCACTAATCCCTCTAACCTTTGCATCCCTGGACACTAAGGGGCAATTTCTTGGCTTGGCCAATCAACCTAATCCGCACATCTTTGGACTGTAGGAGGAAACCGGAGTACCCGGAGGAAACCCACGCAGACACGAGGAGAACGTGCAAACTCCACACAGACAGTGACCCATTGTTACCTTGGGTGGATAATCTTAAATGTTCGCAGAAAACTTGGGCCACTTCGTACACAAATCAGATATTTTCTTGCCAGCCTTTATTCACTGTGTACTGTAACCCTGAGCTCTATTGCCTTTGCCTTCTGAATAATATTCGATTTGGCAAACGGCAGGGTCTGTTTAAATGAGATGTAACTTGGTACATTTCATGACATTAATTTAGTTTATATGACAAATGGGGATTAAAAATAATTTCAGCATAATTCACAATAAATTGACCTACAGAGCAGAGGGAGGCCATTCAGTCCATCGAGTCTGCACTGACCACAATCCCACCCCGACCCTATCCCCATACATTTCCCCTAGCTAGTCCCACTGACACTCAGGGTCAATTTAACACGGCCAATCCACCTAACCTGCACATCTTTGGACTGTAGGAGGAAGCCGGAGTGCCCGGAGGAAACCCAAGCAGACATGGGGAGAATGTGCAAACTCAGTGACCCAAGCTGGGAATCGAACCTGGGTCCCTGATACTGAGGCAGCAGTGCTAGCCACTGTGCCACCATGCCATGATCTGGGAAGGAATATCAGTAGAACTTCATTGATTTTTATTCCAGATTGGAATTTGTGAACATTTCACTGGTAGATTTGCTGAGATTGAATGATCCCTTACTAACTTTTCTGGAATGACACTACTTCTGGTATAAAGGGTAAGAAATCCAATATTTCCTTATGATGAATATTAATCATTAGTTTAATCGATACTGATGCATCTTTTTTAAAAAATCATTTTTATTGAAACAAAATATTCAATTTGTGGAAAATTGAAAAGTTAAAAATTTCTAACTCGTTATTTAGATTGCAATTTACACTGTTGAACGCCAACACAATTTTTTGATAGGTGTTGCTCGTTATTCGTTCAACAAATCTGCTTCAGAACACATGGGCTTTCAGTCGGAATTTCTATCCATGCGCTCTGAAGAGTTGAATTTTGATCAAGGTCGCTCTCCCCAGTGAGAATTCTCAGTTTGAGTTGTGTCATCTCCTCATGGTGGCGTCCTGGGCCCCAAAACACATTCATCTGTTTCATCAATCACCTTCCTTCCATCACAAAAGTCACAAGTGGGATTTTTGCTGATTATTGCACAGTGCTTGGTTATATTTCCAACTCCTCAGTTTGTGAAACAATCTGTGTCCATGAACCAGCTAACATTTGGGTTTGGGCTGACAGGTGGCAAATAATATTCATGCCACACGGGTGCCAAGCAATGACCATCTCCAACGGACTCTAATCATCAGATTGCATTGACCGGAAAGCTAACTGCACCAGCCAAATAAATACTGGGGCAATTTGATGCACCCATAGCCCACCAGACATGCTTTTGTGGGTATTGCACATATGACAGGAGGCTGGCTAGCCCAGCACCACTTTGCCCACCCCAAACTGTTCTCCATAATACAAATGGGTGGTAAGGCCCCCACTAGGCCACCTGCCTAAAGGCCTTTTGAGGACCCTAAGTGACCATTAATGGGACTTACTTTGCCTCCACTGCCAGACTGCACTAAGCATTAGAATGGAGATGAAAGTGGGAAGCCTGCTTTATTAGCAGCTATGGGTAAAAAAAACAGGAAGAGGGTTGAGTACCTCCTGTCAGGGGTGGGATGCTGGAGGGTGCCCTAAATGCCTCAGGGGCATGCCCGCAAGAAGCTAACAATTCTCTGACTAACTCCCAAAAGCTGATTGCCTCCCACCCCTCCCCAGCATACCTGTTCACTCCCTAGTAAAATATCCTGGACTCGCTCCATTCTGGAAGACAAATGAGCTGGCAACTCTTCAAAGGTCGGACGTCCAGTTTTCACATTGAGGCAACATCCAGTGTAATAGCCTTTTAAAAACTTCTCCAAACAACTTTTTTCTACAAAGGGGAGAAGGGGTGCCTGGGGTGGGGGGGTGTAGGGTGGGGGAGGGAGGGAGGTGTGGAGGAGACCAATACAGTGCCGCTAAAGTCCAGGTCATTTTGATTACAAAAGCAAGTGAGAGGATCGGAATTCTGTGATTCCCTAAAGCCTGTCCATTTACAAGACGCTGGTCGGGATTATGACGGGATACTCCCCCCAACTCACTTGGATCAATGTAGCTCCAACAATACTCTGGAAGATCAAAACTATGCCCGTTTGATTGCAACACCCGAACCTGCAACCCACATCCCGAACCCCATTCAAAATGAGAAACATTCAGTTCCCCCAAAGCCCCAGCACACAGAGCGGCAGCAGTGTGTAATATCGACAAGATGCACTGCACTTACCAAGGCTCCTTCCAGCTCTGTGACCTCTACCACCTAAATGGAGTAAGGCAACAGTCCATGGGAACAACCAAGACCCAGAAGATGCCCACCAAGTCACAAATCAATTTGTAACTGTTGTTGTTCCATTGTCGCTGGATCTAAATCCCAAAGTTGTTACCTTACCTTAACTTACAGTACCGTAGAAGGGAGGGGGGATGGGAGAGGGTGGGGATCAGAGGTCACTACTGATGGCCACATTTAAAAGGCGCAAATGTGTTGTACAGCATTTCTCCACTGGCTGTGTGGAGTTTGCACGTTCTCCCAGTGTCTGTGTGGGTTTTCTCCAGGTGCTCTGGTTTCCTTCCACGGTCCAAAGATGTGCGGGTTAGGTTGACTGGCCATGCTAAATTGCTCCTATTGTCAGGGGGATTAGCAGGGTAAAGATGTGGGGTTGCAGGAATAGGGACGGTGCGATTGTGGTCGGTGTAGACTCATTGGGCCAAATGGCCTCCTTCTGCACTGTAGGGAGCCTAAGATTTTATGATCTCTGGGTTAATGGAATAAAGTGGAAAGTAATCTTGAATAAGAGAAAGAGGAAAGAATCGCTGAATGCAGCAGGATCAAGTAAAAGCACCACAAGCTATGGAGACGGTGGGCTGTCATTTTATACTGGTTGATTGGAGTGGGGGTAAGTAGCTGGGGGAGAGAATAGGGGAGGGAGAGGCAATTGTGCCTTCCCCCACAAACTGCATTTTAAAATAATTCACCGATTGTGAAACACTTTGGGACATTCCTGTGGGAAGATGTTGCATCAATACAACTTCTTTCTTGCTTTCTTCCTGTTCAAATCCCACTCCATTCCCTGGACATCCCAGCTCATTCCCGACTCCAGCTGCCTCTTCTTCACGTTGCTGCTCTTCTCCCCTCTCCCCCTCAATCCTCGCTGTCGTTCTGACCCCCTCACCCCGTTCATGGTGGCTTTCTGCGTTCAGTTCAAACTACTGCACCGGTCTTTATCCCCAGTTAATGTGAGCTTTCATCTCCCTCACACTCAGAGAAAAATCTTACCATAAAATAGCAGAGTATTATTTCTGGTGAGAAAACCAGCCTGTTTCTCTCCAGAGAATCCGCCCCGTTTTCTGTCCAAGCTTATGAGACAATGCCAAAAAAAATTAAGAGGGAGAGGTTCACGTCTTCAGATAGGGGGCAGGGTCTCAACATGCCAGCAAAACCCTCCCACCAAGGGGTTGTCGGGGCCCCTCTTGCCTCTCCTGATCAGGGTCAGCATTTCTCTAACCCTGTTCCCAAACATTGTCCCCTTCTCACCCCCTCATCGGCACCATCACCCGCCAAACTGTGCCAAGGGGCAGTGCTGGGGACATTGTCAGACCATATCACTATCAGGAGGATGTGGAAGCATTGGAGAGAGTGCAGAGGAGATTTACCAGGATGCTGCCTGGTTTGGAGGGTAGGTCTTATGAGGAAAGGTTGAGGGAGCTGGGGATTTTCTCATTAGAGCGGAGGAGAATGAGAGGTGACTTAATTGAGGTTATAAGGTGATGAAGGGGATAGATAAGAGTGGATGTTCAGAGACTACTTCCTCGGGTGGATGTAGCTGTTACTAGGGGGCATAACTATAAGGTACATGGTGGGAGATATAGGAGGGATGTCCGAGATGGATTCTTTACTCAGAGAGTGGTTGGGGTATGGAATGCACTGCCTCCACTGACTGATAGTGGAGTCGGACACTTTAGGAACTTTCAAGGGGTTATTGGATAGGCACGTGGAGCAAACCAGAATGATGGGGAGTGGGATAACTTGATCTTGGGTTCAGACACAGTGACACAACATTGAGGGCTGAAGGGCCTGTACTGTTCTATGTTCGATATCACTCTCCCCTGGGGGCTATATTTACCTTTACAACTGGTAGAAACCCCCATGATATTGTGCGAGTGCCCGCTGACTATCTAGTGAGGGGGAAGTCCCGGAGAGGGTGCTCACTAATGACACGCTAATGTATTAAAATGAGCTTTCCACAGTGTCACGACACGCTTCACGCCACTCCAGAGTGAGGGGTCGGGAAGATAGGAACTTGGAAACTCACTGGCGCAAATCGCGCTCTCTGGGCTTTGAACGCGTGCAGTCATTCCCACAGAGGGAGAGTTCGAGATCAAACTCACCCCCTCAGTCTCCATTTAAGCAAGTACCTTTCCTTCTCTTACCCACTTTTAGCTGCAACTCTGCTGTTACATTCCAAACTCCGTTCCCCCCTTTCCATTCCAGTTCAGACTGTACTCTCGCTTTGATTTTGGATTCGGATTGCTTCAGTTTGTGTTGTACATATATGTAAGTGCTGAGAATCATTACTTTGTAAACCATCCTAAATTACTTGGAAACAGAACCTTCCTTCTTGAAAGTCAAAGAACAAAAAACAAAAACAGCCTGGGAAAGTCTACCTATACCTTGAGGACACTTACTGGATGTGATTGCAAAACTTAAATTTGGATGTTTAACAACGTCTGATTAGAAATATATTCAATTTTAGTTATTAACCAATATACATTTTAAAAAGATCTACATATTGCAGGATGTTTTCTTACAATCACAATCTCGATTAGCGACACACCCTCTCACTGTGGATAAATAATTCCAGTTCTTTGCATTTTAACTGCTTTGAAAGCTATGCAAGTTTCTTCCTCAAAACAAGCTCCGTGTTCAGTTGTCTACACATTGGTGTCAGTACTAAAACAATTCCGACGATCTTTACCTCATAATGTTGATCAGATGGGGAATGGGTCGAATTCCTGTTCCAGTTACAACTCTACTCGTAATGGTGAATTGTCCGAGATTGAGTGTTGGGTGTATTATTTATTTGTCATAAACTGCACGTGATCATTTTCGGATTGGGAATCGAAACTAAACCGATGAAATGAAAGTCAAGGACAAATTGTTAACCACAAAAGGAATGAAAATATACACCATTGTTTGTATTCATTCAAGTCTGATGCTAAACTTGTTTGATACAGATCTAACAATTCCAAACATCAGCCAGGTAATAGTGATAGATAAATGTTTACAGCTCAATGTTTATTTTGTTTACAACCCTGCCTCTTCCATAGTCACCTGCCTCGTTTTTTTATTGCATGACGCAAGTGATTTTTATATACTGATGTACAGCTGATATAATTGAACCGATCTTAACTCTTGGAATGTCCGTGTCTGCAATCAAAGCCACGCTTGTCCTGCATGAATCTCACTAACTGCCCTGTCTGGGGACAGTACACATCTCTTTAACCTGTGCTTAACGCTCTCTCCACCCACATTGCATGTACCTTTAAGGCTTGATTACCTGTTGGACTTTAATCTGGTGTTGTGAGATGTCTTATTGTGTTTACCCCAGTCCAATGATGGCATCTCCACATCATGACCTGCATGAGACAGTTGTTACGCTGCATTAAAGCATTGTCAGGCTGGTGGGGACAGACACCTTGATGCGTATCCCTGTCGGGTTCCCTGTATCTTCAATAAGAATCCTATTGTTGGACTCGAATCTGGCTATCCTGTGTGGACCTGGCACCTATGACCAGCAATCAATGATTTATACTTCTGCCTTTTGATTGGCAGTAGGATTTTGTCTCCCACTTTGTCAATACCATTTTTGGTATCCACATGGTTGCACTTGGGCGATCTATGATACAATGTGTTGTGAAAGGAACCATTGTCAATTATCCCTATTCTGATCATTCTCTGTGTGGCTGGAATGGGTGCTGAATTGCTGCACATTCGGTTCCTTTCTTCTGCTGTATGAGTCAATGGTTCGATACTTTTCCTGAACAGAGCCAAAGGTGCCAAAAGGAGATGAACAACTGTGCTGGAGTGACTTACCTGATGGCCATTGCCTTTTGAACACACACATTGTATTTGCTTCAATGGAGAGCACTTTGATGTGGATCAGAACAACAGCGTCTGCAATGCCCAGTGACATCATGGCTGGAATATTTTCACCGTTCACGTTGGTGGGATTTTCCCATCCCACTGCAGTGAATGGAGATTTGGCTGGGCGCCAAATTCTCTGACCTCGTGGCTGCAAGGCTATGGTGTGGTTGGCCTGTAAGATTGTGCCTGATGTCTCTCAGAGTTGACATGGTCTGCCCCATTCTCTCCTCACTCATACTCGGTATACTTGGAAAGTTTATAAATCGCATTGCACGTTCTCTGTTGTGACTCAGCGATTAGCTTTCTCATCAATAGCTCCAGAGTTATTTGGCAATGACTTCCTGATATGTCATTAATCTCACGGACTTCAAACCCCCACTCTTTGCCAAACCTGTAAAGTGAAGGGTTATCAGAAACACCTGATTCTGATGTAATTGCTGTCTGTGTGAGTTTGCACATTCTCCTCATGTCTGCATGGGTTTCCTCTGGGTGCACGGTTTCTTCCCACAATCCGAAATGCTGGTTAGGTGTATAAATTCTCCCGCAACGTACTTGAACAGACACCAGCGTGTGACGACTAGGGGATTTTCGCATTAACTTCATTGCAGTGTTAACGTAAGCTGAATTGTGATGCTAATAAATGAATGTGAAACTTTAAAAGTGTCACATAATTGGGTAACTCTGATCTTGAGGGAAACAGAAGAACAAGCTCATGTGGAGTTATTAAGCAGTGCAGAAACGTGTAAATAAATAAACATGTTTTTACCACCTGGTGTTAAGGAGCTTTCTCAGGGGAACAGGCAAATCCTAAAAATCCCCCTCTAGTCACTGAACACAATACAAGTCATGGTGGCAGCGGGCAATAAGTAAAATACGAAGAAAAACACCAGATAAAGTCTGCAGACGTGACTGATCTATCGATCCTTGGAGAAAAGATGAGAAGAAAATTGATTGAAGGCTCATCTGAGAATTCAGAGCATTGTGGTGTGCACTTGAGATATAGCCTGGATAGAAGCATGCACAGATAATAATCTACAAACCAAACTATTAAAGCAGCAACAGATCCAAAGTTTAGGATGAGCATAGAGTCTACATTACCACTGCCAGAATTGTTCTGAAGTGCTAAAGGCTCTCAACAGCCTTGAAAGTGGTACAGCCACTGAGAGGTACAGACACAGAACAGCTTCAGGTTGGCACAAGAAGGAACAAATGTGTCAGGTCAGTACTTTACACTACGCAATAAGAATTATTGCAGATGGTATAATGGTGAGAAAGAGAGTTGATGGGATTTCAGGCTCACATGATGGATTCCCCCAGTCATATGTTTCATACTTAAGTACGGAAAAATATTAAACTTTGATCATGCAAAATCTAAAAAGAGGAAAGTAGAGTGAATGCATGGATTCATTCAGGCTAGCAGAACATTGTGATGATAAGATTTTCAGAGATGAATTAATACAGAATTGCATAGTGGTTTGGACTGTTTTACTCACTTTTGTCCCCCAAGCATTGCTGCCATGTTATTTGTGCCCTCCTTTGTGAAGACAGATCAAATACATATTTAGTTGGTCAGCCATTTCTTTTTTCCCCACTATAAATCTTGTTTTTGACTGTAAAGGACCTTCACCAATCTTTTTCTCTTCACACACCCGTAGAATCTTTTCCAGTCATATGTTTCCCAAAAGCTTTCTCGTGTACTCCATTTTCCCCTTCTTAACCAAGACCATAAGTAAGAGGCACAGGAGTAGCCCATTAAGCCTTCAAATCTGCTCTACCATTTAATAAGATCATGGCTGATTGAACACTCACTAAGTTATTTCTCCTGTCTTATCTCCATAACCTTTAATTCCCCTACTGATTAAAAACCTATCAATCTCAGCCTTGAAAATAAAGAACAAAGAAAATTACAGCACAGGAACGGACCCTTTGGCTCTCCAAGCCTGCATCGACCATGCTGCCCGACTTGACTAAAACCCCCTGCCCTCCAGGGACCATATCCCTCTATTCCCATCCGATTCATGTACTTGTCACGACGCTTGCTTCACCATCTCCCCTGGCAATGAGTTCTAGGCACCCACCACTCTCTGTGTAAAAGATCTGCCTCGTACATCTCCTTTAAACCTTGCCCCTTGCATCTTAAACCTGTGCTCCCTCGTAATTGGCTTTTCCACCCTGGGGAAAAAGCTTCTGTCTATCCACTCTGTCCATGCCTCTCATAATCTTGTAGACTTCCATTAGGTCGCCCCTCAACCTCCATCACTCCATTGAAAACAAACCAAGTTTCTCCAACATCTCCTTATAGCTAATGCCCTCCATACCAGGCAACATCCTAGTAAGTCTTTTCTGTACCCTCTCCACATTCTTCTGGTAGTGTGGTGACCGGAATTGAACACTGTATTCCAAGTGCGACCTCACTAACGTTCTATAAAGCTGCAACATAACTTGCCAATTTTTAAACTCAGTACCTCGACTGATGAAGGCAAGTATGCCATATGCCTTCTTGACTACCTTCTCCACCTGCATTGTCACTTTCGGTGACCTGTGTACCTGTACACCAGATCCCTTTGCCTATCAACACTCTGAATGGTTCTGCCATTTACTGTATTTTTCCTGTCTGTATTAAACCTTTCAAAATGTCACCTCACAATTGTCTGGATTAAACTCTATCTGCCATCTCTCCGCCTAAGTCTCCAACTGATCTATATCCTGCAGTTTCCTCTGATAGTTCTCATCTCTATCTGCAAATCCACCAACCTTTGTGTCATCCGCAAACTTATTAATCAGTTCAGTTACATTTTCCTCCAAATCATTTCTATACATTACAAACAGCAAAGGTCTCAGCGCCAATCCCTGAGGAACACCACTTGCCACAGCTCTCCATTCAGAAACACACCCTGCCAGTGCTACCCTCTGTCTTCTTTGACCGAGCCAGTTTTATATCCGTCTTGCCAGCTCGCCTCTGATCCCGTACGACTTCACCTTCTGCACCAGTCTGCCATGAGGGACCATGTCAAAGGCCTTATTGAAGGCCATGTAGACAACATCCACTGCCCTACCCTCATCAATCACTTTCGTCACTTCCTTGAAAAACTCAATTCAAGTTTGTGAGACCTCCCCTTCACAAAACCATGTTGCCTCTCACAAATACCTCCATTTATTTCCAAGTGGGAATAAATCCTGTTTCAAAAATCCTCTCCAATAATTTCCCTACCACTGATGTAAGGCTCACCGGCCTCTAATTACCTGGATTATTCTTGCTACCCTTCTTAAACAAAGGAACAACATTGACTATTCTCCAGTCCTCTGGGACGTCCTTATAAGAAGTCTCACAACACCAGTTGAAGTCCAACAAGTTTATTTGATAGCAAAAGCCACTAGCTTTCAGAGTGCTGCCCCTTCGTCAGATGAGGGGCAGGGGCAGTGTTCGTCAGGGGCAGCACTCCAAAATCTAGTGGCTTTTGCTATCAAATAAACCTGCTGGACTTTAACCTGGTGTTGTGAGACTTCTTACTGTGTTTACCCCAGTCCAACGACAGCATCTCCACATCATGATCTCGCCTGTAGCCAGTGAGGTTACAAAGATTTCTCCCAAAGCCCCAGCAATTTCATCCTTTGCCTCTCTCAGTATTCTGGTTATATCCCTGGGGACTTGTCTACCTTGATGTTTCTCAAGAACCCCAATACCACCACCTTTTTGATCTCAATGTGACTCACACTATCTACACATCCTTTCCCAGACTCATCATCCATCAAGTCCTTCTCTTTGGTGAATACTGACACAAAGAACTCATTTAATATCTTGCCCATTTCCTCTGGCTCCACGCGTAGATTCCCTCCCTTGTCCTTAAGTGGGCCAATCCTCTCCCTGGCTTTATTCAAGGAAACAAGGATTCAGCTTCCGCTGTTTTCTGGATAAAGAATTCCCAAAGATACATCACTCAGAGAGATGAAATTTTCCCTCAAGTGTGTCTGAAATGAATACAACTTATTCCGCAACTACGCTCCCTGATCCTGCAATATTTTATGAGTGGAAAGATCCTCCCAACATTTATACTGTCTACCACTGCTCAGAAACTTAAATGTTTCAAACACATCGCTTCTCATTCTTCTGAACTCCAAGGAGTATGGACCCAACCTGTTTATCTTTCCTCATATGGCAGACTCTTCACAGTAAGAAGTCTCACAACACCAGGTAAAGTCAAAAAGGTTTATTTGGTAGCACGAGCTTTCGGAGTGTTGCTCCTTCTTCAGGTGAGTGAAAGGTTGTATTTCCACAACTCTTGGAAGGTGGGCTTGTGCATGATCAGCTTGTGGTCTCGTGGACACAACTCATGGTACCTCAGTCAATATTATCTTCCTTTCTCCCATCTGGAGTCCTTGAGTGTACAATACTCCTTGTCCAGTGGGCCTCCTTATCATCTCCATGACTGTCCTCCCTAACCCTCTGTGTCTAGTTTTCATTCAAGGCCTCAGATCATAGATTGGTACCAGTCACCAGTATCTGTGATCTAGTGTACACAAGCTTATGCTCAAGCCAGCTAATGGTGGTCAGGAATGTGGCTAAAACCTGGAGTCCATCTTGTGTCGTTTTACTATCTAGAGCTTCTGTTAACATGTGGAGTTTTCATGCATGCCCTTTGTGATTGTATCATGGTAAATTCATACATATTTATTATATACTATTTATTCCTACTAATATAAATCGCTATAAGGTACCTTTGAATATAAATTGTGATACAGGCACCTAAACCGAGGATATTGTTCCCTCTAAACCTATTTAAATCTCCCTTCAACACCACCCCAGCCCAATGTTGGCATCTCCACATCAGGACTCTCGATAGTCAGGATCATTCTAGTAAACCTCCTGTGTGCTACCTGCAATGATAATATATCTTTCCTTAAATAAGAAGACCAAAGAAAAGCCAGTGATGTAGTGGTATTGCCACTGAACTTGTTATCCACAAACCCTGGGTATTCCTCTGAGGACCCTGGTTCAAATCCCATCATGTTTGATGGTGAAATTTGAATTGAATAAAAATCTGGAATTAAAATTCTGTGATGATGATCATGAAGCCATTGTCAATTATTATAAAAGCATATCGAGTTCACTCATATCCTTTAGGGGACGAAATCCACCCTCTTTACCTGGTCTGGCTTACATGTGATTCCCGACCCAAAGTAATAGATATTTAAATTACCCCAAGGAGAGGGATGGACAATAAAAGCTGGCCCAGCCAATGGCACCCACACCCCATGAAAGGATTTGTTTAGAACGCTCCATAATATTCTAAATGTAGCATTTAACAGTTGCAGCAACGCCTCTTTATTTTTATACTCCAACTCGCTTGAAATAAAAGCCAGCATTCCATTTGCCTTCCCTTTTTCCTCCTATACCTGTATGCTCGCTTTTTGGGTTTTATGAACAAGGATCTCCGAGTCCCCTTGTGCTACAGCTTTCTGCAGTCTCTCTCCATTTAAATAATCGCCCACACTCTTTTTTTTCTTCCGAAATGAACAACCTCATCCATAACTTGGTCACAGTACTCTGTTCTTTACTCCAAATCATGAATATGTATTGTGAAAAGCTGCAGTTCCAGTGTACTCCTCTGGGTTACTACCGTCCAACCTGAGAAAGACCCCCTTATTGCTACTCACTGCTTCCTGTTAGTTGGTCAATTCTCTATCCATTGCCAGAGTATTACCTCCAACATCAGGAGCTCCTGTCTTCCATAGTAGCCTTTTGTGTGGCACCTTATCAAATGAAAATCCAAATACACTGGTTCCCCTCTATCCACTCTGGCTGTTACCCCCTCAAAGAACACGAGTAAATTTGTCAGACATGATTTCTCCTCCATGAAACCATACTGTCCCTGCTTGATCAGACCTTTACAAAGTAGTTGAAGATTATTCTCTCTTTAATAATTGAATTTAATAATTTTCCAGCTAGTGAAGTTTAGTTTCCTGTACAACTTGCCGATTGATGTAGACACAGAGCATTCCAGTTTAACTTGATAAACAAAGACAGGAGTTGACCGTTAATTCATTCAACAATCTCCCTTTATTTAGCACATGAGGTACCAACTCCAACTTAAACAGTTGCAGCTCTTCTAACTCTTTTCCTGAACTTGAACTGCAACTCGAGCAGCGCAGTGGGCTGGGAAAATTGTGCCCAAGAGCTCCAAAATGTTTTTGACAACTCATCTGTTACATTTTCCTTTGGGTTCTATACTGAGTGCAGTGATTTTCTTTTCGTATTTTAACTAAAATGAAGGAAAATTTGTTCCATATTGTTACAAATTTCCCATTTGTAAATTGATAATTATTTTACACTTTAAAGCAATCCAATCAGCAGCAGGGAATCTATCATTAAGTGGAATTAAATCTTTCATTGAATTTCACTTTGTCTTCAGAAGAATTGATCAGATCAAAGTTCTATACTCTTGCACATTAAGTCACGAATGCCTTAGAATCATAGAACCCTACAGTGCAGAAAGAGGCCCTTTGGCCCATCGAGTCTGCACCGAACACAATCCTACCCAGGCCCTACCCCCATATCCCTACATATTATACCCACTAATCCCTCTAACCTATGCATCCCTGGACACTAAGGGGCAATTTCTTAACATGGCCAATCAACCTAACCCGCACATCTTTGGACTGTAGGAGGAAACCCACACCGACATGAGGAGAATGTGCAAATTCCACACAGACAGTGACCCAAGCCGAGAATCGAACCCAGGACCCTGGAGCTGTGAAGCAGCAGTGCTAACCACTGTGCTACCATGCTGCCTTGCCCCTTGCAAATGGGCAATTTGAGATTAGGGACCATCCTCACGGCAAAGAAACGTCACAGTCTGGGTTCTAGGAGATAAATTCCATTGACATGTGTGACTTCTGTTGTTAAAATCATTGTCTGTAATGATAATGTTATCACTTCACATTATATCCTTAGAGTCATAGAATCCAAACAGTGCAGATCATGGCAATCCAGTCCATCGTGTCTGCACTCCTCGCCGCAAAAGTATCCCACCCAGGCCCTCCCCTCCACCCCATCCCTGTAGACACGTGCATTTACCAAAGCCAATCCACTTAACTTGCACACCTTTTGGAGATCACGGAGCAATTTAGCATGGCCAATCCACCTAACCTCTAAATCTTTGGAGTGTGGGAGGACACCGGAGCATCCGGAAGAAACTCACACAAACTTGAGGAGAACATGCAAACTCCATAGAGACAGTCACCCAAGACTGGAATCAAACAGGGATCCCTGCCACTGAGACACATCAGGGCTAATCACTGAGCCATCCTGCCACCCTATCCTCTGAGTTTTCAATTTTTACAACATCTTCCCTGAACCGAGAGATGCCAACCTCAGATGGAGTCTGTAACTTGTGACCAGGTTGCTGTGTGTTGATCAGGATGAAGTACCTGAAATGTTGCTCATGAAAATGTTCAAAACTGGCTTTAAACATTCCCGACCAACAGGAATTCACTTGCAGGTTTTTCCCTCATCATATTCTGAACCACAAATCCATTCTCATCCCATGAGATTAGCAACACAGATAATCTTAGCCACAGTGTAATTTTATTGGTTGTTTTAACGTTCAGTCTCTGAATATACAGTTACAATTGAAATCACTGCTTATAAAATCAGTATCTGCAGCCATTATGTTTTATTATTTTTAACCCAATTAACCCATTTTTATATCCATTACCCTTCCCCTTCAGTGAGATGGTGACAGTCGGTAGAAAATGGTCTTTCCCGGGCATTGTCCGAGCTGCTCTGTTTTGGCCAGTGAGGGTCTGGGATGGTTTGATAAAGAGTTGGTGAAGCTGACAAGTTACAGGACAGGGAGACTCCCAGTGACAGAAACTGAGATCTGAATGAACGCTGTGGATGGGAGTCTGAGCGTCTGTCAGCAAATCCTCAGAGCAACAGAATGAAGCAGTTGCTTTATCTGAAGGGGCTGCATTGACTGTTGGCCCTTTCTCCACTGTCACATATGGAAAGCCTTTCACCCAATGGGCAACTTTCCTGAGAAGAGGCAGAAAGTGAGAGATAGAGTGGCAGAGTGGTTTTATTATACGCACTACAGGCTGGATTGGATATTGTTATTACACCGACATTACCATCAGCAGAGTATAAATCACAGAGTTCACTGAAGCTTACAGTAATTCCAGCTAGAATACATTTTTATTAAAATCACAAAAACAAATGAAGATCCAGACAAGATGTGCTTTAATCTATATTTGGCCATCAGTTTATATCTATCTCCCAGTTATCTAGGTTACATTAGAATTTAATGGAGGCGATTTTTAAAGCTACCCACTTGGTAATAACTGGGTTAAAGTGCCCACCCAAAGTGGGCGGGATCTTCATTAACATACACAGACTGAGCTCCAGTATCAGAAACATTAATACATTTTCTAAAAATATGTTTGGCTTTCACTGGGAGAGTGATTGTCAGCCTCGATGGAAAGGCGTAATTCACAAAGAGCACTTAGATATGTTTCATTGTCAGGATCAAACTCCAAAGCCTTTTCAAAGCATTTAATAGCTTCACGTCTCTCCCCATCCAGCTGGTGCAGGAACCCATGGACACCAAGGGCCTTGCTTTCTCTCAGATTCCAGCGAAGGCGTCTTGCTGCTGTCATCTCCAAGTTTTCTCGACACCTTTTCTGTTCTATTGAGTCATAATTGACTTCATTCCTTCCAGAAAATGGGCGATGGCATTCGATTCTGATTTCATGTGATTGAGTTCAAATAACCCAGCCTGTAAACATATTGCCTGTTTACTCTCTGGGCGTATACCCTCCAGTGTCAGGAGATGGTTGTAGATCTCCTTTGATTCACCTGACGAAGAGGGAAACCTTGAAAGCTTGTGAGTCGATTATCAAATAAATCGTTTGGACTAAAACCTGGTGTTGTCAGACTTTTTACTGTGTTTACGCCAGTCCAATGCCAGCATACCCACATCATCAATATTTCACACCAGACTGAATTAAATGTTCTAATTTTTGCTTCATATCCTCCAAGTCAATGTTTTCTTTCTGTGGCGCCCACGTGAATTGCCATTGAAGCCAATCGAGCTTCATTTTCAACAAATCCTTTTCTTGGTCACTGCAAGAGAAAAAAAAACATCATCATCATCAATCATCAACCATCATCAATCATCATCAACCATCATCATCATCATCCATGTCAGACTAAGTGCAACAGGCTCTTCTCCCTCAATCCATTTTCTTTAGCTAAATGACTGTTACTGACTCCTGGACTCGTTGGCTATGCACCCTTTAGTCGAGGAATGATGGTCTCTGCACGTAAAGCTCCAAAAGGAAATTGATTTCAACTTTCTGTTGAAAAGCAGGATTGTGAGGGTCTTTGCTGCCTGGATCGGTTTTTTTTTCATTTTGGTCCTGTACAACTGACCTATTTGTCCATACGATGTAAGAAGGTGGAGTGTGGGCTAATTTCCAATTTTAATTTGTGCCCTTTGCCATTCAGTTCAAACTACAACCACTGTCCTTTTGCATCAATTTACATCAGTTTTCTTACCCGCTACAGTCATTTTCATTTTCAACAGTCATTTACCTTCTCTTACCCATTTTAACTGGAATTCCTAATCTAAATCCCAAAATACAATCCCTATAACATTGAGCCAGGGACTTCGGTTCGACTCCCAGCGTGGATCGCTGCATGTTCTCTCCGTGTCTGCGTGGGTTTCCTCCAGGTGCTCAGGCTTCCTCCCACAGTCCAAAAGACTGTTTAGATACATTGGCCATGATAAATTCTCCCTCAGTGTACCCGAACAGGAACTGGAATGGGGATTTTCACAGTAACTTCATTGCAGTGTTAATGAAAGCCTACTTATGATACTAACAAATTAACTTTTAACATTTACTCTCTGTCCAACACAGTTCATGCTGTGCTCTCCTTTTTAACTTTACACTTCTGATTACTTTCAGCAATGCATACATAAGTGCAGAAAATCACCATTTCACATTCTTAAACCCTAACCAGATTACCTTGGACTGGGAATTATTTGTTTCCTTTCACAGATTGCAAAAGAGCAGAGGGCATTGACGCCAATATAAGATCTGATCTTGTACATCCATCGAGATCAAATGGCAACTTTTTGATTTGGATTTGAATTTGAATGATGAATCATTACAAAAAAAATAAATAAATCTGTTTCCTGATCATCACTAATCTTGGCTCAGCATCACACCTTCTCGCTGTCAATGAATAATTCCAGCTTTACACATTTTATCAATGTTTTGCAATTGCATGCTAATTTCTTTCCGAAAACCAGCTCTTCACTCAAGAGCCTGCACACAAATAGTGGTAGGGGATGGGGAAATGGCTGAGGTCTTGAATAACTTTTTTGTTTCGGTCTTCACGGAGGAGGACATGAATAATTTGCCGGGTGTTAGCGATGGAAAGATGGTAGGACTGGAGGGTCTCAATGACATTACTGTTACTAGAGAGGTGGTGCTCGACAGACTGGAGGCACTGATTGTGGACAAGTCCCCAGGACCGGATGGAATGCACCCGAGGGTTCTGAAAGAAATGGCGGAGGTGATAGTGGATGCCTTGGTTATTTTCCAAACGTCGCTGGATTCCGGGGAAGTGCCAGAAGATTAGAAAACGGCTAATGTTATGCCGTTGTTTAAGAAGGGTGGCAGGCAAAAGGCAGGGAATTATAGGCCGGTTAGTTTAACATCTGTTGTAGGTAAAATGTTAGAATCCGTCATCAAGGAGGAAATAGCGAGGCATCTTGAGGGGAATTGCTTGATAGAGCAGACGCAGCACGGTTTCATTAAGGGGAAGTCGTGTCTGACGAATTTATTGGAGTTCTGTGAGGATGTGTCTAGGGCGGTGGATAGAGGAGAGCCGGTGGATGTGGTCTTTCTTGATTTTCAGAAGGCATTTGACAAGGTACCTCACAAGAGGTTATTGCAGAAGGTAAGGGGGCATGGAGTTGGGGGTAGGGTGTTAGCGTGGATAGAGGATTGGTTGTCAAATAGGAGGCAGAAAGTGGGGGTTAATGGATGCTATTCGGATTGGCGGTTGGTGACTAGTGGAGTGCCCCAGGGGTCGGTGCTGGGGCCTCAGCTATTTACCATTTATATAGATGATCTGGAGGAGGGAACCGAGTGTAGGGTGTCGAAATTGCTGATGACACCAAGATTGGTGGAACGGCAAATTGTGCGGAGGGTGTGGAGAGTCTGCAGAAGGATCTAGATAGGCTGGGCGAATGGGCCAGGAACTGGCAAATGGAATTTAATTTTGGTAAGTGCGAGGTGGTCCACTTTGGTAGGAAGAATGGTAGGAAGGACTATTACTTACGGGGTGATAAACTGCAGCAGGCGACGGTGCAGAGGGACCTCGGGGTCCTTGTGCATGAGTCGCAAAAACCCAGCCTGCGGGTGCAGCAGGTGGTCAGGAAGGCTAATGGGATGCTGGCCTTCATAGCGAGGGGGATTGAATATAAAAGTAGGGAGGTCTTGCTGCAGCTGTATAGGGCACTGGTGAGGCCGCAGCTGGAGTACTGTGTGCAGTTTTGGTCGCCGTACTTACGCAAGGATATTTTGGCCTTGGAGGGAGTGCAGAGGAGGTTTACTAGGCTGATGCTAGAGTTGAGGGGGTTGAGCTATGAGGAGAGGCTGAATAAACTAGGCTTGTACTTGTTAGAGTTTAGAAGAATGAGGGGAGATCTCATTGAGACATATAAGATGATGAATGGGATGGATAGGATAGAGGTGGAGAGACTCTTCCCGCTCAGAAAGGACAGTAGGACTAGAGGGCACAGCCTCAAGATAAAGGGGGGGGGAGGTTTTAGAACGGAGTTGAGGAGGAACTTCTTCACTCAAAGGGTGGTGGATCTCTGGAATTCTCTGCCCGTTGAAGTGGTGGAGGCTGCCTCGCTAAATATTTTTAAGACGCGGGTTGATGGGTTTTTGTTAAGAGAGGGGATTAAGGGTTATGGGGAGAGGGCGGGAATGTGGAACTGAGCCACGACAGATCAGCCATGATCTTATTGAATGGCGGGGCAGGCTCGAAGGGCTAGATGGCCTACTCCTGCTCCTATTTCTTATGTTCTTATCGTGCTGATCAGATGGGAGATGGTTTGGATTCCTGTTTCAGCTTCTGCTCCACTTGCAATGGTGAGTTAGTCGCCAAGAGTGTTTGGTTTGTTGTTTCTCAGCTTTCTTTTGTAATTGTCCTGTGGTGAATGTGAATCGGAACCTAACCGAGGAAATAAAACTGAAAAACAACACTTTCCTCCAGGAAGCAGTCCTGTACGCTCAGTGACCACTGTGTATTCAAACAGAAGTCCATGGAGCCAGTGGGAAATGCCCATGAGGAAAATATCTCAAACAGCCCAAAACCCTTTGGTCTCAATTTGCCCTCCTCCGACACACTTATACCATGTGCTTCAAAGCACATGGAGAAAATCTGCTGGAACAATGACCTGAGAGAGGTCCTGTGACCAGAATCAACATTTTGAAATGCCTTTCTGGACAACATTCTCTTTGCTTTGGGCAGTCAAGAAAAAGAAGTCTGCAAATTGATAAGCAACACCATCTTCTCCCTTCTTTCTCTGATACATTTTGGAATCCTGCACAGAGCTAGAGATGTTCAATTGAAATGAACCTCAGCCATCAGAGCACAGTCCTTAGTAAAAGCAAATATGTTTTAAAAGCGTCTGTCTCCAGAAATTTCAGTGTGTCTTCACAAATTGTAGATTTCCTGCTGTGATAGTGGAGTCGGACACTTTAGGAACTTTCAAGTGGTTATTGGATAGGCACTTGGAACACACCAGAATGATGGGGAGTGGGATAGCTTGACCTTGGGTTAGGACATAGCTCGGCACAACATCGAGGGCCGAAGGGCCTGTACTGTACTGTACTGTTCTATGTTTCTATGTTCTAAATCAGCCTTATCCCCATTGGAGTTCCAAGACCAGTGTGAAAATATCTGCCTTGCCCATGAACATCAGCAATGGACTCTAACAGTGAATTCTCTCTCTTTTATTTGCCTTTTATCATTGAATCTTAATTTGGCCAAAAGATAACCTCCTCTATTTTATAATTTTGCCTCCTTGTGATTGTGTTGCAAAGGTGCAGACACAGGTTTATCTTTCCAAGTATCTTTATACTTCACTTGGGTGGGTTTTTAGCAGAATGAAAATGAACTGCCTTTGTGTTTATATTAAGAAAGCCAGTCAGGTTGAATTCAGTGCAATCACCATGTAACTCATTAAGTGCAGACATTGAATTAACATCTACGTCCTTATAAATTAGCGAAAGTGAATCTGTTTTAATCAAACAAGGAGTGGAGAGAAAGGCTGAGTCATGGCACATGTACTCACCTGGTGAGTGAACTTTGGTGTGACATTGGTGCATTGCCCCATAACATCATCCCATTCATTCTTGATGCATATGGCTCCCATTCTCTCTGCTCAGTGTGCTGGGAAAGTTTGTCAATGCATTACATGCTCTCCGCTGCTCCTCAATGATTAACTTTTCCATCAACAGTCTGGGGTCACTCAGCGACTTGGAAACAGCTTTCCAATGAATTCTTTATTGCAGCAGTTTAAACCTCCCAAACCCGTGGACTCTTTCATCTTCAAATTCCTCTTTAGTGCCTGAAAACGTGAGGTCATATCAATTTTGACCCATGTTAACCAATTTTCTACCCTTTAGTCTTCCCCCTTCTGTGTTTTCCCCCTCCCTGAGGGCATGATGGTCTTTAGAAAGCAGAATTTCCTGTGGCGGACTGTCCCGCCTGCTGTGTGTTGGCCATTGAGGGATGCCGAGGAGCTGCTGAAGATATCTACTGAACTTGCTGCATCCAATAGATATCAAATGCTGCAAATACTCAGTAGCTCAGGCAGCACCTGTGGGCAGAGATATCGAGTTAACATTGTAAGGCAGAATTTTGCATTTTGGAAACTACAAGTAGAAATATCGGCCGGAATTCTCCCTTCCCGCCTGTCACTGGAGGTCTAATGGGCCGGGGACGGGGGAGGCGGCGGTGGACCATGTCAAGGTGTATTGAAGTCGGGTGGAAATCTCTGGTTTTCATGCAAGCACGGCTGAAGAATCCCTCCTATCGTTGGCAGCATAGGTCAGGAGCAGCTGAGTGTCAGCACGGAGTTTGAGCATAGTTGGTATTGAGACTGGTTCAGAGATGTGTTCTTATTTCGTTAGAAACCGTAGAAAGAAGATACAGTTCTCCTCGGAGGCAGAAATTGTTTCTCGGTCAGTGCGAGGAGTTGAAATTTCTGTCCACTTCTTCTGGACTGGACATCCATTTGAAAGTATGAAAGGAGTAGAGTTTCCGTGATATGTACTTTATTTTCATTAAGTCATAAGTTTTTAACTTTCTTGAGCAAGCTGACAAGTCTTTGATTGTGTTATAGTTTAAATGTGTCCCTACTCAATGAATTTTGCTACTATTTCTGAATCTGGTATCTGTGTGTTTTCCTGATTGATGCCCCACTGAATGTGGTTAAAAACACCATTTGGAATTCATTAGTTAAACTGTACACAAGTGAAGTAAATCAAGTCCAAAATTATCAAAATGTTCTTTTCAAATTTACAGAACTTACTCCTAGAAATAGACATATCAAAGCTGAAGAAAGATTGGGAAAAACAATAGTCGGACCATGTGAAGGCAAGGGAAATATACAAGTAGGAAGTAAATTTGACAAAAATTTCCAGTTCGCAACAAGAGCAGCAAATGCCCCGATACAGACATCAATATACCAGAAAGTGAGCTGATGGAGGGATCCTGAATATAACGTACTGTGTTCCCCACAAAAAAGTTGGCATAGCTAGAACGTATCTGGAATGCCAATGAATTATTCAGTTACAAAACTGGTTGTCGTTAAGCCGGCTAGAGTTAAGCTGGCTAGATTTCTTGATTTAACAAGAAAGGAACTATTTTTGTACTAAAACTCGCTCAGGAACTTAACAAGGCTCCTAAGACAGCACCTTCCAAACCCATGACAGTTACCATCAAGAAAGACAAGGGACAGCAGACACGTGGGAACACCACCATCGGGAATATAAGAACATAAGAACTAGGAGCGGGAGTAGGCCATCTGGTCCCTCCAGCCTGCTCCCCCATTCAATAAGATCATGGCTGATCTTTCTGTGGACTCAGCTCCACTTACCCACCCACTCACCATAACCCTTAATTCCTTTACTGTTCAAAAATGTATCTATCCTTGCCTTAAAAACATTCAATGAGATAGCCTTATCTGCTTCACTGGGCAGGGGAGTCCACAACCCTTCTGTGTGAAGAAGTTCCTCCTCAACTCAGTCCTAAATCTGCTCCCCCTTATTTTGAGGCCCCCAAGCTCTAATTTCACCTGCCTGTGGAAACAACTTCCCTGCTCTATTTTATCTATTCCCTTCATAATCTTTTATGCTTCTATAAGATCTCCCCTCATTCTTAATTCCAATGAGTACAGCCCTAGTCGACTCGATCTCTCCTCATAAGCCAACCCTCTCAACTCCGGAGTCAACCTAGTGAATCTCCTCTGCATTCCCTCTGCTGCCATATATCCGTTCTGAAGTAAAGAGACCAAAACTGTACTTAGTACTCCAGGTGTGGCCTTACCAGCACCTTATACAGCTGCAACATAACCTCGCTGTTTTTAAACTCCATCCTTTTGGCAAACAACTCCTTGTGATTCTTGCTCAAGGACACCCAGGTCCCTCTGCACAGCAGCATGCTGCAATTTTTTTATCATTTAAATAATAGTCCATTTTGCTGTTATTCCTACCAAAATGGATGACCTCACATTTACCAACATCATGCTCCATCTGCCAGACCCTTGCCCACTCACTTAGACTGTCTACATCCCTTTGCAGACTTTCAGCATTCTCTGCGCACTTTGCTCTGCCACTGATCTTAGTGTCATCTGTGATTTTTGACTCACTACACTTGGTCCCCAACTCCAAATCATCTATATAAATCGTAAACAATTGTGGTCCCAACACTGATCCCTGAGGCACACCACTAGTCCCCTGATTGCCAACCAGAAAAGCACTCATTTACCCCCACTCTTTGCTTTCTATTAGTTAACCAATCCTCAATCCATGCTAATACATTACCTGTAACACCATGCACATTCATCTTACATAGCTGTCTTTGGTCCGACACCTTACTCAAATGCCTTCTGGAAATCCAGATATACCACATCCACAGGTTCCGCATTATCCACTGCACATGTAATGTTGTCAAAGAATTCCACCAAATGAGCCAAACATAACCTTCTCTTCATGGTGGGGAAGTTCCCCACCAAACCATTCACCATCCTGACTTGGACATATAGAGCTGTTCCTTGACTGTCACTGGATCAAAATCCTGGAACTTGCTACCGAACAGCATTCTGGGTCGACCTCCTCAACACGGACTGAAACGGTTCAAGAAGACCACTCACCATCACCACCTCAAGGGCAATTAGGGATGGGCAATAATTGCTGGCCAGCCAGTGATGCTCACAATTTATGAATGAATAAAAGAAATTCTGAAATTGTTAAATAAAAAAGTTTTATGTGGTGAAGTTCTCACTCATGCAGAAACATCTACATTTTCCACATGCACAAAACTAAATAGAACATTGACTATGAGATATTAAAACTTGACCAAGTGAATGAAAATGATAAAGTCAGAGAATTTATTCATGGATTGTCCAACTGCTTGTTCTCAGTTATAGAGTTACTTTTCATGGCGGCTGCAGGTAGATTTGGTTTGTCATTGATGTAGTTGCTCTGCAGGCATGGTTGCTTTATTCTCTTGAAGACAGTGGAATTGAGTTGGAATCCTCTTTTAAGAAGTCACATTTGCAGCAATATGGTCTTCTGCTGGGTTTCCAAGCTGCAAACAGGGCTTGGTGTTGTTGAGTAAGGATTGAAACAGACAAAGTGGAAGGCAGTTGCCCCTGCTGTTCATGTGGCTGTTTCTGTTTGCTCAAACCCGGTACATTTTTGTATTGAAGACCTGGGTGATATACGTGGTCCTTGCTCTGGAGGGAATACAGCGAATGTTTACCAAGCTGCTTCTTAGGATGGCAGGTTTGTCATATGAGGAGACATTAAGTCAGTTAAGATTATATTCACTGGAGTTTAGAAGAGTGAGGGGGATCTCATAGAAACTTATAAAAATCTAACAGGATTAAACAGGGTAGATTCAAAAAGAATGTTCCTGATGGTGGAGGAGTCTAGAACTAGGTTCATAGTTTGAGGGTAAGGAGTAAACCTTTAAGAACTGAGGTGAGGAGAAATTTCTTCACCCAGAGAGTGATGAATGTGTGGAATTCACTCCCACAGAATGCAGTTGAGGCCAAAATGTTGCATGCTTTCAGGAAGAAATTAGATATCATTCTTGGGGTTAAAGAGATCAAGGGCTATGGGGGGGCGGGGGGGGGGGGGGGTGGTGTGGGGGGAAGGGAGGAAGGGAGGATCAGGATATTGAGTTCGATGATCA
Source organism: Carcharhinus amblyrhynchos (assembly GCF_965287045.1). Taxonomy (NCBI): domain Eukaryota; kingdom Metazoa; phylum Chordata; class Chondrichthyes; order Carcharhiniformes; family Carcharhinidae; genus Carcharhinus; species Carcharhinus amblyrhynchos. Next base: position 13,567,539 of record NC_137340.1, on the reverse strand, counting down.
AAATGAATGGCGGAGCAGGCTCAAAGAGCTGAATGGCCTACTCCTGCTTCTAGTTTCTATGTTTCTCATACTCTCTGGTCTCAGTCTGAGGCTTATCTAAGCCATTGTCTCTGAGAAATTTGTATTCTTTGTGTCTTCAGAAAGTGGGTTCTGGCCTTGACAAATGCAACTTAATAACTAATGCAGAGTAGTGTCTTTTGTTTTGGACAAAATGTTCTTTCCGAAGACTTCAATATATATAAATATATAAGAACATAAGAAGTAGGAGTAGGCCATCTAGACCTTCGAGCCTGCCCCGCCATTCAGTAAGATCATGGCTGATCTGAAGTGGATCAGTTCCACTTTCCGATCCTGGTTTAAATACTGCCATAGCAGGTAATGGAATTTGAATTCAATAAAAACAAAAGACATGGAATTAAGAATCCACTAATAACCATGAAGCCATTGTCAGAAAAGCCCTTCTGGTTCACTGATTCCCTTAAGGGAAGGAAATCTGCCACCTTTACCTGGTCAGATCGACATGTGGTCGATGGTTGACTGTCAACTGCCCTCCAACTGGGGATGGGTAATAAATGCTGGCCAGCCCCTGATGCCCATGTCCCATAGATAAATTATTTTTTTAATGGCTTGTCCAATCGACAATCCATGGGCCAGGTTGGGGCAGCCCCAAAACATTCAAATTGGCCTCTGTTCAAAATGTTGGTCAGCGATAGAAACATAGACACAGGAACCTGCTCCGCCATTCATTATGATCATGGCTGATCGTCATACTCAATATCCTGATTTTACCCCCCCCCCCCCGCCCTTTCCTCCAAAATCCTTGATTCCTTTAGCCTCAAGAGCTATATGTAATTTCTTCTTGAAATCAGAAAGTATTTTGGCCTCAACTACACCCTGTGGCAGTGGATTCACACATTCACCACCCTCTGGGTGAAGAAATTTCTCCTCACCTCACTTCTAAAAGGTTTACCTTTATCATCAAACTATGGCTCTTCGTTCTAGACTCTCCCAGCACTGGGGACATTCTTTCTGACCTGTCTAGCCCTTCTGGAATTTTATCAGTTTCCATGAGATCCCCTCTCACTTGTCCAAATTTCAGTGAATATAATCCTAACCAATTTAGTTCCTCCTCGTATGACAGCCCTGCCATCCCAGGAATCAGACTGGCAAAACTTTTCTGTACTCCCTCTATAGCAAGGACATCCTTCCTTAGATAAGGACACAAAGACTGCACACAATACTCCAGGTGTGGCCTGACCAACAATCTATACAATTGCAGTAAAACATTTCTATTCCTGCACTGAAATCCTCTTGTTATAAAGGCCAACATACCATTTGCCTTCTTGACTGCCTGCTGGACTTGTGTGTTCACTGTCAGTGACTGATACACAAGGCCACCAAGGTCTTGTTGAGTATCCACCTCCCTCAATTTACATCCATTTAAGTAATAATCTGTCTTCCTATTATTGCTACCAAAGTGGATAACCTCACGTTTATTGACATAATACTGAATCGGCCATGCACATGCCCACACGTGCACCCTACCCAAATCACACTGAAGCATCTCTGCATCCTCCTCACAGCTAACGCTCCCATCCAACTGTAAATTTGGAGATAATACATTCAGCTCTCTCTTCCAAATCATTAATATATAATGTGAACAATTGGGGTCACATGTCAATGATGTGGAAGACCCCTGGGGGGTTGCTCCTCCAATCACAGGTCGTTCCTCTCCTGCGGTGGCTGCTAAGTGAGCCTATCAGCACCAAGTGTGCAAGAAAAACAGGCTGTGATTGGAATAGAAGCAAACACCAGCTTTGCTTAATATGTTGAGGGGAAAAAGAGGTTTTAGGAATGATAGGTGGGGAAGGAAAGGCCACCGGGGTCATGGTGTAATGAGAAACTCCAGGAGCCACGCGGAGGGAAGGAGAAAGAGAAACTGCTTAGCGGATGGGAAGGAGGGAAGTAGAGACTGCAGAGGTCACGGAAAAGGAGAGACGGCAGGGAGTCACAGGCAGGCGGGAGAAACAGCAGGACCCTGGCACTGAAATGCTGGCTGGAAGACCAGGGAGAGACATGTGCCGAGTCCAGCATCTGGGTAGAGGAATTAGCTGGCTTCAGAGCATGAGAGAGAATGGGCACGATCTTGAGCCCACTCTCTCTGTCTATGGGAATGCGGGCGCCAGCTGAAAATGTGAAGAATTTGGAAAAACATCATTCTCGCTGGTAAGATTGTGTTTTCCGATCTTGAACAAACTGTGTCAGCGAAGTGATGTGCGACACGCCAGGGAATATTATGGCAATGGTGGCAGAATGAGGCCCTTAATTGCCATTTAATTGGCCCACATACAATATGCCCTTGACAAAATTCAGGTTCAGCTTGATCGATGGAAAGTAATATTCATACCAATGACCATCTTCAAAAAGAGAACCATCTGTTCTGAACGTTCAATGGCATCATTGAACCCATCACCATGAATGTGCTAACCAGAAACCTAACTGCCCCAGCAAATAAATATTTGGGTGAAATCTAAGGACGCTGTCCCCATGGGGTGGCATGTAAAACATGACAGGTGGCTAGTCCACCACCTCCTTGCCACCCCCAAGCTGTTCCCCATAATATGGGATGTGAGATAGGTGCCCACCAGGCCATCCAGCTTTTGACCTGCTGAGGCTGTTAAATGGTCAATTAAATGAGAATTGAGGGCCTCATTCTGCTTTCATTGCCACAACATGCCAGGCAGCACAGAGTGCAGATATGAATGGGATGACTGCTTTATCGTTCGATGCAGGAGAGAGAGAGATGGGTACCTCCTTGGGAGAGGTGGTGGTGGGGGTCGGGGGGTGGGGTTGGTGGATGTGACCTGTAAAACATCAGGGGCACACCCGTCAAGATGATAACCCCCTTTGTCCTTCCCTCCCTGCCCCCAGAAGATCACCACCACCACCCGCCACCTCCCCATTCACTTCCTGACTAAACCACCTGGTCTCACCACACTCCAGGATACAGATTGACTGGCAGCTCCTGAGGTTGGGCTTCCTTCCGCTGGAAGGGAGTTGGCACCGTCAGCTGGTTAATGTCAGCCGCAGAGCAACGAGACCTCCATAAAATCCAGACCTCTTTGAATGCAAGAGCAGGTCAGAGGATGGGCATTCTGTGCCAAGGAATTCAAGGATTCCCCATCTATGAGGCACTGGCCAGGAGTGTGGTGGAACTTCCTTGGATGACTGCAGCTCCCACAGCTCTCTAGAAGCTCAAACCTCCTCATTGCACTATATTAAAGATCCAGTTCCTCCAGTCCCAGCACAGAATGTCCCATCTACAAGATGCATTGCAGCAACTCACCAAAGCTCCTTCAACAGCATCTTCTAAACTCACAATCTCTACCACCGAGAATGTAAGGGCAATAGGTGCAAGAAAACACCACTTGCAAGTCTGCCTCCAAATCATACATCATCCTGACTTGGAACTATATCATTTTTACTGGCCCAAATTCCCAAAAACTTTACCCCGCTGCCCACCTTGACTCATAGCATTCTTGGAGTGTAGAGGGTGGGAAAGATGGTGGGGAGGGGTGAACTGCGCCAGATAGAATAGCATTTCTAGAGACAGGTCGCCAATACTGATGGCCACATGCCAAAAAAAAACAAATGTTTTAGCTAACGGAGTAAAGCGGAAAAAGAGTTTAGAAGGAGAGATAGAGAAAATACTCACTGAATGCTGCAGGATCATTGAAGACCACAGCGAGCTGGGTCAGTGGATGGGACCTCAGTGGGCGGTGCGGTGTCAGTACGGTGGGTTCATGATGGCTTTCTGCTTTCAGTTCAAACTACTGCACCTTTTCTTTACCCCAGTCAATGTGAGCTTCCATCTCCCTCATGCTCAGTCTCAATCTCAGAAAGTATTTTTCTCTCTTTTTTACCCATTTTACACTGTAATTCTGCTGTCACATTCCAAACTACGTTCACCGCTGTCCATCCCAGTTCATGTTGTTAACCCCCCGCTTCGATATAGATATCAGATTGCTTTAGCTTTAATGAATGCATGCACTGAAAATAATCATTTTACATCCGTAAACCCTGTCTAGATTACCGCAGAACACAGAGTCAATCTTCCCTCGTGCTCCATCTATAGTTACCTGAAGACTGAATATGATTGTACAATTCAGATTGATCTTTGTATATTTGACAAAGTCCAAATGGAAATTAATTTTAATTCTGATTTGAATTATTAACCAATATCAAGTTAAAAAATATCGTCCCATTGTTTTATGCTTTCCAACAATCAGCGGCCTTGGTAAGCAAAATATCCTCTCACAGTGAATAAATAATTCCTGGTCTCTGTTTCAACTGCATTGTAAAAGTGTGCTAGTTTCTGAAAACAAGCTCTGTATTCAGTAATCTACACATCGGTGTCAATACTGAAGCAATTCCGATGAGCTTTACCTCATAATGTTGATCAGATGGGGATTGGGTCGAGTTCCTGTCTCAGCTTCACCTTTGTTTGAAATGATGAGTTGATCGAGGGCAGCATTGGGTTTGTTATGCCCTTTAGCTCATTAATTGATCCAGTCGTGAATTGCTTGAGATCGTTTCCTAAATGTGAATCGAAACTAAAGTGATTCAATTAAAAACAAAATAGATTTTCTATCCAGGAAAGAAAATGAAACTGTAAACCATTCTCCCCATTCACAAAAGCACGATGCCATTTTTGTTTGAGATGGATCTTCATGGAACTACTTCCAAACAAAGTGAGGTATTAAAGAGTTAATGTGCACTGTAGAGGGCAAGATGAACAATTGGGTTTGCAAGAACGGCAGAGAAGCAGCTCATGGGATCAAACTGTCAAAACAGATTAACTACAGGCTCCAACTTGCTGAGCCTGGCTGGGAGTGCAAGTTTAGCTGAGTATGTGATGATGATCTCTTTTGCATTAACAAATGGCGTATCCCAAAGCCATTATGCTTATGTTCTGATGGGTGAGTGTTGTAAGTAGTAAATGCAGATTTTAATAGGATGTTCTTTCTTATGCAGAAATTTCTGTAACTGCTCATTTTTGATTGAAGTGGGTGATGTGTGCTTAAGTCTAGACATTTTTGATTGAATCAGAAGATGTGTGTTTATGTCTTATTTGAAATCACATCTACCTAATGGGATTGTAAACTGTATAAAAGGGGTCAGCCTTGTTGTTTCGTGTGCTTTTTAGTAACTGACTTCCAGCACTGAGTGGAGGTTAAGTGGTAGAGGTTAGCCAGCCTACATATGTAGGACAAATAAAGACTTTGATTCTGACAATGGTTGGTCTTTGCCTTTGTATCAAGGATGGAAGAGTCTTGCGAGAAACAAACTTAACAATTGGCACTGCGAGCAGAGTTCCAACAAAGACCAATTTGTAGTGTTAAATAAAAGATTACGGCTCAAATGCCTCTACCTCATCTGTCAGTCACATCCTGTGATCTTTTGAACACACTTACACAATTTACTTCAATGGAGAGCACTGGGTGTGGATCAGAGCAATGCCGTGTGACACCCATCTCACTCATGCTTGAGGTGGTCTGCTCCATTCTCTCCTCCATTATGCTCCATGTGTTTGGAAAGTTCATAAATCGCATTGTACATTCTCTGCTGCTCCTCAGGGATTAGCTTTCTCATCAATAGCTCCAGTCCCTTTTAAAAGTTTAAACTTTATTTATTAGTCACAAGTAAGGCTTACATTAACACTGCAATGAAGTTACTGTGAAATTCCCCTTAGTCGTCACATTCCAGTGCCTGTTTGGGTCAATGCATCTAACCGGTACGTCTTTCAGACGGTGGGAGGGAACCGGAGCACCTGTAGGAAACCCACTCAGACACAGGAAAGAATATTGCAAACTCCACATACAATTTGACATAATCCTTATAGCTGATGCTAAAAAAGTTGTCTCTTTATAAGAACATAAGAAATAGGAGCAGGAGTAGGCCATCTAGCCCCTCGAGCCTGCCCCGCCATTCAATAAGATCATGGCTGATCTGTCGTGTCTCAGTTCCACATTCCCGCCCTCTCCCCATAACCCTTAATCCCCTCTCTTATCAAAAACCCATCAACCCGCGTCTTAAAAATATTTAGCGAGGTAGCCTCCACCACTTCAACGGGCAGAGAATTCCAGAGATTCACCACCCTTTGACTGAAGAAGTTCTTCCTCAACTCCGTTATAAACCGCCCCCCCCCTTTATCTTGAGGCTGTGCCCCCTAGTCCTACTGTCCTTTTTGAGCGGGAAGAGTCTCTCCACCTCTATCCTATCCATCCCATTCATCATCTTATACGTCTCAATGAGATCTCCCCTCATTCTTCTAAACTCTAACGAGTACAAGCCTAGTTTATTCAGCCTTTCCTCATAGCTCAACCCCCTCAACTCCGGTATCAGCCTAGTAAACCTCCTCTGCACTCCCTCCAAGGCCAAAAAATCCTTGCGTAAGTACGGCACCCAAAACTGCACACAGTACTCCAGCTGCGGCCTCACCAATGCCCTATACAGCCGCAGCAAGACCTCCCTACTTTTATACTGGGAAATGTCTTTTATCCACTTTTGGATAAAGTCAAGAGTGAGATTGAGCACGTTTTGCCGTAAGATCGTGAGGAATAGGAACAGGATTGGGCAACTCAGTCTGTCAAACCTGCTGTTCCATTTCATAAACTGATCCAACCAAACCCACTAAGTCCGTTTTCCTGCCTTTCCTTCATAACCCTTGATTCTGATTTAAAAACCTATCAATCTTTGAAAATGTTCAAGGACTCGATATCCACAGCTTCCTGGAGTAAAAAATTCCAAAGATTTACCACTCTTTGAGAGAAGAAATTCCTCCTCAAATCCACCTTAAATCAGCACCCGCTTATTGTCAAAGTTGGGAGGTAGGAAATTAGAATTGGGTATTTGTAAAATTGTATGTTAAAAGGTTTTTCTGTGCTTAGAAATTTAAAGTACAAGTACACTGAGAGCCCAAACTGAAACGTCAGTATTGAAAGGCCAAGCATTAGTTTTCAGCAAAACAACAAGCTTTTGAATTTAGCCAATCAATTTGAATTAGGCACTTTGAAATTTAATAGGTTTTTGATATCTATCTGATTTTTTGACAACCTACGACCAATCCTATTGTGGGAAATATTAATAAGTCATCATGGGTATAAAAGAAAGGGGCAGTGACACAAAGAGGAGAGAACAACTGCCAGAGCTCTCAGGTCTTGAAAGAAAGATACTCTCTGGCTGTCTTTGCTTCATCTGTATCTCAGAGAAAGCAGCAGTTAGATAGCAAAGGTGCCAAAGAAGGAAGAAGTTCCAGACAGAAGAATCAACAGAGAAGGCCCAGAATATTCCAGAAGACACAAAACCTGGTTATAATTCAGAGAGTGACTAAACTCTATTTTTGTCAGTGAGTGGGAGTTGTATTTATGAGAGCAGCGTACAATTAGAATCTTGTTTTATTTGGGAATCGTTAATAGTTAGAAGGGATTTATTCGGTTTGTTAATACTTTAGTTACATGATCCCTGATGCAGAATGGTAGCAGGTCCTCCCATGACCAGCCACCTCTGGTCTGGCTCTGCCCCTCAGTAACCCCCCACCCCCTTGTGCACTGCCCCCTTGGCACAGCCTGATGGGCAGTACCAGGGTGCCAGGCTGGCACTACTCCAGTGACACCCTTCCACTGCCCTGATCTTCCCTGGGCACCTCAATGGTCTCAGGTTCTACCGACAAGGCCACCATGACAGGTTCACATCACTGGCGACCAGCTGTGATTCTCCTTGCAAGTTCATATAGAGAAGTGAGCCTGGATGATGATGTCGCAGGGTCATTAAATCTATGTAAAACAGCTTTTAAATATATTTCAATAAATTAGTCTGCCTCATTCCGGAAATGGACAGGAGGCTGATTGCGCCAGATATCCGATGCCGATAAAATTGTGAGAAATTGATTTCTTGACTCTCTTGTGATCTTACCAGCTCACCCCACCCATCAGCTGGTGGGGTACAATGATAGGATCACCCCCCAAACTGTTCTAATTTTTCTCATATGACGTTCCCTCCATAGTCAGGAGCATCATGGTAAACCTCTTCTGTACTGTCTCCAATGATAATGTAGATTTCCTCAAATTAGGGGACCAAAACTGTAAACAACACTCTAAACATGGCATCACAAATATCTTCTACAGTTGTAGCAACATCAATGGACTTCAACGCGGATAAATGTGTAGTTGTCCATTTTGGCAGAACCAACGGGATGAACGAGTACACTATCAAGGGCAGAAGTCTGAGTAGTGTTGAAGAGCAGAAGGGTCCACAGGACTCTTAAATCGGTCTCGCAGGTGGAAGAGGTGGTCAAGAAGGCGTATGGTGTACTGGCCTTCATTCATCGAGGGATTGAGTTTAGGAGTCGGGAGGTAATGCTGCAACTTTATAAGACCCTTGTCAGGCCTCATTTAGAGTATTGTGCGCAGTTCTGGTCGCCTCACTATAGGAAAGATGTAGAAGCTATTGAGAGGGTACAGAGGAGATTTACAAGGATGTTGCCTGGACTGGGAGGCATGCCTTATGAAGTTAGGTTGAGGGAGCTGGGACTCTTTTCCCTGGAGAGACGAAGGTTGAGAGGCGACCTGATAGAGGTTTACAAAATGTTGAGAGGAATAGATAGGGTGGATTCTCAGAGGCTATTTCCCCGGGTTGAAATGGTTGCTACGAGAGGACACAGATTTAAGGTGCAGGGAGGGAAGTTCAGAAGTGATGTTAGGGGTAAGTTTTTCACTCAGAGGGTGGTGAGTGAATGGAATCGGCTGCCGTCAGTGGTGGTGGAGGCGAACTCGCTGGGGTCTTTTAAAAGACTTCTGGATGAGTATATGGGGTTTAATGAGATTGAGGGTTATAGATAGGTCTGTAGGTTGGTAGGTGTTGATGTGATCGGTGCAACTCGTGGGCCGAAGGGCCTGTTTGTGCTGTAGTGTTCTATGTTCTAACATCACTTGTATACTTCAACCCCCCTGAGGTAAAAGCCAGGGTTCTGTTTGCCTTCCTGTAATGTATTGAAAGTGGTTGTATTTCTTCCAGCATAACATCACGTGATCTTTAGTTTTCTGGACAAAAAGATGAAATATTCACTGAATTCTTCTTCTAATATCATGCATATATTGTATATATATATATCCAATTTTTTAAAAAAGAGGCAAAATACTTAGATTGCTCTTCATTATCTCAGTGAGACAAACTTTAGCTGGTTTTACAAAATGATGATAGCTTGAGAATTTTGTCCTGAGTTAAAGTACACTAATCTCAATTGGCTAATTTGTTCCTCATATTACAATATATTGTGTAAAATAGGAGAAATGTTACAGTAAATGTCTTAAAAGATCACAACCACAGAATGTCAACACCTCTTCTATTCTAGTTTAGTGTGGTGCAGTTATAAATCTCTGGATTCCAAAAATACCACTTGTATTAACATATTATGAAGGACTGAGGAGTTTAATTAATAGCCTGTATAGAAAAGTTATTTATGTTGCACTCATTAAATACAAATTCCAATACTGTTTTTCCTTGCATGTTAACTGCGCCCATGTAATTTCTTGCTTACAATTAGTAGAATTGATATATTTGAATTGTAATATCAGATACATTACAATTGTTTGTAGCATAATTTTGAGGTAACTGGGCTCATTAACCTACATCCACGGTATCCAATCTGCTTATTCATTTCCTTCAAATGACTACTGTTCTACCCAGCAGGATATTTCATAACTTCTATCTTGGGCAAAAAGACTTCCTCATGCGCAAATATGTAGGTGAAATAAACTGTTTTAATGACAAAATCAGAGAGATTCATGGGCTTTTGTGGCTCTTCCATCTTGGATTTGAATGAGCAACATCTTTTTAATAAAGCTGCATCATGTTTAACTACAACCCACTTCATTTCATTCCTTTTGTGCTGACCATTGGTCCATTTGTAATAATCTCAATTACTACGCTAGCTTCTTTAGGTTTCATGAACAAGGGCTGCCAAGTCCCTTTTGAGCTATAGCTTTCTGCAGTTGCTTCTCATTTTAAATAATAACCACCTTCAAATTCTTTCTTCCAAAATGAACACTCTCACATTTTCCCCCATTGAATTCCATTTGCCAATTTTCTGTCCTCTCTCATAACCTGTCAATATCTTTCCGTAAAATATTTATATCCTCCTTACAATCTGCCTTCTCACCCACCTTTGTATCATTGGCAAATTTGGCAACAGTATATTATGTTCCTTTCTCCAAATCATGAACGTGGACTGTGAAGAGCTGTGGTCCCGGCACTGATCATTATGGTACTCCACTGGTTACTGCCCTCCAACCTGAGAAAGATCCTCTTACCATTACTGACTGTTCCCTGTTATTTAGCCAATCCTTTATCCATGCCAGAGTATTGCCTCCAATAGCATGAGCTTCTATCTTGTGTAGGATCCTTTTTTTGTGGCACCTTATCAAATGAAAATCCAAATATACAACATCAACTGGTTCCCCTCTATCTACACTGGTTGTTACCTCCTCAAAGAACTCTACTAAATTTGTCAGACATGATTTCCCTCCATGAAATCATACCGTCTCTGCTTGACTAGACTACAACTTTCCAAATGCATTGCTATTCATTGTACATATATTATTTCTAATATTTTTCCAATAACTGAAATGAGACTAACTGGCCTGTAGTTTCCTGCATTTCACTTCTTTTCCTTTTTTGAAGAGTGATACCACATTGGCAGCTTTCCAATCCATTGGCACAGTTCCAGGACCCTAGGATTTTCGAAAACCATAGGGATTAACTCTCCATAGAACATAGAACATTACAGCGCAGTACAGGTCCTTCGGCCCTCGATGTTGCGCCGACCTGTGAAGCCAATCTAAAGCCATCTAACCTACACGATTCCAATATCATCCATATGTTTATCCAATGACCATTTAAATGCCCAGTAACTATGCCAACAAAGTGGTTTTCTGGAATGGTCACAGGATGGAAGCTTAACAATTCGATTAAGATCAAAGACTTGTCTCAATAAAAAATAATATCAGGGGAGCTTGAGAACCTCCCTTTGGCATCAGTGGGTGGAAGTCTTGTCAACTTTACAAAAAGTACAGTTTGTGTCAATTTAGATGCAAATAGTAGCTTTAGGCAGTTCCTTCAGAGAATGAACGCAGACTCTTAACCATTTCTGTAACATCATCCCCTCAATATTTTTTTAACAGGTTCGCTTTTGGAATTGCTTTTGCACCAGAGATATTCTGAAGAACAATGGGTGGAATCTTGAGCTCAGGCTCTCTTTCTGTGCGGGAACAGTGGCGCATGCTCAAAATCCAGAGAGTTTTGAAAAGCTTGATTCTTGCTGGCGAGATTCGCAATGTTGCAGTAGTCCCGTAGACAGAACACACTGTGGAACTTTGTGAACTTCATTTTAACATTGCGTAGAGCAATCGAGCTGGATATTGAGCCCGCTCCGAACAATCAGCTGGCGCCAACGTAACATCGCACCAGTGCCATTTACAACAGCTCTACATGAGTGTGAACCTGGCACCTTCGCCTCCAAGGAGGATATCAGAGGTGAGTGATTAGGCAGCCATTTCTCCTCAGCCTGTCCAGCACTCAAGCAGGGAGGACCCTGAGCTCACAGATAAGTATAGCTCAGGTCCGGGAGTGGGGACCATTCTTGCCATACGGTGGGGCGGATGAGGGGAAATGGGTGGGTCAGATGCCATGAGAAAATGGAGGCTCAGCCCTATTCATCCTTGTGCCTTACTTAAGAAATAATGTGGATATGTGGGCAACCGGGCACCAATTATTGGCTGCCATTGTCAACAGGGTTTCCCACTGAACGCACCTCCCCCACCTACCATCTTTGGGAAATGCTTGGCAGGAGTGTGCCAGCGGCAGGAACATGAGATCCCACTGGCATGAACGGGAGAAAAATTTCAGAATATGGGTCATGGGTTGGGATGTGTTCACGTCAGGCTGTCGGGGGTGGTGGGGGAGGCGGGAGTCTGGGGTGTCAGGCCAGGTCTGCCAGGGTGATCGGATACCAGGTCCAAGTGATGTGTGGGGCTATCGTGCAGGCCACTGAGGCAGTGTTGGGGTATGAGGAATACATATAGGGGACAAAGGGGAAAGTCATGTTGGGTTCTGGGATTGGGGTGAGGGTTGGGTGGGCAGGAGAAACCAATGACTATTGGTCTGGGTGTTTAGAATTGTTTCCCGGAGGTTTTAAATCTTACTTGGTAACTATTAGTGTACTTCTCACAAAGCCATCTAAAGTTTATGACTATTTTTAGATGGTTCCCAGTGCAGGACAATTACCCAGAGGTAGTTAACGCTTCTGGTCAATTGCCATGCAATGCTTTTCTGGGAAGTTCCAAGTGGGATACTCCAGTGTGTCATTTTGTGGTACCCCTCGAATCTGTGGAACTCAGATGTTACGGTCCTATCAATGCAAAATCCTGTCCTTGGAAAATGTACCAGCAACTTTGCAATGATTGACAAGTAAGGCATTTGAAGGATTGTGCCTCTGTGTGGTATATCGTCTTCATTTGTTGTGTTCGGCTAAACTTGGGAGCAACATTTGCATTGCTTGATCAGTGGAAAGAGCCAATTTGATCATAAATGTGACAAAAGTGAACTTGCCAAAACAGAGTTAAATTATATGGGCCAAAGTGTGGAACAAGGACAAGAGAAGCAAGGCTATCTTTGGCCGCCTTGTGCCTAAAATGAGAAATGTTTGTGGTATAGAGTCAACCTTTGCCATATTGTTCCCATGAAATTGGGAATGGGGAACATACTTTTGAATAGGATTCCATTTGCTAGGATACAGCCATGGGCAGCATTGGTTTGGGTAGCACTGGTGCAGTACATATACAGCAACAGTTGAGGGAGTCTCCGAGCATTACATCAGTGAAGACTGTCCGGCTGTTCAGTTCGATGTCCCATCCCCCCATTCTGTGTTCCTGACATCCCCAGTCATATTTTTAAAGGGAGGCCCTCCACTATTTGAGGTGGGAATTGTTGATTCCCGATGGATGAAGAAACTGTGGATAACCAAACATTATTCACATAATGGGTGATGCAGTTGACAGAGCACAATGCCCAAGTAAATAAGACCCAGTCAAATTCCATTGCTCAGTTGAGGAGATAAATGAGACTTTTAGCAAAATACCTAAAGATGTATAAAGAGCTTCAGAGCTTTCCCTTTGTTATTGTCCAGGATGGGCAGCGAGGTTGTATGTTGATTCCTGCTTTTGTTAAATGTGATATGTCCTCACAATGAGAGGTGTGTGATTCCACAAAGTTGAGGGACCTGTAATTTCTGGTAACTACAGCCAACTTGCGATTCATGGGACCTGTAGTAACCATCCTTTCATTCAACAAGGCTTTTTATGAAATGAGCAATGGAGTAAGGTTTTATTTCAGCGGTTTATGATCTCTTTCGTTACTTAGGGATACAATACAAGTTTTAGCTAGATTATAACCTGGATATTTTAAGAGTGCGGACATCTTTCTGTCGCAATGTACCACTCCATTAAAGAGTGTATGGAAGTGGGTTTCCAGATTTAGATACATAAGACTGTATGAAACAGTCCAATTTCTAAATGAAATGCAGGTTTATTAAATAACCAAAGATGCAATTAACTTTTCATGGAAATTTAATTGCAACATCAACAGTTCTAGTAAAGGCAAGTATATTCTTGCTTCTAATAGAGATTACAGACCTTTTTAATGTTACAGGAAGAGATTTGAGCTATCCATCGATATTTAAATTAGCATTTAACTTAAGTCTTGAGCAGAGAGTTTAGCAAGATGCCTCCATTCCAATCAAGGGGAGAGCTATCATCGCTACATTGCGGCAGTATGCATTTACCTTGAGAGATGTGTGAATGAATCAAATGGCTGTGTTGTCATGTTGTCAACCCCTCCCACGCGCCCCCCAATCCCCCACTCCCCCAATCATAAGTTCTCTGTCCTGATTTGCTACCCTAATTATCACACTAACTGTGGCGGATCCCTCCCAAGGAATTGGCGTGCAGACCATGCTTTTCACCTGACTGTGTATAAGACTGTTGTCCTTGGGTGGCTGAACCTGTGGTATGTCCTGGTACATGAATCACCTGACAATCGCCTCTGTCTGCTGATGGAGAATGCCTTCTCAAAGTGATCCATGTTTCCTCTGTGATTAGTAAAACCTGCCTGTTCCCAGGACACCCAATCCTGGTTGCAACTCCCGTTGCAATGGTCACCATCAGTACAAATTAACTTGGCTTTTAATAGGGTCTGCTTGTTCTAAAGCACACCGTAACACTGCTGCTTTAGCGTACTGTGTTCTCTGCTGACCAACAGGTACGGCTACTAATTCCTACAGATAAAAAGAAGAAAGAATACCTCCTGTATATGTTGTTTAGGTATATGAACTAAGATTTATGGGGTTCACTTGTTTGCAATAACCCCTCCAAATGTAAATTTATATAAGGTTCTAGAGGCTTAGCCATTTGGAAAGACAAACACTTTAAATTATGAATTCAGAAACTTTATTAACGATTATGAAGGTAACAAGTCAGAAAGATAAAATGCAAAGTATCAATTAACAGTAATTAGCAGTAATTATGAGAAGAAAACTTAACTTGAACAATTGAAGAGATTTCAGCAACTTCAGTGACAACATCAGAAACAGCTCTCAGCATATTGCTCTCTTCCCAGCTCTCCTCTTCTCTGCCTCTGTCGCTGCCTCTCTCTCCTCTGTGCTATATACATCTTTCTCTTTACAGCTCTCGCTCCATCTTTCTCTGACTGACTGCCTCTGCCTTCCCTTCCTTTCTGACCACCCTTACCCAAAGGGTAAGGAGATTCAGAGGGGATTTGAGAAAATCATCTTCACTCAGAGGGTGGTGGGGATCTGGAATGCACTGTCTGGGCAGGTAATGGAGGCCGGGAAGCTTACAACTTTTAAAAAAATGTTTGTATTAGCTCACAAAATATAACATTCAAGAACATTGGACAAGTGCAGGAGAATGTGATTAGCGCACCTTTAGTCATTGGCGATGCAGATTAGATGGGCCAAAGGGCATTTTTTCTGTGCTGTATGACTATGGGCAGAATTTTCCTCTCCCACCCGCCCTGGAAATGGTAGCGGGTGGGGGTGGACCGTGTGAAGGTCCGTTGACCTGGGGCGGGAATCTTTGGCCTTGGAGTGAGTGCTGCCGGAAAATCCCACCCTACGACTCCACTGCAAATAAAAAATGTAGGCGCATTCAATCTAAGTGAGGTGGCAACCCAGACTCTAGGCTGGTTTATTGCCAAGAACACCTCAGGAAGAAGATAAATGTCAACAAGTTGTTGTTTAGACCATGTAAAGCCTCCTGAAGTGAACTGATTAATCAGGCTCCCCAAATCTTGCCAATAGACTCTAAAAATGCAGGATTGAAGACAGTGCAATCAGGGCCTTTATCAAGCGGATCTGTAACTTGCCACAATGGGTAGAGTGGCTGGAGCATAAGGGAATGCAAAGGGCACTGGCTGGGTGCCAGATCCTCAATCCGTAGAGTCTAATGTATCAGAAAGCTTATTGTTAAGTTGTTCCTGAGCTGTAAGCATGTTAATGGAGGACTCTGTTGTAGGGTTATCTGCTTTCCCTGTCTCCTCAGCTGGTATGGTGGAGTGCTTGCAGACATGATGTTCACCATCTATATTTGGCATCAGTTTATAACTATCTCCCAGTTCTCTAGGTTACATTAGAATTGGATGGAGATGATTTTAAATTGACCCACCCTGCTGGAAACTGGGTTAAACTGCTCACCCAAAGTGGGCGGGGTCCTCATTAGCATACACGAACTGACCTCCAGTGACATCGTTGGGCTCCGACTGCGCTGCCAACTCTGTCCTGATCCCCGGGCCCAGAATCTACAGAAATCAGCCAGTTTCCAAATCCCCTCACCCAAAATCCACCTGGAGTTAAAATCAGGCCCATGTTAATTTTCTTACTGCTTTAAACAAGTTTGTGTAATTCATAAAGAATTATTGTGACCTGTCCAATAAGATCAATTGTCTTGAATTCCCCAAATTCTTAGGTAATATGGTCCTTTTCACACTCAGTAAAAGCTCGATGGGTTAGGAAATAAATGCTATTTGTTTAGTTGACCGATATGGTTAATGCACCTGAATGAAACAGAGGGATTTTTAATAATTACAATAAATGATTATTTGAAAGTTAAACACATGAACAAATACTCATTGGAACGAAGGAGCCATTAAAATATAAATGAAAATGTAGCTACCTAAACCTGTTTATAAGTCAGGGCCTTCAGTGCACTTCCCAAACTAGGTTTAGCTTTAGTTGGTACACTTGTCGTCGGCCTCTAAGGCGCAATTCACAAACAGCACTTACATAATCTTCATTATCAGGATCAAAATGCTTTTCAAACAACTCTCAGTCTACAGCCTTTCTCCACCCAATTGGCGCAGGAATCCATGAACTCGAAGGGCCTCACTGTCTCTCGGATTCTGGCGAAGGCGTCTTGCTGCTATTGCCTCCAGGTTTTCTCGACACCTTTTCTGTTCAGTTGAGTTATAATTGACTTTCATTCCTTCCAGAAAATGGTCAATGGCGTTCGATTCTGATCTAATGTGATTGAGTTCAAATAACCCAGCCTGTAAACATATTGCCTGCTTATTCTCTGGACGTATACCCTCCAGTGTCAGGAGATGGTTGTAGATCTCCTTTGCTTTGTGATATTCTTTATTTAATGAGCAGATTCCTGCTAAATCCAGGCGCGGTTTGATAGATGTTAATGGTCGCTTTTCAGAAGCTTTTTGAAAATGAAACTTGCATAGTTCGATCAGTTCAGCTCTTTGTTGAGGAGCATCATTGCGAGTTCCTTTGCTGCCTGAAGAATTCATCAGTTTATACAATTTGGTTCTGTAACACGCACCTATTTGATGGTGTAAGAAAGTAGAGTTTGGGGTAATTTCTAATCCTTTCTTCAACAGTTCCACAGCTTTTTCCACATCTCCTTTTGTTCTGTAGAACTTTGCTGCATAACGAAGCACATATGGAAGGTCAGGGGATTTCTGCAATGCTTCTTCAATGAATTTCAGTGCTTCTTCCTTCTGATTGAACTGTTGTAGTTTTAGAGCCAGCAGCACCATGGCTTCAGTGTGATCTGGATCAAGCTCCAGCACACGTCTCAACTGCTTCATTGCTTCACTGGGCCCATGACTCTCTGGGGTACCAGAAAACCATTCCAGACGAAACAGAACAGTCGCGTATCCAACAATGTATTCTGTGTTATCTGGATCTTCCTTCAGAGCCTTTATAAAACACTCCATTGCGTCTTCATAATATCGAGCAGTAGAGCTCAGCAGAGCCCAACCCTTCTCCCCGTACACTTCAGGTATCATTGCTGTATACCGAGAGGCATCAGGGAATTGTTGACAGATCCTCTCCAGTTTGTCGAGGTAGGACTGAGCCTCTGTCAGTTGTCCCATGTGATAATTGACCCAGGCACGGTTTCCATAGGTGACAATGATTCTTTTTTCAAATTCATCTTCATGATTCTCCCTCAGAATCTTTTCAGCTTCCTGTAAGTTTTGAATCGCCTCCTCACAGTTTCCTTGCAGACAGTTTACAAAAGCGAGTTGGTTATAAGATGTGGCTTGATATTTCACATTGAGCTGTATTGAATCTTCTAATCTTTGCTTCATATCGTCCAAGTCAATGTTTTCTTTCTGTGGCGCCCAGGTGAAGTGACATTGAAGCCAATCGAGCTTCACTTTCACCAAATCCTCCTGCCTGTTACTGTAAGGGGAGAAAAAACCAACTTTTGCTTACTCATGATCCATTGATGGTGGCTGTTGTATTAGATCCTGGCCTGTTAGTCACTGCTCAGTTGCTCCACAATCCCTTCCACTCACAATGATATGAACAACAATGCCTGTTGCATTTGCCCAGTGCATCTCCCTGCTATTCTTGCATCCTACTCTGCAATAGGAGCACGCTCACTACATTGTGAATGCTAATTCTAAAACACAAATCCTTTCAACCCCAGTCAGATAGGGAGCTGCTTGTTGATGGCTAAAGACCAGGAAGCCTGTTTTGCAGTTAAGGGTGAGGGGGCGGTTGGGTTTTTGTGTTGGGTGGTGGAGAATGGTTGCTCTCAGACAGGGGAGAGATTCAGGCCAAGATGCTTTATTATCACTATTTTTTCTCTATCCATAGAACCATAGAACCCTACAGTGCAGAAGGAGGCCCTTCGGCCCACCGAGTCTGCACCGAACACAATCCCACCCAGGCTCTACCCCCTATCCCTACATATTATACCCACTAATCCCTCTAACCTATGCATCCCTGGACACTAAGGGGCAATTTCTTGGCTTGGCCAATCAACCTAATCCGCACATCTTTGGACTGTAGGAGGAAACCGGAGTACCTGGAGGAAACCCACGCAGACACGAGGAGAACGTGCAAACTCCACACAGACAGTGACCCATTGTTACCTTGGGTGGATAATCTTAAATGTTCGCAGAAAACTTGGGCCACTTCGTACACAAATCAGATATTTTCTTGCCAGCCTTTATTCACTGTGTACTGTAACCCTGAGCTCTATTGCCTTTGCCTTCTGAATAATATTCGATTTGGCAAACGGCAGGGTCTGTTTAAATGAGATGTAACTTGGTACATTTCATGACATTAATTTAGTTTATATGACAAATGGGGATTAAAAATAATTTCAGCATAATTCACAATAAATTGACCTACAGAGCAGAGGGAGGCCATTCAGTCCATCGAGTCTGCACTGACCACAATCCCACCCCGACCCTATCCCCATACATTTCCCCTAGCTAGTCCCACTGACACTCAGGGTCAATTTAACACGGCCAATCCACCTAACCTGCACATCTTTGGACTGTAGGAGGAAGCCGGAGTGCCCGGAGGAAACCCAAGCAGACATGGGGAGAATGTGCAAACTCAGTGACCCAAGCTGGGAATCGAACCTGGGTCCCTGATACTGAGGCAGCAGTGCTAGCCACTGTGCCACCATGCCATGATCTGGGAAGGAATATCAGTAGAACTTCATTGATTTTTATTCCAGATTGGAATTTGTGAACATTTCACTGGTAGATTTGCTGAGATTGAATGATCTCTTACTAATTTTTCTGGAATGACACTACTTCTGGTATAAAGGGTAAGAAATCCAATATTTCCTTATGATGAATATTAATCATTAGTTTAATCGATACTGATGCATCTTTTTTAAAAAATCATTTTTATTGAAACAAAATATTCAATTTGTGGAAAATTGAAAAGTTAAAAATTTCTAACTCGTTATTTAGATTGCAATTTACACTGTTGAACGCCAACACAATTTTTTGATAGGTGTTGCTCGTTATTCGTTCAACAAATCTGCTTCAGAACACATGGGCTTTCAGTCGGAATTTCTATCCATGCGCTCTGAAGAGTTGAATTTTGATCAAGGTCGCTCTCCCCAGTGAGAATTCTCAGTTTGAGTTGTGTCATCTCCTCATGGTGGCGTCCTGGGCCCCAAAACACATTCATCTGTTTCATCAATCACCTTCCTTCCATCACAAAAGTCACAAGTGGGATTTTTGCTGATTATTGCACAGTGCTTGGTTATATTTCCAACTCCTCAGTTTGTGAAACAATCTGTGTCCATGAACCAGCTAACATTTGGGTTTGGGCTGACAGGTGGCAAATAATATTCATGCCACACGGGTGCCAAGCAATGACCATCTCCAACGGACTCTAATCATCAGATTGCATTGACCGGAAAGCTAACTGCACCAGCCAAATAAATACTGGGGCAATTTGATGCACCCATAGCCCACCAGACATGCTTTTGTGGGTATTGCACATATGACAGGAGGCTGGCTAGCCCAGCACCACTTTGCCCACCCCAAACTGTTCTCCATAATACAAATGGGTGGTAAGGCCCCCACTAGGCCACCTGCCTAAAGGCCTTTAGAGGACCCTAAGTGACCATTAATGGGACTTACTTTGCCTCCACTGCCAGACTGCACTGAGCATTAGAATGGAGATGAAAGTGGGAAGCCTGCTTTATTAGCAGCTATGGGTAAAAAAAACAGGAAGAGGGTTGAGTACCTCCTGTCAGGGGTGGGATGCTGGAGGGTGCCCTAAATGCCTCAGGGGCATGCCCACAAGAAGCTAACAATTCTCTGACTAACTCCCAAAAGCTGATTGCCTCCCACCCCTCCCCAGCATACCTGTTCACTCCCTAGTAAAATATCCTGGACTCGCTCCATTCTGGAAGACAAATGAGCTGGCAACTCTTCAAAGATCGGACGTCCAGTTTTCACATTGAGGCAACATCCAGTGTAATAGCCTTTTAAAAACTTCTCCAAACAACTTTTTCTACAAAGGGGAGAAGGGGTGCCTGGGGTGGGGGGTGTGGGGTGGGGGAGGGAGGGAGGTGTGGAGGAGACCAATACAGTGCCGCTAAAGTCCAGGTCATTTTGATTACAAAAGCAAGTGAGAGGATCGGAATTCTGTGATTCCCTAAAGCCTGTCCATTTACAAGACGCTGGTCGGGATTATGACGGGATACTGTCGTGGTTCCCCAAGACGACAACTTATTTAACCCGATTAAAACAGAGAGTCTGAGTTGTAATCTTCCAAGCAATAGACTTTATTTCCCAGTACAAGAGAAATACAGCCGGGAGGTCCGGAACACTCCACAGAGCCCTCGGCTTACAGTCTTTTTATGCACATTTCAGCTCCATATCTCAAGATTCTTATCTTGTCTTTACAATGCGACCTCGTTTAGCCACCATTGTTTCTGTACTGACCCCTTATTTACCTTGCTTGAGATTGGTCACCCATTGTTACATCTCTTTTCCTCTCGAAACCATGGTAGTTACATCCTTTGCCCTTATCTTTACGACTCTGCTTGTACAACAACAGTGGTTTAGCTGACTTAGGCCAAATGTGAAGAAAAACATGCTCACTTTATTCTTTCCTGCTTGTTACGATCATATATTAAGCTGGACAGCTGTATAGTACCCATTGTCTCCCCAAGTGACTGCTATTTGCATTTGCTAATAAGTAACTGCTATACTGCTTCTCGGGGTCTCCTGCTTTGATCACATTTGCTACACTTGATTATATTAGGTTACTTACTTATCAACTATACTTGATTACCCATCCCAATTCTACTTACCCATCCTAATTCTACTTCAAGGAAGACACTCTAATACTATCTGTGATTCCATACTTCATATCCAGTTTAGGTACAATTATTCAGTACAAATTCTCTGAGTACAAACCTGCTTACATACTGAGTACAAATTTCCTTACATATCCCCCCTTTGAGACTATCCCCTAGTCTCATCCCAATTACCAAGGCCAGCTCAGATAGTCCCCCTTGTTTGACCCTGTTCACATGCACATATTTAATCACACTTGTAGGCAACGTGGGGGAGCCAAGTACTTTGGTCAGGGATCAATGTCCCCATTCTAGTCTTATCATGGCTTGTCTAGCAAAAGTCCTGATTTTTAGTTTGCTCCCCCAGATTGCCTGCTCCTAACAGTCATCAGCCAAAAACCTTCCCACCCTTGTCTAGGGAAGGGAAAAAGACTGATTCCTGTGTACAGACTAAGTCTCTTGGTCTCCGTAGGCATCGGTGAGGTTGTAGAACGATCCTCCACTAGTGCAGCTATTTCGCAAACTGACAGGTTTCAATTTCAACCAGGGTCATTGTGAATTCATCCAGCGGGGACAGTTCAATGTTTCCCCATTCCTTAGTTGTCCCTCCCAAACGTGGGTTGCTTGTCACTTGTGTCACCATTTGTCGCACTGCCAATCTAGCAAGGAGAGATCTCAGGACAGGTAAAAAACAGCAAAATATTAATCCCAGGATGGTTATTGTCATGGCTGTCACAACTCCAGCTTTAGCAAACCAGGCCCCCCATCTTCCTAACATATTGTCCAGCCAATTCCATACCCCATTGTGACTGTGGCTACCTTTTCGTATGCCCACCAAGCTGCTGCCAGACCTTGATAGCAAGGAGGATACCCCATTGCTACGTCGTCTAGCTTGGTGCTGTAATATGCTACAACCTGCCTTCGTCTGCCCTTGCAATTCTCCTGCATTAACACTGCTGTAGCAAACCCTGCTTCTCTGTTACTCACAAATAAGTCAAAAGGTTTGTCATAGGTTGGTAAAGCCAATGCTGGTGCCTGTGCCATTTCTTTCTTTATATTCTCAAATGCGTCTGAAGCATCTTTATCCCATTTTAGTTTAGCTTTTAATTCTTCACATCCCGCCTCCTTTTCCCATTTCTCCTGTATCTCGGGTTTCTGTTCTTCATCAAATATCATTGTGCTGTGTAGTTCTGTCCTTGGCCATTCGGCCTGTGGAACCCAAGTATCTATCAGCTCCCCCCAAACTTCCCATACCTGGTTTTTTAACTTGCTCCTCTATGTCTCCCAACCAGTACACATTAACCCCTTCCTTTCCTGGTACTCCGAGTAAATACACTCCCATCAAATCAATTCCTTGTTCTGTACATTCTAATTTTAGTCCTAAACCTAGGATTGCATCTCTTCCTAATAAATTTAATGGCGTTCTATCACACACTAATATAGGTACATGAGTAGTTTTGCTTCCAATGGTGACAGGTACCGGCGTTGTCATCTGAGTTAACGTTACTTTCCCCGAGAACCCCACAGTTTTCACAAACTGGTTTGATAATGGTAGGTGATTCGCATATTTTGTTTGTATGCACGTACACGTGGCGCCGGTGTCTATCATCATGGGGACCTCAACCCCTCCTACTCTAACACTAATTATGGGTTCCTGATCTGCTGTATCTGTTATTTGTACGTACTGTCCTGCCATTTCAGGGTTCTCAGGGCCCCCCTATAGGGA
Source organism: Carcharhinus amblyrhynchos (assembly GCF_965287045.1). NCBI lineage: Eukaryota > Metazoa > Chordata > Chondrichthyes > Carcharhiniformes > Carcharhinidae > Carcharhinus > Carcharhinus amblyrhynchos. The sequence continues at coordinate 13,544,607 of NC_137340.1, read as the reverse complement.
GCTCTGAAAATTCACAGGTCCCTGCAGTACAGGGGTGTTATTCAACGGCATTTGCGCCATTTGCTGGCCTATCTGCTGCTGGTTTTCTCCCTGCCTGTAAGAGTTCTGTGGGCAATTTCTTTTTATATGTCCTGCTTCCCCGCACCCCCAGCATACGCCTGGAGGGCCAGGCGGCAGTCCCTGCCTTAGAAGCTGCTGATTTCCCTGTCCCTGTCCTCTCTGATTCTGATAGGGTGGCCTACCACCTCCTTGTCCTTTCCCATTTCTATTCCAGTCAGTCTGATTTTGTGGAGCATAAGGGTTTTGATAATTTAAGCCATAGCCTCCTGGGTTCATGGACAGCGGGAAGGCAGAAATGTTGTAGGTTATGATGGGCTGGCCTCCATCTCCGTTTCTCCCTAGCATCGGTGCAGGTATTTCCTCTGTCTTTTGGTTCACCACCATCAGTGCTATTTTCTTGAGTGTGGGGTCTTCTTTCACTTTCAGCTTTTCCTTACTTTTAATTTCTTCCAGCTGGGCTTGCAGGAGTTTGCGTTGTATCTCCTTCAACTGTTTGTCTGCATTTTTTCCTCCCTGCGGTGTCTCTCCACTGCATGGGCAACATAGTCCACAAACTCTCGGTAGTTTTTCGAATCCAGGCCCACCACTTCTTCCAGTCTTGCCTTAGCTGAAGTCGGCAGGCCTTCTAGGATTGCGGCTCGGAACATGGAGTTGGTCAGCGGGTCTGTTAGAATGTCCCTCTCCGTGTCCCTTCTCCACCTTCTTAATTGGTTTTCTATGTACACGGCCGCATTCTCTTCCTCACCCAACGGTTCCCCTCTCAGAGTTTTTATATCCATCCGATTGGGGTACATATCCCTTAGTGCTTGCCAAATGTCGTGGCGGTATGGATCCATTAGTGTCCCATCCACATCCGGGTCATAGGCTGCAGTCGGGATGCCAGCACGTCTCATTACTTCAGCCATTTGGTCCATTCCCAGCACTTTTGTCAGGAGAGCTTTGATGTCACCCAGCGCCATCCTCTTTCCCATCATTCCAGCCTCCAGCTGTCCAATCCACCTTCCAGCTCCGTCCAAAATATTGGGTAATTCGTTAATCAAGTTAGGCAAATCCTGACCTGACCAAGGGATATACTGCAGTCTGCCACCCTTCAGAATCACCGGGAACACCCCTTTCTCCCTTCGATCCACTGCTGGATATTTTACAGGTTGGTGTCTTTTCCGCATTGATTTTCTTCGTCCCCCTAACACTGACTGTCTCTCCTCCTCTTCACTACTTTCTTCTGTCCCTCCTTCCATCCCTTCCTCTATTCTTTCTCTCTCTGGGTGCTTCCATGTCCAGGCTTTCCCAAACTTTCGTCTGTCACCCCCTCTTTGTACTTCCCAGCATTTTTCCTCTGTGCTGCTTTCTGTCTCTTTTTCCTCTTTCCTCCCTCGGACTCTCTTTCCTTCTATCTTTTCTTGTGGTATCTCACTTTCACATTCGTGGAGATCCTCTCCCATTTTCTGCTCGCATTCTTTCCTGGCCCCAGTCCCTTCTCTTTCGTGCCTCTTGTCTCCTTCTCCTTCTGTTATCTTTTTTGCCCATTCAAAAAATCTACCACGTTCACTTCTGCCTCTAACTGCCTCCTCCTTTGAATTAACCCATCCAGGTTTTCTTCCATCCTCTTAGTCTCTTTCTCAATACCTTGTCTCCTTTCTTCCTCCTTCTGTGCCCACTGTTCTTTTGTCATTTGCTTCACGTCAAACTCTCCCTCAAAATTCATTGTGCCTGATATAACTGGGTACAGTCCTACGGGATTTGACCCTTCCAGGTATGGGGGTGGGGCTACGTTTGGGTCCTCCAGTTCCTTCTTCTCCTGAGTCTGGACTGGCATTAGCATCCTACCCCTCCCCCATGCCCTTCTTCTCTCTCTCCCTTCTTCTTCGAACAACGCCAATATCTCTAACTCCTTTTCTCGCTTCTCCCTTCTTTTGCTCGATCTATCCTTGATTTTATAGTTCTCTATCATTCCCTTCTGATCCTCACACCTCTCTATGCACCATGTGCCTTCCTCCGGCCACTGTGTATTTGTCTTACTTGTTCTTTTAGCCCACTTTTTAGAGATATGTGCTATATCCCCTCTGAGGGCTGGGAACTTGTCCCCTAGTATTTCCACTGGTGTTTTAGCTTTGTTTGCCATTATTTGTACTCTCGTCTCGCTGCCGTGATCTTTATTGCTTAATTCGTCAGAGTTTGGTATTATAGTTATTATCACTCGATGTACTGTTTTTCCAGGCTCGGTCCCCCGTTCACTTTTCCCCTGTGATTCCCCTGCCAGTATTTGTAGCTCTAACCGGGGTTCCGATATCCACTTCCCCGTAGCCCCCTGCCCCGGCACTATCTTTCTTTACTCCGGCGATCTCTCAGACAGATTCTTTCTTACTCTCATCTGAACATCACATCCCAGGCATCCTTTTCTAGCCTTTACACTCACTTCAAACTTCTGAGCTTCGCATAGGGGGCTACCCCTCTTAACAACTGGTCTAAGGCTGGGTGTAAAGACAGACACCTCCTTATTTGCACGTGCTCAGCTCAGACCTCTCACACACTCTCACACTCTTTCATCACAGATGAGCACCTACTGTACTTTGATTCACTCCCTTAAATTCGGTAATCTATTCCGGAGCTCCGGTTGTGGCCATTCAACCGGACCCGTAAACAGATCCCAGGTTGCAGCACCAATTCTTGTAGGTAAAGATACCTCTGAGACTAATTGTGAGTCAAAGTACAGCAGTTTAATTAACTAAAGCCTGATTCAGAAAATCCAAAATAAGATTTATTTTTATCACCTTTAAATATCCTCACTAAATCAAGACCCTTGCACCTTCTTACAATTCTGGTACAATAAAACAAAACATCACTTGGAACACAGATGCACGAAGAAATACTGAAAGCATTCTAATGTGCAATCTACATGTTTAATTATTTCTACAGCTCTGCCTTTGTAACCAACACAGGCAAGTACAAAATCAAATCTACTGTGTGCCTAAATGGTTAACTCTCCTTACAACTTTAAGATGCAATGTAATGCCACCTTTCCCACTTGGCAGAATTCAAATCTCTGTCCGATCCCTGCATAATTTAGTAAACTTAAAGCAACTCACTTTGATTGGCTATACCTATTACATCACCTGAGGGTCTCAATTACACAGTTCCACTCTCTCTCTCTCTCTCTCTCTCTCTGTACCATACAGAGTCAGCCTGCTTGTCTCTTTTTTAACCCTTTACTGGTGGGAGCTCACTGGCCTCTAATAAATTTGATGGGTGTCTCATGTCATGACAAATCCCCTTCTCTCTCAAACAGTCATATAGTCATGCACAATTCCAAATACATAACTGCTATTAGCGTTCACCCCGCACCTCAGTAAAAGCCTATGTCAGGGTTCCCAGTTCCATTGACATACTTCTCTCTACTCTTTCTGCTCCCTCATCACATAACCTCCCCTTAGTTTTAACTACCGTATTAGGTAAGAGAGCAATCTCTCACAGATCTCTCTCCCTCTCGGGTGACGTCTTTTCCCCGAGGTCCTGGGTAGGTTCGGACTGGCAGGCCTTCCTACACTTACTCTCCTTGGGCAAGTCGTAACCTGGAATCCCGCTCCAAACCGCTTGACTTAACCTAGTTGCATCTATTAGCGTTCGGTTCTTTTTGCGTCGCACTTTTTACCCATTCACAGACAACACAGTATTCGCAGCGCGCTTTGCATGCAAAACTCTACCCTTCAGATCAGACTCAGTCTCTCAAAATGTTTTCCCCAATTTAGTTTTACCTTTGCAGGATGTTCTTTGGGTTGGGGAGATCCAGGACCAGCAGAGAGCCGGGTGCGCTGAGCCTCGAGATCCCTTTTTCCGACAACAAGGATTTACATGCAATATAAGTCTGCTCACCTTGCTGTCAGAATGCCGGCTTTGGGATGTCCAGCCCCAGTCGGACCACTGTCTCCACTACTCCTTCCCGATGCTAGTTTCCGGGCGGTCTCCCACAGCACCCTGCTCGCAGCGCCAATTTTGTCGTGGTTCCCCAAGACGACAACTTATTTAACCCGATTAAAACAGAGAGTCTGAGTTGTAATCTTCCAAGCAATAGACTTTATTTCCCAGTACAAGAGAAATACAGCCGGGAGGTCCGGAACACTCCACAGAGCCCTCGGCTTACAGTCTTTTTATGCACATTTCAGCTCCATATCTCAAGATTCTTATCTTGTCTTTACAATGCGACCTCGTTTAGCCACCATTGTTTCTGTACTGACCCCTTATTTACCTTGCTTGAGATTGGTCACCCATTGTTACATCTCTTTTCCTCTCGAAACCATGGTAGTTACATCCTTTGCCCTTATCTTTACGACTCTGCTTGTACAACAACAGTGGTTTAGCTGACTTAGGCCAAATGTGAAGAAAAACATGCTCACTTTATTCTTTCCTGCTTGTTACGATCATATATTAAGCTGGACAGCTGTATAGTACCCATTGTCTCCCCAAGTGACTGCTGTTTGCATTTGCTAATAAGTAACTGCTATACTGCTTCTCGGGGTCTCCTGCTTTGATCACATTTGCTACACTTGATTATATTAGGTTACTTACTTATCAACTATACTTGATTACCCATCCCAATTCTACTTACCCATCCTAATTCTACTTCAAGGAAGACACTCTAATACTATCTGTGATTCCATACTTCATATCCAGTTTAGGTACAATTATTCAGTACAAATTCTCTGAGTACAAACCTGCTTACATACTGAGTACAAATTTCCTTACAATACTCCCCCCAACTCACTTGGATCAATGTAGCTCCAACAATACTCTGGAAGATCAAAACTATGCCCGTTTGATTGCAACACCCGAACCTGCAACCCACATCCCGAACCCCATTCAAAATGAGAAACATTCAGTTCCCCCAAAGCCCCAGCACACAGAGCGGCAGCAGTGTGTAATATCGACAAGATGCACTGCACTCACCAAGGCTCCTTCCAGCTCTGTGACCTCTACCACCTAAATGGAGTAAGGCAACAGTCCATGGGAACAACCAAGACCCAGAAGATGCCCACCAAGTCACAAATCAATTTGTAACTGTTGTTGTTCCATTGTCGCTGGATCTAAATCCCAAAGTTGTTACCTTACCTTAACTTACAGTACCGTAGAAGGGAGGGGGGATGGGAGAGGGTGGGGATCAGAGGTCACTACTGATGGCCACATTTAAAAGGCGCAAATGTGTTGTACAGCATTTCTCCACTGCCTGTGTGGAGTTTGCACGTTCTCCCAGTGTCTGCGTGGGTTTTCTCCAGGTGCTCTGGTTTCCTTCCACGGTCCAAAGATGTGCGGGTTAGGTTGACTGGCCATGCTAAATTGCTCCTATTGTCAGGGGGATTAGCAGGGTAAAGATGTGGGGTTGCAGGAACAGGGACGGTGCGATTGTGGTCGGTGTAGACTCATTGGGCCAAATGGCCTCCTTCTGCACTGTAGGGAGCCTAAGATTTTATGATCTCTGGGTTAATGGAATAAAGTGGAAAGTAATCTTGAATAAGAGAAAGAGGAAAGAATCGCTGAATGCAGCAGGATCGAGTAAAAGCACCACAAGCTATGGAGACGGTGGGCTGTCATTTTATACTGGTTGATTGGAGTGGGGGTAAGTAGCTGGGGGAGAGAATAGGGGAGGGAGAGGCAATTGTGCCTTCCCCCACAAACTGCATTTTAAAATAATTCACCGATTGTGAAACACTTTGGGACATTCCTGTGGGAAGATGTTGCATCAATACAACTTCTTTCTTGCTTTCTTCCTGTTCAAATCCCACTCCATTCCCTGGACATCCCAGCTCATTCCCGACTCCAGCTGCCTCTTCTTCACGTTGCTGCTCTTCTCCCCTCTCCCCCTCAATCCTCGCTGTCGTTCTGACCCCCTCACCCCGTTCATGGTGGCTTTCTGCGTTCAGTTCAAACTACTGCACCGGCCTTTATCCCCAGTTAATGTGAGCTTTCATCTCCCTCACACTCAGAGAAAAATCTTACCATAAAATAGCAGAGTATTATTTCTGGTGAGAAAACCAGCCTGTTTCTCTCCAGAGAATCCGCCCCGTTTTCTGTCCAAGCTTATGAGACAATGCCAAAAAAAATTAAGAGGGCAAGGTTCACGTCTTCAGATAGGGGCAGGGTCTCAACATGCCAGCAAAACCCTCCCACCAAGGGGTTGTCGGGGCCCCTCTTGCCTCCCCTGATCAGGGTCAGCATTTCTCTAACCCTGTTCCCAAACATTGTCCCCTTCTCACCCCCTCATCGGCACCATCACCCGCCAAACTGTGCCAAGGGGCAGTGCTGGGGACATTGTCAGACCATATCACTATCAGGAGGATGTGGAAGCATTGGAGAGAGTGCAGAGGAGATTTACCAGGATGCTGCCTGGTTTGGAGGGTAGGTCTTATGAGGAAAGGTTGAGGGAGCTGGGGATTTTCTCATTAGAGCGGAGGAGGATGAGAGGTGACTTAATTGAGGTTATAAGGTGATGAAGGGGATAGATAAGAGTGGATGTTCAGAGACTACTTCCTCGGGTGGATGTAGCTGTTACTAGGGGGCATAACTATAAGGTACATGGTGGGAGATATAGGAGGGATGTCCGAGATGGATTCTTTACTCAGAGAGTGGTTGGGGTATGGAATGTACTGTCTCCACTGACTGATAGTGGAGTCGGACACTTTAGGAACTTTCAAGGGGTTATTGGATAGGCACGTGGAGCAAACCAGAATGATGGGGAGTGGGATAACTTGATCTTGGGTTCAGACACAGCGACACAACATTGAGGGCTGAAGGGCCTGTACTGTTCTATGTTCGATATCACTCTCCCCTGGGGGCTATATTTACCTTTACAACTGGTAGAAACCCCCATGATATTGTGCGAGTGCCCGCTGACTATCTAGTGAGGGGGAAGTCCCGGAGAGGGTGCTCACTAATGACACGCTAATGTATTAAAATGAGCTTTCCACAGTCTCACGACACGCTTCACGCCACTCCAGAGTGAGTGGTCGGGAAGATAGGAACTTGGAAACTCACTGGCGCAAATCGCGCTCTCTGGACTTTGAACGCGTGCAGTCATTCCCACAGAGGGAGAGTTCGAGATCAAACTCACCCCCTCAGTCTCCATTTAAGCAAGTACCTTTCCTTCTCTTACCCACTTTTAGCTGCAACTCTGCTGTTACATTCCAAACTCCGTTCCCTCCTTTCCATTCCAGTTCAGGCTGTACTCTCTCGCTTTGATTTTGGATTCGGATTGCTTCAGTTTGTGTTGTACATATATGTAAGTGCTGAGAATCATTACTTTGTAAACCACCCTAAATTACTTGGAAACAGAACCTTCCTTCTTGAAAGTCAAAGAACAAAGAACAAAATCAGCCTGGGAAAGTCTACCTATACCTTGAGGACACTTACTGGATGTGATTGCAAAACTTAAATTTGGATGTTTAACGACGTCTGATTAGAAATATATTCAATTTTAGTTATTAACCAATATACATTTTAAAAAGATCTACATATTGCAGAATGTTTTCTTACAATCACAATCTCGATTAGCGACACACCCTCTCACTGTGGATAAATAATTCCAGTTCTTTGCATTTTAACTGCTTTGAAAACTATGCAAGTTTCTTCCTCAAAACAAGCTCCGTGTTCAGTTGTCTACACATCGGTGTCAATACTAAAACAATTCCGACGATCTTTACCTCATAATGTTGATCAGATGGGGAATGGGTCGAATTCCTGTTCCAGTTACAACTCTACTCGTAATGGTGAATTGTCCGAGATTGAGTGTTGGGTGTATTATTTATTTGTCATAAACTGCACGTGATCATTTTCGGATTGGGAATCGAAACTAAACCGATGAAATGAAAGTCAAGGACAAATTGTTAACCACAAAAGGAATGAAAATATACACCATTGTTTGTATTTATTCAAGTCTGATGCTAAACTTGTTTGATACAGATCTAACAATTCCAAACATCAGCCAGGTAATAGTGATAGATAAATGTTTACAGCTCAATGTTTATTTTGTTTACAACCCTGCCTCTTCCATAGTCACCTGCCTCGTTTTTTTATTGCATGACGCAAGTGATTTTTATATACTGATGTACAGCTGATATAATTGAACCGATCCTGGAATGTCCGTGTCTGCAATCAAAGCCACGCTTGTCCTGCATGAATCTCACTAACTGTCCCGTCTGGGGACAGTACACATCTCTTTAACTTGTGCTTAACGCTCTCTCCACCCACATTGCATGTACCTTTAAGACTTGATTACCTGTTGGACTTTAATCTGGTGTTGTGAGACGTCTTATTGTGTTTACCCCAGTCCAACGATGGCGTCTCCACATCATGACCTGCATGAGACAGTTGTTACGCTGCATTAAAGCATTGTCAGGCTGGTGGGGACAGACACCTTGATGCGTATCCCTGTCGGGTTCCCTGTATCTTCAATAAGAATCCTATTGTTGGACTCGAATCTGGCTATCCTGTGTGGACCTGGCACCTATGACCAGCAATCAATGATTTATACTTCTGCCTTTTGATTGGCAGTAGGATTTTGTCTCCCACTTTGTCAATACCATTTTTGGTATCCACATGGTTGCAATTGGGCGATCTATGATACAATGTGTTGTGAAAGGAACCATTGTCAATTATCCCTATTCTGATCATTCTCTGTGTGGCTGGAATGGGTGCTGAATTGCTGCACATTCGGTTCCTTTCTTCTGCTGTATGAGTCAATGGTTCGATACTTTTCCTGAACAGAGCCAAAGGTGCCAAAAGGAGATGAACAACTGTGCTGGAGTGACTTACCTGATGGCCATTGCCTTTTGAACACACACATTGTATTTGCTTCAATGGAGAGCACTTTGATGTGGATCAGAACAACAGCGTCTGCAATGCCCAGTGACATCATGGCTGGAATATTTTCACCGTTCATGTTGGTGGGATTTTCCCATCCCACTGCAGTGAATGGAGATTTGGCTGGGCGCCAAATTCTCTGACCTCGTGGCTGCAAGGCTATGGTGTGGTTGGCCTGTAAGATTGTGCCTGATGTCTCTCAGAGTTGACATGGTCTGCCCCATTCTCTCCTCACTCATACTCGGTATACTTGGAAAGTTTATAAATCGCATTGCACTTTCTCTGTTGTGACTCAGCGATTAGCTTTCTCATCAATAGCTCCAGAGTTATTTGGCAATGACTTCCTGATATGTCATTAATCTCACGGACTTCAAACCCCCACTCTTTGCCAAACCTGTAAAGTGAAGGGTTATCAGAAACACCTGATTCTGATGTAATTGCTGTCTGTGTGAGTTTGCACATTCTCCTCATGTCTGCATGGGTTTCCTCTGGGTGCACGGTTTCTTCCCACAATCCGAAATGCTGGTTAGGTGTATAAATTCTCCCGCAACGTACTTGAACAGACACCGGCGTGTGACGACTAGGGGATTTTCGCATTAACTTCATTGCAGTGTTAACGTAAGCTGAATTGTGATGTTAATAAATGAATGTGAAACTTTAAAAGTGTCACATAATTGGGTAACTCTGATCTTGAGGGAAACAGAAGAACAAACTCCTGTGGAGTTATTAAGCAGTGCAGAAACGTGTAAATAAATAAACATGTTTTTACCACCTGGTGTTAAGGAGCTTTCTCAGGGGAACAGGCAAATCCTAAAAATCCCCCTCTAGTCACTGAACACAATACAAGTCATGGTGGCAGCGGGCAATAAGTAAAATACGAAGAAAAACACCAAATAAAGTCTGCAGACGTGACTGATCTATCGATCCTTGGAGAAAAGATGAGAAGAAAATTGATTGAAGGCTCATCTGAGAATTCAGAGCATTGTGGTGTGCACTTGAGATATAGCCTGGATAGAAGCAAGCACAGATAATAATCTACAAACCAAACTATTAAAGCAGCAACAGATCCAGAGTTTAGGATGAGCATAGAGTCTACATTACCACTGCCAGAATTGTTCTGAAGTGCTAAAGGCTCTCAACAGCCTTGGAAGTGGTACAGCCACTGAGAGGTACAGACACAGAACAGCTTCAGGTTGGCACAAGAAGGAACAAATGTGTCAGGTCAGTACTTTACACTACGCAATAAGAATTATTGCAGATGGTATAATGGTGAGAAAGAGAGTTGATGGGATTTCAGGCTCACATGATGGATTCCCCCAGTCATATGTTTCATACTTAAGTACGGAAAAATATTAAACTTTGATCATGCAAAATCTAAAAAGAGGAAAGTAGAGTGAATGCATGGATTCATTCAGGCTAGCAGAACATTGTGATGATAAGATTTTCAGAGATGAATTAATACAGAATTGCATAGTGGTTTGGACTGTTTGACTCACTTTTGTCCCCCAAGCATTGCTGCCATGTTATTTGTGCCCTCCTTTGTGAAGACAGATCAAATACATATTTAGTTGGTCAGCCATTTCTTTTTTCCCCACTATAAATCTTGTTTTTGACTGTAAAGGACCTTCACCAATCTTTTTCTCTTCACACACCCGTAGAATCTTTTCCAGTCATATGTTTCCCAAAAGCTTTCTCGTGTACTCCATTTTCCCCTTCTTAACCAAGACCATAAGTAAGAGGCACAGGAGTAGCCCATTAAGCCTTCAAATCTGCTCTACCATTTAATAAGATCATGGCTGATTGAACACTCACTAAGTTATTTCTCCTGTCTTATCTCCATAACCTTTAATTCCCCTACTGATTAAAAACCTATCAATCTCAGCCTTGAAAATAACAAAGAACAAAGAAAATTACAGCACAGGAACAGACCCTTTGGCTCTCCAAGCCTGCACCGACCATGCTGCCCGACTTGACTAAAACCCCCTGCCCTTCCAGGGACCATATCCCTCTATTCCCATCCTATTCATGTACTTGTCACGACGCTTGCTTCACCATCTCCCCTGGCAATGAGTTCTAGGCACCCACCACTCTGTGTAAAAGATCTGCCTCGTACATCTCCTTTAAACCTTGCCCTTTGCATCTTAAACCTGTGCTCCCTCGTAATTGGCTTTTCCACCCTGGGGAAAAAGCTTCTGTCTATCCACTCTGTCCATGCCTCTCATAATCTTGTAGACTTCCATTAGGTCGCCCCTCAACCTCCATCACTCCATTGAAAACAAACCAAGTTTCTCCAACATCTCCTTATAGCTAATGCCCTCCATACCAGGCAACATCCTAGTAAGTCTTTTCTGTACCCTCTCCACATTCTTCTGGTAGTGTGGCGACCGGAATTGAACACTGTATTCCAAGTGCGGTCTCACTAACGTTCTATAAAGCTGCAACATAACTTGCCAATTTTTAAACTCAGTACCCCGACTGATGAAGGCAAGTATGCCATATGCCTTCTTGACTACCTTCTCCACCTGCATTGCCACTTTCGGTGACCTGTGTACCTGTACACCAGATCCCTTTGCCTATCAACACTCTGAACGGTTCTGCCATTTACTGTATTTTTCCTGTCTGTATTAAACCTTTCAAAATGTCACCTCACAATTGTCTGGATTAAACTCTATCTGCCATCTCTCCGCCTAAGTCTCCAACTGATCTATATCCTGCAGTTTCCTCTGATAGTTCTCATCTCTATCTGCAAATCCACCAACCTTTGTGTCATCCGCAAACTTATTAATCAGTTCAGTTACATTTTCCTCCAAATCATTTCTATATATTACAAACAGCAAAGGTCTCAGCGCCAATCCCTGAGGAACACCACTTGCCACAGCTCTCCATTCAGAAACACACCCTGCCAGTGCTACCCTCTGTCTTCTTTGACCGAGCCAGTTTTATACCCGTCTTGCCAGCTCGCCTCTGATCCCGTACGACTTCACCTTCTGCACCAGTCTGCCATGAGGGACCATGTCAAAGGCCTTATTGAAGGCCATGTAGACAACATCCACTGCCCTACCCTCATCAATCACTTTCGTCACTTCCTTGAAAAACTCGATTCAAGTTTGTGAGACCTCCCCTTCACAAAACCATGTTGCCTCTCACAAATACCTCCATTTATTTCCAAGTGGGAATAAATCCTGTCTCAAAAATCCTCTCCAATAATTTCCCTACCACTGATGTAAGGCTCACTGGCCTCTAATTACCTGGATTATTCTTGCTACCCTTCTTAAACAAAGGAACAACATTGACTATTCTCCAGTCCTCTGGGACGTCCTTATAAGAAGTCTCACAACACCAGTTGAAGTCCAACAAGTTTATTTGATAGCAAAAGCCACTAGCTTTCAGAGTGCTGCCCCTTTGTCAGATGAGGGGCAGGGGCAGCGTTCGTCAGGGGCAGCACTCCAAAATCTAGTGGCTTTTGCTATCAAATAAACCTGTTGGACTTTAACCTGGTGTTGTGAGACTTCTTACTGTGTTTACCCCAGTCCAACGACAGCATCTCCACATCATGATCTCGCCTGTAGCCAGTGAGGTTACAAAGATTTCTCCCAAGGCCCCAGCAATTTCATCCTTTGCCTCTCTCAGTATTCTGGTTATATCCCTGGGGACTTGTCTACCTTGATGTTTCTCAAGAACCCCAATACCACCACCTTTTTGATCTCAATGTGACTCACACTATCTACACATCCTTTCCCAGACTCATCATCCATCAAGTCCTTCTCTTTGGTGAATACTGACACAAAGAACTCATTTAATATCTTGCCCATTTCCTCTGGCTCCACGCGTAGATTCCCTCCCTTGTCCTTAAGTGGGCCAATCCTCTCCCTGGCTTTATTCAAGGAAACAAGGATTCAGCTTCCGCTGTTCTCTGGATAAAGAATTCCCAAAGATACATCACTCAGAGAGATGAAATTTTCCCTCAAGTGTGTCTGAAATGAATACAACTTATTCCGCAACTACGCTCCCTGATCCTGCAATATTTTATGAGTGGAAAGATCCTCCCAACATTTATACTGTCTACCACTGCTCAGAAACTTAAATGTTTCAAACACATCGCTTCTCATTCTTCTGAACTCCAAGGAGTATGGACCCAACCTGTTTATCTTTCCTCAAATGGCAGACTCTTCACAGTAAGAAGTCTCACAACACCAGGTAAAGTCAAAAAGGTTGATTTGGTAGCGCGAGCTTTCGGAGTGTTGCTCCTTCTTCAGGTGAGTTAAAGGTTGTATTTCCACAACTCTTGGAAGGTGGGCTTGTGCATGATCAGCTTGTGGTCTCGTGGACACAACTCATGGTACCTCAGTCAATATTATCTTCCTTTCTCCCATCTGGAGTCCTTGAGTGTACAATACTCCTTGTCCAGTGGGCCTCCTTATCATCTCCATGACTGTCCTCCCTAACCCTCTGTGTCTAGTTTTCATTCAAGGCCTCAGATCATAGATTGGTACCAGTCACCAGTATCTGTGATCTAGTGTACACAAGCTTATGCTCAAGCCAGCTAATGGTGGTCAGGAATGTGGCTAAAACCTGGAGTCCATCTTGTGTCGTTTTACTATCTAGAGCTTCTGTTAACATGTGGAGTTTTCATGCATGCCCTTTGTGATTGTATCATGGTAAATTCATACATATTTATTATATACTATTTATTCCTACTAATATAAATCGCTATAAGGTACCTTTGAATATAAATTGTGATACAGGCACCTAAACCAAGGATATTGTTCCCTCTAAACCTATTTAAATCTCCCTTCAACACCACCCCAGCCCAATGTTGGCATCTCCACATCAGGACTCTCGATAGTCAGGATCATTCTAGTAAACCTCCTGTGTGCTACCTGCAATGATAATATATCTTTCCTTAAATAAGAAGACCAAAGAAAAGCCAGTGATGTAGTGGTATTGCCACTGAACTTGTTATCCACAAACCCTGGGTATTCCTCTGAGGACCCTGGTTCAAATCCCATCATGTTTGATGGTGAAATTTGAATTGAATAAAAATCTGGAATTAAAATTCTGTGATGATGATCATGAAGCCATTGTCAATTATTATAAAAGCATATCGAGTTCACTCATATCCTTTAGGGGACGAAATCCACCCTCTTTACCTGGTCTGGCTTACATGTGATTCCCGACCCAAAGTAATAGATATTTAAATTACCCCAAGGAGAGGGATGGACAATAAAAGCTGGCCCAGCCAATGGCACCCACACCCCATGAAAGGATTTGTTTAGAACGCTCCATAATATTCTAAATGTAGCATTTAACAGTTGCAGCAACGCCTCTTTATTTTTATACTCCAACTCGCTTGAAATAAAAGCCAGCATTCCATTTGCCTTCTCTTTCTCCTCCTATACCTGTATGCTCGCTTTCTGGGTTTTATGAACAAGGATCTCCGAGTCCCCTTGTGCTACAGCTTTCTGCAGTCTCTCTCCATTTAAATAATCGCCCACACTCTTTTTTTTCTTCCAAAATGAACAACCTCATCCATAACTTGGTCACAGTACTCTGTTCTTTACTCCAAATCATGAATATGTATTGTGAAAAGCTGCAGTTCCAGTGCACTCCACTGGGTTACTACCGTCCAACCTGAGAAAGACCCCCTTATTGCTACTCACTGCTTCCTGTTAGTTGGTCAATTCTCTATCCATTGCCAGAGTATTACCTCCAACATCAGGAGCTCCTGTCTTCCATAGTAGCCTTTTGTGTGGCACCTTATCAAATGAAAATCCAAATACACTGGTTCCCCTCTATCCACTCTGGCTGTTACCCCCTCAAAGAACACGAGTAAATTTGTCAGACATGATTTCTCCTCCATGAAACCATACTGTCCCTGCTTGATCAGACCTTTACAAAGTAGTTGAAGATTATTCTCTCTTTAATAATTGAATTTAATAATTTTCCAGCTAGTGAAGTTTAGTTTCCTGTACAACTTGCCGATTGATGTAGACACAGAGCATTCCAGTTTAACTTGATAAACAAAGACAGGAGTTGACCGTTAATTCATTCAACAATCTCCCTTTATTTAGCACATGAGGTACCAACTCCAACTTAAACAGTTGCAGCTCTTCTAACTCTTTTCCTGAACTTGAACTGCAACTCGAGCAGCGCAGTGGGCTGGGAAAATTGTGCCCAAGAGCTCCAAAATGTTTTTGACAACTCACCTGTTACATTTTCCTTTGGGTTCTATACTGAGTGCAGTGATTTTCTTTTCGTATTTTAACTAAAATGAAGGAAAATTTGTTCCATATTGTTACAAATTTCCCATTTGTAAATTGATAATTATTTTACACTTTAAAGCAATCCAATCAGCAGCAGGGAATCTATCATTAAGTGGAATTAAATCTTTCATTGAATTTCACTTTGTCTTCAGAAGAATTGATCAGATCAAAGTTCTATACTCTTGCACATTAAGTCACGAATGCCTTAGAATCATAGAACCCTACAGTGCAGAAAGAGGCCCTTCGGCCCATCGAGTCTGCACCGAACACAATCCTACCCAGGCCCTACCCCCATATCCCTACATATTATACCCACTAATCCCTCTAACCTATGCATCCCTGGACACTAAGGGGCAATTTCTTAACATGGCCAATCAACCTAACCCGCACATCTTTGGACTGTAGGAGGAAACCCACACCGACATGAGGAGAATGTGCAAATTCCACACAGACAGTGACCCAAGCCGAGAATCGAACCCAGGACCCTGGAGCTGTGAAGCAGCAGTGCTAACCACTGTGCTACCATGCTGCCTTGCCCCTTGCAAATGGGCAATTTGAGATCAGGGACCATCCTCACGGCAAAGAAACGTCACAGTCTGGGTTCTAGGAGATAAATTCCATTGACATGTGTGACTTCTGTTGTTAAAATCATTGTCTGTAATGATAATGTTATCACTTCACATTATATCCTTAGAGTCATAGAATCCAAACAGTGCAGATCATGGCAATCCAGTCCATCGTGTCTGCACTCCTCGCCGCAAAAGTATCCCACCCAGGCCCTCCCCTCCACCCCATCCCTGTAGACACGTGCATTTACCAAAGCCAATCCACTTAACTTGCACACCTTTTGGAGATCACGGAGCAATTTAGCATGGCCAATCCACCTAACCTCTAAATCTTTGGAGTGTGGGAGGACACCGGAGCATCCGGAAGAAACTCACACAAACTTGAGGAGAACATGCAAACTCCATAGAGACAGTCACCCAAGACTGGAATCAAACAGGGATCCCTGCCACTGAGACACATCAGGGCTAATCACTGAGCCATCCTGCCACCCTATCCTCTGAGTTTTCAATTTTTACAACATCTTCCCTGAACCGAGAGATGCCAACCTCAAATGGAGTCTGTAACTTGTGACCAGGTTGCTGTGTGTTGATCAGGATGAAGTACCTGAAATGTTGCTCATGAAAATGTTCAAAACTGGCTGTAAACATTCCCGACCAACAGGAATTCACTTGCAGGTTTTTCCCTCATCATATTCTGAACCACAAATCCATTCTCATCCCATGAGATTAGCAACACAGATAATCTTAGCCACAGTGTAATTTTATTGGTTGTTTTAACGTTCAGTCTCTGAATATACAGTTACAATTGAAATCACTGCTTATAAAATCAGTATCTGCAGCCATTATGTTTTATTATTTTTAACCCAATTAACCCATTTTTATATCCATTACCCTTCCCCTTCAGTGAGATGGTGACAGTCGGTAGAAAATGGTCTTTCCCAGGCATTGTCCGAGCTGCTCTGTGTTGGCCAGTGAGGGTCTGGGATGTTTTGATAAAGAGTTGGTGAAGCTGACAAGTTACAGGTCAGGGAGACTCCCAATGACAGAAACTGAGATCTGAATGAACGCTGTGGATGGGAGTCTGAGCGTCTGTCAGCAAATCCTCAGAGCAACAGAATGAAGCAGTTGCTTTATCTGAAGGGGCTGCATTGACTGTTGGCCCTTTCTCCACTGTCACATATGGAAAGCCTTTCACCCAATGGGCAACTTTCCTGAGAAGAGGCAGCAAGTGAGAGATAGGGTGGCAGAGTGGTTTTATTATACGCACTACAGGCTGGATTGGATATTGTTATTACACCGACATTACCATCAGCAGAGTATAAATCACAGAGTTCACTGAAGCTTACAGTAATTCCAGCTAGAATACATTTTTATTAAAATCACAAAAACAAATGAAGATCCAGACAAGATGTGCTTTAATCTATATTTGGCCATCAGTTTATATCTATCTCCCAGTTATCTAGGTTACATTAGAATTTAATGGAGGCGATTTTTAAAGCTACACACTTGGTAATAACTGGGTTAAAGTGCCCACCCAAAGTGGGTGGGATCTTCATTAACATACACAGACTGAGCTCCAGTATCAGAAACATTAATACATTTTCTAAAAATATGTTTGGCTTTCACTGGGAGAGTGATTTTCAGCCTCGATGGAAAGGCGTAATTCACAAAGAGCACTTAGATATGTTTCATTGTCAGGATCAAACTCCAAAGCCTTTTCAAAGCATTTAATAGCTTCACGTCTCTCCCCATCCAGCTGGTGCAGGAACCCATGAACACCAAGGGCCTTGCTGTCTCTCGGATTCCAGCGAAGGCGTCTTGCTGCTGTCATCTCCAAGTTTTCTCGACACCTTTTCTGTTCTATTGAGTCATAATTGACTTTCATTCCTTCCAGAAAATGGGCGATGGCATTCGATTCTGATTTCATGTGATTGAGTTGAAATAACCCAGCCTGTAAACATATATTGCCTGTTTACTCTCTGGACGTATACCCTCCAGTGTCAGGAGATGGTTGTAGATCTCCTTTGATTCACCTGACGAAGAGGGAAACCTTGAAAGCTTGTGAGTCGATTATCAAATAAATCGTTTGGACTAAAACCTGGTGTTGTCAGACTTTTTACTGTGTTTACGCCAGTCCAACGCCGGCATACCCACATCATCAATATTTCACACCAGACTGAATTAAATGTTCTAATTTTTGCTTCATATCCTCCAAGTCAATGTTTTCTTTCTGTGGCGCCCACGTGAATTGACATTGAAGCCAATCGAGCTTCATTTTCAAC
This sequence comes from Carcharhinus amblyrhynchos, assembly GCF_965287045.1. NCBI lineage: Eukaryota > Metazoa > Chordata > Chondrichthyes > Carcharhiniformes > Carcharhinidae > Carcharhinus > Carcharhinus amblyrhynchos. Next base: position 13,526,589 of record NC_137340.1, on the reverse strand, counting down.
AAATCCTTTTCTTGGTCACTGCAAGAGAAGGAAAAACATCATCATCATCAATCATCAACCATCATCAACAATCATCAATCATCATCCATGTCAGACTAACTGAAACAGGCTCTTCTCCCTCAATCCATTTTCTTTAGCTAAATGACTGTTACTGACTCCTGGACTCGTTGGCTATGCACCCTTTAGTCAAGGAATGATGGTCTCTGCACGTAAAGCTCCAAAAGGAAATTGATTTCAACTTTCTGTTGAAAAGCAGGATTGTGAGGGCCTTTGCTGCCTGGATCAGTTTTTTTTTCATTTTGGTCCTGTACAACTGACCTATTTGTCCATACGGTGTAAGAAGGTGGAGTGTGGGCTAATTTCCAATTTTAATTTGTGCCCTTTGCCATTCAGTTCAAACTACAACCACTGTCCTTTTGCATCAATTTACATCAGTTTTCTTACCCGCTACAGTCATTTTCATTTTCAACAGTCATTTACCTTCTCTTACCCATTTTAACTGGAATTCCTAATCTAAATCCCAAAATACAATCCCTATAACATTGAGCTAGGGACTTCGGTTTGACTCCCAGCGTGGATCGCTGCATGTTCTCTCTGTGTCTGCGTGGGTTTCCTCCAGGTGCTCAGGCTTCCTCCCACAGTCCAAAAGACTGTTTAGATACATTGGCCATGATAAATTCTCCCTCAGTGTACCCGAACAGGAACTGGAATGGGGATTTTCACAGTAACTTCATTGCAGTGTTAATGAAAGCCTACTTATGATACTAACAAATTAACTTTTAACATTCACTCTCTGTCCAACACAGTTCATGCTGTGCTCTCCTTTTTAACTTTACACTCCTGATTACTTTCAGCAATGCATACATAAGTGCAGAAAATCACCATTTCACATTCTTAAACCCTAACCAGATTACCTTGGACTGGGAATTATTTGTTTCCTTTCACAGATTGCAAAAGAGCAGAGGGCGTTGACGCCAATATAAGATCTGATCTTGTACATCCATCAAGATCAAATGGCAACTTTTTGATTTGAATTTGGATGATGAATCATTATAAAAAAAACAATAAATCTGTTTCCTGATCATCACTAATCTTGGCTCAGCATCACACCTTCTCGCTGTCAATGAATAATTCCAGCTTTACACATTTTATCAATGGTTTGCAATTGCATGCTAATTTCTTTCCGAAAACCAGCTCTTCACTCAAGATCCTGCACACAAATAGTGGTAGGGGATGGGGAAATGGCTGAGGTCTTGAATAACTTTTTTGTTTCGGTCTTCACGGAGGAGGACATGAATAATTTGCCGGGTGTTAGCGATGGAAAGATGGTAGGACTGGAGGGTCTCAATGACATTATTGTTACTAGAGAGGCGGTGCTCGACAGACTGGAGGGACTGATTGTGGACAAGTCCCCAGGACCGGATGGAATGCATCCGAGGGTTCTGAAAGAAATGGCGGAGGTGATAGTGGATGCCTTGGTGGTTATTTTCCAAACGTCGCTGGATTCCGGGGAAGTGCCGGAAGAATAGAAAACGGCTAATGTTATGCCGTTGTTTAAGAAGGGTGGCAGGCAAAAGGCAGGGAATTATAGGCTGGTTAGTTGAACATGTGTTGTAGGTAAAATGTTAGAATCCGTCATCAAGGAGGAAATAGTGAGGCATCTTGAGGGGAATTGCTTGATAGAGCAGACGCAGCACGGTTTCGTTAAGGGGAAGTCGTGTCTGACGAATTTATTGGAGTTCTATGAGGATGTGTCTAGGGCGGTGGATAGAGGAGAGCCGGTGGATGTGGTCTTTCTTGATTTTCAGAAGGCATTTGACAAGGTACCTCACAAGAGGTTATTGCAGAAGGTAAGGGGGCATGGAGTTGGGGGTAGGGTGTTAGCGTGGATAGAGGATTGGTTGTCAAATAGGAGGCAGAGAGTGGGGGTTAATGGATGCTATTCGGATTGGCGGTTGGTGACTAGTGGAGTGCCCCAGGGGTCGGTGCTGGGGCCTCAGCTATTTACCATTTATATAGATGATCTGGAGGAGGGAACCGAGTGTAGGGTGTCGAAATTGCTGATGACACCAAGATTGGTGGAACGGCAAATTGTGCGGAGGGTGTGGAGAGTCTGCAGAAGGATCTAGATAGGCTGGGCGAATGGGCCAGGAACTGGCAAATGGAATTTAATTTTGGTAAGTGCGAGGTGGTCCACTTTGGTAGGAATAATGGTAGGAAGGACTCTTACTTACGGGGTGATAAACTGCAGCAGGCGACGGTGCAGAGGGACCTCGGGGTCCTTGTGCATGAGTCGCAAAAACCCAGCCTGCGGGTGCAGCAGGTGGTCAGGAAGGCTAATGGGATGCTGGCCTTCATAGCGAGGGGGATTGAATATAAAAGTAGGGAGGTCTTGCTGCAGCTGTATAGGGCACTGGTGAGGCCGCAGCTGGAGTACTGTGTGCAGTTTTGGTCGCCGTACTTACGCAAGGATATTTTGGCCTTGGAGGGAGTGCAGAGGAGGTTTACTAGGCTGATGCTAGAGTTGAGGGGGTTGAGCTATGAGGAGAGGCTGAATAAACTAGGCTTGTACTTGTTAGAGTTTAGAAGAATGAGGGGAGATCTCATTGAGACATATAAGATGATGAATGGGATGGATAGGATAGAGGTGGAGAGACTCTTCCCGCTCAGAAAGGACAGTAGGACTAGAGGGCACAGCCTCAAGATAAAGGGGGGGGGAGGTTTTAGAACGGAGTTGAGGAGGAACTTCTTCACTCAAAGGGTGGTGGATCTCTGGAATTCTCTGCCCGTTGAAGTGGTGGAGGCTGCCTCGCTAAATATTTTTAAGACGCGGGTTGATGGGTTTTTGATAAGCGAGGGGATTAAGGGTTATGGGGAGAGGGCGGGAATGTGGAACTGAGCCACGACAGATCAGCCATGATCTTATTGAATGGCGGGGCAGGCTCGAAGGGCTAGATGGTCTACTCCTGCTCCTATTTCTTATGTTCTTATCGTGCTGTTCAGATGGGAGATGGTTTGGATTCCTGTTTCAGCTTCTGCTCCACTTGCAATGGTGAGTTAGTCGCCAAGAGTGTTTGGTTTGTTGTTTCTCAGCTTTCTTTTGTAATTGTCCTGTGGTGAATGTGAATCGGAACCTAACCGAGGAAATAAAACTGAAAAACAACACTTCCCTCCAGGAAGCAGTCCTGTACGCTCAGTGACCACTGTGTATTCAAACAGAAGTCCATGGAGCCAGTGGGAAATGCCCATGAGGAAAATATCTCAAACAGCCCAAAACCCTTTGGTCTCAATTTGCCCTCCTCCGACACACTTATACCATGTGCTTCAAAGCACATGGAGAAAATCTGCTGGAACAATGACCTGAGAGAGGTCCTGTGACCAGAATCAACATTTTGAAATGCCTTTCTGGACAACATTCTCTTTGCTTTGGGCAGTCAAGAAAAAGAAGTCTGCAAATTGATAAGCAACACCATCTTCTCCCTTCTTTCTCTGATACATTTTGGAATCCTGCACAGAGCTAGAGATGTTCAATTGAAATGAACCTCAGCCATCAGAGCACCATCCTTAGTAAAAGCAAATATGTTTTAAAAGCGTCTGTCTCCAGAAATTTCAGTGTGTCTTTACAAATTGTAGATTTCCTGCTGTGATAGTGGAGTCGGACACTTTAGGAACTTTCAAGTGGTTATTGGATAGGCACTTGGAACACACCAGAACGATGGGGAGTGGGATAGCTTGATCTTGGGTTAGGACATAGCTCGGCACAACATCGAGGGCCGAAGGGCCTGTACTGTACTGTTCCATGTTTCTATGTTCTAAATCAGCCTCATCCCCATTGGAGTTCCAAGACCAGTGTGAAAATATCTGCCTTGCCCATGAACATCAGCAATGGACTCTAACAGTGAATTCTCTCTCTTTTATTTGCCTTTTATCATTGAATCTTAATTTGGCCAAAAGATAACCTCCTCTATTTTATAATTTTGCCTCCTTGTGATTGTGTTGCAAAGGTGCAGACACAGGTTTATCTTTCCAAGTATCTTTATACTTCACTTGGGTGGGTTTTTAGCAGAATGAAAATGAACTGCCTTTGTGTTTATATTAAGAAAGCCAGTCAGGTTGAATTCAGTGCAATCACCATGTAACTCATTAAGTGCAGACATTGAATTAACATCTACGTCCTTATAAATTAGCGAAAGTGAATCTGTTTTAATCAAACAAGGAGTGGAGAGAAAGGCTGAGTCATGGCACATGTACTCACCTGGTAAGTGAACTTTGGTGTGACATTGGTGCATTGCCCCATAACATCATCCCATTCATTCTTGATGCATAAGAACATAAGAACATAAGAAATAGGAGCAGGAGTAGGCCATCCAGCCCTTCGAGCCGGCCCCGCCATTCAATAAGATCATGGCTGATCTGTCGTGGCTCAGTTCCACATTCCCGCCCTCTCCCCATAACCCTTAATCCCCTCGCTTATCAAAAACCCATCAACCCGCGTCTTAAAAATATTTAGCGAGGCAGCCTCCACCACTTCAACGGGCAGAGAATTCCAGAGATTCACCACCCTTTGAGTGAAGAAGTTCGTCCTCAACTCCGTTCGAAACCGCCCCCCTTTTATCTTGAGGCTGTGCCCCCTAGTCCTACTGTCTTTTTTGAGTGGGAAGAGTCTCTCCACCTCTATGCTATCCATCCCATTCATCATCTTATACGTCTCAATGAGATCTCCCCTCATTCTTCTAAACTCTAACGAGTAGAAGCCCAGTTTATTCAGCCTCTCCTCATAGCTCAACCCCCTCAACTCCGGTATCAGCCTAGTAAACCTCCTCTGCACTCCCTCCAAGGCCAAAATATCCTTGCGCAGGTGAGGCGCCCAAAACTGCACACAGTACTCCAGCTGCGGCCTCACCAGTGCCCTATACAGCTGCAGCAAGTCCTCCCTACTTTTATATTCAATCCCCCTCACGATGAAGGCCAGCATCCCATTTGCCTTCCTGACCACCTGCTGCACCTGCAAGCTGGGTTTTTGCGACTCATGCACAAGGACCCCGAGGTCCCTCTGCACCGTCGCCTGCTGCAGTTTTTCGCCCCGTAAGTAATAGTCCTTCCTACCATTATTCCTACCAAAGTGGACCACCTCACACTTGCCAACATTAAATTCCATTTACCATTTCCTGGCCCATTCGCCCAACCTATCTAGATCCTTCTGCAGACTCTCCACACTCTCCGCACAATTTGCCGTTCCCCCAATCTTGGTGTCATCAGCAAATTTCGACACCCTACACTCGGTTCCCTCCTCCAGATCATCTATATAAATGGTAAAAAGCTGAGGCCCCAGCACCGACCCCTGGGGCACTCCACTAGTTACCATCTGCCAATCCGAATAGCACCCGTTGACCCCCACTCTCTGCCTCCTATTTGACAACCAATCCTCTATCCACGCTAACACCCTACCCCCAACTCCATGTCCCTCTACCTTCTGCAATAACCTCTTGTGAGGTACTTTGTCAAACGCCTTCTGAAAATCTAGAAAGACCACATCCACTGGCTCTCCTCTATCCACCGCCCTAGACACATCCTCATAGAACTCCAGTAAATTTGTCAGACATGACTTCCCTTTAATGAAACCGTGCTGCATCTGCTCTATCAAGCAATTCCCTTCAAGATGCCTTGCAATTTCCTCCTTAATGACAGATTCTAACATTTTACCTACCACAGACGTTAAACTAACCGGCCTATAACTCTCTGCCTTTTGCCTGGCACCCTTCTTAAACAACGGCGTAACATTAGCCGTTTTCCAATCATCCGGCACTTCCCCGGAATCCAGCGACGTCTGGAAAATAACCACGAAGGCATCCACTATCACCTCCGCCATTTCTTTCAGAACCCTCGGATGCATTCCATCCGGTCCTGGGGACTTGTCCACAATCAGTCCCTCCAGTCTGTCGAGCATCGCCTCTCTAGAAACAGTAATGTCATTAAGACCCTCCAGTCCTACCACCTTTCCATCGCTAACACCCGGCAAATTATTCACGTCCTCCTCCGTGAAGACAGAAACAAAAAAGTTACTCAATACCTTAGCCATTTCCCCATCCCCTACCACTAGGTCCCCTTTCTCATCCTCTGAAGGACCAACATTCACCCTAGCCAGCCTCTTCCTTTTTATATATGGCTCCCATTCTCTCTGCTCAGTGTGCTGGGAAAGTTTGTCAATGCATTACATGCTCTCCGCTGCTCCTCAATGATTAACTTTTCCATCAACAGTCTGGGGTCACTCAGCGACTTGGAAACAACTTTCCAATGAATTCTTTATTGCAGCAGCGTAAACCTCCCAAACCCGTGGACTCTTTCATCTTCAAATTCCTCTTTAGTGCCTGAAAACGTGAGGTCATATCAATTTTGACCCATGTTAACCAATTTTCTACCCTTTAGTCTTCCCCCTTCTGTGTTTTCCCCCTCCCTGAGGGCATGATGGTCTTTAGAAAGCAGAATTTCCTGTGGCGGACTGTCCCGCCTGCTGTGTGTTGGCCATTGAGGGATGCCGAGGAGCTGCTGAAGATATCTACTGAACTTGCTGCATCCAATAGATATCAAATGCTGCAAATACTCAGTAGCTCAGGCAGCACCTGTGGGCAGAGATATCGAGTTAACATTGTAAGGCAGAATTTTGCATTTTGGAAACTACAAGTAGAAATATCGGCCGGAATTCTCCTTTCCCGCCTGTCACTGGAGTTCTAATGGGCCGGGGACGGGGGAGGCGGCGGTGGACCATGTCAAGGTGTATTGAAGTCGGGTGGAAATCTCTGGTTTTCATGCAAGCACGGCTGAAGAATCCCTCCTATCGTTTGCAGCATAGGTCAGGAGCAGCTGAGTGTCAGCACGGAGTTTGAGCATAGTTGGTATTGAGACTGGTTCAGAGATGTGTTCTTATTTCATTAGAAACCATAGAAAGAAGATACAGTTCTCCTCGGAGGCAGAAATTGTTTCTCGGTCAGTGCGAGGAGTTGAAATTTCTGTCCACTTCTTCTGGACTGGACATCCATTTGAAAGTATGAAAGGAGTAGAGTTTCCGTGATATGTACTTTATTTTCATTAAGTCATAAGTTTTTAACTTTCTTGAGCAAGCTGACAAGTCTTTGATTGTGTTATAGTTTAAATGTGTCCCTACTCAATGAATTTTGCTACTATTTCTGAATCTGGTATCTGTGTGTTTTCCTGATTGATGCCCCACTGAATGTGGTTAAAAACACCATTTGGAATTCATTAGTTAAACTGTACACAAGTGAAGTAAATCAAGTCCAAAATTATTAAAATGTTCTTTTCAAATTTACAGAACTTACTCCTAGAAATAGACATATCAAAGCTGAAGAAAGATTGGGAAAAACGATAGTCGGACCATGTGAAGGCAAGGGAAATATACAAGTAGGAAGTAAATTTGACAAAAATTTCCAGTTCGCGACAAGAGCAGCAAATGCCCCGATACAGACATCAATATACCAGAAAGTGAGCTGATGGAGGGATCCTGAATATAACGTACCGTGTTCCCCACAAAAAAGTTGGCATAGCTAGAACATATCTGGAATGCCAATGAATTATTCAGTTACAAAACTGGTTGTCGTTAAGCCGGCTAGAGTTAAGCTAGCTAGATTTCTTGATTTAACAAGAAAGGAGCTATTTTTGTACTAAAACTCGCTCAGGAACTTAACAAGGCTCCTAAGACAGCAACTTCCAAACCCATGACAGTTACCATCAAGAAAGACAAGGGACAGCAGACACGTGGGAACACCACCATCGGGAATATAAGAACATAAGAACTAGGAGCGGGAGTAGGCCATCTGGTCCCTCCAGCCTGCTCCCCCATTCAATAAGATCATGGCTGATCTTTCTGTGGACTCAGCTCCACTTGCCCACCCACTAACCCTTAATTCCTTTACTGTTCAAAAATGTATCTATCCTTGCCTTAAAAACATTCAATGAGATAGCCTTATCTGCTTCACTGGGCAGGGGAGTCCACAACCCTTCTGTGTGAAGAAGTTCCTCCTCAACTCAGTCCTAAATCTGCTCCCCCTTATTTTGAGGCCCCCAAGCTCTAATTTCACCTGCCTGTGGAAACAACTTCCCTGCTCTATTTTATCTATTCCCTTCATAATCTTATATGCTTCTATAAGATCTCCCCTCATTCTTAATTCCAATGAGTACAGCCCTAGTCGACTCAATCTCTCCTCATAAGCCAACCCTCTCAACTCCGGAGTCAACCTAGTGAATCTCCTCTGCATTCCCTCTGCTGCCATATATCCGTTCTGAAGAGACCAAAACTGTACTTAGTACTCCAGGTGTGGCCTCACCAGCACCTTATACAGCTGCAACATAACCTCACTGTTTTTAAACTCCATCCTTTTGGCAAACAACTCCTTGTGATTCTTGCTCAAGGACACCCAGGTCCCTCTGCACAGCAGCATGCTGCAATTTTTTTATCATTTAAATAATAGCCCATTTTGCTGTTATTCCTACCAAAATGGATGACCTCACATTTACCAACATCATGCTCCATCTGCCAGACCCTTGCCCACTCACTTAGACTGTCTACATCCCTTTGCAGACTTTCAGCATTCTCTGCGCACTTTGCTCTGCCACTGATCTTAGTGTCATCTGTGATTTTTGACTCACTACACTTGGTCCCCAACTCCAAATCATCTATATAAATCGTAAACAATTGTGGTCCCAACACTGATCCCTGAGGCACACCACTAGTCCCCTGATTGCCAACCAGAAAAGCACTCATTTACCCCCACTCTTTGCTTTCTATTAGTTAACCAATCCTCAATCCATGCTAATACATTACCTGTAACACCATGCACATTCATCTTACATAGCTGTCTTTGGTACGACACCTTACTCAAATGCCTTCTGGAAATCCAGATATACCACATCCACAGGTTCCGCATTATCCACTGCACATGTAATGTTGTCAAAGAATTCCACCAAATGAGCCAAACATAACCTTCTCTTCATGGTGGGGAAGTTCCCCACCAAACCATTCACCATCCTGACTTGGACATATAGAGCTGTTCCTTGACTGTCACTGGATCAAAATCCTGGAACTTGCTACCGAACAGCATTCTGGGTCGACCTCCTCAACACGGACTGAAACGGTTCAAGAAGACCACTCACCATCACCACCTCAAGGGCAATTAGGGATGGGCAATAATTGCTGGCCAGCCAGTGATGCTCACAATTTATGAATGAATAAAAGAAATTCTGAAATTGTTAAATAAAAAAGTTTTATGTGGTGAAGTTCTCACTCATGCAGAAACATCTACATTTTCCACCTGCACAAAACTAAATAGAACATTGACTATGAGATATTAAAACTTGACCAAGTGAATGAAAATGATAAAGTCAGAGAATTTATTCATGGATTGTCCAACTGCTTGTTCTCAGTTATAGAGTTACTTTTCATGGCGGCTGCAGGTAGATTTGGTTTGTCGTTGATGTAGTTGCTCTGCAGGCATGGTTGCTTTATTCTCTTGAAGACAGTGGAATTGAGTTGGAATCCTCTTTTAAGAAGTCACGTGCAGCAATATGGTCTTCTGCTGGGTTTCCAAGCTGCAAACAGGGCTTGGTGTTGTTGAGTAAGGATTGAAACAGACAAAGTGGAAGGCAGTTGCCCCTGCTGTTCATGTGGCTGTTTCTGTTTGCTCAAACCCGGTACATTTTTGTATTGAAGACCTGGGTGATATACGTGGTCCTTGCTCTGGAGGGAATACAGCGAATGTTTACCAAGCTGCTTCTTAGGATGGCAGGTTTGTCATATGAGGAGACATTAAGTCAGTTAAGATTATATTCACTGGAGTTTAGAAGAGTGAGGGGGATCTCATAGAAACTTATAAAAATCTAACAGGATTAAACAGGGTAGATTCAAAAAGAATGTTCCTGATGGTGGAGGAGTCTAGAACTAGGTTCATAGTTTGAGGGTAAGGAGTAAACCTTTAAGAACTGAGGTGAGGAGAAATTTCTTCACCCAGAGAGTGATGAATGTGTGGAATTCACTCCCACAGAATGCAGTTGAGGCCAAAATGTTGCATGCTTTCAGGAAGAAATTAGATATCATTCTTGGGGTTAAAGAGATCAAGGGCTATGGGGGGGGAGGGGGGGGGGTGGTGTGGGGGGAAGGGAGGAAGGGAGGATCAGGATATTGAGTTCGATGATCAAAATGAATGGCGGAGCAGGCTCAAAGAGCTGAATGGCCTACTCCTGCTTCTAGTTTCTATGTTTCTCATACTCTCTGGTCTCAGTCTGAGGCTTATCTAAGCCATTGTCTCTGAGAAATTTGTATTCTTTGTGTCTTCAGAAAGTGGGTTCTGGCCTTGACAAATGCAACTTAATAACTAATGCAGAGTAGTGTCTTTTGTTTTGGACAAAATGTTCTTTCCGAAGACTTCAATATATATAAATATATAAGAACATAAGAAGTAGGAGTAGGCCATCTAGACCTTCGAGCCTGCCCCGCCATTCAGTAAGATCATGGCTGATCTGAAGTGGATCAGTGCCACTTTCCGATCCTGGTTTAAATACTGCCATAGCAGGTAATGGAATTTGAATTCAATAAAAACAAAAGACATGGAATTAAGAATCCACTAATAACCATGAAGCCATTGTCAGAAAAGCCCTTCTGGTTCACTGATTCCCTTAAGGGAAGGAAATCTGCCACCTTTACCTGGTCAGATCGACATGTGGTCGATGGTTGACTGTCAACTGCCCTCCAACTGGGGATGGGTAACAAATGCTGGCCAGCCCCTGATGCCCATGTCCCATGGATAAATTATTTTTTTAATGGCTTGTCCAATCGACAATCCATGGGCCAGGTTGGGGCAGCCCCAAAACATTCAAATTGGCCCCCGGGGCCTCTGTTCAAAATGTTGGTCAGCGATAGAAACATAGACACAGGAACCTGCTCCGCCATTCATTATGATCATGGCTGATCGTCATACTCAATATCCTGATTTTACCCCCCCCCCCGCCCTTTCCTCCAAAATCCTTGATTCCTTTAGCCTCAAGAGCTATATGTAATTTCTTCTTGAAATCAGAAAGTATTTTGGCCTCAACTACACCCTGTGGCAGTGGATTCACACATTCATCACCCTCTGGGTGAAGAAATTTCTCCTCACCTCACTTCTAAAAGGTTTACCTTTATCATCAAACTATGGCTCTTCGTTCTAGACTCTCCCAGCACTGGGGACATTCTTTCTGACCTGTCTAGCCCTTCTGGAATTTTATCAGTTTCCATGAGATCCCCTCTCACTTGTCCAAATTTCAGTGAATATAATCCTAACCAATTTAGTTCCTCCTCGTATGACAGCCCTGCCATCCCAGGAATCAGCCTGGCAAAACTCTTCTGTACTCCCTCTATAGTAAGGACATCCTTCCTTAGATAAGGACACAAAGACTGCACACAATACTCCAGGTGTGGCCTCACCAACAATCTATACAATTGCAGTAAAACATTTCTATTCCTGCACTGAAATCCTCTTGTTATAAAGGCCAACATACCATTTGCCTTCTTGACTGCCTGCTGGACTTGTGTGTTCACTGTCAGTGACTGATACACAAGGCCACCAAGGTCTTGTTGAGTATCCACCTCCCTCAATTTACATCCATTTAAGTAATAATCTGTCTTCCTATTATTGCTACCAAAGTGGATAACCTCACGTTTATTGACATAATACTGAATCGGCCATGCACATGCCCACACGTGCACCCTACCCAAATCACACTGAAGCATCTCTGCATCCTCCTCACAGCTAACGCTCCCATCCAACTGTAAATTTGGAGATAATACATTCAGCTCTCTCTTCCAAATCATTAATATATAATGTGAACAATTGGGGTCACATGTCAATGATGTGGAAGACCCCTGGGGGGTTGCTCCTCCAATCACAGGTCGTTCCTCTCCTGCGGTGGCTGCTAAGTGAGCCTATCAGCACCAAGTGTGCAAGAAAAACAGGCTGTGATTGGAATAGAAGCAAACACCAGCTTTGCTTAATATGTTGAGGGGAAAAAGAGGTTTTAGGAATGATAGGTGGGGAAGGAAAGGCCACCGGGGTCATGGTGTAATGAGAAACTCCAGGAGCCACGCGGAGGGAAGGAGAAAGAGAAACTGCTTAGCGGATGGGAAGGAGGGAAGTAGAGGCTGCAGAGGTCACGGAAAAGGAGAGACGGCAGGGAGTCACAGGCAGGTGGGAGAAACAGCAGGATCCTGGCACTGAAATGCTGGCTGGAAGACCAGGGAGAGACATGTGCCGAGTCCAGCATCTGGGTAGAGGAATTAGCTGGCTTCAGAGCATGAGAGAGAATGGGCACGATCTTGAGCCCACTCTCTCTGTCTATGGGAATGTGGGCGCCAGCTGAAAATGTGAAGAATTTGGAAAAACATCATTCTCGCTGGTAAGATTGTGTTTTCCGATCTTGAACAAACTGTGTCAGCGAAGTGATGTGCGACACGCCAGGGAATATTATGGCAATGGTGGCAGAATGAGGCCCTGAATTGCCATTTAATTGGCCCACATACAATATGCCCTTGACAAAATTCAGGTTCAGCTTGATCGATGGAAAGTAATATTCATACCAGACAATGACCATCTTCAAAAAGAGAACCATCTGTTCTGAACGTTCAATGGCATCATTGAACCCATCACCATGAATGTGCTAACCAGAAACCTAACTGCCCCAGCAAATAAATATTTGGGTGAAATCTAAGGACGCTGTCCCCATGGGGTGGCATGTAAAACATGACAGGTGGCTAGTCCACCACCTCCTTGCCACCCCCAAGCTGTTCCCCATAATATGGGATGTGAGATAGGTGCCCACCAGGCCATCCAGCTTTTGACCTGCTGAGGCTGTTAAATGGTCAATTAAATGAGAATTGAGGGCCTCATTCTGCTTTCATTGCCACAACATGCCAGGCAGCACAGAGTGCAGATATGAATGGGATGACTGCTTTATCGTTCGATGCAGGAGAGAGAGAGATGGGTACCTCCTTGGGAGAGGTGGTGGTGGGGGTCGGGGGGTGGGGTTGGTGGATGTGACCTGTAAAACATCAGGGGCACACCCATCAAGATGATAACCCCCTTTGTCCTTCCCTCCCTGCCCCCAAAAGATCACCACCACCCGCCACCTCCCCATTCACTTCCTGACTAAACCACCTGGTCTCACCACACTCCAGGATACAGATTGACTGGCAGCTCCTGAGGTTGGGCTTCCTTCCGCTGGAAGGGAGTTGGCACCGTCAGCTGGTTAATGTCAGCCGCAGAGCAACGAGACCTCCATAAAATCCAGACCTCTTTGAATGCAAGAGCAGGTCAGAGGATGGGCATTCTGTGCCAAGGAATTCAAGGATTCCCCATCTATGAGGCACTGGCCAGGAGTGTGGTGGAACTTCCTTGGATGACTGCAGCTCCCACAGCTCTCTAGAAGCTCAAACCTCCTCATTGCACTATATTAAAGATCCAGTTCCTCCAGTCCCAGCACAGAATGTCCCATCTACAAGATGCATTGCAGCAACTCACCAAAGCTCCTTCAACAGCATCTTCTAAACTCACAATCTCTACCACCGAGAATGTAAGGGCAATAGGTGCAAGAAAACACCACTTGCAAGTCTGCCTCCAAATCATACATCATCCTGACTTGGAACTATATCATTTTTACTGGCCCAAATTCCCAAAAACTTTACCCCGCTGCCCACCTTGACTTATAGCATTCTTGGAGTGTAGAGGGTGGGAAAGATGGTGGGGAGGGGTGAACTGCGCCAGATAGAATAGCATTTCTAGAGACAGGTCGCCAATACTGATGGCCACATGCCAAAAAAAAACAAATGTTTTAGCTAACGGAGTAAAGCGGAAAAAGAGTTTAGAAGGAGAGATAGAGAAAATACTCACTGAATGCTGCAGGATCATTGAAGACCACAGCGAGCTGGGTCAGTGGATGGGACCTCAGTGGGCGGTGCGGTGTCAGTACGGTGGGTTCATGATGGCTTTCTGCTTTCAGTTCAAACTACTGCACCTTTTCTTTACCCCAGTCAATGTGAGCTTCCATCTCCCTCACGCTCAGTCTCAATCTCAGCAAGTATTTTTCTCTCTTTTTTACCCATTTTACACTGTAATTCTGCTGTCACATTCCAAACTACGTTCACCGCTGTCCATCCCAGTTCATGTTGTTAACCCCCCGCTTCGATATAGATATCAGATTGCTTTAGCTTTAATGAATGCATGCACTGAAAATAATCATTTTACATCCGTAAACCCTGTCTAGATTACCGCAGAACACAGAGTCAATCTTCCCTCGTGCTCCATCTATAGTTACCTGAAGACTGAATATGATTGTACAATTCAGATTGATCTTTGTATATTTGACAAAGTCCAAATGGAAATTAATTTTAATTCTGATTTGAATTATTAACCAATATCAAGTTAAAAAATATCGTCCCATTGTTTTATGCTTTCCAACAATCAGCGGCCTTGGTAAGCAAAATATCCTCTCACAGTGAATAAATAATTCCTGGTCTGTGTTTCAACTGCATTGTAAAAGTGTGCTAGTTTCTGAAAACAAGCTCTGTATTCAGTAATCTACACATCGGTGTCAATACTGAAGCAATTCCGATGAGCTTTACCTCATAATGTTGATCAGATGGGGATTGGGTCGAGTTCCTGTCTCAGCTTCACCTTTGTTTGAAATGATGAGTTGATCGAGGGCAGCGTTGGGTTTGTTATGCCCTTTAGCTCATTAATTGATCCAGTCGTGAATTGCTTGAGATCGTTTCCTAAATGTGAATCGAAACTAAAGTGATTCAATTAAAAACAAAATAGATTTTCTATCCAGGAAAGAAAATGAAACTGCAAACCATTCTCCCCATTCACAAAAGCACGATGCCATTTTTGTTTGAGATGGATCTTCATGGAACTACTTCCAAACAAAGTGAGGTATTAAAGAGTTAATGTGCACTGTAGAGGGCAAGATGAACAATTGGGTTTGCAAGAACGGCAGAGAAGCAGCTCATGGGATCAAACTGTCAAAACAGGTTAACTACAGGCTCCAACTTGCTGAGCCTGGCTGGGAGTGCAAGTTTAGCTGAGTATGTGATGATGTTCTCTTTTGCATTAACAAATGGCGTATCCCAAAGCCATTATGCTTATGTTCTGATGGGTGAGTGTTGTAAGTAGTAAATGCAGATTTTAATAGGATGTTCTTTCTTATGCAGAAATTTCTGTAACTGCTCATTTTTGATTGAAGTGGGTGATGTGTGCTTAAGTCTAGACATTTTTGATTGAATCAGAAGATGTGTGTTTATGTCTTATTTGAAATCACATCTACCTAATGGGATTGTAAACTGTATAAAAGGGGTCAGCCTTGTTGTTTCGTGTGCTTTTTAGTAACTGACTTCCAGCACTGAGTGGAGGTTAAGTGGTAGAGGTTAGCCAGCCTACATATGTAGGACAAATAAAGACTTTGATTCTGACAATGGTTGGTCTTTGCCTTTGTATCAAGGATGGAAGAGTCTTGCGAGAAACAAACTTAACAATTGGCACTGCGAGCAGAGTTCCAACAAAGACCAATTTGTAGTGTTAAATAAAAGATTACGGCTCAAATGCCTCTACCTCATCTGTCAGTCACATCCTGTGGTCTTTTGAACACACTTACACAATTTACTTCAATGGAGAGCACTGGGTGTGGATCAGAGCAATGCCGTGTGACACCCATCTCACTCATGCTTGAGGTGGTCCGCTCCATTCTCTCCTCCATTATGCTCCATGTGTTTGGAAAGTTCATAAATCGCATTGTACATTCTCTGCTGCTCCTCAGGGATTAGCTTTCTCATCAACAGTTCCAGTCCCTTTTAAAAGTTTAAACTTTATTTATTAGTCACAAGTAAGGCTTACATTAACACTGCAATGAAATTACTGTGAAATTCCCCTTAGTCGTCACATTCCAGTGCCTGTTTGGGTCAATGCATCTAACCGGTACGTCTTTCAGACTGTGGGAGGGAACCGGAGCACCTGTAGGAAACCCACTCAGACACAGGAAAGAATATTGCAAACTCCACATACAATTTGACATAATCCTTACAGCTGATGCTAAAAAAGTTGTCTCTTTATAAGAACATAAGAAATAGGAGCAGGAGTAGGCCATCTAGCCCCTCAAGCCTGCCCCGCCATTCAATAAGATCATGGCTGATCTGTCGTGGCTCAGTTCCACATTCCCGCCCTCTCCCCATAACCCTTAATCCCCTCTCTTATCAAAAACCCATCAACCCGCGTCTTAAAAATATTTAGCGAGGCAGCCTCCACCACTTCAACGGGCAGAGAATTCCAGAGATTCACCACCCTTTGACTGAAGAAGTTCTTCCTCAACTCCGTTCTAAACCGCCCCCCCTTTATCTTGAGGCTGTGCCCCCTAGTCCTACTGTCCTTTCTGAGCGGAAGAGACTCTCCACCTCTATCCTATCCATCCCATTCATCATCTTATACGTCTCAATGAGATCTCCCCTCATTCTTCTAAACTCTAACGAGTACAAGCCTAATTTATTCAGCCTCTCCTCATAGCTCAACCCCCTCAACTCCGGTATCAGCCTAGTAAACCTCCTCTGCACTCCCTCCAAGGCCAAAATATCCTTGCGTAAGTACGGCGCCCAAAACTGCACCCAGTACTCCAGCTGCGGCCTCACCAATGCCCTATACAGCCGCAGCAAGACCTCCCTACTTTTATACTGGGAAATGTCTTTTATCCACTTTTGGATAAAGTCAAGAGTGAGATTGAGCACGTTTTACCGTAAGATCGTGAGGAATAGGAACAGGATTGGGCAACTCAGTCTGTCAAACCTGCTGTTCCATTTCATAAACTGATCCAACCAAACCCACTAAGTCCGTTTTCCTGCCTTTCCTTCATAACCCTTGATTCTGATTTAAAAACCTATCAATCTCACCTTTGAAAATGTTCAAGGACTCGATATCCACAGCTTCCTGGAGTAAAAAATTCCAAAGATTTATCACTCTTTGAGAGAAGAAATTCCTCCTCAAATCCACCTTAAATCAGCACCCGCTTATTGTCAAAGTTGGGAGGTAGGAAATTAGAATTGGGTATTTGTAAAATTGTATGTTAAAAGGTTTTTCTGTGCTTAGAAATTTAAAGTACAAGTACACTGAGAGCCCAAACTGAAACGTCAGTATTGAAAGGCCAAGCATTAGTTTTCAGCAAAACAACAAGCTTTTGAATTTAGCCAATCAATTTGAATTAGGCACTTTGAAATTTAATAGGTTTTTGATATCTATCTGATTTTTTGACAACCTACGACCAATCCTATTGTGGGAAATATTAATAAGTCATCATGGGTATAAAAGAAAGGGGCAGTGACACAAAGAGGAGAGAACAACTGCCAGAGCTATCAGCTCTCAGGTCTTGAAAGAAAGATACTCTCTGGCTGTCTTTGCTTCATCTGTATCTCAGAGAAAGCAGCAGTTAGATAGCAAAGGTGCCAAAGAAGGAAGAAGTTCCAGACAGAAGAATCAACAGAGAAGGCCCAGAATATTCCAGAAGACACAAAACCTGGTTATAATTCAGAGTGACTAAACTCTATTTTTGTCAATGAGTGGGAGTTGTATTTATTAGAGCAGCGTACAATTAGAATCTTGTTTTATTTGGGAATCGTTAATAGGGATTTATTCGGTTTGTTAATACTTTAGTTAAATGATCCCTGATGCAGAATGGTAGCAGGTCCTCTCATGACCAGACACCTCTGGTCTGGCTCTGCCCCTCAGTAACCCCCCACCCCCTTGTGCACTGCCCCCTTGGCACAGCCTGATGGGCAGTACCAGGGTGCCAGGCTGGCACTACTCCAGTGACACCCTTCCACTGCCCTGATCTTCCCTGGGCACCTCAATGGTCTCAGGTTCTACCGACAAGGCCACCATGACAGGTTCACATCACTGGCGACCAGCTGTGATTCTCCTTGCAAGTTCATATAGAGAAGTGAGCCTGGATGATGATGTCGCAGGGTCATTAAATCTATGTAAAACAGCTTTTAAATATATTTCAATAAATTAGTCTGCCTCATTCCGGAAATGGACAGGAGGCTGATTGCGCCAGATATCCGATGTCGATAAAATTGCGAGAAATCGATTTCTTGACTCTCTTGTGATCTTACCAGCTCACCCCACCCATCAGCTGGTGGGGTACAATGATAGGATCACCCCCCAAACTGTTTTAATTTTTCTCATATGACGTTCCCTCCATAGTCAGGAGCATCATGGTAAACCTCTTCTGTACTGTCTCCAATGATAATGTAGATTTCCTCAAATTAGGGGACCAAAACTGTAAACAACACTCTAAACATGGCATCACAAATATCTTCTACAGTTGTAGCAACACCAATGGACTTCAACGCGGATAAATGTGTAGTCGTCCATTTTGGCAGAACCAACGGGATGAACGAGTACACTATCAAGGGCAGAAGTCTGAGTAGTGTTGAAGAGCAGAAGGATCTTGGGGTCCGGGTCCACAGGACTCTTAAATCGGCCTCGCAGGTGGAGGAGGTGGTCAAGAAGGCGTATGGTGTACTGGCCTTCATTCATTGAGGGATTGAGTTTAGGAGTCGGGAGGTAATGCTGCAACTTTATAAGACCCTTGTCAGGCCTCATTTAGAGTATTGTGCGCAGTTCTGGTTGCCTCACTATAGGAAAGATGTAGAAGCTATTGAGAGGGTACAGAGGAGATTTACAAGGATGTTGCCTGGACTGGGAGGCATGCCTTATGAAGTTAGGTTGAGGGAGCTGGGACTCTTTTCCCTGGAGAGACGAAGGTTGAGAGGCGACCTGATAGAAGTTTACAAAATGTTGAGAGGAATAGATAGGGTGGACTCTCAGAGGCTATTTCCCCGGGTTGAAATGGTTGCTACGAGAGGACGCAGATTTAAGGTGCAGGGAGGGAAGTTCAGAAGTGATGTTAGGGGTAAGTTTTTCACTCAGAGGGTGGTGAGTGAATGGAATCGGCTGCCGTCAGTGGTGGTGGAGGCGAACTCGCTGGGGTCTTTTAAAAGACTTCTGGATGAGTATATGGGGTTTAATGAGATTGAGGGTTATAGATAGGTCTGTAGGTTGGTAGGTGTTGATGTGATCGGCGCAACTCGTGGGCCGAAGGGCCTGTTTGTGCTGTAGTGTTCTATGTTCTAACATCACTTGTATACTTCAACCCCCCTGAGGTAAAAGCCAGGGTTCTGTTTGCCTTCCTGTTATGTATTGAAAGTGGTTGTATTTCTTCCAGCATAACATCACGTGATCTTTAGTTTTTTGGACAAAAAGATGAAATATTCACTGAATTCTTCTTCCAATATCATGCATATATTATATATATATATCCAATTTTTTAAAAAAGAGGCAAAATACTTAGATTGCTCTTCATTATCTCAGTGAGACAAACTTTAGCTGGTTTTACAAAATGATGATAGCTTGAGAATTTTGTCCTGAGTTAAAGTACACTAATCTCAATTGGCTAATTTGTTCCTCATATTACAATATATTGTGTAAAATAGGAGAAATGTTACAGTAAATGTCTTAAAAGATCACAACCACAGAATGTCAACACCTCTTCTATTCTAGTTTAGTGTGGTGCAGTTATAAATCTCTGGATTCCAAAAATACCACTTGTATTAACATATTATGAAGGACTGAGGAGTTTAATTAATAGCCTGTATAGAAAAGTTATTTATGTTGCACTCATTAAATACAAATTCCAATACTGTTTTTCCTTGCATGTTAACTGCGCCCATGTAATTTCTTGCTTACAATTAGTAGAATTGATATATTTGAATTGTAATATCAGATACATTACAATTGTTTGTAGCATAATTTTGAGGTAACTGGGCTCATTAACCTACATCCACGGTATCCAATCTGCTTATTCATTTCCTTCAAATGACTACTGTTCTACCCAGCAGGATATTTCATAACTTCTATCTTGGGCAAAAAGACTTCCTCATGCGCAAATATGTAGGTGAAATAAACTGTTTTAATGACAAAATCAGAGAGATTCATGGGCTTTTGTGGCTCTTCCATCTTGGATTTGAATGAGCAACATCTTTTTAATAAAGCTGCATCATGTTTAACTACAACCCACTTCATTTCATTCCTTTTGTGCTGACCATTGGTCCATTTGTAATAATCTCAATTACTACGCTAGCTTCGTTAGGTTTCATGAACAAGGGCTGCCAAGTCCCTTTTGAGCTATAGCTTTCTGCAGTTGCTTCTCATTTTAAATAATAACCACCTTCAAATTCTTTCTTCCAAAATGAACACTCTCACATTTTCCCCCATTGAATTCCATTTGCCAATTTTCTGTCCTCTCTCATAACCTGTCAATATCTTTCCGTAAAATATTTATATCCTCCTTACAATCTGCCTTCTCACCCACCTTTGTATCATTGGCAAATTTGGCAACAGTATATTATGTTCCTTTCTCCAAATCATGAACGTGGACTGTGAAGAGCTGTGGTCCCGGCACTGGTCATTATGGTACTCCACTGGTTACTGCCCTCCAACCTGAGAAAGATCCTCTTACCATTACTGACTGTTCCCTGTTATTTAGCCAATCCTTTATCCATGCCAGAGTATTGCCTCCAATAGCATGAGCTTCTATCTTGTGTAGGATCCTTTTTTTGTGGCACCTTATCAAATGAAAATCCAAATATACAACATCAACTGGTTCCCCTCTATCTACACTGGTTGTTACCTCCTCAAAGAACTCTACTAAATTTGTCAGACATGATTTCCCTCCATGAAATCATACCGTCTCTGCTTGACTAGACTACAACTTTCCAAATGCATTGCTATTCATTGTACATATATTATTTCTAATATTTTTCCAATAACTGAAATGAGACTAACTGGCCTGTAGTTTCCTGCATTTCACTTCTTTTCCTTTTTTGAAGAGTGATACCACATTGGCAGCTTTCCAATCCATTGGCAACGTTCCAGGACCCTAGGATTTTCGAAAACCATAGGGATTAACTCTCCATAGAACATAGAACATTACAGCGCAGTACAGGTCCTTCGGCCCTCGATGTTGCGCCGACCTGTGAAGCCAATCTAAAGCCATCTAACCTACACGATTCCAATATCATCCATATGTTTATCCAATGACCATTTAAATGCCCAGTAACTATGCCAACAAAGTGGTTTTCTGGAATGGTCACAGGATGGAAGCTTAACAATTCGATTAAGATCAAAGACTTGTCTCAATAAAAAATAATATCAGGGGAGCTTGAGAACCTCCCTTTGGCATCAGTGGGTGGAAGTCTTGTCAACTTTACAAAAAGTACAGTTTGTGTCAATTTAGATGCAAATAGTAGCTTTAGGCAGTTCCTTCAGAGAATGAACGCAGACTCTTAACCATTTCTGTAACATCATCCCCTCAATATTTTTTTAACAGGTTCGCTTTTGGAATTGCTTTTGCACCAGAGATATTCTGAAGAACAATGGGTGGAATCTTGAGCTCAGGCTCTCTTTCTGTGCGGGAACAGTGGCGCATGCTCAAAATCCAGAGAGTTTTGAAAAGCTTGATTCTTGCTGGTGAGATTCGCAATGTTGCAGTAGTCCCGTAGACAGAACACACTGTGGAACTTTGTGAACTTCATTTTAACATTGCGTAGAGCAATCGAGCTGGATATTGAGCCCGCTCCGAACAATCAGCTGGCGCCAACGTAACATTGCACCAGTGCCATTTACAACAGCTCTACATGAGTGTGAACCTGGCACCTTCGCCTCCAAGGAGGATATCAGAGGTGAGTGATTAGGCAGCCATTTCTCCTCAGCCTGTCCAGCACTCAAGCAGGGAGGACCCTGAGCTCACAGATAAGTATAGCTCAGGTCCGGGAGTGGGGACCATTCTTGCCATACGGTGGGGCGGATGAGGGGAAATGGGTGGGTCAGATGCCATGAGAAAATGGAGGCTCAGCCCTATTCATCCTTGTGCCTTACTTAAGAAATAATGTGGATATGTGGGCAACCGGGCACCAATTATTGGCTGCCATTGTCAACAGGGTTTCCCACTGAACGCACCTCCCCCACCCACCATCTTTGGGAAATGCTTGGCAGGAGTGTGCCAGCGGCAGGAACATGAGATCCCACTGGCATGAACGGGAGAAAAATTTCAGAATATGGGTCATGGGTTGGGATGTGTTCACGTCAGGCTGTCGGGGGTGGTGGGGGAGGCGGGAGTCTGGGGTGTCAGGCCAGGTCTGCCAGGGTGATCGGATACCAGGTCCAAGTGATGTGTGGGGCTATCGTGCAGGCCACTGAGGCAGTGTTGGGGTATGAGGAATACATATAGGGGACAAAGGGGAAAGTCATGTTAGGGTTCTGGGATTGGGTTGAGGGTTGGGTGGGCAGGAGAAACCAATGACTATTGGTCTGGGTGTTTAGAATTGTTTCCCGGAGGTTTTAAATCTTACTTGGTAACTATTAGTGTACTTCTCACAAAGCCATCTAAAGTTTATGACTATTTTTAGATGGTTCCCAGTGCAGGACAATTACCCAGAGGTAGTTAACGCTTCTGGTCAATTGCCATGCAATGCTTTTCTGGGAAGTTCCAAGTGGGATACTCCAGTGTGTCATTTTGTGGTACCCCTCGAATCTGTGGAACTCAGATGTTACGGTCCTATCAATGCAAAATCCTGTCCTTGGAAAATGTACCAGCAACTTTGCAATGATTGACAAGTAAGGCATTTGAAGGATTGTGCCTCTGTGTGGTATATCGTCTTCATTTGTTGTGTTCGGCTAAACTTGGGAGCAACATTTGCATTGCTTGATCAGTAGAAAGAGCCAATTTGATCATAAATGTGACAAAAGTGAACTTGCCAAAACAGAGTTAAATTATATGGGCCAAAGTGTGGAACAAGGACAAGAGAAGCAAGGCTATCTTTGGCCGCCTTGTGCCTAAAATGAGAAATGTTTGTGGTATAGAGTCAACCTTTGCCATATTGTTCCCATGAAATTGGGAATGGGGAACATACTTTTGAATAGGATTCCATTTGCTAGGATACAGCCATGGGCAGCATTGGTTTGGGTAGCACTGGTGCAGTACATATACAGCAACAGTTGAGGGAGTCTCCGAGCATTACATCAGTGAAGACTGTCCGGCTGTTCAGTTCGATGTCCCATCCCCCCATTCTGTGTTCCTGACATCCCCAGTCATATTTTTAAAGGGAGGCCCTCCACTATTTGAGGTGGGAATTGTTGATTCCCAATGGATGAAGAAACTGAGGATAACCAAACATTATTCACATAATGGGTGATGCAGTTGACAGAGCACAATGCCCAAGTAAATAAGACCCAGTCAAATTCCATTGCTCAGTTGAGGAGATAAATGAGACTTTTAGCAAAATACCTAAAGATGTATAAAGAGCTTCAGAGCTTTCCCTTTGTTATTGTCCAGGATGGGCAGCGAGGTTGTATGTTGATTCCTGCTTTTGTTAAATGTGACATGTCCTCACAATGAGAGGTGTGTGATTCCACAAAGTTGAGGGACCTGTAATTTCTGGTAACTGCAGCCAACTTGCGATTCATGGGACCTGTAGTAACCATCCTTTCATTCAACAAGGCTTTTTATGAAATGAGCAATGGAGTAAGGTTTTATTTCAGCGGTTTATGATCTCTTTCGTTACTTAGGGATACAATACAAGTTTTAGCTAGATTATAACCTGGATATTTTAAGAGTGCGGACATCTTTCTGTCGCAATGTACCACTCCATTAAAGAGTGTATGGAAGTGGGTTTCCAGATTTAGATACATAAGACTGTATGAAACAGTCCAATTTCTAAATGAAATGCAGGTTTATTAAATAACCAAAGATGCAATTAACTTTTCATGGAAATTTAATTGCAACATCAACAGTTCTAGTAAAGGCAAGTATATTCTTGCTTCTAATAGAGATTACAGACCTTTTTAATGTTACAGGAAGAGATTTGAGCTATCCATCGATATTTAAATTAGCATTTAACTTAAGTCTTGAGCAGAGAGTTTAGCAAGATGCCTCCATTCCAGTCAAGGGGAGAGCTATCATCGCTACATTGCGGCAGTATGCATTTACCTTGAGAGATGTGTGAATGAATCAAATGGCTGTGTTGTCATGTTGTCAACCCCTCCCACGCGCCCCCCAATCCCCCACTCCCCCAATCATAAGTTCTCTGTCCTGATTTGCTACCCTAATTATCACACTAACTGTGGCGGATCCCTCCCAAGGAATTGGCGTGCAGACCATGCTTTTCACCTGACTGTGTATAAGACTGTTGTCCTTGGGTGGCTGAACCTGTGGTATGTCCTGGTACATGAATCACCTGACAATCGCCTCTGTCTGCTGATGGAGAATGCCTTCTCAAAGTGATCCATGTTTCCTCTGTGATTAGTAAAACCTGCCTGTTCCCAGGACACCCAATCTTGGTTGCAACTCCCGTTGCAATGGTCACCATCAGTACAAATTAACTTGGCTTTTAATAGGGTCTGCTTGTTCTAAAGCACACCGTAACACTGCTGCTTTAGCGTACTGTGTTCTCTGCTGACCAACAGGTACGGCTACTAATTCCTACAGATAAAAAGAAGAAAGAATACCTCCTGTATATGTTGTTTAGGTATATGAACTAAGATTTATGGGGTTCACTTGTTTGCAATAACCCCTCCAAATGTAAATTTATATAAGGTTCTAGAGGCTTAGCCATTTGGAAAGACAAACACTTTAAATTATGAATTCAGAAACTTTATTAACGATTATGAAGGTAACAAGTCAGAAAGATAAAATGCAAAGTATCAATTAACAGTAATTAGCAGTAATTATGAGAAGAAAACTTAACTTGAACAATTGAAGAGATTTCAACAACTTCAGTGACAACATCAGAAACAGCTCTCAGCATATTGCTCTCTTCCCAGCTCTCCTCTTCTCTGCCTCTGTCGCTGCCTCTCTCTCCTCTGTGCTATATACATCTTTCTCTTTACAGATCTCGCTCCATCTTTCTCTGACTGACTGCCTCTGCCTTCCCTTCCTTTCTGACCACCCTTACCCAAAGGGTAAGGAGATTCAGAGGGGATTTGAGAAAATCATCTTCACTCAGAGGGTGGTGGGAATCTGGAATGCACTGTCTGGGCAGGTAATGGAGGCCGGGAAGCTTACAACTTTTAAAAAAATGTTTGTATTAGCTCACAAAATATAACATTCAAGAATATTGGACAAGTGCAGGAGAATGTGATTAGCGCACCTTTAGTCATTGGCGATGCAGATTAGCTGGGCCAAAGGGCATTTTTTCTGTGCTGTATGACTATGGGCAGAATTTTCCTCTCCCACCCGCCCTGGAAATGGTAGCGGGTGGGGGTGGACCGTGTGAAGGTCCATTGACCTGGGGCGGGAATCTTTGGCCTTGGAGTGAGTGCTGCCGGAAAATCCCACCCTACGACTCCACTGCAAATAAAAAATGTAGGCGCATTCAATCTAAGTGAGGTGGCAACCCAGACTCTAGGCTGGTTTATTGCCATGAACACCTCAGGAAGAAGATAAATGTCAACAAGTTGTTGTTTAGACCATGTAAAGCCTCCTGAAGTGAACTGATTAATCAGGCTCCCCAAATCTTGCCAATAGACTCTAAAAATGCAGGATTGAAGACAGTGCAATCAAGGCCTTTATCAAGCGGATCTGTAACTTGCCACAATGGGTAGAGTGGCTGGAGCATAAGGGAATGCAAAGGGCACTGGCTGGGTGCCAGATCCTCAATCCGTAGAGTCTAATGTATCAGAAAGCTTATTGTTAAGTTGTTCCTGAGCTGTAAGCATGTTAATGGAGGACTCTGTTGTAGGGTTATCTGCTTTCCCTGTCTCCTCAGCTGGTATGGTGGAGTGCTTGCAGACATGACGTTCACCATCCATATTTGGCATCAGTTTATAACTATCTCCCAGTTCCCTAGGTTACATTAGAATTGGATGGAGATGATTTTAAATTGACCCACCCTGCTGGAAACTGGGTTAAACTGCTCACCCAAAGTGGACGGGGTCCTCATTAGCATACACGAACTGACCTCCAGTGACATCGTTGGGCTCCGACTGCGCTGCCAACTCTGTCCTGATCCCCGGGCCCAGAATCTACAGAAATCAGCCAGTTTCCAAATCCCCTCACCCAAAATCCACCTGGAGTTAAAATCAGGCCCATGTTAATTTTCTTACTGCTTTAAACAAGTTTGTATACTTCATAAAGAATTATTGTGACCTGTCCAATAAGATCAATTGTCTTGAATTCCCCAAATTCTTAGGTAATATGGTCCTTTTCACACTCAGTAAAAGCTCGATGGGTTAGGAAATAAATGCTATTTGTTTAGTTGACCGATATGGTTAATGCACCTGAATGAAACAGAGGGATTTTTAATAATTACAATAAATGATTATTTGAAAGTTAAACACATGAACAAATACTCATTGGAACGAAGGAGCCATTAAAATATAAATGAAAATGTAGCTACCTAAACCTGTTTATAAGTCAGGGCCTTCAGTGCACTTCCCAAACTAGGCTTAGCTTTAGTTGGTACACTCGTCGTCGGCCTCTAAGGCGCAATTCACAAACAGCACTTACATAATCTTCATTATCAGGATCAAAATGCTTTTCAAACAACTCTCAGTCTACAGCCTTTCTCCACCCAATTGGCGCAGGAATCCATGAACTCGAAGGGCCTCACTGTCTCTCGGATTCTGGCGAAGGCGTCTTGCTGCTATTGCCTCCAGGTTTTCTCGACACCTTTTCTGTTCAGTTGAGTTATAATTGACTTTCATTCCTTCCAGAAAATGGTCAATGGCGTTCGATTCTGATCTAATGTGATTGAGTTCAAATAACCCAGCCTGTAAACATATTGCCTGCTTATTCTCTGGACGTATACCCTCCAGTGTCAGGAGATGGTTGTAGATCTCCTTTGCTTTGTGATATTCTTTATTTAATGAGCAGATTCCTGCTAAATCCAGGTGTGGTTTGATAGATGTTAATGGTCGGTTTTCAACAGCCTTTTGAAAATGAAACTTGCATAGTTCGATCAGTTCAGCTCTTTGTTGAGGAGCAGCATTGTGAGGACTTCTGCTGCCTGGAGAATTCATCAGTTTATCCAATTTGGTTTTGTAACACGCACCTATTTGATGGTGTAAGAAGGTAGAGTTTGGGGTAATCTCTAATCCTTTCTTCAACAGTTCCACAGCTTTTTCCACATCTCCTTTTGTTCTGTAAAACGTTGCTGCATAACGAAGCACATATGGAAGGTCAGGGGATTTCTGCAATGCTTCTTCAATGAATTTCAGTGCTTCTTCCTTCTGATTGAACTGTTGTAGTTTTAGAGCCAGCAGCACCATGGCTACAGTGTGATCTGGATCAAGCTCCAGCACACGTCTCAACTGCTTCATTGCTTCACTGGGCCCATGACACTCTGGGGTACCAGAAAACTGTTCCAGACGAAACAGAACAGTCGCATATCCAACAATGTATTCTGTGTTATCTGGATCTTCCTTCAGAGCCTTTATAAAACACTCCTTTGCCTCTTCATAATATTGAGCAGCAGAGCTCAGCAGTGTCCAACCCTTCTCCCCGTACACCTCAGGTATCATTGCTGTATACCGAGAGGCATCAGGGAATTGTTGACAGATCCTCTCCAGTTTGTCGAGGTAGGACTGAGCCTCTGTCAGTTGTCCCATGTGATAATTGACCCAGGCACGGTTTCCATAGGTGACGATGATTCTTTTTTCAAATTCATCTTCATGATTCTCCCTCAGAATCTTTTCAGCTTCCTGTAAGTTTTGAATCGCCTCCTCACAGTTTCCTTGCAGACAGTTTACAAAAGCGAGTTGGTTGTAAGATGTGGCTTGATATTTCACATCGAGCTTTATTGAATCTTCTAATCTTTGCTTCATATTGTCCAAGTCAATGTTTTCTTTCTGAGGCGCCCACGTGAAGTGACATTCAAGCTGATCGAGCTTCATTTTCAACAAATCCTTCTCTTGATCACTGCAAGAGAAATAAAAATCGTCAAAATCCATCTCAGACCAATTTAAACACCATGTCCCGTCCATTTGGTTTCTAATGACTGATCCTCGTTGCTGGGTTCAATGAAAACTCTGGTGACAAGTGATTATCTCTACACACAACTCTGCAAATGGGAATGTTGGGTCAACTCTGCTTAGTCATGTTTCCTTGGTACTAATTCCTTGGTACTAATTCACAATAAATTGATCTGTGATGAAACATTAGCAAAATAAGAACATAAGAACATAAGAAATAGGAGCAGGAGTAGGCCATCCAGCCCGTCGAGCCTGCCCCGCCATTCAATAAGATCATGGCTGATCTGTCGTGGCTCCGTTCCACATTCCCGCTCTCTCTCCATAACCCTTAATCCCCTCGCTTATCAAAAACCTATCAACCCGCGTCTTAAAAATATTTAGCGAGGCAGCCTCCACCACCTCAACGGGCAGAGAATTCCAGAGATTCACCACCCTTTGAGTGAAGAAGTTCCTCCTCAACTCTGTTCTAAACCGCCCCCCCTTTATCTTGAGGCTGTGCCCTCTAGTCCTACTGTCCTTTCTGAGCGGGAAGATCCTCTCCACCTCTATCCTATCCATCCCATTCATCATCTTATATGTCTCAATGAGATCTCCCCTCATTCTTCTAAACTCTAACGAGTACAAGCCTAGTTTATTCAGCCTCTCCTCATAGTTCAACCCCTTCAACTCCGGTATCCGCCTAGTAAACCTCCTCTGCACTCCCTCCAAGTCCAAAATATCCTTGTGTAAGTGCGGCGACCAAAACTGCGCACAGTACTCCAGCTGCGGCCTCACCAGTGGCCTGTACAGTTGCAGCAAGACCTCCCTACTTTTATATTCAATCCCCCTCGCTATGAAGGCCAGCATCCCATTTGCCTTCCTGACCACCTGCTGCACCTGCAAGCTGGGTTTTTGCGACTCATGGACAAGGACCCCGAGGTCCCTCTGCACCGTTGCATGCTGCAGTTTTTCGCCACGTAAGTAATAGTCCTTCCTACCATTATTCCTACCAAAGTGGACAACTTCACACTTGCTAACATTAAATTCCATTTGCCAGTTCCTGGCCCATTCGCCCAGCCTATCTAGATCCTTCTGCAGACTTTCCACACCCTCCGCACAATTTGCCGTTCCACCAATCTTGGTGTCATCAGCAAATTTCGACACCATACACTCGGTTCCCTCCTCCAGATCATCTATATAAATGGTAAATAGCTGAGGCCCCAGCACCGATCCCTGGGGCACTCCACTAGTCACCAACCGCCAATCCGAATAGTACCCATTGACCCCCACTCTCTGCCTCCTATTTGACAACCAATCCTCTATCCACGCTAACACCCTACCCCCAACTCCATGCCCCCTAACCTTCTATAATAACCTCTTGTGCAGCACCTTATCATACGCCTTCTGAAAATCAAGAAAGACCACATCCACCGGCTCTCCTCTATCCACTGCTCTAGACGCATACTCATAGAACTCCAATAAATTCGTCAGACACGACTTCCCCTTAACGAAACCATGCTGCGTCTACTCTATCAAACAATTCTCCTCAAGATGCCTCACTATTTTCTCCTTGATCACGGATTCTAGCATTTTACCTACAACAGACGTTAAACTAACCGGCCTATAATTCCCTGCCTTTTGCCTGCCACCCTTCTCAAACAATGGCGTAACATTAGCTGTTTTCCAATCTTCTGGCACTTCCCCGGAATCCAGCAAGGTTTGGAAAATAATCATCAAGGCATCCACTATCACCTCCGCCATTTCTTTCAGAACCCTTGGATGCATTCCATCCGGTCCTGGGGACTTGTCCACAATCAGTCCCTCGAGTCTGTCGAGCACTGCCTTTCTAGTAACAATAATGTCATTCAGGCCCTCCACTCCTACCATCTTTCCATCGCTAACACCCGGCAAACTATTCACGTCCTCCTCCGTGAAGACCGAAACAAAAAAGTTATTCAAGACCTCAGCCATTTCCCCATCCCCTACCACTAAGTCCCCCCCCTCATCCTCTAAGGGTCCAACGTTCACCCTAGTCAGCCTCTTCCTTTTTATATATTTATAAAAACTCTTACTATCCTTTTTTATATTTAGCGCTAGCCCAGCTTCATAGTTTATCCTACCCTTCTTTATCAACTTCTTTGTCATTCTTTGTTGATATTTAAACCTCTCCCAATCCTCTTCTCGCCCACTACTCTTAACTACTCTAAATGCATCAGCTTTTAATTTAAATCTCTTTGCTATTGCTCCACATCAGAATTTGTGAACGTTTCATCATGTCCACTAGAGGTTGAGATATCTCTCTCGCTAAGTAAACTGGAATGATAATAACACTGCAACATCCAGAGGAAGAAACACAATATTTCCTGAAATATTCATAATTATTCATTCAATATTATTGCATCTTTAAATAAAATTTTGATCCTTGAAACAAAATATTACATGTGGAAAATTAAAACCAGTTGTAAAATTCTAACTTGCTATTTAAAGTGTGATTTGCACTGTTGAACGCCAACACAATCTTTTGATAGGTGTTGCTCATTATTCGTTCAGCAAATCTGGTTCAGAACACATGGGTTTTCAGATGGAATTCCTATCCATGTGCTCTGAAGAGTTGAATTTTGGTCAAGGTCACTCTCCCAGTGAGAATTCTCAGTTTGAGTTGTGACGCCTCCGCAGGAGTTCCTCATGGTGGTGTCCTTGGCCCCAAACCTTCTCAGCTGCTTCATCAATCACCTTCCTTCCTTCATAAGAGTCACAAGCGGGATTTTTGCAGATAATTACGCAGTGCTTACATTTGCGAGTCCTCAGATACTGAATCAATCTGCGCAACATGTCCTGGATAACCTTGAGCTGACAGCTGGCAAATATTATTCATGCCACACAAGTGCCAGGCAATGACCATCTCCAAGAAGAGAAATTCAAACCTTTTTTTCCTGACATTCAACACCATCATTGATCCTGCCACCATGAACATGATTATGGTTACCATTGGCCACAAAGCTAACCACTCCAGCCAAATAAATACTAGGGCAATTTTGTGCACCCGTTCCCCACCATCACGAGGGTGTTGCAATCGAGTTATCTGGCCCTATAAAATCCAGGCTACTTCAACCAAAGGAGGAGGTAAGAGGTGGGAAGTAGAGTCATAGAGGTTTACAGTATGGAAACAGGCCCCTCGGTCCATCTTGCCCATGCCGCCCTTTTTTTAACCCTGAAGCTAGTCCCAATTGCTCGCATTTGGCCCATATCCCTCAACACCTATCTTATCCATGTAACTGTCTAAATGCTTTTTAAAAGACAAAATTGTACTCGCCTCTACTACTACCTCTGGCAGCTTGTACCAGGCACTCACCACCATCTGTGTGAATAAACTGTTCCTCTGGACACTTTTGTATCTCTCCCCTCTCACCTTAAAATGATGCCCTCTAGTTTTAGATTCCCCTACCTTTGGGAAATGATATTGACTATCTAGCTGATTTATGCCCCTCATTATTTTATAGACCTCTATAAAATCACCCCTCAGCCTTCTATGCCCTGGAGAAAGAATTCCCAGTATATCTAGCCTCTCCTTATAATTCAAACCATCATGTCCAAGTAGCATCCTAGTAAATCTTTTCTGCACTCTTTCTAGTTTAGTAATATCCTTTCTATAATAGGGCGACCAGAACTGTACACAGTTTTCCAATTGTGGTCTTACCAGTGTCTTGTACAACTTCAACAAGATGTCCCAACTCCTGTATTCAATGTTCTGACCAATGAAACCAAGCATGTTGAATTCGTTCTTCAACACTTTGTCCACCTATGACTCCACTTTCAAGAAGGTATGAACCTGTTCCCCTAGATCTCTTTGCTCTGTAGCTCTCTCCAATGCCCTACCATTAACTGAGGAAGTCCTGTCCTGGTTCAATCTACCAAAATGTATCCCCTTGCGTTCATCTAAATTAAACTCCATCTGCCATTAGTCAGCCCACTGGTCAAATTGATCAAGATCCCATTGCAAACTGTGATAACCTTCTTCTACTGTCCACTATGCCACCAATCCTAGTGTCATCTGCAAACTTACTAACTGTGCCTCCTATATTATCATTCAAATCATTAATATAAATGACAAATAACGGTGGACCCAGCATCAATCCCTGAGGCAACCGCTGGTCACAGGGCTCCAGTTTGAAAAACAACCTTCTACAACCACCCTCTGGCTTCTGTCATCAAGCCAATTTTATATCCATTTAACTACCTCACCCTGGATCCTCTGAGATTTAACCTTGTGCAACAACCACGAGGGACCTTGTAAAGGCCTTGCTAAAGTCCATGTAGACAACATCAACTGCGCTGCCCTCAACTACCTTCTTGGTTACCCCTTCAAAAAACTTAATAAAATTTGTAAAACGTGATTTTCCACTCACAAAGCCATGCTGACTGTCCTAATCAGTCCTTGCATCTCTAAATGCCTCATAGATCCTGTCTCACAAAATACCTGCAAACAACTTACCCACTACAGATGTGAATCTCACTGGCGTGTAGGATTTACCCTGCTGTCCTTTTTAAACAAAGGCACAACATTTGCCACCCTCCAGTCTTCAGGCACCTCACCTGTGACTATTGATGATTCAAGTATCTCTGCTAGGGAACTCATAATTTCCTCCCTAGCCTCCCACAATGCCTTGGGATACTCTTTATCAGGCCCCGGGGATTTATCTATCTTGAAGCGCTTTAAGATTTCTTGCACCACCTCCTCTGTCATCTGTATACTCCTCAAACCATTACTATTTATTCCCCTAAGTTCCCTAATATCCATGCTTTTTCCCAACAGTAAATACTGATGAGAAATATTAATTTAGGATCTCACCCATCTCTTGTGAATCCACACATAGATGACCTTGTTGATCCTTAAGAGGCTCTACTCCCTCCCTTTAGTTACTCTTTTGGCCTTTATGTATTTGTAGAAACTCTTTGGATTCTCCTTTGCCTTATCTGCCAAAACAATCTCATATCCCCTTTTTGCCCTCCTGATTTCTCTCTTAACTCTACTCCTACACCCCCTATACTCTTCAAGGGATTCACTTGATCCCAGCTGTCTCTGCATGTCACGTACCTCCTTTTTCTTCTTGGTGAAGGCCTCGATATCCTGAGTCATCCAGTGTTCCCTACTTCTACCAGCCTTGCCCTTCACTCAAAGAGGAATGTGCTTCCCCTGAACACTGATTAGCATACTTTTGAAAGCCTCCCACTTACCAGACATCCCTTTGCCTTCACTCCTACTCCCTCAAAGAACTTATGAAAGTTCCTGCCTGAATTTTTTCAAAATTGGCTTTGCCCCAATTTAGAATTTTAACTTTTGGGCCAGACCTATCATTCTCCATAACTATCTTAAAACTAATAGAATTATGGTCACTTGTCCCAAAGTGATCCCTCCCTAACACTTCTATCACCTGCCCTTCCTTATTTCTAATGTGGGTATGCCGGCGTTGGACTGGCGTAAACACAGTAAAAAGTCTGACAACACCAGGTTTTAGTCCAACCGATTTATTTGATAATAGACTCACAAGCTTTCGGGGTTAGCCCCTTCGCCAGGTGAATGGAGAGTTCTGGCCTCGGACAGAGCATATAAAGCACAGACAGTTTAGAGATTACTGATTAGAATGCGAATCCTTACACCTAACCTGCTGTTCAAGACCTGAAGTGGCTGACAATGTGAGTGGAAGGAGCACTGATCACAGGTTACAGAGATGTGTATTGTCTCCAGACAGTACAGTAAGTGAGGTTTTGCAAACCCAGGCAAGTCACGGGGGTTACAGATAGTGCGACGTGAACCCAAGATCCCTGTTGAGACCGTCCTCATGTGTGCGGAACTTGGCTATCAGTCTCTGTTCAGCGACTCTGCGCTGTCGTGTGTTGTGAAGGCCGCCTTGGAGAATGCTTACCCGAAGGTCAGAGGCTGAATGCCCGTGACCACCGAAGTGTTCGCCAACAGGAAGGGAACAGTCTTGCCTGGTGATTGTCGAGCGATGTTCATTCATTCGTTGTCGTAGCGTCTGCATGGTCTCCCCAATGCACCATGCTTCAGGACATCCTTTCTTGCAACGTATCAGGTAGTCAATGTTGGCCGAGTTGCAAGAGTATTTACTGTGTACCTGGTGGATGGTATTCTCACGTGTGATGATGGTATCCATGACGATGATCCGGCATGTCTTGCAGGGTTGTGTGGTTTTGTGGTCACTGTTCTCCTGAAGGCTGGGTAGTTTGCTGCGAACAAAGGTCTGTTTGAGGATGTGTGGTTGTCTGAAGGCAAGAAGTGGGGGTGTGGGGATAGCCCTGGTGAGATGTTCATCTTCATCAATGATCTGTTGAAGACTCTGGAGAAGATGTCGTAGCTTCTCCGCTCCGGGGAAGTACTGGACGACGAAGGGTACTCTGTCCACTGTGTCCCGTGTTTGCCTTCTGAGGAGATCGGTGCGGTTTTTCGCTGTGGCGCATCGGAACTGTCGATCTATCAGTCGAGCGCCATATCCTGTTCTTGTGAGGGCATCTTTCAGGGTCTGGAGGTGTCTGTCACGATCCTCCTCATCTGAGCAAATCCTGTGTATACGGAGGGCTTGTCCATAGGGAATGGCTTCTTTAACATGTTTAGGGTGGAAACTGGAGAAGTGGAGCATTGTGAGATTGTCTGTGTGCTTGCGGTACAATCTCACAATGCTCCACTTCTCCAGTTTCCACCCTAAACATGTTAAAGAAGCCATTCCCTATGGACAAGCCCTCCGTATACACAGGATTTGCTCAGATGAGGAGGATAGTGACAGACACCTCCAGACCCTGAAAGATGCCCTCATAAGAACGGGATATGGCGCTCGACTCATAGATCGACAGTTCCGATGCGCCACAGCGAAAAACCGCACCGATCTCCTCAGAAGGCAAACATGGGACACAGTGGACAGTGTACCCTTCGTCATCCAGTACTTCCCTGGAGCGGAGAAGCTACGACATCTTCTCCGGAGTCTTCAACAGATCATTGATGAAGACGAACATCTCACCAGGGCTATCCCCACACCCCCACTTCTTGCCTTCAGACAACCACACAACCTCAAACAGACCTTTGTTCGCAGCAAACTACCCAGTCTTCAGGAGAACAGTGACCACAATGCCACACAACCCTGCCACAGCAACCTCTGCAAGACATGCCGGATCATCGACATGGATACCATCATCACACGTGAGAATACCATCCACCAGGTACACGGTAAATACTCTTGCAACTCGGCCAACATTGTCTACCTGATACGTTGCAAGAAAGGATGTCCTGAAGCATGGTACATTGGGGAGACCATGCAGACGCTACGACAACGGATGAATGAACACCGTTCGACAATCACCAGGCAAGACTGTTCCCTTCCTGTTGGCGAACACTTCAGTGGTCACGGGCATTCAGCCTCTGACCTTCGGGTAAGCGTTCTCCAAGGCGGCCTTCACGACACACGACAGCGCAGAGTCGCTGAACAGAGACTGATAGCCAAGTTCTGCACACGTGAGGATGGTCTCAACAGGGATCTTGGGTTCATGTCGCACTATCTGTAACCCCCGTGACTTGCCTGGGTTTGCAAAACCTCACTTACTGTACTGTCTAGAGACAATACACATCTCTGTAACCTGTGATCAGTGCTCCTTCCACTCACATTGTCAGCCACTTCAGGTCTTGAACAGCAGGTTAGGTGTAAGGATTCGCATTCTAATCAGTAATCTCTAAACTGTCTGTGCTTTATATGCTCTGTCCGAGGCCAGAACTCTCCATTCACCTGGCGAAGGGGCTAACCCCGAAAGCTTGTGAGTTTACTATCAAATAAATCAGTTGGACTAAAACCTGGTGTTGTCAGACTTTTTACTTCCTTATTTCCCCAGAGCAGGTCAAATTCTGCCCCTCTCTAGTCAGGTCATTCACATACTGAATGAGAAATTCCTCCTGAATATACTCAATAAATTTCACTGCATCCAACTCTCTAATACTATGGCTGCCCCAGTCAATGTTGGGAATGTTAAAATCCCTTACTATTATCACCCTATTTTTCTTGGAGCTATCAGTAATCTCCTTAGATATTTCCTCTTCAATTTCCTGCTGACTAGAGGCCTATAGTACAATCCTATCAAACTGTTTTCCTCCTCCTTATTTCTCAGTTCTACCGATATAGACCCAGTTTGTATCCCATCTCAATACTACGTGATGTTTCCCCTAATCAAAAGTGCAACTCCCCCTCCTCTCTTACCTCCTGTTCTACAGCATTTGTACCCTAGAACATTGAGCTGCCAGTCCAGTCCCTTCCTTACCCATGTTTCTGTAATTGCTATAATATCCCAGTCTCACGGACCCATCCATGTCCTGAGTTCATCTGCTTTGCCCATCAGACCTCTTGCATTGAAATAAATGCAGTTTAATCTGCACTTCCCTTGCTCTCTCTTTTGCTTTTGCCTGATCTGTCAGGTACTAGGATTACTGACATTGCCTTTACTACTTAATGTGCTCTCTTTAACTTCTGTGCTGCCCTCAACCTTCTTTTCTGTCTCCCTAAGGCTTTGGGTTGCACCCTCCTGCCAAACTAGTTTAAACTCTCCCGAGAACTCCAGCAAATCTACCGCCAGGATGTTAGTCCCCCTCCAGTTCAGGTGTAACCCGTCCCTCTTGAACAGGTCACCCTTTCCCCTGAAAAGATCCCAATGATCCAAAAATCTAAATCCCTGCCCCCTGCACCAGCTCTCAAGATACGCATTCATCTGCCGGATCTTCCTATTCCTATTCTTACTAGCACATGGCACTGGTAGTAGTCCAGAAATTACCCCTTCGAGGTCCTGCACTTTAGCCTTCTGCCTAATTCTGTATATGCACATTTCAGGACCTCATCCCTTTTCCTACCTATGTCGTTGGGACCAACGTGTACAATGACCTCTGGCTGCTCGTTTCTGCCCCCCCCCCCCCCCCCCCCCCCTCTTAAGAATGTCCTGCAACCGTTCAGAGATGTCTTTGATCCTGGCACCGGGGAGGCAACACACCCTCCTGGAGTCTCGATTGCGGCCACAGAACCGCCTGCCTTTGCTTCTAACTAGCGAGTCCCCCATTACTGCCGCTCACTTGCTCTTTGCCCAATCCTGCTGTACAGCAGAACCAGGTGTAGTACCACATGCCTGGTTGCTGCTGGTGTCTCCCCATGACAGGCTATTCCTCTCAACAGTATTCATAATGGTATACCTGTTTGAAAGGGGAATAGCCACAGGAGACTCCTGCACTACCTGCCTGCCTCTCCTGGTGGTCACCCATCTACCTGACTGGTGTGACAACCTCCCTGCAACTAGTGTCTATCACACTCTCTGCCTCCTGTATGCTCCAGTGCTTTCACATGCCACTCTAGCCGAACAATGCTGTGTGTGAATAGCTGCCACTGGACACGTTTCCTCCAGACAAAGTTGTCAGGGAAACTAGATTGCTCCCTAATTTCCCACATCTGGCAGGAGGAGCATACTACTGCCCTAGCTGCCTTACTGCCCTTACACACGTCAAAGGATAAAAGAATCTCAATTCACCTCTCCCTTGCTTGTGGTCCTCCTGACAACTTTTATTTTTGGTTAGAGGAGGCGGTAGGGAGGGAAACACTGAAGTAGTTTTTGGGGTTTAATTGTCCCTTTACAACAGCTCCTCCGCAAACCAACTTCTGGTGCGCTTGTGCAAAACTTACCTGCAACCTTGGCCACTCTGCTGCCCTCACCTGGATACTTGCCTTCACTCTGCTGCCCTCACCTGGATACTTGCCTTCACTCTGCTGCCCTCACCTGGATACTTGCCTTCACTCTGCTGCCCTCACCTGGATACTTGCCTTCACTCTGCTGCCCTCACCTGAATTCTGTGGCCAGTAACTCACCTGTTGATTTTCCAATGTTTGACCATCTACAAGATGCAGGTCAAGAGTGTGATGAGCTACTCTGTACTTCCCTGAGGTGTGCAGCTCTAAGACAATTGAAAACCCCATCCAAGACAAGCAGCTGACTTGAATGCACCCCCTCCAAGCCCATTCACCATTATGTACATTCTGTCTCCAAAGCCCCAGCACACAGTGGCAGCAGAGAGTACCAATTGCAAGATGCACTGCAACAACTCACCGAGGCTCTTTCCACAGCACCTTCCAAACTTGCAACCTCCACCACCGAGCTGGAGAAGGGCAATCTGCATGGGAGCAACACCAGCCGCAAGATCCCCTCCAAGTCACAAACCAACCTGACTTGGGACCGTTGTTGTTCCGTTGTCGCTGGATCAAAATCCCAAAGTTGTTACCTCGCCTTCACCTGCAGCACAAGGCAGGGGACGGGGGTGATATTGCAGCAAATGGATTGGCAAATCAAGGGGCCTGTCACCATTACTGATGCCCACATGTGAAATATACTAATGTGTTGTACAGCATTTCCCCGCAGAGTTAATGGTATAGAGTGGAAACCTCTAGAAGGAGAGACAGAGGAAATGGTCACTGAATGCTGCAGGTCCAAGTAAGAGCACCACAAGCTGGGGAGGTGATGGCAACTCCGTGGGAGGTGGGCTGTCAATTTGGGAGTGTTGATTCGGGGAATGTAAGTGGTGCAGGGAATGGTGAGAAGAGAGGGAATTGTGCCTTTCCCCACAAACTGCATTTTCAAATAATTCGCTGATTGTGAAACACTTTTGGGTCATTCCTGCAAAGTGTGGGAAGGTGTTGCAGCTGACTTGAATGCACGCCCCACCACCCACGCCAAGCCCATTCACCATTTCTTGCTTTCTTCCTGTTCAAATCCCACTCCATTCCCCGGACATCCCAGCGCGTTCCCTACACCAGCTGCCTCTTCTTCATGTTGCCGCTCTTCTCCTCTCTCCCCCTCAATCCTCGCTGTCGTTCCGACCCCCTCACCCCATTCATGGTAGCTTTCGCTTTCAGTTCAAACTACTGCACCGGTCTTTGCCCCCAATTTATGTGAGCTTTCATCTTCCTCACACTCAGAGAAAAATCTTACCAAAATATGGCAGAGTGTTGTTTCTGGTGAGAAAACCAGCCTGTTTCTCATCAGGGAATAAGCCCCGTTTTTCTGTCCAAGCTCATGAGACAATGCCAAAAAATATTAAGAGGGCGAGATCCACGCCTTCAAATAGGAGGCAGGGTCTTAACGTGCCAGCAAAATCTGCTGCTTCAGACCCTAAGTAATCCTCCCTCCCACCAAGGGGGTCTCAGGGGCCCCTTTTGCCTGCCCCCGATCAGGGTCGGCATTTGTCTAACCCTGTTCCCAAACATTGTCCCCTTCTCACCCCCTCATCGGCACCATCACCTGCCAAATTGTGCCGAGGGGCAGTGCTGTGACTAGTGTTGGGAACATTGTCAGGTCAGGTCACTTCTCCCCTGGGGGCTATATTTACCTTTACGACTGGTAGAAACGCCCATGATATTGTGCGAGTGCCCGCTGACTATCTAGTGAGGGGGAAGTCCCGGAGAGGGTGCTCACTAATGACACGCTAATGTATTAAAATGAGCTTTCCACAGTCTCGCGACACGCTTCACGCCACTCCAGAGTGAGGGGCCGGGAAGATAGGAACTCGGAAACTCACTGGCGCAAATCGCGCTCTCTGGACTTTGAACGCGTGCAGTCTTTCCCACAGAGGGAGAGTTCGAGATCAAACTCACCCCCTCAGTCTCCATTTAAGCAAGTACCTTTCCTTCTCTTACCCACTTTTAGCTGCAACTCTGCTGTTACATTCCAAACTCCGTTCCCTCCTTTCCATTCCAGTTCAGGCTGTACTCTCTCGCTTTGATTTTGGATTCGGATTGCTTCAGTTTGTGTTGTACATATATGTAAGTGCTGAGAATCATTACTTTGTAAACCACCCTAAATTACTTGGAAACAGAACCTTCCTTCTTGAAAGTCAAGGAACAAAGAACAAAAACAGCCTGGGAAAGTCTACCTATACCTTGAGGACACTTACTGGATGTGATTGCAAAACTTAAATTTGGATGTTTAATGACGTCTGATTAGAAATATATTCAATTTTAGTTATTAACCAATATACATTTTAAAAAGATCTACATATTGCAGAATGTTTTCTTACAATCACAATCTCGATTAGCGACACACCCTCTCACTGTGGATAAATAATTCCAGTTCTTTGCATTTTAACTGCTTTGAAAACTATGCAAGTTTCTTCCTCAAAACAAGCTCCGTGTTCAGTTGTCTACACATCGGTGTCTGTACTAAAACAATTCCGACGATCTTTACCTCATAATGTTGATCAGATGGGGAATGGGTCGAATTCCTGTTCCAGCTACAACTCTACTCGTAATGGTGAATTGTCCGAGATTGCGTGTTGGGTGTATTATTTATTTGTGTCATAAACTGTACGTGATTATTTTCGGATTAGGAATCGAAACTTAACCGATGAAGTGAAAGACAAGAACAAATTGTTAACCACAAAAGAAATGAAAATATACACCATAGTTTGTATTCATTCAAGGTTCTGATTCTGAGTAATTTAGGGTGGTTTCCAAAGTAATGGTGCTTTGTTTGATACAGATCTAACAATTCCAAACATCAACCAGTTAATAGTGACAGATAAATGTTTACAGCTCAAAGTTTATTTTGTTTACAACCCTGCCTCTTCCATTGTCACCTGCCTCTTTACATCTCTTTAACCTGTGCTTAACGCTCTCTCCACTCACATTGCATGTACCTTTAAGACTTGATTACCTGTTGGACTTTAATCTGGTGTTGTGAGACGTCTTACTGTGTTTACCCCAGTCCAACGATGGCATCTCCACATCATGACCTGCATGAGACAGTTGTTACGCTGCATTAAAGCATTGTCAGGCTGGTGGGGACAGACACCTTGATGCGTATCCCTGTCGGGTTCCCTGTATCTTCAATAAGAATCCTATTGTTGGACTCGAATCTGGCTATCCTGTGTGGACCTGGCACCTATGACCAGCAATCAATGATTTATACTTCTGCCTTTTGATTGGCAGTAGGATTTTGTCTCCCACTTTGTCAATACCATTTTTGGTATCCACATGGTTGCAATTGGGCGATCTATGATACAATGTGTTGTGAAAGGAACCATTGTCAATTATCCCTATTCTGATCATTCTCTGTGTGGCTGGAATGGGTGCTGAATTGCTGCACATTCGGTTCCTTTCTTCTGCTGTATGAGTCAATGGTTCGATACTTTTCCTGAACAGAGCCAAAGGTGCCAAAAGGAGATGAACAACTGTGCTGGAGTGACTTACCTGATGGCCATTGCCTTTTGAACACACACATTGTATTTGCTTCAATGGAGAGCACTTTGATGTGGATCAGAACAACAGCGTCTGCAATGCCCAGTGACATCATGGCTGGAATATTTTCACCGTTCATGTTGGTGGGATTTTCCCATCCCACTGCAGTGAATGGAGATTTGGCTGGGCGCCAAATTCTCTGACCTCGTGGCTGCAAGGCTATGGTGTGGTTGGCCTGTAAGATTGTGCCTGATGTCTCTCAGAGTTGACATGGTCTGCCCCATTCTCTCCTCACTCATACTCGGTATACTTGGAAAGTTTATAAATCGCATTGCACTTTCTCTGCTGTGACTCAGCGATTAGCTTTCTCATCAATAGCTCCAGAGTTATTTGGCAATGACTTCCTGATATGCCATTAATCTCACGGACTTCAAACCTCCACTCTTTGCCAAACCTGTAAAGTGAAGGGTTATCAGAAACACCTTATTCTGATGTAATTGCTGTCTGTGTGGAGTTTGCACATTCTCCTCATGTCTGCATGGGTTCGCTTCGAGTGCTCTGGATTTCCTCCCACTGTCCAAAATATGTATTGGTTAGGCGTATAAATTCTCCCTCAATGGACCTGGACAGGCACCGGGGTGTGGCGACTTGGAGATTTTCACTGTAACTTCATTGCAGTGTTAATGTAAGCCTAATTATGATTCGAATAAATAAACTTTAATAGTGCCACTTAATTGGGTAACTATGACCCAGAGGAACCTTGTTAGAGTTATTACTGATTTGTATCAACTGGTGTTAAATAGTTTTCTCAGGGAAGAGGCAAATCCTAAAAAATCCCATCTAGACACTCAACACAATACAAGACATGGTGGCAGTGGGCAATGAGTTTAATATCA
The DNA here is from genome assembly GCF_965287045.1 of Carcharhinus amblyrhynchos. Lineage (NCBI taxonomy): Eukaryota > Metazoa > Chordata > Chondrichthyes > Carcharhiniformes > Carcharhinidae > Carcharhinus > Carcharhinus amblyrhynchos. The sequence continues at coordinate 13,484,352 of NC_137340.1, read as the reverse complement.
AAAAATAACTCCATGTAAAGTCTGCAGACCTGACTAACCTACAGATCCTTGGAGAAAAGATGGGAAGAAAATTGATTGAAGATTGACCTGAGAATTCAGAGCGTTGTGGTGTGCCAGATGTATCTGAGATATAGTCTGGATAGAAGCAAGCATAGATCACAATCTACAAACCAAACTATTGAAGCAGCAACAGATCCAGAACAATTCCAGCAACACCTCATTTCTTTTATGCTGCAGCCCACTTGAAATAAAAGCCAGCATTCTGTTTACATTCTCTATTACTTCCTACACCTATATGCTTGCTTTCTGGGTTTCATGAACAAGGATCTCCAAGTCCATTGGTGCTACAGCTTTCTGCAGTCTCTCACCATTTAAGTAATACCACCTTCTCATTCTTTCTTCCAAAATGAACACTCGCATTTTCCCGCATTGAATTCCATTCATGTGTGCATGGGTTCGCTTCGAGTGCTCTGGGTTTCCTCCCACAGTCCAAAATATGTACTGGTTAGGTGTATAAATTCTCCCTCAATGGACCTGGACAGGCACCGGAGTGTGGCGATTTGGAGACTTTCACAGTAACTTCATTGCACTGTTAATGTAGGCCTAATTATGACACTAATAAGTAAACTTTAAACTTTAATGGTGCCACTTGATTGGGTAACTGTGATCCAGAGGAACCTCGTGTAGAGTTATTAAGCTGTGATTTATACCAACTGGTGTTAAAAAGCTTTCTCAGGGAACAGGCAAATTTTTCCGCCCGCTTATTTAACCTATCAATATCTTTCTATAAACTATCTATAACCTCATTACAACCTGCTTCTCCACCCACCTTTATCATCCGCAAATCTGGCCACAGTACACTCTGTTCCATCCTCCAAATCATGAATATATATTGTGACGAGCTGTGATCCCATCATTGGTCATTATGGCATCCCACTGGTTACTGCCCCCCAACATGAGAAAGACCCTCTTATTGCTGCTCACTGCTTCCTGTTATTTAGCCAATCCTTTATCCATGCCAGAATATTGCCTCCAATACCATGAGTTCCTATCTTGTGTAAAATCTTTTTGTGTGACACCTTATCAAATGAAAATCCAAATATACAACGTCGACTGATTCTTTTCTATCTACTCTGATACCCCTTCAAAGAATTCTAGTCAATTTGTCAGACATGATTTCCCCTCCAAGAAGCCATAATGTCTGTGCTTGACCAGTTTATGACTTTCCAAATGCATTGCTATTCACTCATCGCCAATTGAATTTAATATTGTAGTCTATTTTTAACATTAGACTAACTGGACTAACAGGTAGTTTCCTGCATTTTGCCTCCTTCCTTTTATGAACAAGGGCACCGCTTTGGCAGATTTCCAATCCTTTGGCACCGTTCCAGAATGCAAGGATTTTTGGAGAATGACTACCAATGCATGCACGATCTCTGTAGCTACACTTTTTAAGATCCTCCGGTGAAAATGATCAGATCTAGGGGATTTGTCATTGGCACAGTGGTTAGCACAGCTGCCTCACGACACCAGGGACCCAGGTTTCATTCCTGGCTTGAGTCACTGCCTGTTTGGAGCCTCCACTTTCTCCCTGTGTCTGCATGGGTTTCCTCCGGGTGCTCCAATTTTCTCCCATGGTCTGAAAGATGCGCTGGTTAGGTCATGCTAAATTCTCCCTTAATGTACCCGAACAATCACCAGAGTGTGGCGGCCAGAAACTTCATTGCAGTGTTAATGTAAGCCTGTTTGTGACACTAATAAAAGAGTTTTAAACTTTTGAAACTTTGTCAGCCTTTAATCCCGTTCGTTTGCCTAAAACTAATTCTCTGGCGATTGTATGCAATTTCTCCCCCTTTTTAAATTATTTCTGGAAAGTTTGTAGTACCTCCACAGTAAAGACAGATACAAAATATCCATTTAACTCCTCTGTCATTTCCTTGTTCCCCATAAATACTCCCCAGATTTGTTTTGTAAGGGACCAGCAATTTATTTTACTTCTGTCCTCCTTCTAATGTACTTTGAAACATTCTTATTATCTGTTTTTATATTTCTTGCCAGCTTGCCCTTTAGTTTGTTTCCTCCTTCCTGATTATTTTCCAGTCCTTCTTTGCTGTATTCTGAATTGATTCTTTTCATTACTTCTTCTGAACTTACTCTTCCCATCTACCACTAAACTTTGCCACCTTATATGTTTCTACTTTCAACTTAATACCATCCAGAACTTCTTTCAGTTACCCATAGTGTCTTTCCTCTTCATTGAAATGTATTTTTGCTGAGAGTCATGAGTATCCCACTAAACGTCTGCCACTGTCCTCTATTGTCCTATCTGCTATTCCAAATGACCAGTTCACTTTAAGCAATTCTATCCTCATATCTTCATAATTCCCCTTGCTTAAGTTCAACGCTAATATTTCAGTCCCGATATTTTTCACATTCAAGCTGAGATTTCATGTAAAGTGGCTGTAGTTTTCAGGTGGGTGTGGATCTAGTGAATGGTGGTTTCTAAGTATCTGCTGTAGGCACCCCAGTTACTCTTTGGCAGATTCCAGAGGGATTTTGGCTTTGCGTTTATGGAAGGCAGTTCAAGACTGATTGATGTGAGTGAGGTTGGCCGATGTGAGTGAGGTTGGCCAATGTGGGGAGTGGGGGAAGATGGGAGCACTTGTTGTGAGCAGTTCAGCTGTCAGCCATTGCTATGGTGAAGCAAAGGTCAGATGAGTAATCCTCCCTCTAGCTAACAGAATGGAATGTGACAGAATGCTTTGCAGCGTACACAAAATTTAGCTCATGTACAAGGACCCAGTCTGACAGTTGTCCTTCCGTGGTGCTGTTGTTGAGGTGCCTCCACATGTGAAGTTGGTGGTTGAAGTTGCCAATGTTGAGTGTGATGCAGGTAGTTTTACGGTGTTGGGCTATGGGTCATTTGGTGGCACGTAGACAGTTGTGACGTGTCAGCATACCTACTTTGATGGAGATGGAGAATGGGGACAGCTAATTTTAGTTCTTTTGCATCATGGTGTAGGGAGCTAGGCCATATGTCTTGTGATCCCTGTTTGCAACAGGTTGGTACCTGGGAATGTAGTCTCGATGCTGGGGTGATCCCTAAGGTGGGTTTCCTGTAGTGTGACTATGTCTACGTTCCTGTTAGAAAGCTCCTTTGTCAATAGCTTGTGTTTTCCCAGGAAAGGCAATCAATATTGAGCTTGTACAGCTTTTAGGTAGAAAATGAACAATATATCATTTCCTGTTGTATGGGCTGTGCTGCTAACTCCAACACCCATGAATATTAGAAGGGGTATTTATGCTGTCAGAGGTGGTTCCTTTTGAATGAAACATTAAGATTTGAGGGCGGGCTATAGACAGGATGGATGTGATAGATTGTCAGGAGTATGCAAGGTGCAAAATTGAGGTTGCTATCAGAACAGCCATGATTTTAATAAATTGCAAAACAGGCTTGGAGGGGTTGAATGCCCTTCTCCTACTGCTTGGTCATAGGTTTGTATTTAACCAAGGCTCTAAGGCTCTGATGCATGTAAATGATCCCATGGTGCTGTTTTTTGAAAAGCAGGTTTAGACCAAGAGTAAAGATTGGATTATTGAAGATAAGTAACCTTTATTTGAAAGTGGTTCCTATAGAACGGGAACCATTAATGTCTTTTCTCTTTTACCTTTAGTCTGGCATACTTAACCGTTTGACCATTGCTGCCATATTTAAAACCCTCATCCCAACTGCCAAACCAATCCCAGTGTTAAAATCCCACTGAATTCTCATGAACATTGAAACCATGATGCATATATTCAAGATGTGGAGATGCTAGCGTTGGACTGGGGTAAACACATTAACACCAAGTTAAAGTCCAACAGGTTTATTTGGTAGCAAAATCCACTAGCTTTCAGAGCGCTTGCTGCCCCTTCGTCAGGTGAGTGGGAGTTCTGATCACAAACAGGGCATGCAAAGACACAAACTCAATTTACAAAATAATGATTGGAATGCGAGTCTTTACAGGTAATCAATTCTTAAAGGTATAGACAATGTGAGTGGAGAGAGGGTTAAACTCAGATTAAAGAGATGTGTATTGTCTCCAACCAAGACAGTTAGTGAGATTTTGCAAGTCCAGGCAAGTCGTGGGGGTTACAGATAGTGTGACATGAACCCAAGATCCCAGTTGAAGCCGTCCTCGTGTGCGGAACTTGGCTATCAGTCTCTGCTCAGTGACTGTGCTGTCGTGTGTCATGAAGGCTGTCTTGGAGAACATTTATCCGAACACTCAAGAAGCTCAAAATCATTTTGGACAAAGCAACCCTTTTGATTGTTACCTCTTCCACCACAGACACATACTGGAAGCAATGTGCATCATCTAAAAGATTCACTGCATGAAATCATTAAGGTTCCTTAGACAGCAGCTTCCAAACCCATGATTGCTACCATCTAGAAGGACAAGAGCAGAAGATACTTGGCAACACCATCACCTTGAAGTTCCCCTGCAAGTCACTCACTATCCTGACTTGTAACTATATGGCCATTCTTTCACTGTCACTGGGTCAAAATCCTGGAACTCTCTCTCTAACAGCCCTTTGGGTGTACCTACATCTCAGAGACAGCAGCATTTCAAGAAGACAGTTCACCACCACACTTTCAACGGAAACTTGCAATGGGCAATAAATACTCGCTTAGTCAGCAATGTCTGCATCATTAATTTTAAAAACATCATAGATCCTTCACTCACACCTTGTCCTTTCAGCATTGTTAGCTTATCCTCTCATACAATTAGGATCTCAGAGAAATGCTGACTTCTGAAAAACGAAACCTCTAAATGCTCACACATCGTCTTTCCTCAAAACCACTCTCCAAACTCATATTGCTTGATGCAAGGGCTACAAGGACTTTCCACTCAAAGGAGCAGTGTACCTCCTCACCTTATCTTCACGGGCGCTTGCATTATTTCTGGGGAAGATGGATACACCATTCACATGTCCTTAAAGGATAAGATTGTGAGAGAAGAAGCAGATCCTGAGCGCACATGAATCAGAGATCCTGTGCAGGTGATTGGAGAAACTGTGTAAGAGGTTGAAGTGGAATTACAATAAAAGAAAACTAGCAGAAGGTTGGAAATGCTAAACATAATTTGGTGCGGCACTGTGGCACAGTGGTTAGAGCTGCTGCCTCACAGTGCCAGGAACCCAGGTTCAATTCTGTCCTTGGGTCACTGTCTGTGTGCAGTTTGCACATTCTCCCTGTGTCTGTGTGGGTTTCCTCCAGATGCTCTGGTTGCCTCCTACAGATTTTCACCACCTCCAAAGATGTACCGGGTTAGGTTAATTGGCCATGCTAAATTGACCATAGTGTCAAGGGGAGTAGCAGAGTAATCGTGCAGGTTTACAGGAATATGGCCTGGGTGGGATTGTGATCAGTACATACTTGGTTGGCCAAATGGTATTCTTCTGTACTATAGGGATTGTATGATTCTATGACACGTGTTGGGCACAAACTGACCAGTTCGCTGCCCTGGCCGATCAGCGTGGCGAGCTGGGAAGATCATGGGAGAGACAAAAAAAAGATTTGCGCCCAACATGAATCGTTTACTATCCTCCTGGCGCTGTTTTGCCAGCAAGATCAGCTTTGTGCCCGTAGAAGGTGCAAACCCAATTTACATAAAAGGTAAGATGACTTGCTGGCTCTTGCACAACATGTTCTGGCCTCCTGAAATCTTCCCCCTCGCTGGCAAGAATCAGTACCAGACCCTACTAGCAGAGACCAGGTTCCATGTCCATGCTGGGGGTAATGGAGACCATTGAAGCCTTTGGGAAGTCGGAGGCATAGCCGGGCAATGACCATTGGGCAATGCAAGCCTGATAGTGCTCACTTGGTACCCTGTAAGTGCCCGGTTGGTGCTGAATAAGTGTGCTGAAGAAGTGCCAAGGTAATGGCATCTGAGTGGGGTTAGAACTATGCACAAAATGGGGGTTTATACGGGGGAGGAGAATTCAGGCTTGGGGAGGGTGTCCGTAGGCGGTCAGTCAGGAATCTCATTGGAGAGTCCAAATGCTGGTAACTCCTGTTGGTGTTGGTCTGATGTGGCAGGAGGTGCCCTGGTTCACTTCCGCACAGCAGTCTGCAGCTAGCTTCACCAAATTACTTAGGTTCTTTCCTTCCCCCCGACCCTCGCAATCCCCCCCCCCCCCCCCGCCACCACCCACCACCTACCAACTCAACCAGCGTAAATCTCCCAGCTGTCAGAAAAACTGCCAAGAGTGCAGGAAGATCACATTACCAAACTCGCCCAGAAAAACTGATGTGGAACATTCCCGTTTTCAGACATAGATCAAGCATCTTGTTTGTTTTAAAAAATGACGCGAAGTCATGGGGTCCTATTTCACCGTTTTGGTTTTAAGTGCAGGGTGGACTTGAAGCTGGAAGCGTTTCAGATCCGACTTTTAGGCCCGTTTTGAGGCACCCCCATATACACTCTGGCTGAAAAAATTATCAGAGATTCCGAATCGGGCTGCAGAAGCCTGTGGGAGGGGATTAATGCGCCTGAAATCCTGCAGCTCCAATTGCGCATACGCAGAAAAAATGATAGAATACTGCTCCTCTGCCACATTGCTCCCGGGCCAGTTAGTGCCTCCTCCTGGCCCCCACAGGCACTGCCCCACCCCCACAACATTACTGACTTCTCACCTCCATCCCCCCCACCACCCAGACCAATTGCAGACCCCTCTCACCCATTCTCCCCCCCCCCACGCCCCATCGATCTCAGGCAGAGTGGCAGCAGACCCCTCTTTCCCCCCCACTGATCTCAGGCAGAGTGTCAGCGGACCTACCTTCCCCCCCACTGATCTCAGGCAGAGAGGCAGTGGACCTACCTTCCCCCCCTCACTGATCTCAGGCAGAGAGGCAGCGGACCTACCTTCCCCCTCACTGATCTCAGGCAGAGAGGCAGTGGACCTACCTTCCCCCGCTACTGATCTCAGGCAGAGAGGCAGCGGACCTACCTTCCCCCCACTGATCTCAGGCAGAGAGGCAGTGGACCTACCTTCCCCCTCACTGATCTCAGGCAGAGAGGCAGTGGACCTACCTTCCCCCGCTACTGATCTCAGGCAGAGAGGCAGCGGACCTACCTTCCCCCCACTGATCTCAGGCAGAGAGGCAGTGGACCTACCTTCCCCCTCACTGATCTCAGGCAGAGAGGCAGTGGACCTACCTTCCCCCTCACTGATCTCAGGCAGAGAGGCAGTGGACCTACCTTCCCCCGCTACTGATCTCAGGCAGAGAGGCAGCGGACCTACCTTCCCCCTCACTGATCTCAGGCAGAGAGGCAGTGGACCTATCTTCCCCCCCACTGATCTCAGGCAGAGAGGCAGTGGACCTATCTTCCCCCTCACTGATCTCAGGCAGAGAGGCAGTGGACCTATCTTCCCCCCCACTGATCTCAGGCAGAGAGGCAGTGGACCTACCTTCTCCCCAAACTGATCTCAGGCAGAGAGGCGGTGGACCTACCTTCTCCCCAAACTGATCTCAGGCAGAGAGGCAGAGGACCTACCTTCCCTCCTCACTGATCTCAAGCAGAGAGCTGTTGGATACTAGGCACCTATCTCCTCACTAACTGGAGCACTGAATCAGGCTTCTAATGAGCATGTGTGTTTCACACCGACCCTGGATGGGCCAATGTGTTGGTAAAGGGGGAAGTGTTGGGAAGGTTGGGCATGCAGCCCATTAAGTCAATTTAAATGCAACAAATGCATTTAAGTGTCCACCGGGCCCATTTTGGATGCGGACTCGATCGCAGCCATTTTTGGGCCTTGGTAAAGGAGGAACCAGCACGGAGGTGGGCATCGATCACGCTACTCACCTCCTTCACCAAACTTTTGCGCCCGGAAAAGGCGCAATGTGATATAAAATTGGGCCCGTGATCTCCCTTTTTTGGCATGGTTCAATGAGATGAGTCACTCTATCCCATTTGGAAATTCTATGTGATTAATCTTCTCAAGTCACTGCTTTGATTGACTGAATTTGTCAAATACTTAAGCCAAGTGTGTGAGAGGGTCAAAGCCGAGGATTATTGCAGATCTTTGATGGACGGTTCTGTATCTCTGTTGGCTTCAGGTTGAGTATAAGACCTGGATCAGAATTTGCAGGCTTTGTAAAAGTTCCTGTTGTTCTCCTATCCATTGGAAACATCGGGCTAATCAGAGAACACCATGGTGTGTAAGGAATACAGCAAAGTGTGTCACTCTGTGATAATGGTCAGATTGTAGGAAATGATTCCTCTGATTTGATTCCTAGAGGAAGAATAAAACTTGAGTTTCCTATGCATTTGTCATTTAGGATTAATTTTAGGATTAATCCTAAAAAATCATTTTGGATAATTCAAACAAAATATTTGTCTGAATTATCCCATTCTTTATAGGCCGAATTGGGATTGTGTTATTCTTCCACTTACCATGGAGAATTCATGGCAGCATGTAATATCTTCAATAAGCCTCGGTACATGTTCAACCAACTTCTCTAACAGTATCTACCTGAGGATCGGGCGCTGGGGGCAGGGCTGCCTCCTGGGCATTGCCACCTTGGTATGGCAGAGAAAGCTGCCTTTGCTATCAACAACTTCAACACCACTGTTTCCAATATCAGAGAGATTCCCAGCCTTTATCTATCCAGACTGCAAGGGATGACACTATTTTACAGTTCTCAAGATTAACGGATAGTGTATTTAAAATCACAGGTTAATTATATATAATTATATAATATCATAAGAACATAAGAACATAAGAAATAGGAGCAGGAGTAGGCCATCTGGCCCTTCGAGCCTGCCCCGCCATTCAATAAGATCATGGCTGATCTGTCGTGGCTCAGTTCCACTTTCCCGCCCTCTCCCCATAACCCTTAATCCCCTCTCTTATCAAAAACCCATCAACCCGCTTCTTAAAAATATTTAGCGAGGCAGCCTCCACCACTTCAACGGGCAGAGAATTCCAGAGATTCACCACCCTTTGAGTGAAGAAGTTCCTCCTCAACTCCGTTCTGAACTGCCCCCCCTTTATCTTGAGGCTGTGCCCCCTAGTCCTACTGTCTTTTTTGAGCGGGAAGAGTCTTTCCACCTCTATCCTATCCATCCCATTCATCATCTTATACGTCTCAATGAGATCTCCCCTCATTCTTCTAAACTCTAACGAGTACAAGCCTAGTTTATTCAGCCTCTCCTCATAGCTCAACCCCCTCAACTCCGGTATCAGCCTAGTAAACCTCCTCTGCACTCCCTCCAAGGCCAAAATATCCTTGCGCAGGTGCCAGCCTTTTTAATATATTACTTTTTAAATTGTCTTCTAGATGAGTTCAACATAGCTTCTGACCATGTCCGTTCATCAATGCTAAATAACATATTGATTCAGACCATGGCCGTCTTACTCAAACTATTGATTTTGAAACTATTGACATGACCAGGCCCTCTGATGGAACAAACCAGAAATACATCCAGGCCCTGCACCCAAGCCTTTCCAAACTTTCATTCTAATGGTCAGAAGAGGCATGGGCAACACAAAACTGAATTTCACACTCCCAATGCGAGTGTCCAAGGTTGCTTGTTAGCAATGGGATGACTAAAGTAATCCCGCTGGGTGATTTGTTTATTAATTTTTACTCCATTCTTGAAGTTACAAAACAAGTGCACTGAGTGGACAAGTACACTCAAATCCATCCCCTTGCTTACTCCAAAAACCAAATGCAAATTGAATCTCTTTCATGGTCCCCACGAAAGAGACAAACAAGATCCAAGCTGACGAGGCATTACACCCCACCTTGCACTTGACCCTTGTTGATTTAATTACATGGAAACATAGAAAATGGAAGCAGGAGTAGGCCTTTTAGCCCTTCGAGCCTGCTTCACCATTCATTTTGATCATGACTAACCATCCAACTCAATAGCCTGATCCCACCATACCGCACCCCCCGCCCATCCTTTGATTCCCTTCGGCACAAGAGCTTTATCTAACTCCTTCTTGAAAACATACATATTCTTGACTCAACTGCTTTCTGTGGTAACAAATTCCACAGGTTTACTACTCTCTGGGTGAAGAAATTTCTCCTCATCTAAATCCTAGAATGTTTACTCTGTATCCTTGGACTATAACCCTTGGTACAGAACATCCCCAGTGTCCTGCATCAACCCTGTTTAGTCTTGTTAGAATTTTATAGGTTTCTATGAGATACTTCCTCATTCTAAACTCCAGCAAACATAATCCTAACCAATTCAATCTCTCCTCATGTGTCAGTCCCACCATCCCAAGAATCAGTCTGGTAGCACTTTTCTGCACTCTCTTTATAGCAAGAACATCGTCCCTCAGATAAGGAGACCAAAACTGCACACAGGTGTGGCCTCACCAAAGCTCTGTAAAATTGCAGCAAGACTTCCCTGCTCCTGAACTCAAATTCTGTGGCTATGAAGGCCAACATACCATTTGCCTTCTTTACCATCTGCTGCCCCTGCAAACAGTGACAGGTGTAGGAAGACCAGTCCTGGGTCTCATTGCACATTTTCCTCTCCTAATATATAGCCATTTAATAAATAATCTGCCTCCTATTTTTATTCCAAAATGGATAACATTTATCCACGTTATTCTGCATCTGCCACACATCTGGCCACTCACTTTGCTTGTCGATTACAGCCTCAATGGGTTGTGTTGGAAGCTCCTTGATAACACAATCATAACCTTTAAAAGTTGCATCCTTAAAATTACAGTACACTTTATAGCGCCACTAACTGGATCATTTTGCATTTATAGCTGTGGACAGTAGATAATTGTACAATAAATCACCTATTTAATATTGGTGGACTTTTATCTTCTTATCCTGATTAGATAATTGTTTCATGTCATGGTGTTTATTTTGTTAGATATTATTTTGAAACTGGTTCTCCAATCAATGTTGAAACACGGAAAGAATTTCACTTTTTAAAATTTTAACTGGGAAGGTTGGCATTGACTGAAATATAAAGCTATTATTTCTGGCATGCACATTGATATTCATAGAAACTCTACAGTGCGGAAGGAGGCCATTCAGCCCATTGAGTCTGTACTGACCATAATCCCATCCAGATCCTATTCCCATAACCTCACACATTCACCCTGTTAATCCCCCTGACACTAAGGGGCAATTTAGCATATCCAATCCACCTAACCCGCACATCTTTGGACTGTGGGAGGAAACTGGAGCACCCGAAGGAAACTCACACCGATGCAGGGAGGAGTTGCAAACTCCGCACAGACAGTGATCCGAGTCAGGAATTGAACCCAGGCCCCTGACGCTGTGAGGCAGCAGTGCTCACCACTGTGCCGCCCCAATATTCTTCATCAAAATCCAAGGGCTGATTTCCAGGCAGGAGGGCAGGATAGTTCAAACTGCATTGATTTTCCTCTTATCACTTGTGTGTAAACAGAAGATGTTTTGAAATAGTTTGTTTTAAAGAATAAGCAGTGGCCTATATTTTTCCCCAGTGCTTTGATTTTTGTGTGATCCAATTTTACTAATAATCCACTGCAAACTGGGGTTGGGATTTACTCAGAATGTTAGTTTATTCACAAGTTCTAAATCCATGAAAGTAATGTGAGCAATGCTCCACTCTGCATTCACACAGTAAAGGGGTGGGGGGGGAGCGGGGGGAAACAGAGAAAAGGAGGCTTACACTACAGTTACCACCAAAAACCTGAATGTTGCTTGATGTGAGCTCCAGATTCCCAAAGTCAGAGCTCTATGAGGAATTCTTTCACTTAGGTATTTTGAGGTCAACTGGCTGGAGACCTGTACTGTAAGATTCACTTTTCAGGTCATATTAGTGCTATTAGATGAAGTAGACATACAAAGATTGAGTCCGTTCTGTAGGCGATGCGACATAATCTTCCAGCAAAGTCAGCTCTCGTCTGGATAGAGCCGGCTTTTTTGTGGAATACAGTAAGATTTCTCACAACACCAGGTTTAAGTCCAATTTGTTTGTTCGGTAGCAAAAGCCACTAGCTTTCAGAGCGCTGCTCCTCCGTCAGGTATGTGGGAGTTCTGTTCACAAACAGGGCATCTAAAGACACAAACTCAATTCAAACTTAATTTACAAAATAATGGAATGTGAGTCTTTACAAGTAATCAAGTCTTAAAGGTACAGACAATGTGAGTGGAGAGAAGGCTAAGCACAGCTTAAAGAGATGTGTGTTGTCTCCAGATGGAGCAGTGAGTAAGATTTTGCAAGCCCAGGCAAGTCGTGGGGGTTACAGATTGTGTGACATGAACCTGAGATCCCAATTGAAGCCGTCCTCATGTGTGCGGAACTTGGCTATCAGTTTCTGCTCAGCGACTCTGCACTGTCGTACATCGTGAAGGCCGCCTTGGAGAACGTTTACCCGAAGATCAGAGGCCGAATGCCCGTGACCACTGAAGTGTTCGCCAACAGGAAGAGAACACTCTTGCCTGGTGATAGTCGAGTGGTGTTCATTCATCCATTGTCATAGCGTCTGCATGGTCTCCCCAATGTACCATGCCTCGGGACATCCTTTCCTGCAGCATATCAGGTAGAAGAAGCAGTGCTCTGAAAGCTAGTGGCTTTTGCCACCAAATAAACCTGTTGGACTTTAACCTGGCATTGTGAGACGACTTAATGTGTTTACCCCAGTCCAACACCGGCATCTCCACATCATTCTTTGTAAAATGCCAGTCAGATCGCAAAACAGCGCACTGGGTCCACAGTCCTGAAACTAAATTGCTCAAATGCCCAGAGTCTTGGGTCATGTGGCCTTCCTTCTTCAAAGGGGATATTTATCCATTGTTTGGAATTGTTTACAGGGTTGAATGGAGTGCCATTTATGTTGTGGTTTTGTATTTGGGCATCAGTTGCTTCAATAGATCCACTGACTTTGCTAGCAAGGTTGTTTTCTCAAATGTAAATGGAATTCCAGTAGCTCCCTTTGAAGTTTGTCTGTTAGTATCTCCCTAGACATAATGAGGTGTGGCATTCCAGACGGAGGAGATGATGCTTTATTTTGTGGAGAGAAATTCTAGTTTAAAAATTTTAAAAAAGCAATGAGGATAAAGTGTTTAAATATATGCAGTGTTGGGTTTCTTTTCCAAGTCAGTGGAATTCAACAATGTAAAAGCAGCCAACCAGGCGACTGTGGAATAATGTTGGCCTCTAATAGCTGTTGATGATATCGACCATACATTTAACATCAGCCCTTCATTCCACACAGAGACCTTTAATTGGCCATTTAAGGGTCTCAACTGACTGAGGACTGGAAGGCTGAACTTGACACCTCCCCATTCCTGAGGCGAGGGCAAGTCAGGAAGGAACCTCCTTTGGAGGGGTGGGGGAAGGGCGGCGGGTGCTCATCATCTTTTATTCCTGCATCAATGCCCAGACTGTTTGCAGTTCTTAGATATCTGAGGTGAGAAAGAAATAAGGGTCAATTTGTGTGTAGGAGGAGGGGCAAGAAAAAGGAGCTTATAAATCAGAACACACTGTGACATGAAGGGGACAGTGGGGAGTAAGAGGCCGGGTCAGGTGTGAGGATAAGGCCATTTTATTTGCTTCATTGACATTCCGGCCACAGTCTGAGTGATGGCCATTCCAACAGTGGAGAACACCATCTCCTCCACTGAGGTAAAGACATTTTTTAAAATTGATTTGTGGGACATGGGCATCACTGGCTGGCCAGCATTTATTGCCCATCCCTAATTGACCTTGGAGACTGGTGAGAATCAATCACATTTCAGTGGCTCTGGAGTCACATGTAGACCAGACCAGGATGGTAGATTCCCTTCCCTAAAGGATACTAGAGAGCCAGATTGGTTTTTCCAACAATCGGTAATGGTTTCATGGTCATCAGTAGATTCTTAATTCTAGATATTTTTCATTGAATTCAAATTCCATCATCTGCCGTGGTGGGATTCAAACCTGTGTGCCCAGAACATTAGCCGTGTTTCTGGATTAGTAATCTAGCAATTTTACCACTAAGCCATCGGCCGTCTTTGCCCCTACCAGTCAGGTTCTGCTGTCTCTGATTCTAGGCCATCTTCTCCTGAAATAGAGGAAGTGAGGAAAGTGCAATGTGTTTGGGTGAGGTGGCTGCCTTGGTTGGATAGCTGTCAGTGTGGGGCAAACAATGTGGGTGTGAGGCTTATAGCAGTACCAACAGTGTGTGAGGGGGTGTGAAGCTATGAATATAAGGTATAGTCGTGATCGATCAGAATATGTGAGGCTTGTGGTTCAATTGTAAGGATGTGAGGATGAATGACCACCCATTTGACATTATTAAGCTTCTTCCTTCATTGTATCTAAGTCCTCCAGGGTACACTGCTTGCATTGGCAATGATCACTATCCATTCCCAATGACTACAACGTTGGTCTAGAGGACGTCCTTAAAATAGAGAACGCACCTCCTTATATCAACCCCAAACACCAAAGTTTTATCAGGGTGAACTTCAGAGTGCACATTCTGGACTGTTGCACTGCATTCACTCTTTCTGTATTTGAGACAATCTTCCCCAGCCACTCCATCCAGAATGCAGCTTCCCTTTAAGAGGTGCAGGGGGCAGTATGTTGTACTACCCAAGCACAAACTAGTCCCCGAGGTTCATTTTATGAAATTTAAATTTGCCCATTGGCCCTGGTGGGATTCGAACCTGGAACGTTGCCCGCGGTTTGTGGGTTACCACTAGGCCACAGCAGGAACCCCAGATCTCGAGGCTTGCACCAAGCGACCAGTTCAGGTAGCGCTGGGTTACATGTCATCATCATTGAAATTAACAGGTAACACGACGTTTGCATGTTGTCAGTATCGGTAGCAAGGGTCAATCCTGCATTGCAAACCCTGTGTATGTTTTTGGGGCTTATTAAATTTTGCCCCCTTGGAATTTCAGGGGCAATATGATTATTTTGGATAGATTGACACCTCTGATAAAGTAAGAGGGAGGAATTTCATACGAGCGCGCTGTGTTTGTAACATCACACACAGTATAAGAGTCTGTGTTACTTTGTTTGACTTTAGTCGTACTTTTAATTGAAAATTGTGGTTGAGGTTTGTGTAAGATATTTAACCCAGGCAAGGTGGGGGAGGGGCATCAATAGTTTAAGTTAATACAGAATTCTGTTGGCTGTATCGGCTGCAGGGAGGGTTACTGCATGACAGGTAAAGAGTCAAGGTTTGCAACCTCACAAAAAGTATTAAGTGATTCAAAACAAGCAGGCTTTAAAACTAAATGGGGAATTATGGAAAGAGGTTTTAAAGATATGGACATTGTCAGTGAAGCGTCTAATATTATAGTTTGAACAAAGAATTGGATAACTCATTGTAGCTTAAGATTGATTTTGAAAGGTCCGTACTATTCTGTCAAAGGATATCCTGTGAGTCTGGGAAAGAAATATAACAAATCATTGAACAAAAGAGTTATTCAGAGCTTAGCCCAGCAACCTAATCAGTATGACTGGCAGGGAATTGAACACTCTCTGGGTGACCATATGAATATATTTTTGATTGTGTATTTGTGACTTACTACAATATGGGTATTCTAACAGGCGTTATAAATCAAGTCAAAACAGTAGTGTTTAATTTGAACAGAAATTGCTGGAAAATTTCAGCAGGTCTGACAGCATCTGCGGAGAGAGAACAGAGCCAAGGTTCTGAGTCTGGACGACGCTTCATCAAAACTCTGACAAAGAGTCATCGAGATTTGAAATGTTGACTCCATTCTCTCTCCACAGATGCTGTCAGGCCAGCTAAGATTTTCCAGCATTTTCTGTTCAGTTTTCAGATTCCAACATCCGCAAGTAATTTGCTTTCATCTCGGTGTTTAATTTGAGCATTGTCTCAATATTTCTATGGATTAACCAGTCAGTGGTAGAAGTTTTGCCTTGCTACTGTAATTTACTGGTTGGTAGACTTCAAAATGATGACTCTATTGAAATGGCAGTCAACTCACACATTCAGCACTGACTGAAAAAGCAAGGCTCTGGGACAGAATTCACATTCACAATGGGTGAAGAATAGGGTGAGGAAGCCTCCCCATTCTTCTTGTCTCCCGAAGATAGTGACTTATTAGTGATTTATTATTGTCACATATATTGGGATGCAGCGAAAAGCATTGTTTCTTGCCCATTATGCAGACAAAACATACCGTTCATTGATTATGTAGGGAAGGAGAGGGTACAGGATATAGTGTTGAAAGAAATTAGAGCTAAGTTTTAAGAGTACAGAGTGAGAGTAAAAGGTGGAATTAGAGCATGTGTTGGGCACATACCTCGTTCTGGTGCCATCTTTCTTCTTGGTAGATTCTTCTGGGCACATCCTCCAATATTTCTAAAGCAGTTTGCAACACTGTGCATACCAGAGATAAAACCTCCAAAGTAAGACTTTTCCAATAGGTCTAAGCACAACAGAAGACCTCTGCAGCATTCTGCAATGATAGATTCTTGGATGGCATGGTGGCACAGTGGTTAGCATTGCTCCTTCACAGCACCAGCGTTCGAATTCGATTCCTGATTTGGGTCACTGCGTGGAGTTTGCAAATTCTCCCCGCATCTGTGTGGGTTTTCTCCAGGTGCTCTGGTTTCCTCCCACAGTCTGAAAGACACGCTGGTTAGGTGCATTGACCTGAACAGGTGCTGGCATGTGGGTGACTAGAAGAATTTCATAGTAACTTCACTGCAGTGCTAATGTAAGCCTTACTTGTGACTAATAAATAAAATCTTACTTTTTTCCAAAGCACAAATCCTCTCATCCTTCCTAACCATTCCTCTCTTAATTTTCCCCTAATAGCATTGTAACTATATGTAGCTGTTGAAGTGTCATGGTTCACTCGACAAGCAACACTATCAAATTTACTGCCAGTGTTAAAAGGTTGGTCTGGATGTTCCTTGCAGAGCTGAAACACTTCACTGGCCATGGATTCTGAACAACATTTACTGTCAGCAGTAGCACAGATCAATGACACATACAAAGCTGTAACTGCATTTCCATTTTATTATTTTCATATATTCTGATATTACAGGAAGCTTACATTGCTGGTTGCAAAAATCTCTATCTACAACTTTATTTTTTGCCCATTACATCCTTTAACTGCATCTAGCGGTGAAATTTAAACACTTACATTAAAGAGACTGAAAATATGGAAGCTGCAGACGATTTGTCTTTGAAACAAAAGGAGAAAAATAACCTTTCATGTGGAATAGCAGCCGACCAGTATGGGTGGGAGGGGGTGGGAACTAGGAGTTATGGAGATAGGATATGGATAGAATTGTTATTGGTGCTTGCTCAATGGGCCAAATGGCCTCCTGCACCAGAGGGATCATATTCACATAAATGGGGCTGTTACATGAATGTGAACTACACTCATGAATATTTATATATTTACAAAATGATTACAGGTGGCACGGTGGTTAGCACTACTGCTTCACAGTGCCAGGGACCCAGGATCGATTACAGCCTTGGGCCACTGTCTGTGTGGAGCTCACACATGCTCCCCGTGTCTGTGTGGATTTTCTCCAGGTGCTCTGGTTTCCTCCCACACTCCAAAAGATGTGCAGGGTTAAATTGATTGGCCGTGCTAAATTGCCTCTTAGTGTCAGGGGAATTAGCAGGGTAAATACATGGGATTGTTGTTGGTGCAGGCTTGATGTTCCAAATGGCCTCCTTTTGCACTGTAGAGATTCTATGATTGATTAGAATGAAGGCTTTAGCAGTATATAAGGAACAAGTCTGCTAAATTACATCAGCTAGCTTTTTAAAAAAGTTATTTTCATTGATTTTAAACACGCATTTCTCAAAGGTACAGGACTTAACTCTTGACTCTGTTCAAGTGCTTTTTCTTTTAGCTGTATTAATTAAACATATTAGGTTACCATTGATAAACGCACCAATGATGAAGAAAACATGTGATTACATATTACTACGCTGACTCAATGCATTGATGACTGGTATATGTCATGTTTGCAACTATGCAGATACATTTTAGCAATAGCCCAGCTTGCAATCTCATCAGCGCAATTTCATGCACCATTACGCAAGTTCCCAGTTGAGAACTGAAATTGGAAACTTGGCTGCTCCTGTATTCAGTTCTGCCTGGGGGCATCATTGTCGCCCTAGATGGAAAGGCGTAATTCACAAAGAGCACTTAGATATTCTTCATTGTCACAATCGAGCTGCAAGGCCTTTTCAAAACATTCAATGGCTTCTCGCTTCTCCCCATCCAGCTGGTGCAGCAATCCAAGAAGGCCAAAAGCCTTGCTGTCTTTCGGATTCCTGCTAATTTGTTTTGTCGCAAGCTTCCTCAGGTTGTTGCGACAGTATGTCCCTTCCTTTGAGTTGGTTTTGATTTTAAATCCTGCCAGGAAATGGTTGATGGCTTTTGATTCCGATTTTCTGTGATGCAGTTCAAATAACCCAGCCTGGAAATACACCGCCTGCTTATTATCACGATAAATACCATCCATTTGCAAGAGATTGTTGTACATCTCCTCTGCTACGAGGTATTCTTCGTTTAATGCACAGACTTTGGCAAAATCCAGTTGAGCAACAACAAAAGTTAGAGGCCGATGCTCAAATGCCTTTCCAAAATTATACTTGCACTGATTGATCAGTTCAGCTCTCTTTCGAAAGGCAGGATGGCGAGGGTTTCGGCAGGATGGATTTTTGGTCAGTGCCATTAGTTTGTTTTTATAACACAGACCTATTTGGTGATGTAGGAAGGCAGAGTTTGGAGTAATTTCTAACGCTTTCTTCAACAACTCAATTGATTTATCCACAGCTCCTTCTTTTCTCAAAAATTTTGCTGCATAGCGAATCACGTATGGGAGATCAGGGGATTTGTGCAATGCTTGTTCAACTAATGTGAACGCTTCATCCTTCTGATTAAACTCTTGTAGTTTTAGAGCCAGCAGCACCATGACCACAGAGTCATCTGGATCAAGTTCCAGCACACGTCTCAACTGCTTCACTGCTTGAGATGAACTTGCAGCCTCTGGGGTACCGGAAAACCCCTCCAGACGAAACAGAACAGTCGCATATCCAGCATTCCATTCAGTGTCATCCGGATCTTCCTCCAGAGCCTTTTCAAAACATTCCTTTGCTTCCTCATAATACTTCCTGGATGATTTCAGCAGTGACCAACCCTTCTCCCCGTACACTTCAGGTATCATTGCTGTATACCGAGAGGCATCGGGGAATTGTTGACAGATCCTCTCCAGTTTGTCGAGGTAGGACTGAGCCTCTGTCAGTTGTCCCATGTGATAATTGACCCAGGCACGGTTTCCATAAGTGACGATGATTCTTTTTTCAAATTCATCTTCATGATTCTCCCTCAGAATCTTTTCAGCTTCCTGTAAGTTTTGAATCGCCTCCTCACAGTTTCCATGCAGATAGTTTATAAAAGCGAGTTGGTTGTAAGACATGGCTTGATACTTCACACCAGACTCTATTAAATCTTCTAATCTTTGCTTCATATCATCCAAGTCAATGTCTTCTTTCTGAGGCGCCCACGTGAAGTGACATTGAAGTTGGCTGAGTTTTGCTTTCAATAAATCCTTCTTGCTGCAAGAAAGCACAAAATAAAACCCACCTTATGCATATCTAATTTATCTCATTCTGTCATCTGTAATAAATGTTGCAATTGCAGCAAAGTCTGAATAGCTAAGATGTGCAAGTCAGAGAAAATGGACACTGAACAAATCCATTGCAGACCTACCCCACATCGCTCAGATACAGGGAAACCTCATTGGACTGCAGTAATGGTCCAAGAGGCAAAATAATATCAACAGCTGGCTTTCCAGAGTGCACAGCCTCAAAATAAAGGGAGGCAGTTTAAAACAGAGTTGAGAAGGAACCTCTTCACTCAGAATGGTGAACCTCTGGAATTCTCTGCCCATTAAAGTGGTGGAGGCTACCTCGTTGAAATGTTTAAGTCACGGGTAGATAGATTTCTGATAGACAAGGGATTTAAGGGTTATGGGGAGCAGGTGGGAAAGTGGAACTCATCCACTTCAGATCACCCATGATCTTACTGAATGGCGGGGCAGGCTCGAAGGGCTAGATGGCCGACTCCTGCTCCTGTTTCTTATGTTCTTTGGTGCCAGCTGAATCCAACAAATATAGACAAGAATCTTGGAAATGTTCCACCATTCATATTATATCATCTTACACTTTACTAGTAGGGACATTGTACATAAGAGTAACATTGTCATGTTGAACTCGCATTAGACATTATATAGGCCCCTCCTAAAGGACTCTTCCAATTCTGGGAGCCATACTTGAGAAAGGGTATGAAGGAATTGGAGAGAGTACAGAGGAGATTCACAAGAATGATTCCAGGGATAAACAACTGTAGCTATAAGGATAGACTGGAGAAGTTGGGCTGTTAAAAGAAGGCTGAGAGGAAACTTGTTAGAGGTATTCATGATCCTCAGCGGTATGGACAAGATAAATAGTGAGTAACTGTTCTCTCTAAATAGAACATTAAGAGCTAGATAAAAAATGATGGGCCACAGGGGTAAAAGTGACGTGAGCAATTTCTTTTTCATCTATATGATTTTTGGAGTCTAGGAGAAACTTTCTGAGTGGGTGGAGAAGGCAGTATTGATCAAATTATTCAAAAGGGAATTGGATTGCTATCTGAAAAGAAAGAATGTGCAAGGTTATGGGGATGAGGCCTCCTGCACTGTAAGAGCTCTGTGATTCAATTAGATCACAGTTTGATCTGTTTCTCAACTCCATGCATTCACGCTGATTCATAGCTCTTCACATCCCTGCCTAACAAGAGTCTATCAATTTCACATTTTCAATTGACTTTATTTTAGGAAGATAAGGTTTAGCCAGAGCTTTAAACAATTGAAGCACAACTTCTACCCTTTGTATTCTAACCCCACTGAGCTAAAGGCCAACAATCCATCACACCTTTGAATATTAGTTTGATTTGTCCATTAGATTTAGCTAATGTTACCATTCAGATAATATTCAGATATTTCTTTAAACTGCATAATCTCATTTTCCTCACACTGAACCCCTTCTGCCGCTCACTTAATTTATCAATGTCCCCTGCAAATTTCTAATCTCTTCTACACTCTTTACTTTGCCACCCACTGAAATGCCATTTAATGTTAGTGCATACAACTTCCTACTCCTTGGTCCAGAAACTCAGCTAATGTTCTGGGGACCTGGGTTCAAATCCCGCCAGGGCAGATAGTGGAATTTGAATTCAGTAAAAAGTATCTGGAATTAAGAACCTACTGATGACCATGAAATTATTGTCAATTGTCGGAAAAACCCATCTGGTTCACTTTAGGGAAGGAAATCTGATGCCTTTACCTGGTCTGGCTTACATGTGATTCCAGAACCATAGCAATGTAGTTGACTCTCAACTGCCCTGCAAAATAGCCTAGCAAGCCACTCAGTTCAAGGGCAACTAGGGATGGGTAATAAATACTGGCCAGCCAGCAATGCCCAATGTCACATGACTGAATAAAAAAAAGTTGTGCTGGAACACAGAATTCTGGGGCAGGCCAGAATTCCCTCCCATCTGGAGTACACACATGTTATCCTGACCCACTGGGCCTGATTTTACCATTTTCATTCTAAGTGCTGAATCTGGGCGCAATTCAGATCCGACTTGGAATTCTACTTTCAGGCAACCCCATATGCACTCAGCCTGGAAAAAAAAATCGCAGGTCTGAATCGCACTGTGAGTGGGGCTTAGTGTGCCTGAAACAATCGGAGCTCTGAACTGCACATGCGCAGTTTAAAAAAAACCTGAAAATCGCATTACTGTCACATCGTTCCTGGGCCAAACAAAGCAGATAAAGCGGCCTGGGATTGATGGTCCCCACAGACATCTGGGGGTTATCCCCCAACCCCTACAACATAACTTTCTCCCTTATCTACCACCCCTCATGACCCTCTGCCCCCTTTCCCCCTCCACTGGTTTCCTGTGGAATGGCAGCAGACCCTCCCTCCCCACCAGAGATCCATCTGGCCCTCCCCCCACCCCCCATCAGAGATCAATCTGGCCCTTCCCCCCCCCCCCCCCGCCCCCCATCAGAGATCCATCTGGCCCTTTTCCACCCCCCCGCCCCCCATCAGAGATCCATCTGGCCCTCTACTGCCCCCAGCCGCGAATCATCAGGCCCTCCCCCCCCCCCGCCACCCCAAGAAAGTTCAGGCCTCCTCCCCACTTTGCGAATGAGATCGTGGCCATTCCTGAGCCTCAGTAAAGTGGGCATCTGCGGGACTAGGGCACAGATCACATTAATGGCCTCAGGCCCGACTTTACCATGTTTTCGCGCCTGTTGCAATGGTAAAATCGGGCCCTCTGTACTCTTGGGGATCATTTCTATAGTGTTTTCCTAGGCTAAGATCAAGTGTAATATCGACATGCTGCGCTTGGTTGAAGTCATTAGGTTACATTTCAGTTTCATTTGAAGCAATTTTTTAAAGCGGCATCTCGGCCTTTTGGCTAAGATGCAAATAAGATCAAGCCTTGCAGGAGGAGCTACACCTACTCCAATCAGCTTGGATCATGTAGATCAAGCCCAAGACAGGAGGTGAGAGCCCTGTCTTGTCAGCTTGGATCGGGAATGTCCCAACTTGTTGGGACTCTGAATTGGCTTTAATTTGACTTGACTGGATTGGAATAAAGTAAACAAAAAAAAAATCTGGCCCTCTGTCTCCCAAATGCGGAACAATTCCTTACCCTACAAAGTTCCAAGACTTGCCTCAAGATATTACCAGATGTTGGGATCCTAAATTCAGTGTCCTCACTCTCACATAACTCACCCTACTCCCCTTTTACCCCAGTGTTTTGAGATCGCAGAGACCTACCCTTACCCCTCGCTACATGAAATGTGACTGAATCAGCTATCGTAAATGAGTTCCCCTTCACCCACCCAAAAGCAATGGATATTGTTATAACACAGCATTCATCTAAAAGATTTCTGAAAGCACCTAACGTATGAAGGTACATGCGCATTAGATAATAATGCATGCAACTAATTGCCCTGCACTAGAACTTAGTAGGATTGCTTCATCCGTTCTCACAGAGAGGGAAGGAGTACAGGGGGATAGATAAGAGAGAAAGGGCTGGATTCTCAATTGCTCATGGGAGAGTGAGGTTGTGCAGACGTGTGTTGAGAATTGCGTTCCAGGAAGATGTCACTGGAGTCCAATGCCTCTGGACTGCAAATAATTTTTGAGGTGGGGTGGGAGGTCAGTGATGGGGTAGCAGAGAACCCCCAATTACCTGGTTGCCGAGCTCATACTCAAGCTTGTTCGAAGGCTTTGGTGCAGCAGAATTTTCACTTGGAAGGAACATGTGGGGTCCGGGACACATCGGAGGCCGGGGTCCGGGACACTGGGATACATCGGGGGCTGGGGTCCGGGACACAGTGCGGTGTTGTGCACATAGCACAGAGGGTTAATGGATATACTAGTCAGTATATTTAAGAAACAGGGAATGAAGCTGAGTTGCTCGGAGAGAGACACAGAGTTTTCATCACTGGTGCTGAGAGGGTGATATGTATGAAATGAGTGCTGGGACTCAAGAGGGACATGTGGCAGCTGGTGTCGTCACTTGGGCAGCAGAGATTGGCAAAGGAAGCCCCAATGAAGCAGTGCAGGGAGAGGGCATTGGGCTTTGTTGCTATTGACAGATTCCATCAGGTTTGGGGGAGTCAGGGCTTTGATTAAAATCGTGTGGCATCTAGGCACCAACAGAACAGCCAGCCAGCCAGATTTCTGAATAGAAATGAATTCAATTCACTGAATGTCCCTGAGAGTTTTACAGTGCAGCCCTTCGGCCCATCATGTCTGCACCTACCTATTCTAATCCCATTTTCTAGCACTTGGCCCATTGCCATGGATGCTATGGCATTTTAAGTACTTGTCTAAATGCTTCTTAAATGTTGTGCGGGTCCCCACATCTAACTTCCTTTCAAGCAGTAAGTTTCAGGCTCCCACTACTTGACCCCTCTACTGGGGGAGAAGTTCCTTCCTATTTACATCCCTCGTAATTTTGTAAACCTGGATCAGGTGCCCCCCTCAGCCTTCTCTGTTATAAGGAAAACAACCCCAGCCTCTCTTCATTGCTGAAACGCTCCAGCCCAGGCAACAATCTGGCAGAACTCCTCTGCACCCTCTCTCGTGCAAATACATCCTTCCTGTAATGTGGTGACCTGAACTGCACACAGTACTCTAGCTGTGGCCGAACTAGCGTTTGATATAGCTCCATCATAACCTCCCTGTTGTTATATTCAACGCCTCAGTTAACAAAGGCAAATATCCAATAGGCCTTCTCAACCACTTTATCTACTTATCCTGCTGTCAACAGGGATCAATGGACATACACTCCTAGATCCCTTTGATCTTCTGTACTTCCTAAGGTCCTACCATTCATCGTGAAATCCCCTGCATTGTTAATCCAACTGGTCTATGATCACAAGAAGTGCATCTTGCCAGTCTGTGCCTCGTCCGCAGGCAATGCCACGATGCCTTTTTCCTTGGGAGAGTGCCCAGAGGTGCTGCACCTCTTTAGCACTCTGTGGGCAGTTACTGGGGGTGGCCCACCTTAGGAAAACTAATTCAAATTTAATCCAATTCACGGTCCACATAACAGAGACATACAACATCCAAGCTGACAAGAACAACTATTGCACCTGATCTTGCTATCAACGCTAGGATCGAGCAGAGCTATTCCTCCATTGCCTGTGTAAACTAACCCTTTAAGTGGGGCAGCACGGTGGCACAGTGGTTAGCACTGCTGCCTCACAGTGCCCGGGACCCAGGTTCGATTCCTGGTTTGCATCACTGTCCGTGCGGAGTCTGCACGTCCTCCCCGTGTCTGAGCGGGTTTCCTCCAGGTGCTCTGGTTTCCTCCCACAAACCAAAAGACGTGCTGGTTAGGTGGATTGGCCATGTTAAATTTCTCCTTAGTGTCAGGGGGTCTAGCTAGGGTAAATGCATGGGGATAGGGGTAGGATTGTGGTCGGTGCAGATTCGATGGGCCGAATGGCCTTCTGCACTGTGGGGATTCTATGATTCTACAGACAATGAAAAAACATGAAACAAAAAAAATGATGAGGGGTCCCTTTTTTCATCAAAAATATACTTTATTCATAAAAAAACTCAATTAATCTATTTCAAATATACAGGGCTTTGAATAGCAAACACAACATGGAATCAAAAAATTTTTACAGATCTCTACAAATTACAATGACTACATTTCAAAACTTAAAAAAACTATATCCTTGCCTCAATATTTACAGATTTGTGCTGATTACAATGATTACGTTTCAATACCTAAAACTTTCTACATGCCTCAAGAAATTTGTGTGTGCCGTTAGTGCTCAGATTGGCACACAGCTCCGCAGGTCGAGGGTATTCTGCAGTTCCCGGGCCCTCGGTCTGCCTCCGTTAAAAGGCCTTATAGTGTGGCCTTTCCCCATTGTGCCTTTGCGGCAGCTCCCCCAAGCTTCAGCGCGTCCCTCAGCACGTAGTCCTGGACCTTGGAATGTGCCAGTCTGCAACACTCGGTCCAGGACAGCTCTTTCAGCTGGAAGATCAGCAAGTTTCGGGCGTACCAAAGTGCGTCCTTCACCGAGTTGATGACCTTCCAGCAGCAGTTGATATTTGTCTCGGTGTGCGTCCCCAGAAACAGCCCGTAGAGCACAGAGTCCTGTGTCACCGAGCTGCTCGGGACGAACCTCGACAAATACCACTGCATCTCACTCCAGACCTTCTTTGCAAAGGCACATTCCACAAGGAGGTGTGCGACCGTCTCATCAGCCCCGCGGCTGCTTCGAGGGCAGCGTGCGGTGCTGTTGAGACCTCGAGCGTGCATAAAGGATCTGACGGGGAGTGCCCTTCTCACCACCAGCCAAGCCAGGTCTTGGTGCTTGTTTGTCAGTTCTGGTGATGAGGCGTTCTGCCAGATGACACTGACAGTCTGCTCAGGGAACCATCCAACAGGATCCGCCATCTCCTTTTCACTCAGGGCCCCAAGGACGTCACGCGCTGACCACTGCTTAATCGCCGTGTGGTCAAAGGAGTGTTTCCGGAAAGATTCCTCCACGAAGGACAGGTGCTGCGGGACGGTCCAACTACTCGGAGCGTTCCGCGGCAGTGTGGCCAGACCCATCCTTCGCAACACTGGGGACAGGTAGAACCTCAAAACAAAGTGGCACTTGCTGTTAGTGCACCGAGGATCTACGCACAGCTTGATGCAGCCGCACACAAAGGTAGCCATCAGGATGAGGGGGTCCCTGTTGAAGTCAGTGGTCCCCACACCCACAAGAGAGTGTGTGTAATGAACTGCTGCTTCCCCAGCCTGCCCTCTCTGCATTCACATCATTCTCACTGTATCTAACCAGACTGTGTAAAGTGTTGCAGTCGCTAACCTCATGATGCTGATTCCGATTGTCCTTCAGCTTGATTGCAGACAGCCGGGTATTGAGACACTGCAAACACTGGGGTCCAGCAGATTATATTTATAGCTTCTGCAATCACATGATTTCCAGGAATTTTTTTTCTTTCTTCGGGTACGAGACTGAATCCGAAACTGAAACAGGATTTCCGCGCTGCTGGAAGTGAGTTAGGTTGCATTATCCAAGAAACCGCTCCTTTCGTAAAACCCAGGAATTGAGATGGCTGAGAGGTGGGGGGGGCTGCAGTGGTTAGTGTCTTGCTCCTCGATTGTTACTAATCCCGTTCGCGCTTGGGGTTGAAATTGGAGCCCAGAATGGGATTCTCCACCGTATATGAGTGACCCTGTCAACCCAGAGCATTGGGAGTTTCTGCCGCGGCCACACAGCATCCAACAGCCGGCGGATCGTTTCAGTTCTCCTTCTTTCCGCCCCCCCCCCCCCTCCACCGCAGCATTGTAAACCTGTAACTCAGTGACTACACAGAGCACACACCGTGTTATAAGGGGGTGTTACAGGGAGGCACAAATCGTGGGTGCTCTGAAATGGGATGGGGGGGGGGTGGTGGTGGTGGTGGGTTGAGTGGCCTATAAAAATCTGCTGGTCTGTGAAATTTTTGGCCCAGATGAGAATTAAGGGGCTCACCTGGGGAATAGGAACTTGGGGGGAGGGAATGGAGGCTTGAGAGGACAGAGGGAAGATGAGGCGAAAGGGAGATTAAAGACTTGGAATCACGGGCAGAAGGAGGGCCATTTAGCCCATCGAGTCTGCACCAACTACAATCCCACCCAGGCCCTATTCGCATAACTCCACTGATTTACTCTAGCTCGTCCCCCAGACACTAAGGGACAATTTACCTTGACCAATCCACCTAACTTGCACATCTTTGGACTGTGGGAGGAAACCGGAGCACCCGAAGGAAACCCACGCAGACACCAGGAGCCAGCTCCACACGGTGACCCAAGCCAGGAATCGAACCCAGGTCCCTGGTGCTGTGAGGCAGCAGTGCTAACCATTGTGCATTGTGCCATGATGCAGAAGGAAGCCATTCGGCCCATTGTGTCTACTTGGGCGCTCTCAAGACTTGATGCCATTTTCCTGCCTTTTTCGCATAACCCCTGTGCATTGTTTCTATTCAAGCAATCATCTAATTCCCTCTCGAACACCTCAACATCTCTATCAAATTCTCTCTTAGCCTTCTCTCCAAGGAATGGGGCGCCAATCAAGCAGGCTGCTTTGGTGTGAAGCTATATTGCTGGAGTTCCATCCATTCAGAGAAGGGGACAGTATTCTGTCATACTCTAGACTTTTTCCTTACAGATGGTGGAAAGACTTTGAGTCAGGGGGTGAGTCATTCACCACAGAAAACTCATCTCCAAACTGCTCTTGTAGCCGCAGTATGTGTGGCTGGTTCAATTCAATGCCCCAGTGACTGCCAGATGTTGATGCCAGTACATGCTTAGAGCACAGAACAGGAAATCCAGACTAACAGGTTCATACTGGGATTTCACTCCCCCCCCCCCCCCCACACACA
Source organism: Carcharhinus amblyrhynchos (assembly GCF_965287045.1). Classification (NCBI taxonomy): domain Eukaryota; kingdom Metazoa; phylum Chordata; class Chondrichthyes; order Carcharhiniformes; family Carcharhinidae; genus Carcharhinus; species Carcharhinus amblyrhynchos. Next base: position 13,456,386 of record NC_137340.1, on the reverse strand, counting down.
CACACACACACACAAACCTCTTCCCACCCAAGTTCATCTAACCCATATATTCCTTCTATAATACCCAGTTCACAGGCATGGTGTCAGCTTTTACATGTTGATGATAGCCAATGTAGTTCACTGCTCCCAGTCTGTGCCCTTCATCCATGCAAGAGCCACAACTCTCTCTAGTTTAAACATGAGAAAGTCTAAAGTCATCATCTTTGGTCCCGCCCCCCACCAATCACAAATTTTGTAATCCAGACCTCAAAATTCCATTACATCCACTGTCTCTGGCAAAACCAAACCACCGACAACAACAAATTCAATTTAAGTTTCCAATCCCATATTCACTACAAGCTTCCTTCCACAAAACCAAACAGAAACCTGTGTGCTTGTATCGCCTTCAATCTCAAACTACACCAACGTTATCCCAGTCAGTCTCCCATCTCTCAAACTGAACCAATTCAAAATCCAGCTGTCTGCATTTTACATTCCCCAGCAACTCAGCAGCACAGTGGTGAGCACTTCCTCCTCACAGCACCAGGGACTCAGGTTCCAATTGCCACTTCTTCACTCCTTGGGGGGGTCATCCCGCTAATTCCCTGAAAGTGGGGAGCCCCACTGAAATGAAACACACCGGCTTGGCGCAAGATAATAGCGGGCATGGAGAATTTAGTATGCTAAATACTATTTAAATGCCCCTTCTCCCAGCTGATTTCCGCTCCACACAGACGCCACTGGAAATCCGGACGTGGGAGATGCAAGTGTGGTGTGAACGCTCGTGGGAACCCCATGGATCAGTTGATGCACCATTCTCCCGGTCTGCTGTGCTAATTTTCTAGATGCAGAAATGCCAGCGTTGGACTGGGGTAAACACAATAAGAAGTCTCACAAGACCAGGTTAAAGTCCAACAGGTTTATTTGGTAGCAAATGCCACTAGCTTTTGGGGCTTTTTCCCTTCTTCACCTAACAAAGGGGAAAAGCCCTGAAAGCTAGTGGCGTTTGCTACCAAATAAACCTGTTGGACTTTAACCTGGTGTTGTGAGTCTGCTTACTAATTTTCTAGTGCAGCAGGATGGGAGAATTGCTCATACTGTCTTTTGCAAGTCTTTGCATTTTGCTGGGTTCAGCTCAATACCCCTTAAAGGAGAAAAATTCACAACTCTAATGCAAAAATATATTTTTCAAATGAGGATAAGTTTTCTTTATAGCTAACCAGCTGAAAAGAAAAGTAAGTCATGTAGGAACAGATTGGCCAAAGCCTGACACAGTTTAGCATCATCTAAGTGTCAAAAACACAGCAGAACGGAATGGATACAAGTCAATTTTTTTTATCAGACATCACTCCTTAGGCTCAGAACATCATTCTCCATCCATGATGTCCTTGAGAAGGTGGTGGTGAGCTGCCTTCTTGAACAGCTGCAGTCCATGTGATGCAGGTACACCCACAGTGCTGTTTGGGACGGAGTTCCAGGTTTTTGACTCCGTGACAGTGAAGGAACGGTGATACATTTCCAAGTCAGTCTGGGAGGGGCGGGTTGCCTCACATCATTTAAAAAGTATCTGAAGCACTTGGCATGTCATAACATGCAGAGCTATGGGCCAGATCTGGCAGATGGGATGAGATAGAGTTCAGGTGTTTCTAATGTGTCGGTGCAGACTCGATGAGCCAAAGGGCCTCTACTCCATTGTATGATTCTGTGAAGTGCCACTATATTGTAATCCTGACAGCTCATTCCAGACTGTCACCACCCTCTGGGTATAAGTGTTTTTCTTCACATCCCCCAAAACCTTCTGCCCCTCATCTTGGCCCCATTGTGACTGACCCTTCAACTCAGAGGAACACTTTGCTGCTTATCCACCCTGTCCATGTCTCTCATACTATTGTACATCTCCATCTGGTCACCCCTCAGTCTTCTCTGATCCAGTGAAAACAAGCCGACCCAACCTCGCTTCATAAATTAACTTCCAAATATCATCAAGACACTTCAGGTTTCTTTAGGAATAAAAGGTATTTATTGACAAACAGAATCTATGTAGAGGTGTTTACAGCCTGGGTGACCTTGGAGTAGGCTGCCTGGCTTCTCCAGTCCTTACATGCTGACAACTTAGCTTCCAGATACATTCTGTCTGAGAGAGGACTCCACCCTCTGGGGTGATTGCTCACTCTCAGTTCCTATTTTACCCTCAATCCAAAAGATGCTCTTTGGCTGTGCTGTCTTGAAGACATAGACATCACAATCAGTACAGTCCTCCCCTTTTAATTTTTTTTCCAATCTTGAAAATGGATTTACTCAAACATGCATTCAAAAAAAATTATACATTCAGGTTACGTGGTTCCAGAAGTAAAATTGCCTGCGAAAGAACTCTGTCTCTCTCTGGTGTCATCACTCAGTCCTGCTATGATTGGTAGCAAGAAGTCAGGTGACCCTGTTATGCTGTACTGTCTGAAAGTGACAGAAACCACATACACAACACCAATCTCATCCAATCATTGGAAAGCAAACAATCCCCGCACGGAGAGGGAGCATTAGCCTAATACCAGCCCTTGCATATTTCCTAGTGACCAGCAGTCAACTATGTCATTAGCAGGTGTTGAAATGATGAGAAACCATCATAAAAAGACTTTCATAATACCTTATCAATTCATCACAATGTCCCAGAGTGCCAATTAATTACATTGAAATATTGTTAATGGTTCTTCCAATGATGAACATTGATGAGGAATAAGCAAAATCAGTAGAAATAGTCTGGCGCTTTAATCAACAGTTTTCACATGTGACCATAGCTCCAGGCAGCCATAGCACTACAAAACCTTCCTGTAGTTTCATAGTTTCTTCTTTCAATAATACCTTCCTTGTCCCTAACAAAATCTGAAATCTCTTGACAATGCCACAACAGCCACAATGTAACAGTTGGAAATGAATGAGGCATTATGTGTGCTAAACTGTATGTCTCTGCTTTATTGTATGCAAGCTCAAAACCCTAGGCTAGAATTTTACCATCCTGCCCATCACAGGGAATCGGTCAAGTTATAGATTAAAACCAGATGCAGGTCGTAAAGAGGCTCTGGTCTGGGAGCTGTGATCTGAAATTTCCCAGATAAGGGAAGTTGTTTACAATAACCAAGACACTGCATCTTTGGTTTATTTGACTGCTATGTGTGGGACATGTCAAATGAACTAAGTAATTTCATTGAATGTTCGAGCCATGTGATCAATTTCTGGTTACACAATTGGCTGGATGACAGAGAACCTTCTGGAAGCGAGTGAAAGTTTTGGATAAAGAGACATATGAGTGCTTTTTTGGCAGCAATAACTCGAGACCAACCATTGCAACAAGACTTGTGCCCTGAAGGATGCTTCAGACAAGGAGAAGATAGATTTTATAATCAAGGATATTTCTTGGCTAAGGTTTTCCTAAACTCGATAGTATCTATTTTCTGTTAAATAGTTAAAGTTGATGTTTAGTTAAGTTGATGTTCAGTTAAAGTTAAAGTTCAGTAAAGACTTAATGAGTTGCAATTGTTTATGTTCGACTTGGTACCAGAAGTGTTAAATAAAGAAATAATTGAAGTACTGAATTGTTTGTCTCATTAAACTGGAATGCTTGGAAGGTGTTTAAATTAAAAGCTTTGTAACACAGCATTTCATTCAGCAGAATCACAGCCCTTGTCTCCAAGACCTGTACTCAATTGTTCAATAATTTTAAGCTCTGACCTGAGTTACTTAAAAGCCAAATTTAAAGCAAATCTGTTGCTTTAAGAATAAAATAATCAGTATGTGTTATCAGGTTTTCTTAGCAGATATTGTGAATTCCTGAGGGTCGACCAAATTTCCTTTGTGTTAAAATGTTTTCCCAGTTTATAATAAACAGTCTCCAGGCCTTTGGCTCAGAGTAAGCAGTTCAAGGCTTTCTATACATTTCTGCCTTTGTGTAAAATGCTTCTCTCTGTGCTTTCCCCACTCTTGGCAAGCATTCAAATCAATCTTTTGCTGGGCAAATCTTTAACAGTATCAGTTTTTCTTTAATATCTTGCTATTTCCAGCCGGGTGGATTTTTAACTCAATAAAAGGCCAACTCTTTCCGTTTGAAAATCTAGGAAAGCCTGCCAGACGTGTTTCTTTGATCAGGGCGTAAATACTTAAACACAGGCATTGTGAAAATGCCTTCAACCTTCTAAATACTTCACAAGACTCTGTTACTGACAGATATGGAGTGGTAGATTAGAGGGATAATTTTTACCCCTCCTAATGTGATCTTGTCAATTCATGTACACTATTGTCTGTAATATTTCCACCAACACCAATATAAAGACTTCATGAAATTCAAAAGGCATAAAACTCAGATGGAAAGCATATTAAAATTAAGGAGTGTTGCAAGAATGGGAAATCAGAATATGTTCCTAATCATCTCATCTTGAAGTAAACTTCAAGCAATGAAGACATTTCTGTGTCACAGATGACCATTTGTTTATGATAAGAGATTGGTCATAGCAAGAATCCTCAGAGTCCTGATCCTTCAGAGATTACACCAGGGACAACTCAGCATTATAAAGTGTTGTGTTAGAGGGTGAAATTGTGTATGCTGGTCAGGGATCAACAAATCATTAGAGGAATTGAATTTGATGCTGCATTACTTCTCTGATCCATCGCCAGGAACAAAGAGAACTTCTGATGCTATCCTCATTTCCATCCAGACCTTGGGAATGCTTCAGAATGATGCAGATAAACATGTTCACGGTTGAACAACAGATGATTATGGATTGGACCACATTGACTAGTTCACCCAGATACCCACAGCTAATGAAAAGACCTAAAAGAGGGTTAAGAATGGTGAAGGCTTTGGTGATGAGAAATTATTAAATCGACTTAGCACTGCTAAGCTATGTTTCTTGCCATTTCAGAATGTTTGTCAGAACTTCTGATTAAAAAAAACGCACACAACTTCCTTTCTTCCACACATTTACGCCATGTCTTAGAGAAAGACAGAAGGAGGTTGGGTATTGATAGAATCCCTACAGTACAGGCAGAGGCCATTCAATCCATCAAGTCTGCACCGACAACAATACCACCCAGCCCTATCCCATGTATTTATCCTGCAAATCCTCCTGACACGGAAGGGTAATTTAGCATGACCAATCAAAATAACCTATACATCTTGTGAGAATCTTGTGAAAATCAAACTAAAAACTATGATCTAAGTAGGATTTACCAGATCTCGATCCAAATGAATGACTCTGGGCTCGTCACCAGAATTGCGAAGCTAAGAATTGACAAAAGCATTACATCAGCAACATTATCTTGTAGAGACTGAAAATGGAACAATGAGAAGAAAGAGGAACAGATGTATCTTTACAAGAGAAAACCATCAATGGAATGAATCAATTACCCAGATAGTCAGTAACACAACTGTACAGGGAGTAGTGGCCTTTGATAATTCAGCTCCTATTATTACCATTTTCAAAAGACAACCTTGAATCTTGTACAACCTCCAAAACAGCAGAGAATACGATCAGGGAGATTGGTGACAATACCATAATGCTTATCTCTGTGAACCATGGATCAATGCAAAGCCTTCAGAGGAACATCTAGTATGATATTAATGATGTATTTAATTGAGTCAGAGACCTGAAGGAGATGTAGTCTAAAAGGTTAATGTTAAATGTGTTGTCATGCATCTGCCTAGTAACAGCAGGAATAACAATTTAATAAGGAATGATGGGAAGATTGGCTCAACAACAGTTAAAAAAATGCCCAGTGACAGCAGTAGCCAGAATTCCAAAGGGATGATGAAATGCGATCTTTCCAGTAATGAGATTAATAGGCATGCAGAAAACCAATTCAGATATGAATAGTCATATCATCAGGAAACAGCTTACCCGGACAACTGAGAGATCAGTGGAGGTATACAGATGCTAACTTTAAAAATCATGGAATGTGAGAGATACAGGCAGCCCAGATACATAGAAGGGAGAATCGAAGAGGGTTTATTTTCCGGCACTTACAGAATTGTAACAGCTAAGAGCCTGAGAAACAGCTGAGAGGCAATTTAAACATTTAAGAAGTCTTAGAGCCAAAGTAACACAGAAACGTTCATAAAGGCTGTTTAAATATCTTTCTTAGTTATTTTGGAACAAGGGTCAATTTCTTTATAAACTGTGTGTGTGTTTAGTGATTCATACATTTAATTGTCTTAAAGTATTATAATCCTAATCATGTGTTTTTGTCTTTCATTTAATAAATAGTCGTTAGTAATTGTTACATGATGACAGGACTTGTTATTCTCACTGGGGTTTCATGTGATCCTTCACATCATTCCAAAAACAAAATTATATATCACCATACCAGGGTTTTAGATGCACCCATGTGCTTCGTCACAATGCTGAAGTCATTAGTGATGTGAGATACATGAAAATAGTGTGTACTGAGAGTTAGTAAATGTGAAGTCTTGGACTACCTTGGGCTGTACGTTGTAGAATTCCCAATAAAAGATAAAGTTCACCAAAGGTAACAGATGTACTAGGTAGAAGCTGTGTGTACAAGACAACAGTACAACAAAAACAGAAAATGCTAGAAAATCTCAGCAGGTCTAATAGTGTCTGTGGAGATAGAATAGAGCTAATGTTTTGAATCTGGAAGACTCTTCATCAGAGCTGATAAAGCTCTGGGGCTCTGACACAGTACGTTGCCTTAATAGAAACTGTTTATAGGTTAGAGTTCAGACATGCTGTTTAGCTTTAGTCAGGAAAATCATTGTCGGTCTCGATGGAAAGGCGCAATTCGCGAAGGGCACTTAGATATCCTTCATTGACAGGATCCAACTCCAAGGCTTTTTCAAAGCATCTAATAGCTTCTCATCTCTCCCCATCCAGCTGGTGCAAGAACCCTCGAACTCTATTGGCTTCGCTGTCACTTGGATTCCTGCGAAGTCGTTTTGCTATTAATGTATTGAGGTTTTCACGACACAACTGCCGTGATTTTGAGGCATGTTTGATTTTATATCCTTTGAGAAAGTGGCTGATGGCATTCGATTCTGAGCGCCCATGAGACAGTTCAAAACATCCACTCTGATAATGTATCGCCTGCTTATCTTCGGGACGAAGATCTTCCAGTTTCTGTAAATTCCTGAATATCTCCCTTGCTTTCAGATATTCTTTATTTTTTATAAATATGAGTGCCAAATCTATTTGTGCATTAGTAAATGATTTTCTGAGCTCAATGGCTTTTTTAAAATAATATTTGCATTGGTTGATCAGTTCAGCTTGCTGCTGAAAAGCAGGATTGTGAGAGTCCCTGTAGCATGAATTTTTGGTCAGTGCTATTTGTTTGTTTCTATAACACAGACCTATTTGGTGATGTAGGAAGGCACACTTTGGAGTAATTTTTAACGCTTTCTTCAACAACTCAATTGATTTATCCACAGCTCCTTCTTTTCTCAAAAATTTTGCCACATAGCGAATCACGTGTGGGAAATTGGGGAATTTGTGCAACGCTTGTTCAACTAATGTGAACGCTTCCTCCTTCCGATCAAGCTCTTGTAGTTTTAGAGCCAGCAACACCATGGCTTCACCATGATCCGGATCAAGCTCCAGCACACGTCTGAACTGATTTACTGATTCACTGGGTGCATGATTCTTTCTGATTCCAGAAAACCATTCCAGACGAGACAGAGCAGTCGCATATCCAAGATTCCATTCAACATTAACTGGATCTTGTTCCAGAGCCTTTATAAAACACTCCTTTGCCTCTTCATAATATCGAGCAGCAGAGCTCAGCAGTGCCCAACCCTTCTCCCTGTACACCTCAGGTATCATTGCTGTATACCGAGAGGCATCAGGGAATTGTTGACAGATCCTCTCCAGTTTGTCGAGGTAGGACTGAGCCTCTGTCAGTTGTCCCATGTGATAATTGACCCAGGCACGGTTTCCATAGGTGATGATGATTCTTTTTTCAAATTCATCTTCATGATTCTCCCTCAGAATCTTTTCAGCTTCCTGTAAGTTTTGAATCGCCTCCTCACAGTTTCCTTGTAGACAGTTTACAAAAGCGAGTTGGTTGTAAGACGTGGCTCGATATTTCACACCAGACTGAATTGAATCTTCTAATCTTTGCTTCATATCGTCCAAGTCAATGTTTTCTTTCTGTGGCACCCACGTGAAGTGACATTGAAGCTGATCGAGCTTCACTTTCAACAAATCCTTCCCTTGGTCACTGCAAGAGAAATAAAAATTGTCAAAATCCATCTCACACTGATCCATTTCCCAGCTCCTCCATCCAGTTTTATTATCTAAGAGCTGCTCCTGACTCCAGGACTCAATGTTCCTGAAACCTCTGGTCCCACAATGAGTATATCAGCAAAACCTTCCAGCAAAGTGAAGGGATTTACTTTGTAACCTTTCTGTTCTTACACTTGTCTTCTTTCTGCTGGTTGGTGTCCTATCTGATGGCCATTGAACCATCTTCCCAAATCAAACTCCACTGTGAATATATCCTCTGTGCATTAATGCAAGAGAAGAAAATATTTCGTAATCCATCTAAACTGCATAATTGATCATTGGATGATTTCTAACCATGGATTTGATTTGCATTTGATAGTATACCAGGGATATCTCTGTCCCCTCACCATCACTGTCTCTGCACTTCCATGTGAATATTGAGACCTTGTGGAGTGAGGAGAGGGGCCTTAGTTGTCACACGGGTGCAAACTATTATTTTGTTAACTTGTGGGAATCCAGCATTGCATCAAATCTAATAGCCCTGTCATTATGGCTAACCTGATTAGGTACAGAAAGTGATTATTTTGATTTTTTTTCTTTTAGTTTTTAGACAGTACACATAAGACACTAACAAAGCTAACTGTAAAGAGTTAAATGATTCTTAAAACAAGAGAATATCTTACACATATATGGATACAATAAAAGAATTAAACAAATGACTATGATTTTAAAACATCTATGATGATATTTTAGATGTATTTTAAGTATTGTATGAATCATTGTTCACTTTGGCCAAAGCAAGTTACCGAAAGACATAATAGGAAAGGTGAATAGTTCAGAGCCAAAGGCCTGGGATCCCTTTCATTAGCTGAATTCATATCAGAATGTTTCTGTTGAGGGAATACACATTGCAACAATAATGAATAAGTTCAGTCATTCCCAGACTCAGATTAGATATGTCCCGGGCTGCAGGAGTACATGTCCATTCAGTTTGACAGTGAGCCAGTGGGAACATCCACTTTAACCTTTACCGTAGCATCGAGTATAACCTGGCAACAGGGAAGTAGCTTCAGCCAGGAAGGCAGTTAACATCGGGATTGAATGGACTAATGAGATGCCATTATGCTGGACACTTCATTGAAGTGTCTGAGATACTTGTCAGAGATTTGTATTGATGCGTGTATACAAAATGAAATTAATTTTAAACTAATGGAGGGTAGGAAATCTGATAAAGAAAATATATAATTTCTGATTTTTACTGAGAACTTCAGAACTTGTTCAAGAAATCCAGATATTTTGTATCTGTGGTCATCAGGCTAATTTCTCCCATTGATCACTGGTCTTTAATAAATTTTTATCTTTTGTACTGTGACATTGGGTTCCTGAGTCTAGTTGCTACTTTGTCGAGAACTCACTAACATGCAAAGTGGACGTTCATCAGCAAACATAACATCAGTCAACTGGAAACTGCATTTGTGCGTATTAGATAGTGAAATGTTGCAGATGCCATCGGAAGGAGCTGGAGACAAAGAAATTCAGGGTTGTGGTGTAAGGCTTCTGTTTAATGATGTGTTATGATTAAGATTTCTGCCGAATTTTGTCAGCCACATTAATCGCACATTGGCAGGCCGTGTCTGAAGACTCTCTAAGCTAGTTCAGGGAATTTACCCCCTGATGAAATCAAACAATGGGCAGAATTTACAGCTGCAAAGCTGGCGATGAGTGCGTGTGGTTGGTTAAATGTTCAAATATGCTGATGTGTTATAACTCTGCCAAGGCTCATCGCCTCCCACATTTAAGCAGTGCTGCTCTGGAGGCGTGTGGGACAGCCCAATGCAGCAGTTAGGTCAGTGATGACAAAGATCAGTTGACGGTAGATGCAGCCCTGTATCCTGCCTTTAGCAGGATTCCCTGAGCTGTGCAAAGCTCAATAACAATAAGGCAAGTGCACAAGAGGGGCTGCGAGGCCTGAGTTTGATAGGACAGTTAACTGTGACCTGAAAGCCTTTACATAATGTTGCAAGCAGTTCTCTCTTTCCCTCAATGAACAGATTTTGTGTGCAGAACCTTTGCTGAGTACTTATGTTCACTATTTGCTGGTAATTTGCAGAACGTTGAGGACATTTCTGCTACTTTAGACTTTCCTCACTTTAGTCTGCATTTTGTGCTGTCAGTCTTCACTGCAGCATGGGAGATGTTTGTTGGACCTCTGGGTTGGAGCAGCAGCAACAACACCAGCCTGAATGACATGAAGAGCAGCTACCTTCTCCTCAGCCACATGTTACTCCCCCCCATCCACCACCACCACCACGACACAGGTTTTTGCAGCAGAGAGAGGATCAGTGTCCTGGACATTACCGAGATGCAGTAATACAGGAGGCTCAGGAATTCTCAGTGGATTCTTATTGACGTTTGCAGCTTTTTCCCACTGGATCAAGTGGCCATGCAATGCCTTTACCCCTCACAGCCCATGACAGAGGGCTGTTTGGCATTGCAAGGGTTAATGTGGGACTGGAGAACAGTACCGCATACAGTGTGATGTAGAGAGTCACATGATAGTCAACATGGGACAGACATGATGGAGACTTGTGTAGCAATCAGCATGGAATTAGCTTGTATGCTGGGATACACTTTGTACATATCCCTTTATAGTTATATATTATCTATAGACTCATGGAGGTTTACAGCATGGAAACAGTCCCTTTGGCCCAACTTGTCCATGCTGGGCAGGTTTTGCCAATAGGCTAACCCCAATTGTCTGTGTTTGGCTTATCTCTCTACCAATCTTACCCATGTAACTGTCGGGCTATAATAGACATCACTGATCGATCTTAAAGGCCTCTGAACTTCTTTGTGAAAACTAGAATGCATGAGAGCCAGAATGAGAGAGCTATCAGATTTGCTGTAATGCTAGGTTCCCACATGTTCAGAAAGTCATATGTAGTTTGCACCCGTGTGGTAATTGAGGCCCCTCAGTCCACGAGATCTCAGTATTTACAGGGAAGTGCAGAGGCAGTGATGCTGAGGGGAGATCGAAGCTGTGATGGGCGGTGTGGTCAACAATCAAGATAAAACTGGCCAAACGCTTTCTTGTTAGGCCTGGAAGGAGCATCTCTGCTACCCCTGGCCCCACAAGGAGTGCTGAAGAAGATACTTAGCTTGTGGAGCTGCCAGTTCCCACCTCCATTTTATTGTTATGTTCCTCGATCCTGGGAAATCTGTGCAGCAACAATGAATTGTAAATCAAGTTCCCGGTTACACCTTGGGAGTTTGAGTTAACCATGTTAATGGAGTTCAGGGTGGCACGTGGCACAGTGTTTAGCATTGCTGCCTCACAGCACCAGGAGCCTGGGTTTAATTCCGGCCTCAGGCCACTGTCTGTGTGGAATTTGTACATTCTCCCCATGTCTGCTTGAGTTTCCTCCGGGTGCTCCAGTTTCCTCCCATAGTCTAATGATGTGTCGGATGGATTGATTGGCCAGGCTAAATTGACTATAGTATTAGGAGATTAGCAGGGTAAATATTTGGGGTTATGGGATAGGGCCTGGGTGGGAGTGTCATTGGTACAGACTTGATGGGCCAAATGGCCTCCTTCTGCACTGTAGAGATTCTATAATTTTATGAGGGATTTTCTTGCCACAGGGAATCACACACATCCAAGGCCAACAGCCAAATGTAACATGGTTGGTGTCTCAATCACATGCTGGAGGCACTTCCTCTGTATGATTCCCCCCTGCTCATGATGTTACTATCAAAGGCCTTTCTCCATTGCACAAAACATTACTAGTTGCATGTTAGAGGGTATCAGCAGTCAGTAGGGTGGCTGATTTGAGGTCACAGTCTGGGGGACGTTGGTTCGTAAATTAATGGAGTAAGGACTTGGGAGCTGGTGCAGTCATGGAATAATTGTTGGGAGGGTGTTGATGAAGTCACAGAGAGAGGAGCAGTGTATGTGGTCATGGAGAGGGGAGGGCAAATTGTGAACCAGGTGTTGATGAGGTCATGGAGTCATGGGTATTGATGAGATCATGGAGTCGGGGTGTTCATAAGGCCGCTGAATGGGGAAGGAGGTTGATGAGGTAAAGTGGGGGAGGGGGGCTGGCGAAGTCAGAGTGGGAGGGGCTGGTGAGGTCACAGAGTGGGGGAGGGGGTGGTGAGGTCACAAGGTTAGGGAGGGGCTAGATGAGGTCATAAAGCTGGTATCTGGAATGTGTAAGAGGTACAATTCACGTAAGCACCATTTCAGACTCAGAAACCAGGTGAAACACGGAATATGGCTCAGATGAAACTCCTGTGGACCGTAGTTTCAACCTGATGTATTATTGCAATAGTGATCCTGCTCAGAATGTGAGAACCCACATGTTCAGATATTTGGCCTGGGTTTTACTGAAGGGGCAATGATGTGGAGCTCCATCAATAGGAACGTGACTGAATACCCCTCACTCAGAATCACCCCAAAGCATTTGACAATCCAGGATTAGATAGAAAGTTATCAGACAGGTCAGAATGGGAAGGTGCCTCCAGTGCCATTGCTGATTTACAGCGTACATAGTACCAGTGTGAATCTGCCTGGATTTTGATAAGGATGGGATATTCCGGCCTGTCATTGGCCGGCATTGTCACAGGTAGGTTGGGAAAATGTGGAGAACAGCAAGGCTGCAGACAGGGAAATCCTACAATTCTGCTGCTCAAATTTGTCTGAACTGGGAAATAAACATGATGATATTTTCCTGGTTGTGTAAATCAGTTATTTTCATTTCATTATAAAGATTATCAAAGGACTACTGTTAGTTTGGCAGCAGGAAATGGCTTTCAAAGAACCAATGAACAATGGAACAATTCATTTTCATTATCATTATCCATCTGCTGCTCTATTCAATTGATTCTGCACAATTTTATCAAGTTTTCAGATCTTTGCTCTATAATATCTATGGGTGGCACAATGGTTAGCACAGCTGTCTCTCAGCGCCAAAGATCCTGGCTTGGGTCACTGTCTGTGTGGAGTCTGAATGTTCTCCACCTGTCTGCATGGGTTTCCTCAGGTTGGTCCAGTTTCCTCCCACAGTCCAAAGATGTTAAGCGGGTGAGATGCATTGGCCATGTTAAATTGACCCTTACTGTCAGGGGGACTAGCTAGGGAAAATATATGGGGTTATGGGCCTGGGTGGGATTGTGGTTGGTGAAGACACAATGGGCTGAATAGCCTCCTTCTGTACTGTAGGATTCTATGATTCTATGAATGTTGTCAGTGCATTTTTTCTACCATTGGAGATGGGCTGCTGTAGAGGATTTAGTTCGGACAGTGGCTGTGGAATCCGGAGGATAGAGTGACAAGGCCAAACTATTTCCAGGCAAATTTCTACCCCAATGATGGAAAGGAACATTGTTGATTCTGTGGCCAGCACACCCAAATGTTGCTGCTTGTCTCTGGGGACTGACATTCAGAAAGAGTGTTGGGCTGAAATGATAATCGGCAGGAGGTCACAAGAGACAAAAATGCCATTACAGGGTTGGATAATCAACTGGGGCACTGGAAATCAAAATGTGTTTTTGTTTCCTGGGCCTCCGGGATGTTTGGTTTAAAGATCAGATTTCAGCTTGTAAAGGCATTCTGATATAAAAAAAAGTAGTGATTAATATTTCACAGTTTGAACAACACCTTAATCTACAGCAGCACACATTGAGAGTTTACAACCCACATTTACCTATATCCTTTAACAAGACCCCCCCAGTAGTGCTTGCAAACAAAAATTGACAAAACATCTCATAACAAGATATTAGGATATGCGACTAAGAGCTTAGTTAAAGGGGTAGGGTTTTCCCTTTGTTCATTTAAGGGATGTGGGCATAGCTGCCAAACCAGAATTTATTACCCATCCTTGGATGCCCTTGAGAAGTTTGCAGTGAGCTGCTTTCTTGAAGCAATACGATCTTGGAGATACGGGCACACCCCGCCTGTGGAAGTTGGTAAGTCCAGGATTTTGACTCAGTAACAGTGAAGGAACGGTGATATATTCCCAAGTCAGGATGGTGAGTGGCTTGGAGGGGAATTTGCAGTTGATGGTGATCCCATGTGACTGCTGCCTTTATCCTTCTAGATTGTAGTGGTCATGAGTTCGGAAGGTGCTGCCTAATGAACCTTGGTGAGTTCCTGCAATGCATCTTGTAGATGGCACTGCTGTTACATTGTTGGAGGGAGTGAATGTTTGTGGAATCAAACAGATGCATTGTCCTGGCTGGTGATGAGCTTCTTGAGTGTCGTTGGAGCTGCACTCATCTATCACACTTCTGACCTGTAGATGGTGGATAGGCTTTGGGGAGTCAGGAGTTAAGTTAAGGCAAAATTCCTAGCCTCTGACGTGTTATTATAGTCACGGAATTTATATGACTAGTCCAATTCAGTTTCTGGTCAACGGTAATCCCTAGGAATGTTGATAGTGGGGAATTCAGCAATGGTAATACCATTGAATTCCAGGCAGCGATGGTTAGATTCTGTTGTTGGAGATGGTCTTTGTCTAGCACATGTGTAGCATGAATGTTGCTTGCCAATTGTCAGCCCAAGCCTGGTTAGTATCCAGATCTTATTGCATTTGAACATGGATTGCTTCAGAATGTGAGGAGTTGCAAATGGTGCTGAACATTGTGCAATCATTTGACTTTATGACTGAAAGAAGGTGACTAATGAAGCAGCTGAGGATGCTTGTTCCTGGGACATTACTGAGGAACTCCTGCAATGATGTCCTGGAACCAAGAAGGTTAATGTCCAACCACCACAATCATCTTCTTTTGTGCCAGGTATGACTCCAACCTGTGGAGTGTTTTCCTGATTCCTATTGACTCCAGTCTTGCTAGGGCTCCTTCATGCTATACTCAGTCAACTGCCGTCTTCATGTCAAGGGCAGTCACTTTCACCTCACCTCTGGAATTCAGCTGTTTTGTCCATGTTTGAACCAAGGCTGTAATGAGGTCAGGAGCTGAATCACCCAGGTAAAACCCAAACTGGGGGTCACTGAGTAGGTTAGTCTTAAGCGAGTGCCATTGATAATCACTTCCATCACTTTACCAATGATTAAGAATAGACTGATGGGGCGGTAATTGTCTTGGTTGGATTTGTCCTGTTTCTTGAGTATAGACACAGTTGGGTAATTTTCTACATTGCCCAGTAGATGCTAGTGTTGTAGCTGTACTGGAACAGCTTGGTTAGGGACATGGCAAGTTCTGGAGCACAAGTGTTCAGTATCAGAATAATGTGAGGACACGTAACATTTGACACATCTAGTGTCTCCAGCCATTTCCTGGTGTCTTGTCTAGTGAATCGAATTGGCTGAAGACTAACATCTGTGATGGGATCTCAGGAGGAGGACGAGATAGATTATCCACCATGGCAATTCTGGCTGAAGATTGTTGAGAATGATTCAGCCTTGCACTGATGTGCTGGGCTCCTTCATCATGAAGGATGGGGATATTTGTGGAGCCTTCACCCCCAGTGAGTTGTTTAATTGTCCACCACAATTTAGGGCTGGATGTGACTGGGCTGCAGAACTTATGTCTGATCTATCGGGTGTGGAATCACTCAGTTCCGTCTGTTATTTGTTGCTTATGCTGTTTGGTATGCAAGCAATCCTGTGTTGTAGCTTTAACAGGATGACACCTCATCTGTAGGTATGCCTGATGCTGCTCCTGGCATGTCCTCCTGTACACGCCATTGAACAAAGGTTAATCCCCTGGTTTGTTGTTAATGGTGGGATGGAAGATATGCCAGGCCATGAGATTACAGGGAGTGGTTGTGCACAATTCTGTTGTTGCTGATAGCGTAAGGAGAAGAGAGGGTGGGGAGGTCTGGTGCACAGGATAGGGGGTTGTGGATTAGGGAAGAACTATCTGAAATAGCTGAACAGGTAGGCAGTAGATGCATAGGATGCCAGAAATGGAGTAAATCATTGTGTCTAGGGCGGTGGATAGAGGAGAGCCGGTGGATGTGGTCTTTCTTGATTTTCAGAAGGCGTTTGACAAAGCACCTCACAAGAGGTTATTGCAGAAGGTCAGGGGGCATGGAGTTGGGGGTAGGGTGTTAGCGTGGATAGAGGACTGGTTGTCAAATAGGAGGCAGAGAGTGGGGGTCAATGGGTGCTATTCGGATTGGCGGATGGTGACTAGTGGAGTGCCCCAGGGGTCGGTGCTGGGGCCTCAGCTATTTACCATTTATATAGATGATCTGGAGGAGGGAACCGAGTGTAGGGTGTCGAAATTTGCGGATGACACCAAGATTGGCGGAAAGGCAAATTGTGCGGAGGGTGTGGAGAGTCTGCAGAAGGATCTAGATAGGCTGGGCGAATGGACCAGGAAATGGCAAATGGAATTTAATGTTGGCAAGTGCGAGGTGGTCCACTTTGGTAGGAATAATGGTAGGAAGGATTATTACTTGCGTGGAGAAAAACTGCAGCAGGCGACTGTGCAGAGGGACCTCGGGGTCCTTGTGCATGAGTCGCAAAAACCCAGCTTGCAGGTGCAGCAGGTGGTCAGGAAGGCGAATGGGATGCTGGCCTTCATCGCGAGGGGGATTGAACATAAAAGTAGGGAGGTCTTGCTGCGGCTCTATAGGGCATTGGTGAAGCCGCAGCTGGAGTACTGTGTGCAGTTTTGGTCGCCGTACTTACGCAAGGATATTTTGGCCTTGGAGGGAGTGCAGAGGAGGTTTACTAGGATGATGCCAGAGTTGAAGGGGTTGAGCTATGAGGAGAGGCTGAATAAATTAGGCTTGTACTCGTTAGAGTTTAGAAGAATGAGGGGAGATCTCATTGAGACGTATAAGATGATGAATGGGATGGATAGGATAGAGGTAGAGAGACTCTTCCCGCTCAGAAAGGACAGTAGGGCTAGGGAGCACAGCCTCAAGATAAAGGGGGGGCGGTTTAGAACGGAGTTGAGGAGGAACTTCTTCACTCAAAGGGTGGTGAATCTCTGGAATTCTCTGCCCGTTGAAGTGGTGGAGGCTACCTCGCTAAATATTTTTAAGACGCGGGTTGATGGGTTTTTGATAAGAGAGGGGATTAAGGGTTATGGGGAGAGGGCGGGAATGTGGAACTGAGCCACGACAGATCAGCCATGATCTTATTGAATGGCGGGGCCGGCTCGAAGGGCTAGTTGGCCTACTGCTGCTCCTATTTCTTATGTTCTTATGTTCTTATGTTCTGTTCTCCAAGGTATGTGACTGGGAACACTCAGTCACATACCTTCTTACCTGAGTCAGAAGGTTGAGTGTTTGTCTCACTCCTGAGACTCTGATATTTTAAACTGCTGTGCTACATTGAGGGAGGTGCTACATGGTTTGACTCAGCATATTTTTGGATGTGTCATTTAAACAGAGCTCCTCCTAGCCTCTTAGATGAATATTTTCATTATCCTGACAAATATTTATCCTTCATCAAAATCACTAAAATAGACCACCCGGTCAGTATCACTTTGTGCAGCTTGTTATGTGTAACCTGTCACCTGTGCTTCCTACAATATCACAGTGACGGAGACATCAAAACACACTTTGCAGACTGTAACACGCTTTAGATGCAAAACATGTGAGATGAATAAAAGTCCACTACATTTCATTATACTCAAATACTCTCAGACATAGAAGAGGGGATTAGGAAAAAAAAGACTTTGTATTTTAAAAGCGTATTTGTTGCGCAAGTTAATAATATTTATTGCCCCTTATTGCGCTTGCTAATGAGAGGAGAATGGGAGACAAGGAGATTGAAGCAGCAGAACAGACATTGGAGCAGACAGCAGAACTCTATGGCAGCAGTCACAGAAATAGGCAGCAGTAGAGTCATAGAGTCACAAAGCTTTACAACATGGAAACAGGCCCTCTGGCCCAACTTGTCCATGTCTCTTTAATGACTAAGCTAGTCCCAATTGTCCATGTTTGGCCCATATCCCTCTATACCTATTTTACTCATGTAACTGTCTAAACATTTTTTAAAAGACAAAATTGTACCTGCATCTACTGCTACCTCTGGCAGCTTTTCCAGACACTCACCATCCTCTGTGTGAAAAAAATGTCCCTCTGGACCCTTTTGTATCTCTCTCCCTCATCTCAAACCTATGCCCTCTAGTTTTAGACTCCCCTACCTTTGGGAAAAGATATTGACAGGCTAGCTGGTCTATGCCCCTCATTTTTTTTATGGCCTCTATAAGATCACCCATAAGTCTTCTACGCTCCAGAGAACAAAATTCCAGTCTATCCAGTGTTCCTTATAACTCAAGCTATCAAGTCCTGGTAGCATCCTAGTAAATCTTTTCTGCACTCTTTCTAGTTTGGTCATTTCCTTTCTATAATAGGGTGACCAAGTGTGGTCTTACCAATGTCTTGTACAACTTCAACAAGATGTCCCAACTCCTGTATTCAATGTTCTACTGATGAAACCAAGCATGCCGAATGCCTTCTTCACCACTCTGTCCACATGTGACTCCATTTTCAAGGAGCTATGAACATGTACTCCTAGATTTCTTTCTTCTATATCTCTCCCCAGTGGTCTACGATTAACTGAATAAGTCCTGCCCTGGATCCATCTACCAAAATACATCACCTCACATTTATCTAAATTAAACTCCATCTGCCATTCATCAGCCCACTGGTCCAATTGATCACGATCCTGTTGCAATCTGAGATAACCTTCTTCACTGTCCACTATGCCACCAATCTTGGTGTCATCTGCAAACATACTAACCATGCCTCCTATATTCTCACCCAAATCATTAATATAAATGACAAATAACAGTGGACCCAACACTGATGCCTGAGGCACACCGCTGGTCACAGGCCTCCAGTTTGAGAACTTACCTTCTACAACCACCTTCTGGCTTCTGTCGCCAAGCCAATCTTGTATCCATTTGTCTACCTCACCCTGGATCCTGTGGGATTTAATCTTATGCAACAAAGTACCATGCAGTACATTGTCAAAGGCCTTGCTAAAGTCCATGTGGACAACGTCAGCTGCACTGTTCTCATCTGCCTTCTTGGTTACCCCTTCAAAAAATTCAATCAAATTTGCGAGACATGATTTTCCACTCACAAAGCTATGCTGACTGCCCCTTATCAGTCCTTGCCTCTCTAAATACCTGTAGATCCTGTCTCTCAGAATACCTTCCAACAACTTACCCACCACAAATGTGAGTCCGATGTGGAGATGCCGGCGATGGACTCGGGTAAACACAGTAAGAAGTCTCACGGCACCGGGTTAAAGTCCAACCAGTTTATTTGATAGTAAACTCACAAGCTTTCGGGGTTTGCCCCTTCCTCAGGTGAGTGGAGAGTTCTGGTCTCAAACAGAGCATGTAAAAGGCACGCACAGTTTACAGATTACTGATTAGAATGCAAGTCTTTACAGCTAACCTGCTATTCAAGTCTTAAAGATGCAGACAATGTGAGTGGAAAGAGTATTAGGCATAGGTTAAAGAGATGTGTATTGTCTCCAGACAGGACGGTAAGTGAGATTTTACAAGTTTAGTCAAGCCATGGGGGTTACAGATTGTGTGATATGAACCCAAGATCCTGGTTGAGGCCGTCCTCATGTGTGCGGAACTTGGCTATCAGTCTCTGCTCAGTGACTCTGTGCTGTCCTGTATCGTGAAGGCTGCCTTGGAGAATGTTTACCCGAAGATCAGAGGCTGAATGCCCGTGACCGCTGAAGGGCGAACACTTGTCTGGAGACAATACACATCACTTTAACCTATGCCTAATACTCTTTCCACTCACATTGTCTGCATCTTTAAGACTTGAATAGCAGGTTAGCTGTAAAGACTTGCATTCTAATCAGTAATCTGTAAACTGTGCGTGCCTTTTACATGCTCTGTTTGAGACCAGAACTCTCCACTCACCTGAGGAAGGGGCAAACCCCGAAAGCTTGTGAGTTTACTATCAAATAAACTGGTTGGACTTTAACCCGGTGCCGTGAGACTTCTTACTGTGTTTACCCGAGTCCATCGCCGGCATCTTCACATCGGACTGCAAAGACATCCTCCCCTGCTGGGCTGTGTGTGTGGCACCAACTGCGAAGCCCTTCCAGCAGCGCTGGCGCTGTGTATGTGTGTGTGCGTGTGTCACCATTGGAGTTGCCAGCATGCAAACCGGACGTGTGTGCCGTGCCCCTCGGTGGTGGCGGCCACTCTTTAACCCAGAGAGATCCAGATCGACTTGACCCGGCTTGGGCAAAACGGCCAGGCGAAAGTGTCGGACTGAGACCCACCCCCTCCCCCCGCGCGGGAGGGGGGTAAGGGCCAGGGCGCCCCCGAGGCCAAACCACCCCCCCCCCCCAACCCCAGGAGGCTCTCCTGCCTGGCCCACCCCCGCAGACGCGATGTGGAGATGCTGGCCTTGGACCGGGGTAAACGCAGTAAGAAGTCTCACAACACCAGGTTAAAGTCCAACAGGTTTATTTGGTAGCAAAAACCTCTAGCTTTTGGGAGACTCTGACCCTTGGTCTGATCACAAACAGGGGATGTAAAAGCACACACTCCGTTTGGTGCCACACACACAACGCCTTCGCTGCTGGAAGTAAACCGAGTGTGTGTCTTTACATCCCCTGTTTGTGATCAGAACTCTCCACTCACCTGACCAAGGGGCAGCGCTCCAAAAGCTAGTGCCTTTTGCTACCAAATAAACCTGTTGGACTTTAATCTGGTGTTGTGAGACTTCTCATGGTTGAAGATGAGACTGCCTCTACCCGCCCTCGAGCGATAACCAAAAGGAGTGAGGGGTCTCATCAGCAGGATGAACTGCAACTATCAGTTTTCCATTGGTTAATAATTCCAGGCAGTCATGATCCCGAATATCTCCCTGAGGACACTTACAGAATACCTGATTCCACATTGCAACAGTTTAGAATTGAAGTTTATTTTTGTATTTACTGTAAAGTCTGAATGGTAATTAAGCTTGATTTTACCTAAACTATTACCTGATACAATGTTATTAGTAGATTTACCTTTCGTGATTTACTACTTCTGACAATCATTAGTCTCAGTGCAGCATAAACACTAATCTGTAGGTCTCATGTGACAGATAATCCCACTCAACAACTGAATAATTTATGCAATTGTATTTCAGAAACAAACTCCTTTACATATCTAAAAGTCTAATACAGATAGAATTCCTTATTTACCTCATAATGCTGATTGAAGGCTGAGTTCTTTCTTCAACTTTACCTCCAAGGTGATGAAGAGTGTTTGATGTGTCATCCTTTCCTGATTATTTATATCCGGAGTGTGAGAACAGAAACTGAAAGTGTGATATAAACCTATACATCACTGTCTTATCTCCAAAAACACTGGTTTCAAAACATGAGCTACGTGTAATGTCACAGATCGCCAAGCTTCCTATTGACACCTTGGACACGTACGCCAACACAGAAAGAATCAATAAGCCCAGCCTGTTTGACTAACCTCAACTGTTTACCATATTCCCACCACGAATCGACAGATCTGAGATTCTTTAGTGGCTTTTCGAGGATAAATTGACCTCAGTGTTGGTAAGAAAATTCAGTCACTGGAACAGACTGGGGCAGCACATCCCCTCCCACCCCAACACCCCCATTTCCCCAAGCAGTGACATCATCCCCAATCAGGGACATTAGTATAAAGAGAGCAGTCACCTCCAGGATATACCCACTCACCCTGAGTCCAAAGAGGCGTGATTCTGATCCTTTGCTCCCCACTCCGCCCAGGTGTATTCAAACGTTAAACACACTAGATTATCTTTACATAGTGAGAAGGGCAGGGAACATGAGACCAGGAACATGAAATTGTCAACAAGGACACTTCCAGTCCCATACAGGTGAGATTGAGATATTGTCAGAACCTCTAATGAGGAATCAGAGTGACTTTCATTAAAACGAGAAACAAGGCGCAAGATGGAGAGCGGGAATGGAGAAGTGGAAAAATGGAAATGAGAAATAAGGATGATAAAAACGGACGAATGAGAAGAAACAAAATGAAATAAAATAAATGGAAATGGGGTGAGAGTGGAGGGAGGGAGTTCATCCCCTAAAGTGATTGAACTCAATATTCAGTCCAGAGTGCCCAATCAGAAGATGAGGTGCTGTTCCACCAGTTCGCATTGGGATTCACTAGAACTTTGCAAAAGGCCAAGGACGGACATGTGGACAGCAGAGCGGGGTGGTGTGTTAAAGGGGCAAGCGACAGGGAGGTCTGGGTCCTGCTTACACACAGACCGAAGGTGTTCAGCAAAGCGGTCACCCAGTCTGCGTTTGGTCTCTGATGTGGAGTAGACCGCACTGGGAGCAGCAAATGCAATAGACCAGATTGAAGGTGGTGCATGTGAAGCACTGTTTCACCCAGAAGGGATGTTTAGGACCTGGGAGTGTGCAGGGAGGAGGTAAAGTGGCAGGTGTTGCACCTTCGACCATCTCAAAGGCTGCTATTGTTTCTCCTGGGGCTCTCTGAAGGTTGAGATAATAATGCCCCTTAATTAGCTCGGCAAAAGCTTTGGTTTCAGGGGCATTTAGCGATGTTAAACTTATCATTAAATTATATGTCTGGATCTCACATGCAGTAAGCAATACAACCTTCTTCTTATCCTTCCCCTCTATTCCATTAGCCTGGAAAAAAATTACAAATGCTCCACATTCAGTATCCAGTCTTCAGAATTTGTATCAAATAGCTCTAACTTGACAAAATACGCATGTTCTAATCTAATCCAATCATTCACAGGATCACTGGCTGGCCAGCATTTATTGTCCATTCCTAGGTGCCCTTGAAGGGCAGTTGTGAGCCAACCACATTGCTGTGGATCTAGAGACACATGTAGGCCAGACCAGGTAAGGATAGCAGATTTCCTTTCTCAAAGGACGTTAGTGAATCAGATTAATTTTTCCTGATGATCGACAATAGTTTTGTGGTGAGATTTGAACCTGGATCCCCCAGAACATGAGCTGACTTTCTGGACTAATAGCCTAGCGATAATACCACTAGGCCATGGTCTCCCCTGTTGCTGATATCCTCTTTGCAGGTTGGAGCCGAGTGGGATTATATTGGACTGTTTCAAACAGGGTCTCCTTTGCACTTCTGACTACGATTTTAGATACTTGCATCTTCCTCGTCACCAGTCTGATAATTGTAATGATTGGCAAACACAAAGTTAACGACAATAATTATTTATCAACTAAATCAAACTATGTATGGAGTTCTTCAATATGTGCCTTTTCCATCCAGCCCTAGGTTCAGTTCTGATGGTAAAAGCTTGTGTTCATCCCTGGGATTTGCACGTTCCAGCCCCATTGGGTGATCAGGTCACATAACCCTTAGAGGGCTCCTGAGAGAGGCTCGCGACTATAGGAGTCTAGAAATTGGGGGGCACACTAACAGAATAACACATTGGCTTTTTGGGACTGAGATGTACACAAAGGCAGGGAAGTTGTGTTAAACCTTGAATAAAGCTCTCTGAGGCTAGAACTATATTACTGTGTCCAGTTCTGGTCAGCACACTTTCAAAAGGTTCACTGAAGAGAGATTTACCAGAATGGTTCCTCTCAACCGTATTAGGTCGGAGAAGCTATTGTTCACCATGAAGCAAAGGGTTTGAGGCTTTTTAACAGAGATTGAAAAGATTATCACAGGTTTGAACAAAGCTTCCAAGGGAAGCTGTTCCTATTAGCTGATGATACAAAGACTGGGAAACATAGACTTAAGGTTTTGGGAAAAAGGTGCAGGGGGACGTGAGGAAAATCTTTTTTTATGCAGGGTGGTAATGATCTGGAACTCGCTGCCTTTGAGGGTGGTCATGATGTGGAGATGCCAGCATTGGGCTGGGGTGGGCACAGTAACAAGTCTCACAACACCAGGTTAAAGTCCAACAGGTTTATTTGGGATCATGAGCTTTCAGAGTGGAGTGGGTGTGGTGGAAGTGGAGATGATGAATGACTTCAAAGGGAAAATAGAAGGATGCTTGAGATAAAAAAAATTGCAGGGTTATGGTGAATAGGACTGATTGAATTCCTGTGCAGATAGTCAGGGTTCAGTGGGCTGAATGGTCTTGTTCTATGCTGTAATGACTGAATGATATCAGATTTCAGTGGCTGCTGCATCAACATGTGAGTGTTGTCAGTTGCCTGCTTGTGTGATAATTAACTCTGTCACAATAACTGAGAGATACCCAACTCTCCGCAGGCAATGAGTAGGCTTGTCAAGACTTGGCTGACACTCAATGTCCTCCCTCTGAGACTGTTAGTGTGGAAATGGTTAAAGGACCAAGTGCAGACAAGTCTCCTGAAGGAGAACTTTAACCATTTCCACACTAACAGTCTCAGAGGGAGGACATTGAGTGTCAGCCAAGTCTTGACAAGCCTACTCATTGCCTGTGGAGAGTTGGGTATCTCTCAGTTATTGTGACAGAGTTAATTATCACACAAGCAGGCAACTGACAACACTCACGTGTTGATAGAGGTGGGAACGAGGAAAGGGATCATGTACTTACTGGTTGACAGGATGCCATCAACATACTGCCTGAGAAGGGATAGGAATAGATGCCAGGTGGGTCCATTCTGGGATCCTGAGGTCAATTCCAGGATTCTGGGATCCATTCTAGAATTTTGGAGTCTATTCCAGGATTCTGAGATCCATTCCAGGATTCAGGGATCTATTTTCTTTTATTCATTAGTGGGTCCTGGGTGTCATTCGCTGGCCAGAATTTATTGCCTTTGGTGGTGTTGGATGAGAATTTATTGCCCATCCCTAGTTGCTCCTGAGAAAGTGGTGGTGAGCTGCCTTCTTGAATCGCTATAGTCCACATACTGTGGGTTGATCCACAATGCCATTAGGGAGGAAATTCCAGGATTTGGACCTGGCGACTGCAACGGAACGGAGATATATTTCCATGTCAGAATGGTAGATTCAGACAGAATGTTCCCGATGGTGGGGGAGTCCAGAACTCGAGGTCATAGTTTGAGGATAAGGGGTAAACCTTTTAGGACTGAAGTGAGGAGAAATTTCTTCACCCAGAGGGTGGTGGATGTGTGGATTCACGACTGCAAAAAGTAGCTGAGGCCAAAATATTGCGTGATTTCAAGAAGTTAAATGTAGCTCCTGGGGCTAAAGGGATCAACAGATATTGGGGGAAGGGGGGGGGGTATCAGGATATTGAATTGGATGATCAGCCATGATCAAAATGAATGGTGGAGCAGGCTCGAAGGGTTCAATGGCCTATTCCTGCTTCCAGTTTCTATATGCATGGTTTGGAGGGGAACTTGCAGGTAGTGGTGTTCCCATGTATCTGCTGCCCTTATCCTTTTATTCCTGAGTCTGGAGCTATCTCAGAACTAGTTGAATGTGGTCAGGGTCAGTGAATATATCCTCACAAGATATCTCCTACTCACCACAATTCTGCTCAATGCACGCACACACTCATCACTCAGACATCAGTAATCAAGTCTAACATTAAAATACTTGCCTCACTGTAACACACTTACAGAAACCACCGGCCTCACATCCTTGGGGTGGCACAGTGGTTAGCACTGTTACCTCGCAGCATCAGGTACCCAGGTTCGATTCCTGGCTTCGGTCACGTCTGTGTAGAGTTTGCACATTCTTCCCAGGTCTGAGTGGGTTTCCTCCGGAAGCTCCGGTTTCCTCCCACAGTATGAAAGATGTGCTGGTTAGATGCATTGGCCATGCTAAATTCTCCCTCGTTGTACCCAAACAGGTGCCGGAGTGTGGCAACTAGGGGATTTTCACAGTAACTTCATTGCAGTGTTGATGTAAGCCTGCTTGTGACTAATAAGTTTTGCCACTCTACCACTCCCAACTTTGTAGCTATTCAGTTACAACAAACACATTACCTAAACACAGTGCAACACACCCACTGACATTCTTCCCTCCTCCTTGCAAGAAAAGCTGGTCTTTAACTACTGGGAACAATAATAAACTGGAAAGATAATAGTGCCACATCATGAGGCCGGCTAATACTGCAGTTGTTGTATCCAGTGTCAACAAGGACATTCTGGATGGTGGCATATCCCTACTTCATGTCCCTTCTCAATCCCACCTCACTCTCACTTCACCTTCTGGAATGAAGTTCAAGCTGCATATAGTTTGACTGTGGACCTCCCTGCCTCCCTCCATCATCCCAATTCTCCCAGCAGCATTTCTACTTTTGGTTACTTAATATCAATCGCTTTGCCAGTAGCAAAGGGCACAACTTCAGGCTAAAGGGACGATCCTTTAAAACAGGGATGAAGAGGAATTTCTTCAGCCAGAGAGTGGTGAATCCGTGGAACCCTTTGCCACAGAAGGCTGTAGATGTCAGGTCATTGAGTGTCTTTAAGACGGAGATAGATAGGTTCTTGATTAATAATAGGATCGGGGGTTATGGGGAAAAGGCAGGGGAATGGGGATCAGAAAAATATCAGCCATGATTGGAATGGCGGAGTGGACTCGATGGGCCGAATGGCCTAATTCCACTCCTATGTCTTCTGGTTTTATAGCAGCAGCCTCATGATGACAGATGAGAGCTACACCAGATTCCAGTCACAATACTTAACCTGACATCCATAGCTATCTGCTCAGACATGCCCACTGTGTGTCCAGAAGATCTGGGAGTGAGTGTGAATGGGTCACAGCCAGGCCAGACAAAATGAAATGATAGCTTGTTTGTCAGCTGACCAGTCAGGTTCTGCAGGAGAATACTGATGATTGTGCACAGTAAGACCATGAATGCATTGTCCGGCCTAGCAGTCAGTCACTGTCAAAGAGCACGGTGAAATCCCTATCCAAATTCCACATGGTTTTGCGCAGATCACGAGAGCCAGTCACTATGAAAGTGGTGGCGAGCTCCATGATGGTATTTACAGTTGGAACCATTTTGACATGCCTTCTGGCCGATATCTCTGTTTTCTTTGCAGCCCCAGACAGAAACCACCCAACATCGCTTGCTGCAGTCAAAAGCCGGACTGAGATCACTGAGATTTCAATGCCTTTTGAGGAGGAGTTTCAGAGACTCGCGGCCCTCTGCTACTGTGCAGGTCGAGCTTGTTGTCCCATAGAGGCTCGGAGACAGCTGCCGTTATGGCTGGAGCTGCTGGCTCTCACAGCAATCCGCTCTCCAGAGATTACTCGCGTTGCAGAGATATCACCCAGGAAAGGGAGTGGGGGTGGTGTGGGGAGAGGGAGGGCGTGGAGATTAGAGGAGCGGGGGCAGTAGCAGTTGAGAGATGCTCCCAACACTGTCACCCCACCAGAGTCCTCACTGATGTCTGCTGGTCGGTCAGCTAGCCCAGCCTGCTACCCCAAGGCCATCTGCGGTCTCTCCCTTCCAACATCATGTTGCAGGCACTGGGTTAGCACAGTGCAGGAGCAGCAAGACTCGCACTAAGGGAGTGTACTTGGTAATGAGTATTGCTTTCTTTGGAGGTTTTGTTGGGTAAAATTGATATGGAATAGTTTTCTTTTGTGACAGTTTTAATTTTTGGCCAAGGCAATGCTGTGAGGCCTCACAGTGGATGGATTGAAAGGAGGTAGGCATAGGGGATGGGGAGGGGGGTGGAGTGGCAGTAGAAGGGAGTGGTGGTACAGTTGTGATGTGGAGGTGGTAACTCAGCATTTTGAGTGCTGACCTACTGACAACTCACCAAGAGTGAAGCCATTCCTGCTGCCTTATCCTTTCCTCCTCCACTTCCACCTCCTCCACCTGAGGTGTCCTGCGAAGGACTGGCAGAAATGCCTGCACTCGTGTACATGCGAACCTACAAATTGGGAGCCGGAATAGGCCTCTCGAGCCTGTTCAAGTAGATCACGGCTGATCTGTATTTAACCTCAATCCCACATTCCCGTCTACCCTTGTTAATCAAGAACCTATCCAGCTCTGCCTTTAAATGTTCAATGTCTCGGTTTCCACTTCCCGTTGAGGAAGAGAGTTCCAGAGACTCAGCATCCTGAGAGAAATAAATTCTCCTCAGCTGTGTCTTAAATGAGCAACCCCTTATTTTAAACAATGACCCTCTACTTCTAGATTCTCTGACAAGTGCAAACGGCCTCTCCACATCCACTCAATCAATACCCCTCAGGATCTTAAAGGCTTCAATTTCATTCTTTTAAACTCTAGTGAATGCAGACCTAACTTTTCCAACCTTTCCTCATAAGACAACTTAGTATTAGTCTAGTAAAGAATAGTTATGAAGGATGCATTAGACATCTAGGAACTTGTTGCTCTTCTAAATGCCGATGAAAGAATACAGATCACGGCTGGATATTTGGTTGTAGCTTGACCAAATTTAAAAACTGACCAAATTTCCTCTGTCTCACAAGGCCAGAATAAACTCTTTACAGTAAAATGAAATTGCTGAGTGCTGCAAGCTAATTTCACAGATAAGAAAAGGCTGGACACACACCAGTGCACCGTGATGATAAACAAACATATTCTGACCATACTGATAAAAGGAAAAACAAACTACTATCACTAGAATGCAAAAGTTAAGAGAGATTAACAGATGGGCTGGTTAGATGGGAAAAACAGAAATGGAATTTATTTTGAAAAGTGTGAGCTGGATGGACTAACAAGGCAAGGCTTTGGAGAGGGTACGGAAAAGGTTTACCAGGATGTTGCCTGGTTGGAAGGGTATTAGCCATGAGAAGAGTTTGGACACAATTGGTTTGTTTACACTTGAACGTTGGAGGCTGAGTGGCCGCTCGAGAGAAGTTTACAACATTATGAGAGGCATGGAAAGAATGGATAGTCAGAGTTTATTTCCCAGAGTAGAAATATCAATTACTAGGGGACATGAGTTCTTAGGTAAAAGGGGGGAAGTTTGAAAGAGATGTGAGAGGCAAGTTTTTACACACAGTGTGGTAAGTACCTGGAATGCGCTGCCAGAGGAGGTGATAGTAGCAGATACAATAGCAACAATAGCTCTGATGAAGGGGCATTTAGACTTGAAACGTTGGCTCTGTTCTCTCCTCGAAGATGTTGTCAGACATGCTGAGATTTTCCAGCATTTTTTGTTTTTAAGAGGCATCTTGACAAATACATGATTAGGCAAGGAATAGATGGATATGGACCACCCAGTGGCATCAGGTCCTTAGTTGAGAAAGGTGTCATGTGTCAGTGTAGGCTTGGTGGGCTGAAGGGTCTGTTCCTGAGTTGTACTAATCTTTGTTCTAAGAGCGTACACAATGGATAGTAGGATGCTCGGAAGTTGAGAGGATCAGAGGCACCTTGGTCTGCATGTCCAATGATCGCTGAAGGCAGCAGGACAGAGAGAGGAGGTGGTCAAGAAGGACTGATGGATATTTGCCTTTATTAACCTAGATGTGGAGATGCCAACCTTGGACTGGGGTAAACACAGTAAGGAGTCTCACGACAGGATAAAGTCCAACAGATTTATTTGGTAGCACAAGCCCCTAGCTTTTGGAGAGCTGCCCCTTCATCAGGTGAGTGAGATTTCAGTTTGCAAACAGGGCATAAATGTCTTTATATACCCTGTTTGTGAACTGAACTCCTACTCACCCGATGAAGGGGCAGTGCTTCGAAAGCTAGTGGCTTGTGCTACCAAATATACCTGTTGGACTTTAACCTGGTGTTGTGAGACTTCTTACTTTATTGACCAAGCCATAAAAGATAAGTTCAGGGAAGTTATGATGGAGCTGTATAAAACACTCATCAAGTCATAGCTAGAGTACTGAGTGCAATTCTGGTCATCACACTATGCAAAGGATGTAATTGGACTAAAAAGGAAATTCCTGCAGAGGAGATTCATCAGGGTGTTGCCTGGACTGGAATGTTTCAGCTGTGAAGAAAGACTGGTTAGGCTGGGATTGTTTTCCTCAGAGCAGAGATGGTTGAGGGCAGACCTGATCGATAGTACAATATAGGATAGATGGGGAGAAACTTTTCCTCTTACTAGAGGCATCAATAACCAGGGGCATAGATTTAAGATAAAGGTCAGGAGAATTAGAGGGGATTTTGGGGAAATCCTTTGCCCCCGGAAGGTGTTGGGAATCTGGAACTCACTGTCTGAAAGGGTGGTAGAGGTGGGAACAAGCACAACATTTAAGATGCATTTATATGAGTACTTGAAATGCCATAACATACAGGGCTATAGACCAAGTGTTGGAAAATATGATTAGAATATATTGGTGCTTGATAGCTGCCATAGACATGATGGGCTGAAGGGTCTCTTTCTAATATCTCTATGATAGTGTGTATCAGGAATAAGATGCTCATTTGATAGAAAGAATCTCAGTGAATAAAGCAAGACGATCTTAGTTAAGGATCTCTCCGAAAGACCCACATTCCATCCCAGATTGACCTGAAGGTTAATTGTATGATTTATTTATGAAGTAATTTAGTTAAGGTTCTCAATAAAGGTATTGCATCTAATATAAGGTTGTATTAATCAAAATTCTTATATCCGAACTTAACAAAGAGGTGAAATCACCTACAACAATAAAGGTCACCATTAACAGAAGCTCCCAAATGCAGAGCAATTTCATCCCCCATCTCCGAATGATTTCTTCAAACAGACTGTAATCAGTAAGGATAGAAAACAACACCTCTTCCACAATCATTGGTATCCTGCAAGGTTGTGTCATCAGCTCCTTACTACACTAGGAATTTAGATGTGGTGACAGTGACAGAGACGTGGTTAAAGGAGGGGCAGGACTGGCAGCTAAATATTCCAGGGTGTAAGTGTTTTAGGCATGATAGGGGAGGGTTGAAAAGAGGAGGGGGAGTGGCGCTCTTAGTTAGGGAGCAGATCACAGCGGTGCAGAGGGAGGATAACATGGAGGGGTTGGGAATTGAGTCTCTGTGGGTAGAGTTGAGGAATAGGAAGGGGGGCCATTACTATGCTAGGAGTGTACTATAGGCCGCCCGATAGCCTGCGGGCAGTGGAAGAGGGTATATGTAGGGACATTTTGGATAAGTGTAGGAAGAACAGGGTTGTTGTAGTGGGAGATTTTAATCTCCCTGGGGTGGATTGGAAGGTGCCTAGAGCTGGGGGGTCTGATGGGGAGGAATTCGTAAGATGTGTATTGGAAGGATCCTTGCGACAGTATGTAGATAGCCCGACTAGAGAGGGGGCGATACTGGATTTAGTTCTGGGAAATGAGCCGGGTCAGGTGGTTGAGGTTGCGGTAGGCAAACATGTGGCTAATAGTGACCACAATTCCGTCTACTTTAGGATACAAATGGAATAAGATGAGAGCTGTCCTAAGGGGAGGGTGCTAAATTGGGGGAAGGCTAGATACAGCCGGATTAGGCAGGAGCTTAGGGATACAGACTGGGATAGGCTGTTGGAAGGCAAGACCACGTTAGGCACGTGGGAGTCTTTCAAGGGAAAACTGCAACGGGTGCAGGAAAGGCATGTGCCGGTTAGGAGAAAGGATGGGAAAGGTAGGATTAGGGAACCGTGGATTACTAGAGATATAGAAGACCTGGTTAGGAAGAAACGAGAGGCGTATGTCAGGTCTAAGCAGCTGGGAACAGAGAGAGCGTTGGAGGAATACAGAGAGAGTAGGAGGGATCTCAAACGGGGAGTTAGGAGAGCAAAGAGGGGGCATGAGATGGCTTTGGCAGGTAGGGTTAAGGAGAATCCAAAGGCGTTTTACTCCTATCTTAAGAACAAAAGGGTGGCTAGGGGTAAAATCGGTCCTCTCAGGGACAGACGTGGGGAATTGTGCTTAGAGGCTGAGGGAATGGGGGAGATCCTGAATGAATACTTTGCGTCGGTATTCACGAAGGAGAGGGGCTTGATGTCTGGTACAGTCATCAAGGGAGTGGTAGACCAATTGAAAGATCTATCGATTACGAGGGAAGAAGTGTTAGGGCTTTTAGGTAGCATTAAAACCGATAAATCTCCGGGGCCCGATTGCATTTATCCTAGGCTGCTTAGGGAGGCGAGAGATGAGATTGCTGGGCCTCTGACGCGAATCTTTGTCTCTTCTTTGGACACAGGTGAAGTCCCAGAGGACTGGAGGATAGCGAACATGGTACCGTTGTTTAAAAAGGGTAGGAGGGATAACTCGGGTAACTATAGGCCGGTGAGCTTAATGTCAGTGGTAGGTAAGTTGATGGAGAGGATTCTTAGGGATAGGATGTATGCGCACTTAGAGCGTTGCGATCTGATTAAGGATACGCAGCAGGCTTTGTCAAGGGGAAGTCTTGCCTTACGAATCTGGTAGAATTCTTTGAGGGGGTGACAAAAACAGCCGACGAAGGACGAGCCACTGATGTCGTCTATATGGATTTCAGTAAGGCGTTTGACAAAGTCCCTCATGGTAGGTTGGTACAGAAGATTAAAGCTCATGGGATATGTGGTCAGGTATCTAGATGGGTAGAGAACTGGCTTGCAAAGAGGAGTCAGAGAGTAGTAGTGGAGGGGTCCTTTTCTAGCTGGACGTCTGTCACTAGTGGTGTGCCGCAGGGCTCAGTACTAGGACCTCTTCTCTTTGTAGTGTATATAAATGATTTGGAAGAGGGAGTAGGTGGTGTGATCAGCAAATTTGCTGATGACACCAAGATGGCTGGATTGGCGGGCAGTGAGGAGCAGTGTCTGGCAATACAGCGGGATATTGATAGGCTGGTTGATTGGGCAGATACATGGCAAATGGAGTTTAATCTGGATAAATGTGAGGTGATGCATTTTGGCTGGAATAATGTAGGGGGGAGTTATATGGTAAAGGGTAAGCCCGTAAGGAGTATAGAATCGCAGCGAGACATGGGGGTGCAAGTGCACAAGTCTTTGAAGGTGGCAGTGCAAGTGGAGAGTGTGGTGAAGAAAGCTTATGGTATGTTAGCCTTTATAGGAAGGGGTATAGAATACAAGAGCTGGAGTCTAATGTTGCAGTTGTACAGAACGTTGGTTAGGCCGCATTTGGAGTACTGCGTCCAGTTCTGGTCGCCTTACTATCGGAAGGACGTGGAGACTCTGGAGAGAGTGCAGAGGAGGTTTACCAGGATGTTGCCTGGTATGGAAGGACTGGGGTATGAGGAAAGATTGAATAAATTGGGGCTCTTTTCCCTTGAAAGACGGCGTCTGAGGGGGGATCTAATAGAGGTATTTAAGATTATGAAGGGTATAGATAGGTGTTGTCAGACTTTTTACTATAGATAGAGTAAACAGAGGTAAGCTATTTCCTATGATAGAGACACGTAGGACAAGGGGCCATGGACTTAAGGTGAGGGGGGAGAGGTATAACACAGATATTAGAGGGAGGTTTTTCACACAGAGGGTAGTGGAGGTATGGAATGTTCTGCCAAGTAAGGTGGTGGAGGCAAACACACTAGAGTCATTTAAGAGTAACTTAGACAGGCACATGACTGGGTTGGAGATGGGTGGATATAGGAGATTGTTTTAAATAAGGGTCATTAGCATTGGGGCGTCCCTGGTAATGTAAATGGGTATAGTATGATAATAATGTTTTTGCTCTTTTCATTCACAGGTTTTAAGTCGGTCCGCCTCGTGTCCAACGAGGGGCATACAAGCGATGGGTCGTACTGGGGCTGCTCTTGGTCGTTCGAGATCGGCCTAGTGCTTCATGTCGTTTGTGTGTGCCTAAACTGGACCAGATACTGGGCAAGACGACAGCTCAGTGACTATCTCTGATTGCTGCGCAGACACATGGATTTGGGCCGGTGTCTGTGGGAGTTTGCGCATTCTCCCCGTGCTTGCGTGGGTTTTCTCCGGGTGCTCTGGTTTCCTCCCACACCCCAAAGATGTGCTGTTAGGCTGATTGGCAGGAATAAATTGTCCCTAAATCAGATTCCCTCAATCTGGATGGCCATCAAACATTAGACAGGGTCATGGGTGGAGAGGGGGACTGGTGGTGTTGAGATGGCGGTGCGGGCTCAGTGGGCCGAAGGGCCTGTTTCCCGGGCTGATTTTTGTTCTTTGTTCTTTGTCATACTCCTTATACACCTATGACTATGTGCCAAATTCCTCTCCAACTCAATTTTCAAGTTTGCTGATGACACCATCGTAGTAGAATGGATCTCAAGTAATGATGAGACAGAGTATGGGAAGAGATAGAGAGTCTGGTGAACTGGTGCGACGACAATAATCTCTTCTTCGATGTCAACAAAACAAAAGAGATAGTCATTGACTTCAGGAAGCATAAAGTGGAACATGTCTCTGTCTACATCAATGGAGACAAAGTGGAAATGGCCGAGAGCTTTGAGTTTCTCAGTGTCCAGATCACCACCAATTCTGTCCTGGCTGCAGAATGTTCTGGAGCTGCTCAGTGATATCTATGACCTTTGCACTTTTCAAAGTCCTGACTCTCGCTGGAACTCTAGTTCTTATTTTTTAAAATCCCAACTCTCTCCGAAATTCTTACTGTGTGCTCCCATCAGCTTTTTATTTCAAAGAACTGATTTTCTTTCGAACTCTCACTCTGTCCTTATGCCAGGTTATTTCTAATCGCAGACAGCAAATTCTAATTCTACTTTACCGTCCATAGCTGCTTATTTTCTTCTTGTACTAATTATTGATTAACTATTAATTGGTTGCAAAGTGTCAACACACGTGTGGCCACTACAGGCTGTAGTGGTTTGGATGCAGTTGACTTGGCCGTCTTCTTAAGCTCTTGTTGCTGCCAGGTCTTTTAAAAAATCTTTGCAGGTGTTGTATTTTGCGGTAACTATACCAATACAGGTACAAAGTATTTATTGTACTGTCTTACACTGCAGTGCAGTTGGAACTTGGTTATGCCTCTGCTTTTGTTTGTGAAAAAGCAAAAGGATATTGTATTAGATGAAAGCTGACAGTATACGGGGTAACATATTGGCAGGAATAAAAGATTGAACTGGCTGGCAGATAACAGAGTGGGCAGAAATGGGTCTTTGTTTGATTGTCGGGATGTGATGAGTGGAGCCCCACAGGGCTCTGTTCTGGGGCCTCAGCATTTTATGATTTGTGACAAGGAGGGAGATGGCATAGTACCTAAATTTGCAGATGACACAAAGATGGTCAGAAAGTATGTTCTGAAAAAGACATAAGGAGGTTGCAGACAAATATAGATAGCTTGTGTGAGTGAGCAAAAAATTAGTTGTACAGTCTGGCAGGAAGAATAAAAAAGCAGTGTATTATTTAATTGAGAATGGCTGCAGAGTTCAGAGGTAGAGAGGGATCCAGGTGTCCTCCAGCATGAATCACAAAATCTTAAGTGTTCTAGTACATGGCTCATAGTAAGTTACAGTGAGTAATTAAGACGGCTAATGAAATGTTATTCTTTATTATGAGATGAATTGAACACGAAAGTAAGAATGGGGTGGGGGATTGTCCCTTAGGCAGTGCCAGCCTGGCACTGACCACTGGGCCAGTGTGGGGTCTGAACGAGTGGGATCTACGTGGGGGAGGGTACAATTGGTGGTGGTGAGGGGGGAGGGACTCACTGTGCACTCTGCTTAGGTGGGGGAGGAAGGGTGGGGCGATTGGAGCTGGCCATGGTTGGGGGGCACGGGTTCAGGGAGTGTCAGGGAGGCCAGCAATCAGGTACATGGCCAGGGAAACCAGCGATCTGAGATGGTTAGGGGAGGGGTAGTTGGGGAAGTTGACCATCAGGGTTGTGGGGGGGAAGGAGGGGGTGATCAGGGATAACATTGGGAGGCTGGAGATGGGAGAGGGGGCCATCCCTATTGAGAGATGAGTGCATTCTCAGTGGCCCGCCCAACGCACTGATTCCGGCCGATCGGGACGAATTAAGGCCTGTTACCATGAGTCCCTCGACGGACTCTGTAAAGCACAGAGTGCTTTAAATTCATTCAACTAAGCACACCCCAAAAAAACTGGCAGGAAAAGCTCCCTTTTTCCCGCCCATTGGGCAGATTGTTTTTTTTCTGGGAAATTTGCCACCATTAGAACAGGAGTTAAATCCAGAATCGTGTTTCTCACCCAGTGTTGAATGTGATTTGACTCCCGTTTCAGAACACTGACACTTGTGCTTTAATTTGCATCATATAAAGATTAGATGAAAAAAAAGTGTTGCATTTCTGTGGCGCCTTTCACAATGCCCAAGATCTTCCAATGCATCTTCCCGCAATAAATCCCTTTCAAAGTGTAGTTGTAATATGGGAAATGCAGCACCCAATTTGCACACAACAAAGTCCCAAATATCCTTGGAAGATTCAGAGAAAGTCATGGCACATTTTTCTTACCAGAATGAAATGTTGTTCATGAAAATGTTTGCAGCACAAAGTCTTAGCCACAATTCCAGTTTATTGGTTATTTTACCATTCAAACTCATTCAATACAATAACAATTAAAAATTATTATCTGCAGCCATTATGTTTTATTCCTTTTAACCCAATTTAACCCATTTTTACATCCTTTAGCCTTCCCCCATTTACTACTTCCCCTTCAGTGAGATGGTGAGTCGGTAGAAAATGGTCTTTCCCGGGCATTGTCCCAGCTGCTGTGTTTTGGCCAGTGAGGGTCTGGGATGGTTTGATGAAGAGTTGGTGAAGCTGACAAGTTACAGGACAGGGAGACTCCCAGTGACAGAAACTGAGATCTGAATGAACGCTGTGGATGGGAGTCTGAACGTCTGTCAGCAAATCCTCAGAGCAACAGAATGAAGCAGTTGCTTTATCTGAAGGGGCTGCATTGACTGTTGGCCCTTTCTCCACTGTCACATATGGAAAGCCTTTCACCCAATGGGCAACTTTCCTGAGAAGAGGCAGCAAGTGAGAGATAGAGTGGTTTTATTATACCCACTACAGGCTGGATTGGATATTGTTATTACACCGTTATTACCATCAGAGTATAAATCACAGAGTTCACTGAAGCTTAAAATACCAGCTAGAATATTTTCCCATTAAAATCACGAAACAAATGAAGATGCAAACAAAACATACTTTAATCTATATTTGACCATCAGCTTATATCTATCTCCCAGTTATCTAGGTTACATTACAGTTTGATGGAGGTGATTTTAAATCTACCCACCTGGTGGGAACTGGGTTAAACTGCCCACCCAAAGTGCGTGGATCCTTATTAACATACATGGACTGAGCTCCGGTGAAATCATTGGGCTCCGACTGCGCTGCCAACTCTGTCCTGATCCCCAGACCCAGAATCTACAGAAACCAACCAGTTTCTAAATCCCCTCACCACTCACCCAAAATCCACCTGGAGTTAAAATCAGGCCCATGTTAATTTTCTTACTGCTTCAAACAAGTTTGTGTAATTCATAAAGAAT
This sequence comes from Carcharhinus amblyrhynchos, assembly GCF_965287045.1. NCBI lineage: Eukaryota > Metazoa > Chordata > Chondrichthyes > Carcharhiniformes > Carcharhinidae > Carcharhinus > Carcharhinus amblyrhynchos. Next base: position 13,418,989 of record NC_137340.1, on the reverse strand, counting down.
TATTGTGACTGTCCAATTATCTTGAATTCCCCAAATCTTAGGTAATATTGTCCTTTTCATACTCAGTAAAAGCTCTAAGGATGGGAAAATAAATAGTAGGTTTCCCACTCTTGTTCATGTTTCTGTATGAAGCACAGATTACAGTAAGATTATTATTCGAAAATTAAACACATGAACAAATACTCATTGGAACAAAGGAGCCATTGGAATATAAATGAAAATGTAGCTGACTAAATCTGTTTATAGGTCAGGGCTTTCAGCACACTTTCCAAAATATGTTTGGCTTTCACTGGGAGAGTGATTTTCAGCCTCGATGGAAAGGCGTAATTCACAAAGAGCACTTAGATATGTTTCATTGTCAGGATCAAACTCCAAAGCCTTTTCAAAGCATTTAATAGCTTCACGTCTCTCCCCATCCAGCTGGTGCAGGAACCCATGAACACCAAGGGCCTTGCTGTCTCTCGGACTCTGGCGAAGGCGTCTTGCTGCTGTCATCTCCAAGTTTTCTCGACACCTTTTCTGTTCTATTGAGTCATAATTGACTTTCATTCCTTCCAGAAAATGGGCGATGGCATTCGATTCTGATTTCATGTGATTAAGTTCAAATAACCCAGCCTGTAAACATATTGCCAGTTTACTCTCTGGATGTATACTCTCCAGTGTCAGGAGATGGTTATAGATCTCCTTTGCTTTTGATATTCTTCATTTAGTGAACAGATTCCTGCTAAATCCAGGTGTGCCGTAGTAGAGGTTAATGATCGCTTTTCAACAGCCTTTTGAAAATGAAACTTGCATAGTTCGATCAGTTTAGCTCTTTGTTGAAGAGCAGCATTGCGAGGACTTCTGCTGTCTGGATATTTTATCAGTTTAGACTATTTGTTTCTGTAGCACACACCTATTTGATGGTGTAAGAAGGTAGAGTTTGGGGTAATTTCTAATACTTTCTTCAACAGATCCACAGCTTTTTCCACATCTCGTTTATATCTGTAAAATTTGGCAGCATAGCGAATCACATGTGGAAGGTCAGGGGATTTCTGCAATGCTCTTTCAACTAATCCAAGTGCTTCCTCAGTTTGATTACGCTGTTGTAGTTTTAGAGCCAGCAGCACCATGGCTTCAGCATGATCCGGATCGAGCTCCAGCACACGTCTGAACTGCTTCATTGATTCACCTGGCCTTTTATTTTCTGGGGTTCCAGAAAATGTTTCAAGACAAGACAGAGCAGTCACATATCCAAGATTCCAATCAACATTATCCAGAGCTTCCTCCAGAGCCTTTATAAAACACTCCTTTGCTACTTCATAATATCGAGCAGCAGAGCTCAGCAATGCCCAACCCTTCTCCCCGTACACTTCAGGTATCATTGCTGTATACCGAGAGGCATCAGGGAATTGTTGCCAGATCCTCTCCAGTTTGTCGAGGTAGGACTGAGCCTCTGTCAGTTGTCCCATGTGATAATTGACCCAGGCACGGTTTCCATAGGTGACGATGATTCTTTTTTCAAATTCATCTTCATGATTCTCCCTCAGAATCTTTTCAGCTTCCTGTAAGTTTTGAATCTCCTCCTCACAGTTTCCTTGCAGACAGTTTACAAAAGCGAGTTGGTTGTAAGATGTGGCTTGATATTTCACATCGAGCTGTATTGAATCTTCTAATCTTTGCTTCATATCGTCCAAGTCAATGTTTTCTTTCTGTGGCGCCCACGTGAAGTGACATTGAAGCTGATCGAGCTTCACTTTCAACAAATCCTTCTCTTGGTCACTGCAAGAAAAACAAATCTTTCATAATCCACCTTAGCAGCAACTGTAACTTGTCCATTCTTCACATTTGATTCTTGGAATTAATTTTAACCCAGGCTATTATGGTTAACCCTAAGTGATACAGTACACATGTTTAGCAATGATGTTGTACCACATCAATCAATTTATACACCAGGACGCTGCTTTAGTGTCTGTCAATACTGAAATTACAAGTGAATCATTGTTAATATAATTTGTGTAATGGATCTACTACCCCACCCACATTCAGGACACATCCCATGGCACTGCCTCTGGCACATTTACAGTGTCCAACTAACCACTGCCAGGGTACCAGGTGATCAGTCCCAGGGGGCCAGGTGGGCACTGCGCTGCCATGCCCCTGACTACCCAAGGACTTCATTTGCCTCTGAATTCCTCTGGCATGGCCACAGTGCCTGGTCTCCACCACTGGAGAACAGTAGTGATTTTTGCCAGCGTGACGTCTTGACAGTGAGATTTGATTTGATTTGACTTAATTTGATTTACTATTGTCACATGTATTAGTATACAGTGAAGAGTATTGTTCTTTGCATGCTGCACAGAAAAAGCATACCGTCCATAGAGAAGGAAAGGAGAGGGTGCAGAATATAGTGTTACTGTCGTAGCTAGGGTGTAGAGAAAGATCAACTTAATGTGAGGTAGATCCATTCATAAGTCTGATGGCAGCAGGAAAGTCGGTTGGTACATGACCTCAGACTTTGGTATCTTTCTCCTCGGCCTTTTGGCTAAGATCAAGTGTAGTATCGACATGCTGTACTTGGTTGAAGTCATTAGGTTACATTTTAGCTTCATTTGAAGCAATTTTTTAAAGCAGCATTTCGGCCTTTTGGCTAAGATGCAAATGAGATCAAGCCTTGGAGGAGGAGCTATACCTACTCCAATCAGCTTGGATCATGTAGATCAAGCCCCAGACAGGCGGTGAGAGCCCTGTCTTGTCAGCTTGGATCGGGAAAGTCTCAACTTGTTGGGACTCTGAATTGGATTTGATTTGATTGGACTGAATTGGAATAAAGTATAAAAAAAACTTTTTCCCAACGGAAGAAGGTGGAAGAGAAAATGTCCAAGGCGTGTAGGGTCCTTGATTATGCTGGCTGCTTTTCCAAGGCAGCGGGAAGTGTAAACAGTGTCAAGAAATGGAATGTTAGTTTACATGATGGACTGGGCTTCGTTCATGATCCTTTTGTAGTTTGTTGTGGTCTTGGAAAGAGCAGGAGCCATACCAAACTGTGATACAACCAGAAAGAACGTTTTCCATGGTGCATCTGTAAAAATTGGACATACCAGATTTTCTTAGTCTCCTGAGAAAGTAGAGGCATTGGTGGGCTTTCTTAACTAAAACATTGGCATGGGGGGACCAGGACATGTTGGTGGTGATTTGGAAACCTAAAAACCTGAAGCTCTAACCATTTCTACTTCATCCCCATTGATGTGAACAGGGGCATATCCTCCACTACGCTTCCTGAAGTCGATGACAATCTCCTTCGTTTTGCTGACATTGAGGGAGAGATTATTGTTGCCGCACCAGTTCACCAGGTTCTCTATCTCTTTCCTGTACTCCTTCTCATCATTGTTTGTGATCCTGCCCATCACGGTAATGTTCATCAGCAAATTTGAAAATCGAGTTGGAGGGGAATTTGGCCACACAGTCATAGGTGTATTACGAATATAGTAAGGGGCTGAGAACACAGCCTTGTGAGGTACCAGTGTTGAGGATGATCGTGGATGTAAAGCATCCTGGGAGGAGGGAAGCAGCCATGCTGGACCTGATTATTATATGGAGATGTGGGCAGTCTAGGAATGAGATTCGTGCTTTTTTTTGGGCGTAAAACCCAGAAAAAGCAGCTAAAACAGGGCTGGGAGATAGCAATTTTTGGCTTCTCATGCTGTCTTCCTGGCTCACCACGTTGATCGACTGGCATGGCAGGCTGGTACGATGACACCCCTGATTTATTACTCTGCTTTCTTCTGACAATCGGCATTTTTTGACACAATAGTTTGCTAACTCAGCGCTGAGCAGACCTAAAGAGTGATAAAGGAATTTGGTGCGATTGGGAATTCTGTGGCAAAGGAAAAAGAGGTGCTTAGAGGAGAATGGTTTAAACTAGGATCTTGAATCATTTAACCTGCTTCAGAGGCACAGCCGGGAGAAATTAAAACAGGGATTAAGGAAATGACAGGAATGGTTAAGCAATGTTTTGCGTTGACCTTCATAGTGGAGGAAACCAAAAGCAAATGCATTCAACTAAGCACTGACAATTTCCAAAATTAACCTACGGCCCCTAGGAATCGAACATTATTTCCATTAATGTCATATTAATAAAGGTGTTGTGAATGTAAGGAATAGGCTGTTTGATTAATAATTAAGAATCACCCAATTGGGTGATATATAAACTGTAATTCTCCAGCCATTCACGCCCCATCACTGCTGTCAGCAAGGACACAGCATTCAGCCAAATCTCCGTTCACTGCATTTGCACCAGAAAATCTTGCCATGAAGGCTGGAGAATTTCAGCATTGTCCAGTTGCTTTTCAACTGAGGAAGCATTGGGGAGGGGCCCATATCTCAGGACACTTTTTGCACTGATAACTTTGTTCTAATGTTTTATCTTCCCTCACGTTGAGTTTGATCTCTGCGGCAGGAGAAGTGGGACTTCACAGTCTGACCCTGCTTTGTCGAGACCAAGTACATTTCTGGGAGTCAGAACTGCCAACCAGGGAGTTGTGACATTACAGAGCAACTGTAATGTCACAACATTACACGTTGAGGAAGAGGCAGTGCCACTATCAACAGGAAAAGAGGCATTCCGAACATTAACAATGGCATTTTATTGATCACCACTGAGTGAGCCAGTGTTTATATTCATGAAGGCTCAGCTTCTCAACCTTGTCTCTTGCCTGAGCTGCGGTGGTTCTCAGGATGCATCACCACTAGTCAGCTCTTCCCCTCAAAGTGGGACAGCAGCCTATGGTCATGATTGACTGTGGTAATTTTCCCTTTTATCTTCATATAAACATCGTGACTGGGAACAGGAGAGAAGGAGAGGTGCCTGCTGTGGGCAATTCCAAGGATCATTCTGTTGCTTTGCCACCTTGCTGCCACCCCACCCTGGTTTGTTTGGTGTCAGATGGACAATAACAACAACAATAACAATGATAATATTAGCTGTGAGATCAATTGTGACAATGAGAGACAAGCATGTTGGGAATGTTGGTGAAACACCGATGCAGGTTAGAAGGCTGCTGCAAGTTGTAACTTGTCCTGTGGGCTTTGACCACTTCCTGTGTTGACCAAATATGGGCAGTTATTTGCATAATGCCAGACCGTTTGGCACCAAGGTTTGCTGCCATGTCTATATATGGTTGAGACTATGTGCACTTAGGGATAAACATTATGTTTGAGTACTGGTTGTGATTGAACATTGTGATTGGTTTCTGGTGATGTCATTTGCTGAGTGCCAGAGAACCTTTTGGAAGATTTGGAAAGTTTGGGGACAAATTAATGGGTCTCAACCTTTATTTTCAAGGCCCATCATTGCAAGCGTGCCCTGAAGGAACCTTCTCAGAGAAGTCAAAGAACCACACAGAAGAATCTTCATCAGGAATGGACTTGGCCAATTCGCTCAAACTGGGATGGTATTCATTTTCAGTTAAAACTTCAGAGTTAAATATTAGAGTCAGAGAATTGAAATGAAATAAGTTAAATTGAAATGAGTTGAAGTGCTGCAACTGTTGTGAATTGGTACTTAAAGTGTTAAGTGAATTTGAGTTGACTCCTGTCCTTTAGTTTGTTACACTAAAATAAGTACCTGTAAATACCTGGAAAGGATTTACGTTTACAGCCGGATAACAGTTTGGTGATACACCAGTTGGAAGGAAGGGACTTTGGTCCATTTCCCACTGAATGCCCTCCACTGCCCACCCCCCAGCAAGTGGGTGGTTGTAGTTCTCTCCATACAGTGGTGTTCTGAGGAGTGAGGATGCAATGCTCATCTTCCTCTTCCCATTTATCATTTTCCCCATTTTTTTGGGATTTCTGGCAGAGGGAAAACTAAGAAAATTTCACCCAGGGATAAATTTGTGAGTTAACTCCTATTTCAGAACACTTTCTGACACTGACCCCTCTGCTTTAATTAGCATCATATAAAGGATATTATGTCAATGAAAGACTTGCATTTTGATAGACAATTTCTCAATCCTAATGCACTCTCCTGTCAATGAATCACTTTTAAATTATAGTCATTATTACAATTGGTCAGATCATTGAATACAGGAGTTGAAATTGTACAAAACATTGGTAAGGCCACACTTGGAATACTGTGTGCAATTCTGGTGTCTCTTATAGACAGGATATTATTAAATTAGAAAGAGTGCAGAGAAGTTTTACTAGGATGCTACCGGGACTTGATGGTTTCAGTTATAAGGAGAGGTTGGATAGACTGGGACTTTGTTCTCTGGAGAGTAGGAGGCTGAGGGGTGATCTTATAGAAGTCTATAAAATAATGAGGGGCACAGATCAGCTGGATAGTCAATATCTTTTTCCAAACTTAGGGGAGTCTAAAACTAGAGAGCATAGGTTTAAAGTGAAAGGAGAGAGATACAAAAGTGTGCAGAGGGGCAATTTTTTCACATAGAGGGTGGTGAGTGTCTGGAACAAGCTGGCAGAAGTAGTAGTAGAGGTGGGTACAATTTTGTCTTTTCAAAAGCATTTACATGGGTAAGATGGGTATAGTGGGATATGGGCCAAATGCAGGCCAGTGGGATTAGTTTAGGGTTATTTTTGAAAAAAGGGACAGCATGGACTAGTTGGGCTAAAGGCCAGTGAACCTCTATGACTCTATAATATGGGAAATGTGTCAGCCAGTTTCCACACAGCAAGTTCCCAAAAACACAATGTGATCATTACTAAATAATCTGTTTTAGTGATTTTGGCTAAGAGATAAATATGGATACTTGGACCATTCCACTCTATATTTTCTTTGCTGGAGTGCCACTGGATGTTCAAAGCCCAAGTGAGAGGGCAGACCTTGTTTGAATTGTATTTCTCATCTCAGGCAATGTAGCCACTTCATTGACAGTAGGCCTGGATTATGTGCTCAAGTCTCTGGAGTCTTATGAACCCACAACACTATGCCACTGAGGCAGCAGTGATAGCACTGAGTTATAGCTGTGTTGATGGGGGTTTTCTTCTGAGGCTGTGTATTGCTAAAACTTAAGCTAAGTATACTACTCGTGAATCAGTGTTCTGATTCAAAGATGTGTCTATTATTGACTCATCGATCAAATGGGAGAATGATATTAGATGGCTTAGCACCCCACTAGGAGGCTCTGACAAACCCAATAACCACTCTAAAGTTCCAAGTCTCCGTGAGGGCAATTGTACTTTTTCAAAATCGTATTTCCCACCTTTCTGGTAGGCATGATCCAGTAAACATGTATACAAATCAGTCAATAACTCATCCTGTCATCAATTCCAGCCAATTATGAGTCTCACCTTGGCCTCATGGGATTTCATTAGCTTAAAGTATCAGATATAACCTCCCCTGGTTGCCTAGCTACATAGGACGCTGGACAGCAAAGGTTAAAGGCAATATTCCCACAGACTCAAACGCATGTGACCCTTACGTCTGCCTTGCACCTCTTTTATCAGCTTTGAGCTGTATACTTCTATTTATCAAGCTGGCATTGGTAGCCATTTTGTTCCCAACAACTGCAGATAAGGTGGCTGCATTCGGTAAGACTATTGTCTCACAGAATGCAGGCTCTATCTAACTGTCTCATCCCATCAAATTCTGCTGTATCTCGCTGTTTGGCTGAAATTTTACAAAATGTATTCTAAAAGCAATCTGCACCTGCTTTACAAATTCAAAATACATGTTTTAAGTGAGAAATAATGTAGGGACGCAGGCTTGATTCCCAGCTCGGGTCACTGTCCATGTGGAGTTTGCACATTCTCCCTGTGTCTGCGTGGGTTTCCTCCAGATGCCCTGATTTCCTCCCACTGTCCAAAGATGTGCAGGTTAGGTGGATTGGCTATTCTAAATTGCCCCTTAGTGTCAGGTGACTGTCTAGGGTAAATGCATGGTGTTACAAAAGTGTCCAGAGGGGCAATTCTTTCACATAGAGGGTGGTGAGTGTCTGGAACGAGCTGGCAGAAGTAGTAGTAGAGGTGGGCACAATTTTGTCTTTTCAAAAGCATTTACATGGGTAAGATGGGTATAGAGGGATATGGGCCAAATGCAGGCCAGTGGGATTAGCTTAGGGTTATTTTTGAAAAAAGGGACAGCATGGACAAGTTGGGCTAAAGGCCAGTGAACCTCTATGACTCTATAATATGAGAAATGTGTCAGCCAGTTTCTACACAGCAAGTTCCCAAAAACACAATGTGATCATTACTAAATAACCTGGGCCTGGGTGGGATTGTGGTTGATGCACACTCGATGGGCCGAATGACCTCCTTCTGCACTGTAGGATTCCATGATTTGTTGATAAAACAAATTGTTTTTTACACTGACGGTCTCTTATTAGTACATTCTTTAATCTAAGATCATTCTCTCCATATCAGTATTGTGTTAGTGTTTTAAACTGGTGATTACAGGAAGCTGACTATACTCTACACAATGGTGGCACAAGAAAACCTGTCCTACCTCATGATGATCTGAGTGAATAGTCAGCATATTCAATCACTTCACTTCTATTATCAGATCAGCTGCAAGAATTAAGTGTGCTTAGTTTTTGCAACACACGCATTTATACACAGCCACCAAACACATTCTTCATTCCATTCAAAGTTCAGTGGTTTCAATGGAATTATATTTGAAACAGAGAATTGAAACCAAAAGGTAAATTCATCAGGTGCAGAAAACCAACATCATCAAAATGCACATTCCCTGCTTGATGCTTATTCACGTATTGTTTGGGACTTGCTGAGTATGAAATTCTAGCCTGTGACACTGATGGTTATGGTACTTTGGAAGTTGGTGATCTTCCAACTGGTGGTTGCTCCAGTCACTCCCAGTTTACCCTACCTGACACCCCATCATTGGATAGATGTTCACACAGGGTCTGCTGCCACCACTAGAAACCTCTGTCCTCATGTTGTCATGGTAACACTCAGCCCCATGGCTAAATTGGAGTTTATTTGTAACGACGCAGGGGGCACCATCTTACCCCCACCCATTCACACCACAGTCCTGCTGCAGCAAGGATGGAGAGTTTGGAGGCGAGACAAATCTCCGCTTGCTGCAGCGGGAAGAGAAAATCCCGCTCACGTGAAGAGTTGGGAAATTCCGGCTTGGGTCTTTTCAACCTATTGACTTGTCATTGGTGTTCAGCTGTAAATGTGGTCCAGTGCTAGTGTTATTTCAAGGGTTAGGTACTCAGTTCATAGTAAAAGATATTTTGGAATAATTTCGCTAATGTCTCAAGTTATTAAGCTGGTGGGAGGAGTACCTAGATGTGGGGAAAACCTGAACATAATCAGCTTCTGGCCTTGTGCGGGAAGGGGAGTTGAGAGTTGTCGCCATCAGAAGCCCCCTTTCAATTTTGGGCCGAAATGGTTGCAGACGAGGTTCTGTTCGCAGGCACGTTCGACAGGACATCCAATTGTTTGGATGTTAGGGCAGGAGATGCTGTCATACTAAAAATCTTTTTCAGAGAACAGACTGCCTTCAGGAAGAACAGGCTGTCTGCGCCATACCCAAACGCAGCAGCTCCCACAGCATACACCAGCTGAGCCCACACATCGGCAGCAACACAGACCCTGCTTGATCAGTGCTACCGTAAGGGAATGCAAGACAACACCAAATCTGCATGCTGAATATCTGCATAACTTTTGCAATGGAGCAAGCATGAAGCAAGACCCCTGTGTTTAAGAAACGTTGTGGATAAATTTCTATTCCACTTTCTCCCCATTGATCTGTTTACATTATCTTCTGCTGTACAAACTCTGCCAGTCCGCATTCTCAATCACTGCCATGCGACACCGACACTCCCCTTCCCCCCGACCCCACCCCACCCCACTCCCGTCCCATTCACAACTTCCATCTTTCCCAGCACCATCCTGAGGGTCACTGACAAGAACTGGTATTCCAGAGTTTGGGAAGCTTCCTCTCATCACTCAGTTGGTGATCCACAGCCTGTCAGAACTATGCCAATCAGGCCCAACATCCAACACCAGTCAAGCCTTGTGAGCTAGATGTTCAGAGACCAGGGCTTGTCAGTGTCTCTGAATCCAACTTCCAGGGCACTTCAGGGTAACCAGTAGGATAGCCATGTGATTATGAAGGGTTACTCCTGGGCAAGAGAGATTCACTAAGTCTCCAGTCAGATCCGGAAGAGTCACTCCGGCTCCTACCATCCAACAAGGAAATTAGTTCTTTTTTAAGAACAGCTGTTTCAGTGACATCTAACATTTAACATGTTTCAGTGACATCTCCGTGATAAACTGGTTGTGGTGCCGGTAACACCTAGAACCGGAAATTCTAGTCAGGCTGCTCCGTCCCTGGAGCTGGGCTGAAGCCACGCATCCCACCCGCCAGTCTACCCGAGCACTGACAGGACCCTCAATCCCGAGGGGATTGGAGCCAGCATTATAAAAGGAGCATCACCCTCCTCTCCCCCACCCTCCGCCCAAATTGCCGGGGTCCTGATCCTCTGCAGCTCAGCCCTTGCAGTTGCATTCCAAAAACTGAAATATCCAAAATAAACTCTGTCCAGTGAGAGAGGCAGGGAGTGTGAGTTTTAAAACCAGAAAATCCTGACAGCAATGCTGCTGGCCCAGGGCCCAGTTGGAGTTGGGGTTAGGACTGGATTTGATTGTAGGCTATCATTATTAAAGCAAAAGAAATTGGCCAGCTCCCTCTCCTCCACCACGCACATGAGTAATCAGGGAGAACTGAAACATAACAAAGCAGAAAGATCATCCGTTGTGGATGGAAAGGGTGAATATTAATGACTTGGATGCAGGGATTGAAGGCTCTATAGCCAAATTTGCAGATGACACAAAAGTAGGTGGGCAATAAGTTGCAATGAGGAAATAAGAACCTTACAAATGGATATAGATAGATCATAGAATAAATTCTTACAATCCGGAGGGGGACCATTCAGCCCATCGAATGCACCAACCATAATTCCACACAGGCCCTATCCCCATAAGCGCATGCATTTACCCTGCTAATCCCCCTGACACTAAGGGGCAAATTAGCATGTCTAATCCACCTAACACACACATCTTTGGACCATGGGAGGAAACCAGTTATAATACTGGTACCCAGAAGAAACCCACGCAATCACGGGGAGAACATGCAAACTCCACACAGACAGTCACCCAAGCCAGGAATTGAACCCGGGTCCCTGGTGCTGTGAGGCAGCAGTGCTAACCATAGGTTGGGAGAGTTTGGCCCATATCCCTCTAAATACTTCCTGTCCATGTACCTATCCAAATGTCTTTTAAATGTTGTAATTATATCTGATTTGCCCACATCCTCTAGCAGTTAATTCAATATAAGCAATTAGTGCAAAGTGTAATGTGACACGGAGAAAAATACAAAAAGGACTGGAGAGCAAAAGTGAGAAAAAGAAATGAGATAGACCGAGAGTAGAAGAGAAGATGTGGAAGATCAAGAAAGAGAAATAAAAGAATCCTAGGGATTAAAGAGACAGAAAAGAGAATAAAAGCAAATTATTGCAGATGCTGGAATGTGAAACAAAACAAATAATGTTAGAAAATCTCAGCAGGTCTGACAGCATCTGGGGAGAGAGAATAGAGCCAACGTTTCGAGTCAGGATGATGTTTCGTCAGAGCTGAAGACAACAGAAAATAGGATGCTTTTTATACTATTAGAGTGGCGGTGGGGAGCAGGATCGACAAAGATGTCACAGGCAAAACTAGAAAGAGAGCAGAAAAGATTTACTAGGATGCTACCGGGACTTGATGGTTGGAATTATAAAGAGACGCTAGATAAACTGGAACATTGGAGGCTTAAGGCTGATCTTATAGAGGTCTACACAATAATGAGGGGCATAGGTAAGGTAGATAGTCAACATCCTTTCCCGAAGACTCTAGACTCAAGTCTGTGGACTATAGACTCTCCAAAGCTTTATCTGAGGAGTCTAAAGCTTCAGGGTAAAGGTTTAAGGTGAGAGGGCAGAGATACAAAAGAATCCAGAGGGGAAAACTTTTCACTCAGATGGTGGTGAGTGGTTGGAATGAGCTACCAGAGATAGCAGCAGTGACAGGTATAATTTTGTCTTTAGACAGCTATAAGGGTAAGATGGGTATAGAGGGATATGAGCCAATCGCAGACAATTGATGGTAAAAGCTTAGTGGTAAAAACTGGGCAGCGTGGACAAGTTGGACTGAAGGATCTGTTTCCATGTGAAGATCTCTATGACTCTAAAAAGACAAAGGGAATGTCAATGGTGATGATCATGACTAAGAAGGGTGCCAATGGCGGCCCATTAAGAGATCAGAATGGCCGAGCAAAGGTTAGCAGAGTGTCAAAGGACGACATGAGAAATGTATGGGAATATATGAAATATATTATGATATACAAATATACATATGAGAATATATGAAAAAATGTGCCAAATCGATTAGGGAGAGGGGAGATCAAAAGTGGGGGGAAGGGGAGACGGAAAGCGAGATTTTAAAAAGGTGGAAAAATGAAACAGTGGAGAAAATGAGAAAAGATCTATATTTTATTAAATTTTAATTTTTTAAATGAAATAAGAGAAAATCAGAAAGATCAGATGAGGGAAAGGAAGAAGGAAAAATTAAACAAGAGAAAGAATGACTGAAAGAGAGATTTGGATAAGAGGTACATTAACTCCTTCCTTCAGGGGCAATGCTGTCACAGGAGAATTACACTGCCTCTGAGAGCCATACATCACCTAGCTCAGCAATTGTATCATATTGTGACTGTCACCTCAACTGCATTTTGGTGCAAATGTACATCTGCCTACGTTTTCCAGAACAGCCCAGCAGTCAGTTCTGTGTTACAGATGGAAATGGTTGCTGCGTGTTGCCCAGAATGAAATGAGTGAAATGTTGTACCCTAAATGATGACAAGTGACCATAAACATCACCAGAAATTATTTTGCTGATATTTTCCACACCGTATTCTGCAGCATTAACTGTCCTCATTCACTCAGATCAACAACACAGTTCACATCTTAGTTACAGATTCATTTATTAGCTATTTTAACATTCCATCTCAGATTAGACAATCACAATTGAAATTATTGTTTATAAAATCAGTATCTGCAGCCATTATGTTATTATTATTAACCCAATTAACCCATTTTTATATCCTTTAGCCTTCCCCCATTTACTGCTTTCCCCTTCAGTGAGATGGTGACAGTCGGTAGAAAATGGTCTTTCCCAGGCATTGTCCGAGCTGCTCTGTGTTTTGGCCAGTGAGGGTCTGGGATGGTTTGATGAAGAGTTGGTGAAGCTGACAAGTTACAGGTCAGGGAGACTCCCAGTGACAGAAACTGCGATCTGAATGAACGCTGTGGATGGGAGTCTGAGCGTCTGTCAGCAAATCCTCAGAGCAACAGAATGAAGCAGTTGCTTTATCTGAAGGGGCTGCATTGACTGTTGGCCCTTTCTCCACTGTCACATATGGAAAGCCTTTCACCCAATGGGCAACTTTCCTGAGAAGAGGCAGCAAGTGAGAGATAGAGTGGCAGAGTGGTTTTATTATACGCACTACAGGCTGGATTGGATATTGTTATTACACCGTTATTACCATCAGCAGAGTATAAATCATACGCTCAGACTGCATCAAACACACTAAACAGATAATGATCATTAGAAAACTCTGATATGTTGTCTATATTTGGCCATCCATTTATACCTGTCTCCCAGATGTCCAGATTGCATTAGAATTTGATGGAAGTGATTTTAAATCAGCCCACTTGGTGGAAACTGGTTAAAGTGCATGGGGCTCTCATTAACAAACACGGACTGGGTTGTGGTGGCATTGTTGGGCCCCGATTGCCTTGTTGGCATGGTGGGGAGGCTGCTGCAGTTTTTCCAACAGGCTGAAGCAGCTCTGAGAGAATCAGGATGTCAAGAGGGGGATGTGTTTCACTTTCCTTTGGGCACAAGTTCCCCATCAGGCCCCGGGAGGAAAGTTTAGAGACTGTCTGTTATGGACTTGCTCTTTCCAAAGCATGGGACCGTTCCAGTATCCCCTTCAACTCAGCTCCATGCACATTGTGTAGGCAAGAGGTACACTGATGGCACAAGAATGAAACTCAGCTTTTAAAATTCCCCAAGCCTGGCTTCTGTAGCGAGAGTTCTAAATCCCCTCATTACACACCCAACAAAAATAGATCTGGAGTTAAAATCAGGCCCATGTATTGTCTACTATTATAGAAACAACTCCTAACATTCATAACAACCATTGTGTTCTGTCCAATTGACTCAATTAACTCTTACTCTCAAAATCATCTTTTTGTTCAGTTCCACATACAGCAGCAGAAGGTCAAAGGTTAAGTAAATAATTTGCTACTTGGATCGTGCATCAATGTGGTCAGTGTTTCTGAATAAAGCACCGAGATTTTAAAGATTTGCAGAAAGATTATCATTTGAAAATTATACATGCATGAATAAAATGTGAATTTGAAAGCAAGTCCCACAGGAAATAAGTGAAAATATTCTCCACCCAACCTTTCTAGTTGGGAAAATCCTTGTAAGCCTGGATGGAACTGCTTAACTCAGGGGCAGAACATAATTAACCTTCAATGCCAAGTTCCAACTCCAAAACCTTTTCAAAACATTCCTTGCCATCCACCATATGCATGATGCCCCGAATGCAAAATGCCTTCATATCTCTTGGATTCCTGCAAAGTAGTTTTTCAGCTATCTTCACCAAGTTAGTGCGACACATTTCTCGTGATTTTGAGTCATGCATGATTTTGAATCCTTCCAGAAAATATTTGATGGCATTGGGCTCTGATCTTTTGTGATACCTTTCAAATTTCCCAACTTGTAAATATATTGCCTGCTTGTTTTCTGGAGTAATATCTTCCAATCTCAGTAATTTTTTGTAGATCTCTTCTGCTTCGCAATATTCTTCATTCATTGCACAGATTTCCGCAAGTGCTAGTTTTGCCATAATGAATGATTGCTTGAGTATAATTGCTTTTCCAAAATACTGCTTGCATTGATTAATCAGTATGACCTTTTGCTGAAAAACAGGATCGCGAGGGTCTCTGCTGCCTGAAATTTCATTGAGCGCAATGAGTTTCCATTTGTAACATAGACCTATTTGGTGATTTAGGAAGGCAGAATTTGGGGTAATTTCTAACGCTTTCTTCAACAGCTCCAAAGCTTTGTCCGCATCTCCTTCTGCTCTGTAAAACTTGGCTGCATAGCGAACCACGTATGGGAGATCAGGGGATTTCTGCAACGCTTGTTCAACTAATGTGAACGCTTCCTCCTTCTGATTAAACTCTTGTAATCTTAGAGCCAGCAGCACTTTGGCTTCTGCATGATCCGGATCAAGCTCCAGCACACGTCTAAGCTGATACACTGATTCACTGGATTCTCCATTCTCTGAGTTACCAGAACGTGTTTCCTGACGAGATAGGACGCTTGCGAAGCCAAAATTCCATTCGATGTTATCTGGATCCTCCTCCAGAGCCTTTTTAAAACATTCCTTTGCCTCTTCATAGTATTTAGCTGTAAAACGCAACAATGACCAACCCTTCTCCCCGTACACTTCAGGTATCATTGCTGTATATCGCCAAGGACCAGGGAATTGTTGACAGATCCCCTCCAGTTTGTCGAGGTAGGACTGAGCCTCTGTCAGTTGTCCCATGTGATAATTGACCCAGGCACGGTTTCCATAGGTGATGATGATTCTTTTTTCAAATCCATCTTCATGATTCTCCCTCAGAATATTTTCAGCTTCCTGTAAGTTTTGAATCGCCTCCTCACAGTTTCCTTGTAGACAGTTTACAAAAGCGAGTTGGTTGTATGACCTGTCTTTATATGTCACATCGAGCTGTATTGAATCTTCTAATCTTTGCTGCAAATCATCCAAGTCAATGTTTTCTTTCTGTGGCGCCCACGTAAAGTGACATTGAAGCTGATCGAGCTTCACTTTCACCAAATCCTTCTCTTGGTCACTGCAAGAGAAACAAAATCTTTCATAATCCACTTCAGCAACAATTGTTACTTGTCTATTTTGCATTTTTGATTCTTGGAATTAATTCTAACCCTTGCCTTTGGTTAACACAAGATAACAGATTTGGTACATTTAGCAATGCTATTGCTGTTCCATCTGCTTTATTTGAAAGTAATTAAAATATTTCAACTACATTTTTAACAATATGATGAAAACTTAATACCAAAGTTTTGATCAGAGTGTTTTGAAAACATTTGCTAGCGAACAGCTTTATCATTGACCACACTGAAGCTGAGCAAGTCCTTCTATCAGCTACCCCTCTTCTCAAACCCTCTCTCCCCACTCACTCATTTCTATCTTTGGCACACAGCCCCACCAGGGTCACTACCTCAGCAGGCAGGCCATTCTGTACTAGTGCTCAATCTCCTGTTCCTCTCACTCACCTTCCTACAGCTCACTGCTCCTCCAATCAATCTCTCCCACACTTACTGTGAATTGGAGCCAAGCTCCTGACTCCTGGAAGCTCGCGTCATCTCACCAAACTCCCAGCATCAGATCCCACTCCATCAGAGACATTCACAGAAGGTCTGGCATAGCCAGGGGAATTAGACATCAGAAGCTTAAATATACCGGGCATAATTACAGTTCACAGTAATTCCACTGCTCTCCAGAATCCTCCGTGAGTGTCTCTGATGCAGTTTAGGAAGTTAGACTGGGTAGTTACCTAAGAAGTGTCAGACAGATTAAACCCAGCCTAACACTTCTATTAATGGCATAACTGACACCACATCACCCTTCTGACTACCCACTAACCACCCAACTACACCCCGATCCATCCCAACTTCACCTCCAACCATCCTACTGCACACTGACCCAATGCAATTTGCCACCATACCATCTGAATACCACCCTGACTGAACCCAGCCATTCTGTCCTCCCAAACCAGTCCAACCCCACAATCTCCATAATCACCTGAGTAACCTCCAACCTAATCCAACCAGACCACCCAACTACCCCTGCAACCACCTGACCACACCTCAACTCCCTCCCACTCTATCCTTTTAGCCTGAACCCACCCCTGCACAACCCCCATCCCTCCTTCCCTCCTCCCCACCTCCTGCTTCCCCGGCCCCCCCCAAATGAACCAGACCTTTTTTTTAAGTTTATTTATTATTCATAAGTAAGGCTTACATTAACACTACAGTGAAGTTACTGTGTACACAGTTGCCACAGTCCAGTACCTGATCGGGTCAGTGCACCTAACCAGCACGGCTTTCAGAATGTGGGAGGAAACTGGAGCACCTGGAGGAAACCCACACAGACACGGAGAGAATGTGCAAACTTTACACTGACAGTGACCAAAGCCGGATATTGAACCTGGGTCCCTGATGCTGTGAAGCAGCAGTGCCTACCACTGTGCCACCCTGAAGACCTGACTAGCCCTTCTGAACTGTAATGACTCCCCCCCACCTACCCAGCACCAGACCACGACATCGCTCACCCACCCGCTGACCCCACCCAACTATCCATGCACCCACTTATTCATTCACCACCTACCCCCCTCCCCATCCCGCCCATCCTACTCACTGCCCATTTACCCCTCCTACTCACCCAACTCACTCGCCTCGCACTGTTGCTCGTCCTCCTACTCACCTATCCACGCACACACTTACCCCTCCATTCACTGACCCATCCATGTACTTGAAGACTGCACTGTTAGTCTTATGGTGCTATAAGATAGAGATATGTTCTGCCTTCCCCAGACTCTGCTGTGCTGTGACAGAACTCCCCAATTTACGCTGCACTGCGCATTTCTGTTTCAAACTGGGATTGAGAGACCCCAGATCAATAATGCAACATGGGGGGAAGCTTTGAGCCCAGTGACAACCCACTCATGGGCAGGATTTTCCTGTCCTGCTGCACTGGCCATGCAGCATAGTGGGCTGGGAAATATGAGCGAGAGACGAAAAATCAAGTTTGTGCCCGATTTCTCAGCTCCCTGTATTGGCTGGCCTCATTCTGCTGGAGTAATTAGCCTTGCACTCAGCAAAAATGCCAAGCTGATTAAATAAATGGCCTTGGAACACAATACAATAATGCAAATACAATAAACCAAATTGAAGGAGGTGCGAGTGAAAGGCTTCTGGATGTGAAAGGAGTGTTTGGAGCCCAGAACGGGTGATGGGGGAGGAGGTAAAGGTGTTATACCCTTCTGCGACTGCAATGGAAGGTGCTGAAGGAGGGGATGGGCAGTGGGACGTGATGGAAAAGTAGACGAGGTTTCACGGAGGGAGTGGTCCCTGTGGAATGCTGACAGAGGCTGGATAATGGGTGGGGGGATACTGTCTTTCATGGTGGCAGCATGGCAGAAATGGTGGAGGCTGATCCTTTGAATGTGAAGAGTGGTGGGCTGGAAAGTGAGGACGAGGGGAACACTATCATAGTTCTGGGAGGGAGGGGAAGGGGTGAGGGCAAAGATGTGGGAAATGGGTCAAACCCAGTTGAGTGCCTTGTCAACCACAGGCGGGCAAAACTTTGGTAACCTTACACATCTATCCCCCACCAGGAGGGTCTCAGAGCTCTCCGTTTCTTCCTCAAGAAAAGGAGAGTTGCCCACCGCTGGGTCATTTCTCAATAAGCATTCTGCCACTTTGTCAGCTTGTACTGTGACACTACTCCTGCTGGTTAGTGATACATCAGGTAGAAGGGAAGCAATTCAGCCTGCTTCCCATACCTGACCACTATCCCTCCCTGTCAGCCTGTAGACATATTAAGTGATGGAAGGAACTCTCAGGTGGTGCTCTGGGCACTGAGGATGTGATACTCAGCTTCCTCATCCCTTTTCCCTCCTCTTCCATTTTGGATTATTAGAACAGAAGTAAAATCCAGAACCACCTTTCTCACCCAGTGGTGAGTGTATGAGTTAATTTCTATTTCAGAACACTTTTCAACACTAACCCCTATTCTTTAATGAGTGGTTTTTAAACAACAGAATATGTTAAGGACAGATGTGAATTTTTATGATGTCTTTCACAATCCTCAGGATGTCCCAGTGCTCATTCTGGTGAATGATTTGCTGTCACTATTATAACATGGGGAATGTGTCAGCCAGCTTCTACACAGCAAGATCCCAAAAACACAATGTGATCTTGACTAGATTATTTGTTTTAGCAATTTCAGCTAAGGGATAAATATAGAGCCAAACATTTGGAGAACATCCTTATCTTTTCTCTGGTGTAGTGTCACTGAGAGGCAGACGCTGCCTTGATTTCATATCTCATCTGAAATGGGGGACCTCAGGCAATGTAGCACTCCCTCACCACTGCATTGGGAATAGGCCTGGATTATGTGCTATAGTCTCTGGAGTGACACAAACTCTGAGGCTGCAGTGACAGCACTGAGCTACAGCTGACTATACACAGAATTAACACAAGAAACTCTGTCTTACCCCATGATGATCTGCACAAATAGACAGGCTGCTTCCTCACTTCTGTTGTCTGATCAGATGGAAGAACAGAATGCAATGTGCTCAATTCTTTCAACACACACAAACACATACACACACGCACACATATATATCCTCTAACCACACCCTTCACACCATTCAACATCAGCTGTTTCTGTTTTGGAATCAGACTTGACACAGGGAAATGAAACCAAAAGTTAATTTGTCAACTGCTAAAAATCAACAATATCAAAACAAAGTAATTTTCCCTTAATTAATATTTATTCCTATATTTTTTATGACAGTGAATCAGAACATTCATAACATTGTCTATTGTCCTTTTGAAATAAGTGACCCTCCAATTGGGGTGTCCACCTACTCCAATCAGCTCCAATCCACCTTGCGGAGCATCCAGTCATTGCACTGGTGTCCATGTGAGGACCTCCTGCTGTGCGGTAAAGCTCTGACCTCATGCTGTCTTGGCAACACTCAAGTTTTATGCGACTTGACATTGTATTTGTGGATTTGAACCACACGGTGACATTCGATCTATTGAAATCAATTGACTCTCACAAAAAAACCCTGTGTTCGGCTGTAAGTGAAGCCCAACATTAGCATTGAGTAAATGACCAGGTATTTAATTTGCAGCAAGGGGAATTTTGAATAATTTCCTCTATTACAAAATCTCTGAATGCAGAGTGGATTGTGTCCGGAGGTGTTGTGGTTTATTTGGGATTTGACGGGGCATGTTGCTACAGCCTTACAGAAAGACAGTGGAGTAGGTGACCCGCCCACACAAGGGCTACAATATGGGACAGCAGTTGCAGACCGCAGCATATCACTGTTTGCTGTGCAGATACAAGGCCCTGGGTCGGATCTCCGACTTGGGTCGGTGCCTGTGGGAGTTTGCACGTTCTCCCCCGTGCTTGCGTGGGTTTTCTCCGGGTGCTCTGGTTTCCTCCCACACCCCAAAAACGTGCTTTTAGGCTGATTGGTGTTAACAAATTGTCCCTAAATTAGACCTCCCTTAATCTGGTGCACCCCTTTATTGTGGAGTCCAAGAAGCGTAGACAAAAGTTGTAGATAGAAGAAGGATGGGAATGAAGCACTCACTAAATGTTAAAATGGGCGGCGCAGGCTTGTAGGGCCAAAGGGCCTGTTTCCTGTGCTGTGTTGTTCTTTGTTCTTCGTAACAGAGATATGGAGCAGGGGCTGCCCAGAGGAACAAGCTCTAGAGTTGGTCTCTCTGTTGAATTGGAGCTGAACTTCTCCAAGCTTCTTAACAATGACAGGAGACAGTTAATACACTTGATTACCTCTGTCAGTAACCTCACCTGTGTTGCCCTATATTTCACCTCATCCCCCCTGAGTGTCCTGCATCAGAACCAGTTTCCAAGCTCCCCGTCTGGCTGACACACGAGCCATCTCCCTAAACATGAGTGCTTGCAGCTCACTCAATGTCTGGTGGTTTTCCCCACACGCTGATCCTCCACCTGTACTTGTCTGAGCCTACAGTGCTGACTGTGTCAGATCTGCTATGCTGATGTGTGTTGTTCTGCTCTGTCCTGCTGGGACTGGCGAAACTGGGCAATCAATAATACTTGGATGCCTAAAAGCAGAAAATCGTAAGGGAAATGTTGATAAGCGATGGTGAGATGTTATGAGCTGTTAATATATTGTGAGTGTGATGCATTGAGAATGAGAGGTTAAAGTTGTGATGGACAGAGCATGTCATGTGATGATATGTTCACTGATCCTTGACCTCCCACGTAAGGTCACTTGATTCCATCTGACCCTTTTGGTGTTCTGATGTTTCATCAGATTCGCAGCAATAAAGTTCTGCATCAGCCCCCTGCAATTCAGTGCTTTGAAGAGGGCAGACTGCCTTTAAGAGAGGCAGACTTCTGCACAATGTGCTCTCTGTGAATATTTCTCCACCTGCTACCATACAAATTTCTATCCCACTCTATCCATATTTGCTGCTCTGATCATATTATCTCCTGCTGTATAAGCTGCCAGTCCTTATTCATCAGTCTCTCAGTCATTAACATGCCCTCACCCACCACTCCCACCCTCACTTACCCTATCCATCCTAGCACCGTGCTGACGGTCACTGCCTGACAAGAACTGGCATTGCAGTGTTTGGGAAGCTTCCTCTCATCACCCAGTTGGTGTCCACAGCCTGTTAGAAATATATTTATGAGGCCCAGTGTCCAACACTGGTCATGCCTTGTGTTCAGACACCTGGTACCAGAGTGCGTCAGTGTCTCTGAAACCAGTTTTCTGGATAGTTCAGGGTGACAGCATGGAACAGTTGCTGAGCTGTTCAAAATATAATTTTCAAACTTGAGTTCAACATGTGTTAAACTCTCAATGTCAGTATGAACAATATTGTACATGTTTCACACCTGGTGGAACTAAACACCCCAGAGTAAAGTTAAAGATATAAGTGAAACATTTTATGTGGCTAGAATGACAGAATTTAGTGAAGTCAGCAAAAAGATCATCTTTATTCCATGGGATCAGTATAATTTGATAAGGTGAAATCAAAACCAGCTCAGTTGTAAGAGACAGGGGCTACTTTAGTGATTGGAAGCCAGTGTCCAGTGGCATACCACAGGGATCTGTGATGGGTCCCCTATTATTTGTCATTCATATAAACAACATGGATGACTATGTGGAGGGTAGGATTATTAAGTTTGCGGATGACAGAAAGAGTGGCTGGGCGGTTAACAGTGAGACGGAGTGTCTAGGGGTGCAAGAAGATATAGACAGAATGGTCAAATGAACAGGTAAGTGGCAGGTGGAATTTAACCCTGAAAAGTTTGAGGTGATGCACTTAGGAAGGAGTAATCTGACAGGGAAATGTTGAATAAACAGCATAATGCCAGGAAGTCCTGCGGAGCAAAGGAACACTGGTGTTTTGTTTATAGATCTCTGAAGGCACGTTAGTAGGGTGAAGAAAAAGGTATATGAGAAAGGGACACTTGCCTTTATCAGTTGAGGCATAGAGTACAAAAGCAGGGAAGTCATGTTGGAATTGCATAGAACTTTAGTGAGGCCACAGCTAGAGTAATGTGGGCAGTTCTGGTCGTCGCATCATAGGAAGGATGTGATTGCGCTGGGGGAGGTGCAGAGGAGATTCACCAGGATGCTGCCTAGGATGGAACAATTTAAGTTATAGTGAGAGGTTGGATAGGCTTGGGTTGTTTCTTCCTGGAGCAGAGAAAACTGAAAGGCGACCTGACTGAGGTGTACAAGGTTATGAGAGACAAGAGCAGAGTGGAAAAGGAACAGCTGTTCCTTTTAGTTGAAGGGTCAGTCACGAGGGGACATAGGTTCAAGGTGAGGTGCAGGAAGTTTAGGACGGATATGAGGAAAAGCCTTCTTACCAAGAGGGTGGTGCCGGTCTGACATACGCTGCCTGGGAGAGTGGTGGAGATGTGTTGCCTCACATCCTTTGAAAAGTACCCAGATGAGCACTTGGCATGTCATAACATTCAAAACTATGGGCTAAGTGCTGGTAAATGGGATTAGGTGGGAGTTCCGGTGTTTCTCACTTGCCAGTGCAGACTCGATGGGCCAAAGGGCGTCTTCTACACTGTGTGATTCTATGATTCCGAAAACGAAATGTGAACAACTAAAATGGATCAAACCCAACGTAACAAAAAGAGAGAATCAGGTCTTTATCTCGGTAGGCATATTGAAGAAGGAGCGATAAAGGTAGAGGGTGCACTGTGGAAGGTTTTTCCATGTGAATGAAGGCGTGATGAATTAACTACATTAAAAAAGGAGGTAAATCTGGAAGTCACCAAGAACCAGAGAAATGATCAAAGGATGGATTACGGCCCAGAATCAGGAGTGATTCTGTACCTGAAACAAATGAACAGGAGTGGGATTTCTCTTCAGGTCCCCAGAAGGACATTTTGGACCTCCCTTGTCCCTGGATTCTTTCCCTCAGGCCTCACTTCTCTGTTCTGCTGGTTTTTCAGCATTAGCCAAAGTGTTTTTTGGCCTCAATGTTCCTCTTCTCTACTACTGTTCATTGCTCTGCCTCTACAAGATCTTTTCGCAACTCTTTCTTTCTGCTTTGCATTTTGCTTCTCGTAGACCCCTCTGAAATTAGAACATAAGAACATAAAAACTGGGAGGAGGAGTAGGCCATCTGGCCCCTCGAGCCTCTTCCACCATCCAGTAAGATCATGGCTGATCTTCTCGTGGACTCAGCTCCACTTACCCGCCCGCTCACCATAACCCTTAATTCCTTTATTGTTCAAAAATTTATCCTTGCCTTAAAAACATTTAATGATGTAGCCTCAACTGCTTCACGGGCAGGGAATTCTACAGATTCACAACACTTTGTGTGAAGAAGTTCCTCCTCAACTCAGTCCTAAATCTGCTCCCCATTATTTTGAGGCCATGCCCCCTAGATCTATTTTCACCTGCCAGTGGAAACAACTTCCCTGCTTCTATCTTGTCTATTCCCTTCATAATCTTATACATTTCTATAAGATCTCCCCTCATTCTTCTGAATTCCAGTGAGTATAGCCCCAGTCTACTCAGTCTCCCCTCATAAACTAATCCACTCAACTCTGGAATCAACCTAGTGAATCTCCTCTGCATCCCCTCCAGTGCCAGTATATCCTTTCTCAAGTAAGGAAACCAAAAAAGTACACAGTGCTCCAGGTGTGGCCTCACCAGCACCTCATACAGCTGCAATATAACCTCACTGTTTTTAAACTCCATCCCTCTAGCAATGAAGGAGAAAATTCTATTTGCCTTCTTAATTACCTGCTGCACCTGCAAACCAACTGTTTGTGATTCCTGCACAAGGACACCCAGGTCCCTTGACACAGCTGCTTACTGCAATTTTTTACCATTTAAGTAATAGTCCATTTTGCTGTTATTCCTACCAAAATGGATGACCTCACATTTACCAACATTGTACTCCATCTGCCAGACCCTCACCCACTCGCTTAGACTATCTATATCCCTGTGCAGACTTTCAGTGTCCTCTGCATACTTTGCCCTGCCACTCAACTTAGTGTCATCTGCAAATTTTGACACATTCCACTTGGTCCCCAACTCCAAATCATCCACGTAAATCGTAAACAATTACAGTTTCAACACTGATCCCTGAGACACACCACTAGAACAGAAAAAACACCCCCACTCCTTGCTTTCTGTTAGTTAACCCATCCTCTATCCATGCTAATACATTATCCGTAACACCTTGCATATTTATCTTATGCAGCAGCCTTTGGTGCGGCACCTCGTCAGCTGCCTTCTGGAAATCTAGATGCACCACATCCATCGGTTCCCCATTGTCCACTGTGCATGTAATGATCTCAAAGGATTCCACCACATTAGTCAGTGAGGAAGGGGCTGTGATATTCCTCTGGGATACTGCGAATATCTGACTCCTGTCTGGCTGCTGGCAGCTCACAGGCTCCCTATGGCTTGGTTCATTTCAGAGCAGTGATGTGAAGAATTAGTGAACTCTCCGATACTGTCTGGGGAGGGCTGGGGGTTCAGTTGGAAGATTCCCTGGATTATTACTGAGCGCTGTCAGGGTGAGGGAAGAACATGCACTGAGTTAATAGTATTACATAGAGGGGATCGGAAGTCTGAATGCATTCCTAATGTTCGTGTCATTGCTGTAAGTGAAAGGAATGCACAACAGCCTGACTCTGAGGCAGCAGTGACAGCACTGAGCTACAGCTGACTCTACACAGTATTAACACAAGAAAATCTGTCTTAATCCATGATGATCTGGACGAATAGACAGGCTGTTTCTTCACTTTGTTATCTGATCAGTTGCAAGAACAGAACGTGATGCGCTCAATTCTTCCAACAAACATAATTATTATATACATATCCAGCAACCACACCTTCATACCATTCAGAGTCAGGTGATTTTCCAGAATTGTAACCAAAAGTGCTCCCATCCCTAAATGTCTAACATCACCCATACCCATGCTGAGCGGCTACAGTTTCCAAGCCCTCCTGTTGCAGAAAATCACCAAAATAAAAGAATGACCCCTTGATTAATAATCATGTATAGATCAGGCTAATTGTTCCAATCTCCTTCCCTGCACTCACCCCTCCCAGTGTTCAACTTGTAACCCCTGTTAATAATGGTCAGCTTTCTCCCACCCTCCCCATAACACTCTCCAGAATGTCTGTTCACTGTCAACAGGGAGCTTCTTGTGGGCAATTGCACCAGTCTTTAAATGTAAAATTCCAATCATCAGAAATTCCTAATCGGAAGGATAATAACGTGTCTTCATTTCCTTCAGCTTTCTCTTCACTGAGAGTTAATGGGGAATAGTGATCAGTGAGTTATCGCCTGCAGTTCATTTTCTCCCTCAGTATGGAGCTGAAACCTGCCAAACAAAACTAACCATCACTGCTTTGTTTTCTGCCCCCGACTCGATGAGAATTTAAAAATGAATTTCTTTGCCTGAATGGGTGCCAACATGGGCAAATGAACAAAGGGGAGATAGGACTTGGTGTAATTAGTAACTATAGAATCCCTACAGCACAGAAGGAGGCCATTCGACCCAAAACGCTCAATTTTACCATCATGTTGCGCCCATTTTCAGGCGCAAGAACTTGGTAAAGCCAGGCATGAGGTGAGTAAGTGCGATCCGCGCTTGTCTCCGTGCTGGTTCCCCCTTTACCAAGGCCCGAAAATGGAGTGTTCGGGACCTTTGGGTGGGACGGCCATTTAAATGCATTTAAATTCAATTAATGGGTCGCACGCCCAACTTTACCGGCACCTCCCCCCTTTAACCACCACGTTC
The DNA here is from genome assembly GCF_965287045.1 of Carcharhinus amblyrhynchos. Taxonomy (NCBI): domain Eukaryota; kingdom Metazoa; phylum Chordata; class Chondrichthyes; order Carcharhiniformes; family Carcharhinidae; genus Carcharhinus; species Carcharhinus amblyrhynchos. Next base: position 13,392,801 of record NC_137340.1, on the reverse strand, counting down.
ACCAATCCGGAATCGGCGCAAAACTGACAAGCTCCATGAAAGTCCAAACCGGGCGCTCCATCAGTGAGGAGGTAAGAGCATAGTGTCTGATGGCTCTCTGCTGCTTACGGGTGTCCTCTCCATTTTTTGTCTCAGGTCGGTGGTGGCTCTGCAAATGTGCAGGGGGTGGGGGGGTGGGGGGTGGTGTTGCTGTTTCTCAGTAGGGGCTCCAATGTCTGACTTGCCGCACGGACCCGGGTTTCAGCACTGATCTCTTGTCTTGCAGTGCTGCTGGGTCCCAGTAGGGGGCACACGCTCTTGGTGGCTGTCAAATGGACGGCCGCTCTGAACTTTTATGCGACTGGTTCCTTCTTGGACCCCTAGCGGAGATTTCTGTGGCATCTCCCAATCAGCTGTGCACGCCTGTGTGAGGGAGGTCACTGAAGGCCTGAGTGCCCGGGCTGGGCAGTACATCAAATGTAACCTGGACCAGGCCCATCAGGAACCCGGACTGCAGGGTTCACAGCCACTGCGGGGATGCCTAATGTACAGGGGGCCATCGACTGCACCCACATCACCCTCAAGGCCCCCCCTATGGAATTGGTGAAGATTCAGCAACAGAAAGGGATTCCACTCCCTGAATGTTCAACTAGTGTGTGACCGTAACATGAACATTATATATGTCTGCACCAGGCAGCGAGCACGACAGCCTCATTGTCAGGAGCTCGGACATCCTGGAGACATTTGAGAAGGAGTCCAGGCTGCGGGGGTGGCTCGTGGGTGATATGGGTTACCCGCTTCGGACATGGTTGATGACACCTGTGCGAAGGCCTGTGCCTGAGGCGGAGACCTGCTATACTGAGGCCCACGTAGCCACCCGCACAGTAGTGGAGAGGTGCACTGGGCCTCTCAAAGTGCAAGTCCGCTGACTGGACTGATCTGGAGGGGCTCCACAATACTTCCCGCGTAGTGTTGGTGTGCTGTGCCTTGCACAATCTGGTTCTCCAGAGAGGTGACCTCTTGGAGGAGGAGGAGGAGGAGGGCATGGAGGCTGACCAGCTGGGCATCAGTGGGGAGGAGGCTGCCCAGCAGGAGGAAGAGGAGGAAGAGCAGGCCGAGGAACACCAACCAGGCGCTGAAGGGCTGGCAGCTCAAATGAGGATGCGAGGGTGGCCAGGCAGACCCTGATCACAGGCAGTTCAGTTGCTAGGGGGGTTTTTCTGTGGGTTCCATCGCTCCCCCCCCGCTCTCAAAATTCCTTCTATCTCCTGCAACATTGTCACAGCAAAGTGGTGGGCCTGAGTACTTTGTGTTAGTGAGTTTTTTGGCAGGCAGGAGGGCGATGACGACTCACTAAGGACCATTATGATGATGCCCGGGTGCAAACCAGTCTGACTCTTACCTGAGTTCCGCACGCACGCTGGCACCTGGGCCCACATCTGTGTAGGGGGTAAGGGATCTGAAATTGCCATACAGGGTCCTGGGGCGGGTGAGGTGGCGGAGGGGAGGCAATAACTTCCTTTTCTCAGTGACACAGCATGGAGGGGCCTCCCCAGCTGACATCAACATGAAGCAATGCTCCAGCAATCATCAATGGAAGAGGATTCTTATTCGAGACAAACCTGTGACAAATTAGTCACAGCTGGATGGCGAAAAAAACATTTAATTACAACAAAGATGTTTAATTAAGATATTCTAACACAAAAACTTGTGAACAGAAAATGTTAAAGTGCTTAAATATCTTTCTAACTAGTGCAGCCCTTTACCCATGCCATCTCAATGCAACTAAAACTTCCTAATCTCACATGGCCTACCACTACGTCTCAGTGAATCTCTAGAATATATATCGGAAGTGGAGGGGCCAGCTGCCTACCCCACCCTGTGGCCTGTGATGCATGTGGTGGGCATCCTCTGGAGGCCCTGGACCTTGAGGACCCTGGTCTGCTTCAAGGTGTCTGGAATCTTTCCATGACCCTGAGATACCCCGGTGTCAGGGAAAGGGAAGTCAGAAGGTGTAGCCGCAGCCACCGTCTCCTGGCTGGAAGGCCCTGGCGTGGGCTTGAGCCCTCCCTTGGGGTTCCTGTGGGCCCCTGGGTCACTCCACAGGATGACAATGCTTCTACAATGAGCTCTAGAAGCTCTGGTGTCACCTGGCACTGCCAGCCCTGGAGGACCACCTGCTTCCTACCCATGGTGCTCAAGCCCTCTGCAATGGCAACTTGAGTTGGGGGCCACTTCTCAATGTCTGCAGCACGTTCTCTTTGAGGCTGGGTCACACTCTGCAGCCCCTCAGCCATGATCCTCTGAGATTAGGCCACGTTCTCAAGGGCTGCTGCCGTAGCTCGCTGTGTTTCACCGCTGTCCTGCTTGTCTCTTCCAAGCTCTTGAGCCTCTCCGCCATGGGCTGCAAAACCTCAAGAAGCCTGTTCTGTCCCTCAACTGTGGCCCGCAGTGACTCAGCCATGGCCCTCTGGGACTCTGCTGTGGCCTGCACTTACTCAGTCATCGCTTGGATCCTGCCACTCATGGCGAGGATCCCCTGCCCCAGGCTTTCCACTGCAGATGCCACCCTTGCAGTGTTGGCCTGGGAACCACGCAAGACAGGCAATAGCTGGTCCACCGGAAAGCTTTGGGGCTCCTCCCAGTGGCCTCACAGTTGGTCCAGTGAGGCCGTCAACGCCCTCCTGCATTTCCTGGCTCTGTTACTGCATCTCTAGCAGCTGAGGGAGAAGTGATCTCAGAGGCCCAGCATGTAGCCTGTGGCCAGTTCAGTCCTCACCTCTGGCAGGCCTCCGCTTGCCTACCCCTCTGGGGACCATATGCCTCTACTCCCATCCATTCACATAGCTGTAAAGATGCCCCTTAAAAGTCATTATCCTATCTGTGCCTGCGACCTCCCTTGGCAGTGGGTTCCAGGCACCCACTAGCCTCTCTGTGCAAATAAACGTGCCTTGTACATCTCCTTTAAACCTTGCCCCTGCAGCCAAAATTCATGCCCCCGAGATGTTGCCTTCAAAGTGAGTGAAGGGATGACAGGTGCTTGACGGCAGCCTGACCATGCTGTCGCTGACAGTCTGATCTCCCCTTCCCTCGAGAACTCCAGCGCCTACTCCTCAAAGTGGGTGTTATGGTCAGTCTTCTCTTGTGGAGACAGAAGGAGCCATGAAAGAAATGGTGGCGTGATTCCTACAGAGTACTCTACCTGGGATCCGTGGGGGGAAGGGAGGTCTGCTACCACTCTACCTGAGATCAGTGGGGGGAAAGGGAGATCTGCTACCACTCTACCTGGGATCCGTGGGGGGAAGGGAGGTCTGCTACCACTCTACCTGAGATCAGTGGGGGGAAGGGAGATCTGCTACCACTCTACCTGAGATCAGTGGGGGGAAGGGAGATCTGCTACCACTCTACCTGAGATCAGTGGGGGGAAGGGAGATCTGCTACCACTCTACCTGAGATCAGTGGGGGGAAAGGGAGATCTGCTACCACTCTACCTGAGATTGGTGGAGGGGAGGGGAGAGGCCCGCAATCGGTCTGGGTGGTGGGGCAGTAATGTTGGGGTTGTGGGGCAATGACTGTGGGGGCCAGGGGGAGGCATTATATGGCCTGGGTGGGAAATGGCAGGAGAGCGTTATTCTTTATTTTTTTGCTGCACATGCGCAATTGGAGGCACCGATCGGAGCTGCAGGGTTGTCCGTGGGTTAAGCCCAGTCCACAAGCTTGTACAGTGTGATTTGGAATCGCTAATATTTTTAAGAGTGAGTTTGTATGGGGGGTGCCTGAGAGCGGGTCTAAAAGCCTGATCTATTTTAAGTCTGCCCAGCACTTAGAATCAAAATGGTAAAATAGGGTTCATAGAGCCTGCACCGACTCTTACCCAAGCTTTCCCCTTAACCCCACATATTTACCTCACTAATCTCCCTAACCTTTACATCTTGGGTCACAAAGGGGCAAATTAGCACGCCCAACCTACCGGATCTGCATATCTTTGTATGGAACAATGATATGAATTACTTCATGCCTATGAGTGAGGACCAGTCAGGAGTGCATTGATTAGAAAGACTTGGATGAGGATTTCAGCAACAGAGAAGCTGAGGCAGGTGATGGCCCACCCTCGGGACTGTTTAGATCAGGGGGTGAAATCGCCACGTTTGACTCTTATTTTAATTCTTAATACAATATTTTTATTACTTAAGACGTCTGTTGATTATGGATTAAAGGATCAGTGAGCTGGAAGCTTTCTGCATTCCTTGCTGTTTTTCTTGCATTACGTTGACAGAGAACCTAAACCTGTTAAGCAAAACTAACCAGATCTGATTTCTTTTCTGCTTCCTAACCAGATGAGATTGTGAAATTGAGATGTTGTTGTTTAATTTTAATTTGATCACATTCCAAGCATTCCAGTTTAATGAGACAAACAGGGCCAGTAATTCAATTTTTTTTAATTTAACGCTCCTAGTACCAACTCAAACATAAACAGTTGCAACTCATTAACTCTTTACTGAATTTTAACTCGAACTAAACATCAACTTTTAACTGAACTTTAACTCTTAAACTGCATATTAGCTTTAACTGAACACCAATTTTATCTAAACATCAACTTTAACTATTCAACTGAAGATAGATACTACTGAGTTTAGGACAACCTTGGCCAAGAAATATCCTCAATGTAGAATCTATCTTCTTGTTCTCTGAAGCATCCTTCAGGGCACAGTTCTTGTTGCGATGGTTGGTCTCTTGGAGTTATTACTTCCAAAACAAAGGGCTCACATGTCTTTTTATCCATAATTCTCCACTTACTTCCAGAAGATTCAGCCAACTGTGTCACCAGAAACCAATCACATGACTTGAACATTCAGTGAAATTACTTTTGAAATTACAGTGAAATTGCTTAGTTCATTATATATATCCCACACATAGCAGCCATATAAATCAGAGACTCAATGTCTCGGTTAATGCAAACAACTTCCCTTATCTGGGAAGCTTCAAATCACAGCTCCCAGACCAGAGCCTCTTTACGACTTGCATTTGGTTTTAATCTATAAGTTGACCAAAAATCCCAGCATTCTTAGCTTTCAACCAGATTAGCCATTTTAAAACCACTATTGCCATTATTGTTGTCAAATTATTGTTGTAGCCATTCTTTCTCCATCCACATTGCCGAAATGGAAACCTGTGTAGAACAGCAAGAACAGGCAATGGATAAACAGGACCTGGAATGAGTGAGGTTACACGAGCAGAGATTGATAAAAGCAAGTGTCCCATATGTGTTTTTCACCACTCCAATAACATCCATTCCGCCTTCAGAGATCTGTAGATAAACACACCAAGATCCCTTTGCCCCGCAGAACTTCCTAGTGACGTACCGTTCATTGAATACTACCTTGTCAAACAATGTCTTCCAAAGTGTATCACCTCATATTTTTCAGGGTTAAATTCCACCTGCCACATGCCTGCCCATTTGACTATTGTTTATCTAAATGACAAATAGTAGGGGACCCAGCCCAGATCCCTGTGGTGCGCCACTGGGACACTAGCATCCAGACACTAAAGCAGATTTTTGTCATCACACTCTGTCTTCGAAAACTAAGCCAATTTTGAATCCAGTTTATCAAATCACCCTGTATCCCATGTGCTTTTGCCTTCTTTATGAGGCTCCCATGCCAGACATTGTCAAAGACTTTGCTGAAGCGCATATAAACTACATCAATTGCACTACCCTCATCTACAACCTGGTCACCACCTCAAAAAAGGTAATCAAGTTTGTTAAGCATGACCTCCCTCTGATGAAGCCATGCTGATTATCCCTGTTCAAACTTTATGGATGGGATTTTATGGCCTCACTCATCCTGAAACTGTAAAATCCTGTCTGAGGACAGCAGAACGTCCCATTGTCCATCCCTCACACCCTCCAATTCCCATGGTGGGTGAGGTGGTAAAATTTCGGCCTATCTCTCCAAGTGAAGAGAGAATCTTTCTCCTTCAGGATTTTCTCCAATAGTTTCCCTACCACCGGCATGTCCACTTCTCTGGAATTCAGATATCTAACATGTTTCAGTGACATCTCCATAATAAATTGGTTGTGGTGCCGGTAACACCTAGAAATTGAAATTCTGGTCAGGCTGCTCCGTCCCTGGAGCTGGGCTGAAGTAACAGATCCCACCCACCAGTCTACCTGAGCACTGACAGAATCCTCAAACCTGTGGGGGGGGGGGGGGGGGTCGGAACCAGTATTATAAAGGGGGCATCACCCTCCTCTCCCCACCCTCCACCCAAACTGCCGGGACCTGATCCTCTGCAGCTCAGGTCTTGCAGCTGCATTCCAAAAACTGAAGTATGCAAAATAATCTGTACACAGTGAGAGAGGCAGGTACCCCTTCTTCCAGAGCCAACAACTGAATCGTATCGTCACAATAAAACTTGCCCCAATAATAGTGGAATTTCAGGTGGCAGGGCATGCCTTGATGATGGGGGTGGACATGGGAGCCGTAGTCTCCATAATCGGAAAACAGGCATATAGTCATCTCCAATCAGGCATCCGACAACTGCTGAGTCTGGAAGATATGGAGTTTGGAAACGGGGGGACAGTTGGATCTGGGCTGCAAGATTATGACTGACGAGGGTAGCTCTGGTCGTGAACCATATCAGTCATATTCGTTCCGTTGTAGTTGAGGTCATTCAATTAACATCCCTATAGTTCGATTTCTCATCGAATTTTTCCCACTAAATCAGCATTGATGTGTGTGATTGCCACTGATTGCCATTCCGCAGTTAATCTTTAGTGCATTGCTCTCCAGATTCAGTGACTGCAATGGTTTTCCTGTTCCATTGTCAAAGTGGGCAAGCATATATGCCCTCTTTCGACAGTGAGCAAACGCACACTGACTGTAAAGCACACTTTGACCATCAGATGTGCATGGAATGGAAGCGTGTTTTGGCAAGTGCGTCCCATTGACTAGGTTGAGCACATGCGGGACAATCCCTGTGCCTTACGTGAAAGTTCAGGATGTGGTAACATGGCCAATGCTGTGGCCACTTGGTGAGGCTGCTTGGGGCAAGGCTGGTGTGGGGTCCTGCCCATTCTGGAAGCTGATGAAGGATAAGTTCTCACTGTAGTGGGCAGCATGAGTCACTGGCCAGTGAGACGCAGTGACCGAGAGTGAGAAAGCAAAGGGTGAACTCTGGGAGAGAAAAGTTAACTGTCAACTCTCTCTCCTTACCTTTGCAGTGATTTTCATGAGGGAGAGGTGGAGTCTGTTGAACTGGCCAGTATTCTTCTGGTGCTTTGATTGGAGAGATAACATCAATGATGGTGCCTGGCTCTCCAGAGGCAGAAGGAAAACATCAGAGAGCAAGGGGTAGCAGGACCTGCTCCATTGCCACAGATAGTGCCCCAAAGAGAGGTCACTTAGAGGTGCTTTCCATGATCCCAGGGTGTACAGATAATGGCTGACCTCTGCCGCCGGTGCTGGTGGCCGGTTCCACGCACTCACCACCCCAGAGTGGGGGGCTTGTCCCTGGCATCTCCTCTGTGCCTGCTCCCCGGTGCCCTGGACCTGTGTCCTCTTGTGGCAGCCCTGGGAAGGGGCCTCTGGGAATCCATTCGATCAATGCCTCTCAACATCTTGTGTGCCTCTGTCGGGTCGCCTCTCGTCCTCCGTCTCTCTGGGGGGGGATCGAGCTCTCTCAGCCTATCTTCGTGGGGCGTGCCGCCCAGTCCAGGTGGCGTCCTTGTGGATCTCCTCTGCACCCTTTCGGTGGCTTCCGCATCCTTCCTGTGGTGGGGCAGCCGGGGCTGCGCGCGGTGCTCTAGGTGGGGTCTGGCCGGGGTCTTGGACAGCTGCAGCGTTGTCTCCCGACTCCTAGGCTCGGTTCCTTGATTGATGAAGGCCAGTACACCATACACCTTCTTAACTTCTTCGCTACCTGCGAAGCTGATTTGAGCGTCCTATGAACCCGGACCCCAAAATCCTTTCTGATCTTCCACACTGCTAAGAGTCTTACCCTGAATATTATATTCCATCATCCCATTTGACCTGCCAAAATGAATCACCACACACTTATCTGGGTTGAACTCCATCTGCCACTTCTCCGCCCAGTCTTGCATCCTATCTAAGTCTTGTTGCAACTTCTGACATCCCACCACACTATCCACTACAGATGTGCAGTAAAAGCTTTTCATACAGTGGGTTGTGGGTACTTGGAATGCACTGCCACTGGAGATGGTGGAAGTAGGCATGTTAGCAACGTTCAAGGTGTATTTTGATGAATGGGAGGTGAACAGAGAGATAGAAACTGTGTATCAGCTCTTGCTTGGTGGGTTAAAGGGCCTATTCCTGTACTGTATTGTTCTTTGATTCGTGTGTGCGCTGCTCAGGGAAAATAGCTGTTGAATATTTTTAACATTTTCTGTTTATGTTATGCATCTTGCAGAATCTATTATGTAATTGAATTACAGCATTCACTGAAGCTTATTGTTGTGCTCCACACCCAGTATCGACAATTAATCCAAAGTTGTTTCGAATCAAACGTCCTTTATTCTGAATTCTGAATGAGTTTTGAAAGAAACCACTTTGATCCTGAGTGACTCATTATTAAAACGAATTGCGTGACACAAATCAGTGGAGGCATTAGTGAGGTATAGAAATAACAGATGTATGGGATTGAGGGTGATTTAGGTAATTGGATCAGGAATTGGCTGGCGGGTAGGAAACAGAGGGTGGTGGTTGATGGTAAGTAGTCGTCATGGAGTTCAGTTACGAGTGGTATGCCTCAGGGATCTGTTTTGGGGCCACTGCTGTTTGTAATTTTTATAAATGATCTGGATGAGGGTATAGTTGGGTGGATTAGTAAATTTGCTGATGACACCAAAGTCGGAGGTGTGGTAGATAGTGAGAAAGGGTGTCTTAGTTTACAGGGGGACTTGGACAAGTTGCAGAGCTGGGCCAAGAGGTGGCGGATGGAGTTTAATGTGGAAAAGTGTGAGGTAATTCACTTTGGCAGGAATAACAGATGTGTTGAGTATAGGGCTAACGGTAGGACTCTGAATAGTGTGGATGAACAGAGGGATCTAGGTGTATGTGTACATAGATCCCTGAAAGTTGGGAATCAAGTAGATAGGGTTGTTAGGAAGGCATACGGTGACTTGGCGTTTATTGGTAGGGGGATTGAATTTAGGAGCCGCAGCGTCATGTTGCAACTGTACACAACTCTGGTGCGGCCGCACTTGGAGTATTATGTGCAGTTCTGGTCCCCACATTATAGGAAGGATGTGGAGGCTTTGGAGAAGGTGCAGAGGAGGTTTACCAGGATGTTGCCTGGTATGGAGGGGAGGTCCTATGAGGAGAGACTGAGGGATTTGGGGTTGTTTTCGTTAGAAAGAAGGCGGCTAAGAGGGGACCTTATTGAAACATATAAGATGATTAGAGGTTTAGATAGGGTGGATAGTGATAGCCTTTTTCCTCGGATGGAGAAAGCTAGCACGAGGGGGCATAGCTTTAAATTAAGGGGTGGTAGTTATAGAACGGATGTCAGAGGTAGGTTCTTTACCCAGAGGGTGGTGAGGGATTGGAATGCCCTGCCTGCTGCGGTTGTAAATGCGCCTAGTTTGGGGGCGTTTAAGAGATCTGTGGATAGGTTTATGGATGGAAAGGGTTTGGTTTAGGTTAGAGGGTCATTGCTTTTTAACTGGTCGGCGCAACAACGTGGGCCAAAGGGCCTGTTCTGCGCTGTAGTGTTCTATGTTCTGTGTTCCTGCTGGTATTCGAGAACAAGGGTTGGTGAAGATTTGGCCTGTCAAATGATCCAGTTGTTCACTTATGCACTCTTTGGCAGGAGTTGATGCCACAGGGACTTTAGAGATCATCCATTTCTTGTGGCAAAAAGTCACAGCCACCTCAATGTTTATGAGACTGGCTCCTTCCAGGGCTCCATGGTGAACTGGTCTGGTAGTGGCTTGTAATAGAACCCACTGACTGTGTCACACATTGTGGGCGCTTGTTGCACCCTGCACAATGTGCTCACTACATTGCAGAGAGCTCAGTTTGCAGCCTGCCTTTGGGTTGCTGTTGTGTGGCAGTGTCACCCTGCTCAGCCTGTGGAGCTGGAGCAAAAGCAAGGGGATTGAGATGAGCTGAACATTCGCGGAGTCACTTGGGTGAACGGTCCCGGGTTATGCACCAGCTTCTCCTCCTTCCTATGGGTGACCAAGAGCTCCTGGCTTTCTCCTTGGGATCCAGCGTCAGCTGGAGTGATCCCATATTTCTCTGTTTTTATTCTACCACGTTGTGACCTATTCACTTAATCAATAAGTGCAGCATTTAAAAAAATTCATTCATTGGATGGGACTATTGCTGGCCAGAGCACCACTTAATACCCATCCTTGATTGCCCTTGAGAAGGTGGTGATGAATTGCCGCCTTGAGTTGCTGCAGCCCATGTGGTGTATGTACACCCACAGTGCTAGGAATTCCAGGATTTTGACCCAGGGACAGTGAAGGAATGGCGATAGACTTCAAAGTCAGGATGGTGTGTTGCTTGGATGGGAACCTCCAGCTGATGGTGTTCCCAGGTATTTGCTACTCTGGACTTTCTAGATGGAAGAGGTTGCAGGTTTGGAAGATGCTGTCTAAGGAGCCTTAGTGAGTTCCTGCAGTGCATCTTGTAGATGATAAACACTGATGCCACTGTCATCGGTGGTGGGTGTTTGTGAGTGACTGTTTGTGGGAGGGGTAGCAATCAAGCAGGCTGCTTTGTCCTGGATGGTGTTTACCCTCTTGGATATTGTTGGAGCTGCACTTATTCAGGCAAGTGGAGGGTATTCCCTTACACTCCTGACATGTACCTTGCAGATGGTGGACAAGATTTGGGGAGTCAGGAGGTGAATTACTTGTGCAGGATTCTTAATGTCTGACCCATTGTTGTAGCCATAGTATTTATATGGCTGGCCCAGTTCAATTTCTGGTCAAGGTTAAGCCCCAGGATCATGGGAGTTTAGCAATGGTGATGCCATTGAATGTCACAAGGCAATGATTAAATTATCCTTACTGGAGATGGTCATTGCCTGGCACTTGTATGCTGCAAATGTTACTTGCCACTTGTCAGCCTAAGCCTGTGTATTGTCCAGGTCTTGCTGCATTCAGACATGGAGTTTCCAAGGATTTGCAAGTGATGTTGAACATTGTGAAGTCATCAGTGGACATTCCCACTTCTGACCTTTTAATGGGAAAGTAGACCGGAATGAAAGATTGGCAGGATACATTGTAGCTGATCAATGAGCTACCTTCAATCAGAAATGTTCTGAACCCAGTCAAGGTATATTCACTTAAAAGGTAAATGTAAGGCAAGCTGATCTAGTTCTCCCTGGATAAAAAAAGGAGATAGAAATTAAGATAAGAAAGAAAAGGTGTACTTGTGACTGGTGTCAGGTAGAAAATACACCTGAAAACTAAAGCAATACAAAAGATTCAGAGGTGAAAAAACACATTGGAGAAGCAAAGATTATGACAAAAGACTGGCAGTGAACATATCAGGGAATCCCAAAGTTTTCTATAGACATTTAAGGTGTAAAAGGTGGTAAAAGGAGGAGTAAGGCCAATGGGCAGCACGGTGCCACAATAGTTGGCACTGCTGTCTCACAGTGCCAGGGACTCAGGTTCCATTCCATTCTAGTCTTGGGTGGCTGTGTGGAATTTATACAACCTCCCCGTGCCTGTGTGGGTTACTTCCAGGTCCTCCCACAGTCCAAAGATTGGCCATGCTAAATTGTCCCTTAGTGTCCAAAGATGTATAAATTCAGAGGATTAGCGGGGTAAATGAATGGGATTATGAGGATGGGGCGGGAGTTGGGTTTGGGTGGGAAGGTCTGTCAGAGATGGCTCAGAGATGATGGGCCAAATGGCTTCCTTCTGCACTTTAGGAACTATTATAATTCAATGATTAGGTACCTAAAAGACACATGGAGGCTGGGGGTGTGGCTGAGGTATTAAGTGAACACTTTGTATCTGTCATTATCAAGGAGCAAGATATTGCCCAGGGCCTGGTGAAAGATGGGTAAACTCTGTCCCTAAAAAGGTTCAAAATTAATGAGGAGGAAGTGTCGAATAGACTGACAGTACCAAAAGTTAACAAAACACCAAGACTGGATGAGATACAAAAGCTGGCCCTCCAACCCTCTGAACGCTGGCCTCCCGGATGTCTCTGGGCCAGCCCCGACCTCCCTGTTAGTGGAGAGCTGTTGTCACTGGAGTGAACCACTCCTGGTCGGAGGGAAGAGACTTGTGGGCCTTGAGACTTCAGCCCCGGGCCCACTAATGAGATTAAAATTCTGATCTTAATATTTAAAGTAGTTTGCACCAATTCCCGGCGCAGAGTTGACACCACCAGAAATCCGGGGCCCGGAGATACAAGGAGGCCATGACGCCCAATGGGAAGCTTCCGGTTATGTCTCTCCAGCACTGCAGCAAGTCGGGAGAATCGCCCCCATGAAGTATTGTAAACTGTGAAGAAGATGGCGCAGAACTTCGAAAGGACATAAAGATATTGGTTGAGTGGGCATATAGGTGACAGGTGGTTTTCAATGTGGAGGAGTGTGATGAGCTGCATTTTGGAAATAAGAACATGGAGAGAGACTGTGTAGATTGGGGATAAAATTCTTAAAGAGGTGCAGGAGCAGAGGGACCTAGGTGTATTTGCACACAGATAATTGAAGGTGACAGGACAGATGGAGAGAGCAGTTAAAAAAAAGTGTACAGTATTCTGGGCTTTATTAATAGGGGCATAGAGTACAAGACCAAGGATTTTAGGCTGAACTTGTACAAGACACTAGTTGGACGTCAACTGGAATATTTTGCACACTTCTAGGCACTACACCACAGGAATTGGAGAGAATATAGAAGAAGTTTACAAGAATAGTTCCAAGGAATAGAAGCAACGGGGACAAACTTATCAGAATTTGGCAGAGTATTGGTTCCAATGGGAGTTGACACCGCGCTGACGTGATGTCATGTCAATGCCTTTACAACAGAGAAACAGGTCAGTTTTCTCTCCAGATTTTACCACGCTATCAAAACAAAGCCAGCTGGACATGTTTCACATTGTCATGCTGCGTGGTGGTGGGTGGTGGTGGTGGTGGTGGTGGATGGGGTGGGGGTGGGGGTGGGGGCCTGGGGGATGCGGCGGTGGTGGTGGGGATGGGCATCAACACACCGGCTGCACTGCAAACCGGGCTCCACGTTTAAAGAGTGCCCTGATCAGAAGTGGAATAAATTTGCTTCTCAGCCTGTGATTGGAGCTGGAACCCCCCAACTCTCCACTTCTCTCCCCATCCCCACAGTCATCAGCTCCTTTCTACCCTCATCATCCCCCCCACAACCCCATCAATCATCGGCACTTTCCACCTGCCCCCTCCTGAATAATGACCCCTGCCCCCCTCCAGTTGGAGCTGGCACCCACTTCCTCTCCCCCACCCCCCACCCCCACCCCCAACTGCACCCCACAGCTCCCCCATGGCCATTGCCGGCATTCCCTGATCATCCTTCAGCTCCCGGCCTATAAATCAATTCTAAATGAATTCCCTCCTCCTCCACAAGGTGCGACCCTTGGTGTAGGTTGGCACTGCCAGGTTGGCACAGTGACAACTAGGCAGTGCCAATCTGTGTCACAGTGCAATGCCAGGGGCCGTTGCCAGGTAACTACCTAGCCATGTTCCTCTCCCCATGGGCAACATTTACTTTCACACCTCCAGAGAGGCCCCCCCATCACAGGCTCATGTCTGGTGCACCTGTAGTAAGTGGCGCTGACATATACGGCGGGAGGTTAATATATGGCGAGGGGACCGGTTAATAACATGCAAATCTATTTAAATGTATTCAAATCAGATTCATAGAAACTAGAAGCAGGAGTAGGCCATTCAGCCCCTCGAGCTGCTCTGCCATTCAAATGATCATGGCTGAACATCAAATTCAATATCCTGATCCCCCTTTCCCCAGTATCCCTTTCGCCCCATGAGCTTTATCTATGGCCTCAGCTACTTTCTGTGGTTGTGGATTCACACATGCAACAAGAAATTCCTCCTGACCACAGTTCTAAAAGGTTTACCCCTCATCCTCAATCTATGACTCCTAGTTCTGGACTCCCCCAATATTGGGAACATTCTTTCTGAATCTACCCTGTCTAACCCTGTTAGAATTTTATAATTTCTATAAGATCCCCTATCACTCTTCTAAACACCAGTGAATATAATCCGTACCGACTGAGTCTGTCCTCATATGATCCCAGGAATCAGCCTGGAAAACCTTCGCTATACTCCCTCTATATCAAGGATATCCTTCCTCAAGCACTTCAAAACTGCACACAATAGTCTAGGTGTGGCCTCACCAAAGCCCTATACAATTGCAGAAAAACATCTCTATCCCGATATTCACATCTTCTTGCTGTGAAGGCCAGCACACTGTCGTCTTTACTGCCTGCTGAACCTGCATGCTTACTTTCAGCGACTGATGCATGTGGGCTTCAGGGACTCGTTGAGTGTTTACCTCTCTCAATTTACACTCATTCAAGTAACGATCTGTCTTCCTATGTGAATAACCTCACATTTATCCACATTATGCTGCATCTGCCATGCACATGCCCACACACGCAGCCTGTCCGAATCACGCTGAGGCAACTCTGCATCCTCCCCACAGCTCACCCAGCGTTGTATCATCTGCAAATTTGGGCACAATGTTTTATTTTCCTCTTCAAAATCACTTATATACAATGTGAACTGTACGAACCAAACTGTCAGCATTCACACACACCAATCACACAAATCCAGTCTCAGCCAGCCTTTCATTGTATTGGCTGCTTCAACACCTAAATTCTGATTATAGAATTGAAATCTCTGTTAGAAAATCAGAACCTGCTGCCATTGTGTTTAGTTATTTTTAGCCCATTTTAACCTATTTCATATCCTTTAGTCTTCCCTCTCTCTACATCTTTCCACACACAGCAACAACACTTGGGAGACAGAAACAAATATTATTTGGTGAATTCACCAGCGTGGTCAATGTTTCCGAATGAAGCACAGAGATTTAGAATAATTACAATGAGTTTATTTGAAAATTATACACATGAGCAACAGACTCCATTCTAAGCAGAATATAAGCGAAGTGGATTACATTCATAAATCATAGAATTCTGAAATGCAGAAAGAGGCCATTTAGCCTATCAAGGATGCACCCACCACAATCCCACCCAGGCCCCATTCCCATACATTTACTCTAGCTAGTCCTCCCTGACACTGGGGTCAATTTAGCGTGGCCAATCCACCTAACCCACACATTTTTGTTCTGTGGGAGGAAACTGGAGCAGACAGAGGAAACCCACACAGTTACGGAGAATGTGCACGCAGACAGTGACCTGAGCCTGGAATCGAACCTTGGTCCCTGGCGCTGTGAGGCAGCAGTGCTAACCACTGTGCCACCATACTGCCCATACATGTGAAGCTGTCTTTAGATTTGAGAGTGTTCATTCATCTTTTGGTTTAGCTTTTGTTGGGACAGTCATTGTCGGCCTTGATAGAAAGGCGTAATTCACAAAGAGCACTTAGATATTCTTCATTGTCAGGATCCAACTCCGAGGCTTTTTCAAAGTTTTCAATAGCCTCGCGCTTCTTCCCATCCAGTTGGTTCATTAAACCAAGAACACGATAGGCCTCGCTGTCTCTGCCATTCCTGCGAAGTTGTCTTTCTGCAATTATCTTCAAGTTATCACGGCACTTTGTCTTTTCTGTTGAGTTATAATTAACTTTCATTCCCTCCAGAAAATGGGTGATAGCTTTTGACTCTGATTTCTTCTCATTCAATTCAAATAATCCAAAATCTGTGCATATTTCTTGCCTATTTTCTGGACGTATTCCTTCCAATTTCAGTAAATTATTGTATATCCCCTCTGCTTCTGCATAGTCTTCATCTAATGAACACATTCTGGCATAATCCAGCTGTGGTCTAATAGATGTTAATGGGCGAGTTTCAAAGGCCTTTTTAAAATGATACTTACACAGTTCAATCAGTTTAGCTCTCTGTTCAGAAGCAGGATCACTCGGTCTTTTGCTGGGTGAATTTTTGTTCAGTGACAAAAGTTTCTTTCTGTAACACACACCAATTTGATGGTGTAAGATCGTTGAGTTTGGGGTAATTTCTAATACTTTCTTCAACAGATCCAAAGCTTTTTCCACATCGCTTTTTAATCTGTAAAATTTGGCAGCATAACAATGCACATATGGAAAACCAGGACATTTCTGCAATGCTTTTTCAACTAATTCAAGTGCTTCCTCAGTTTGATTACGCTGTTGTAGTTTTAGAGCCAGCAGCACCATGGCTTCAGCATGATCCGGATCGAGCTCCAGCACACGTCTGAACTGCTTGATTGATTGAATGGGTTTGTAACTCTCTGGGGTTCCAGAAAATGTTTCCAGACGAGACAGAGCAGTCGCGTGCCCAAGATTCCAATCGATATTATCTGGATCTTCCTCCAGAGCCTTTATAAAACACTCCTTTGCCTCTTCATAATATTGAGCAGCAGAGCTCAGCAGTGACCAACCCTTCTCCCCGTACACTTCAGGTATCATTGCTGTATACCGAGAGGCATCAGGAAATTGTTGACAGATCCTCTCCAGTTTGTCGAGGTAGGACTGAGCCTCTGTCAGTTGTCCCATGTGATAATTGACCCAGGCACGGTTTCCATAGGTGACGATGATTCTTTTTTCAAATTCATCTTCATGATTCTCCCTCAGAATCTTTTCAGCTTCCTGTAAGTTTTGAATCGCCTCCTCACAGTTTCCTTGCAGACAGTTTACAAAAGCGAGTTGGTTGTAAGATTTGTCTTTATATGTCACATCGAGCTGTATTGAGTCTTTCAGTCTTTGCTTCAAATCGTCCAAGTCAATGTTTTCTTTCTGTGGCGCCCACGTGAAGTGACATTGAAGCTGATCGAGCTTCACTTTCAACAAATCCTTCTCTTGGTCACTGCAACAGAAACAAAAATCGTCAAAATCCATCTCACACTGATCCATTTCCCAGCTCCTCCATCCAGTTTTATTATCTAAGAGCTGCTCCTGACTCTGGGACTCAATGTCCCTGAAACCTCTGGTCCCACAATGATTATCTCAGCAAAACCTCCCAGCAAAGTGAAGGGATTTACTTGATAACTGTGATAAACCCCAAGCCTTACATGGGGAATCTCTGACTGACCTCCCAGTAGGATGTGTAGAGTATTAGTTCCTGGGTGATTGGTAATGACTTTACCAGATAGAATTCATATCCTGAGCCCTTTGTAAAGCAGGTCCCTGAGCAGACCCATTACTGTAATGTCCCAGTTAGGACCTGTTCACCACAGGCTTGTGGTACTATTTTAGGAGGATGTGACCTGGAGCAGGTCAGTATGTACAGAGACTGGGATGTGCTTGGGACTAGTTCAAATATAGTTAAGAGAAAGAGCAGTAGGGAGAGGACTCTGAGCTCAGGAGGACTGGAGGCTTGGGCTGAACTTGCTTCAAAGCAAGAAGTACAACAGGTAAGTGTGGCATGGTGGCACAGTGGTCAGCATTGCTGCCCCACAGCAACAGTGACCCAGGTTCAATTATGGCCTTGGTCACTGTCTGTGTGGAATTTGCACGTCCTCCCCATGTTTGTGTGGGTTTCCTCCGGGATCTCCCGTTTCCTCCCACACTCCAAAGATGTGTGGGATAGGTTGATTGACCATGCTAAATTGACCCTAGTGGGGTTACGGGAATAGGGCCTGGCTTGGGTTGTGGAGAGTACGGCCTCCTTCTGTACTGTAGGGATCCTACGACTAAGTGGGATGAACCTGTGGCCTGGATTAATGCATGGAATTATGATATTGTTGCTATCACAGTGAAATGGTTGACGGAGGGACCGGATTGGCAGCTTAGCATTTCAGATTATTGTTGTTTTAGATGAGACAGAGGAGGAAACAAAAGAGATGGGGGAGTTGTATTACTGGTTGGGAAGCACATCACAGCTGTGTTGAGGGAGGATACTTTGGAGGGATCTTGCAGCGAGCCATTATGGATAGAGCTCAGAAACAGGATGGGTGCAATCACAAAACTGGGATTGTGTTACAGACCTCCCAGCTATCAGCGGGAGATAGAGGAATAGATATAGAGTCAGATTCTGGAAAGAAGTGAGAAGAACAAGCTTGTTGTGATGGATGATTTTAACTTCTCCCGTATGGACTGGGACTCCCTTAGTGCCAGGAGATTGGATGGGGAGCAATTTGTCCAGTGTGTCCAGGATGGGCTGTTGAAATAGAACGTGGATAGTCCAACAAGAGAGGAAATGATACTGGACCTGGTATTCGGGAATGAGCATCGCCAGGTGATCAAAGTTTCAGTGGGGGATCAGTAATGTTATGGAGGTAGGGCAATGTCTGTGGCAGTCAGGGGGAGGCATTATCCGGCCTGGGAATGATGTGGCAGGGGAACTGCATCCTATTATTTTTTTTCTGCGCATGCGCGGTTGGAGACGTCGATCGGAGCTGCAGGGTTTTGGGTGCATTCAGCCCCACCCATATCCTTTTGCAGCACGATTCAGAGTTGCTGATATTTTTTCAGGCAGAGTGCACATTGAGGAACCCTGGAACAGGTCGAAAAGTTGATTGGAAACATCCCAGTTACAGGTCTGCCCAGCACCAAGAATGAAAATGGTAAAGTAGGGCCCAATGTGTTCACTGTCAGCACTGGGGGGGGTCAATCTGGCTGCAAAGCCCGCAAACTGCCCGAAGATCCCCACACTTACTCCCCAGTGGGCAATTGGGTCACATGACTGTTCAGATGCACGCCCCTTAAAGGGGCTAACGATGACACTCCTCTTACACACTATAAGCTGTTATATTCCATACCACATTCACTGCTACCCCTCCCAGTTCATGCTGCTACTCTTAGTTTGATTGATGGCTCTGATTGCTTCAGTTTATTCTATACCAACGTAAATGCTGAAAATTACAATTTTACATCAGCGAACCCCTTCGAGATTACAAAGGGACACAGAGTAAAACTCCCTCTCTTCAAAGACTGCAAATAACCTGGGGCATTCGCAGAATCCAAATATTAATTTCACATTTAACTCTCAACTTTCAATGGGAGCCGAACGGAAACTCATTTTAATTTGAAGTAGTTTTGAATTAAACCTTAACTTTGTGTCTCATGACAATCACCAGTCATGTTGCTGCTGTATACTCTATCATTCCCCAGGGTTAAAGTTCTCAGCAACTCCTCAGACACTGGAACAGTCTGTACCCAGCTGCAGGAAGACCTGGGGAAGATCAGGCTTGAGCTGATCAGTGGCAAGTAACGACACACCCAATCCTGACTTGTCATTCCTCCACCATTCCCAGGCCAGAGTTCTGTACTCCCCCCCTAACAGCACTGTGGGTGTACCTACACGAGATAGTCAGCACGGCTCACAGAGCTCAACACCACCTTCTCAAGGATAATTAGAGATGGCAGTGAATACTGGTTGAGCCGGTAATGCCCGGAATAAAGAGGAAGCACAGTTCTGTGCTCCGTAATGTGTTACTTAATATGGAAAACAAGCTCCTTGTTCAAAAGCCTATGGGTAGCTTTCGAGATGAAAGCCATGAAACTTACCTCATAATGCCGATCGAGTAGAAAATGTGTTGAATTCCTTTCTTAATTCAGCTTTGAAAAGTGGATCGAGGAGAGTATTTATTGGGCTGTTTTTCAGCTGTTTTGCTTCCTGCAATGAATCAGTGAAAGTCATTTCCTGGATGGGAATTGAAACTGAAACTAAAAACTGAAGCTGAGGCCAAGTGTCTCAGCAACAAGGAATGCTGCTATTAGAGTATAATATTGAACCCGATTTTACCATCACATTGTGCCGGGGTGCGAAAACTTGGTAAAGTCAGGCATGAGGAGAATAGCGCAAACCGCACCTGCCTCCGTGCTGGTTCCCCCTTTATCAAGGCCCGAAAATGGCCACAATCGGGACCGTGCCCGAAACTGGCGTGATATCCATTTAAATGCATTTAAATTGACTCATGGGGCTGCGAGCCCAACATTACTGGTATTTCCCCCTTTACCACCACGTTTGCCCACCCAGAATTGGCGTGAAATAGACACGGTCTGTAAGACTCCGAATCGGGCGCTCCAGTTCGTGAGGAGGCAGGTGCCTAACCCCTGACGGCTCTCTGCTTGAGATCGGTGAGGTGGTGGGGACGTCTGCTGCCTCTCTGCCTGAGATCAGTGGAGGGGAAGGTGGGTGGGGGTCTGCTGCCCACTCTGCTTATGATTATTTGGGATGAGGGGCCCATGATCAGTCTGGGTGGCGGGGGTATGGGTGGTGAATAAGGGGGTCAGTAATGTTGGGGGTGGGGGGGGGGGTGGGATATTGTCTGTGGGAGCCAGGGGGAGGCATTATCCTGCCCAGGAGCGATGTGACGGGGAGTAGCATTCTATTTTTTTTGTCTGTGCATGCGCAGTTAGAGGCACCGATCGAATTTGCAAGATTTTGGATATGTTAAGCTCCACCCACAGGCTTCTACAGCACAACTCGGAATCTCTGGTATTTTGGCAGGGACAGTGCGTATGGGGGTGCCGGAGAACAGATCTAAAAGTCAGATCTCAAACACTCCCAGTTTCAAGTCCACCCAGCACTTAGAATCAAAATGGTAAATTAAGGCCCATTGTGTTTTGTCACAGAACTCCAGGTTAGTAAAAGAAAAGGATCAACTGGCTCCTTAAGGAGAATTCCTGTATCCACTGTGTTACCCAACTTTGACATGTGACCAGATCCCCCTGGATTATATGTTCCTGACATGTTACTGGATCCCCCTGGATTAAATGTTCCCGACATGTGACCGGATCCCCCTGGATTACGCAGCCCTGAAATGTGACCAGATCCCCCTGGATTAAATGTTCCTGACATGTGACTGGATCCCCCTGGATTACGCAGCCCTGAAATGTGACCAGATCCCCCTGGATTATACGTTCCTGACATGTTACTGGCTCCCCCTGGATTAAATGTTCCTGACATGTTACCGGATCCCCCTGGATTACATGTCCCTGTCATGTGAGTTTACCCTCCTGGCTTACCCGTCCCTGACCCTATCCTCTGGTTGGGAACTTACGCTCCCGTTTCCGTCGGGAATGTTTGGTAATGGGAGCAGTAAATCTTGTGCGATGTCCATATTGTGTTCCTCCCCAATGTAAGAGTGTGACATCATTGTTTCCTCAACCCGCCAGTGACGTAATGGGTTCCATGAATCACCTCCCCCCCTGCCCACACCCCCCACGCTGTCAGAAAGTCCACTCACGTCGGTGTGAGGACTGACCAGTGTGAGTCCCAGCTGGACTCCCAAGACTTGGAGCTGGTGAGCAGGACTCCCTTTGAAACACAATGCAGAACATAATGATATTCCCGTGGAAATTGCAATAAATGTTGATGTGCTGTTAAACTGTTAACTAAACCTGGCTCATTATCAATCTTGTTGGTTCCGGGACATCATTTTGATGAGAACAATCCTGCCTGCAGCCAAGAAATGTTCTATCTTTCTGTCTTGTCACAATCTCACTGAAAATTGAATTTACCCATTAAATTCACTCTCTTCACCACATTCTTGTCTAATCTCTCTCTTTATGTAGTCTCTCGCATCTCAGTTACCAACAAGGAGCCCAATCCACCATTTTCCCCACAGCTATAAATTCTGCTCTATATCATTCTAGACATTGAGAGGCCGATTCTCCGTGAGACAGAAGCTGAGGCCATGTAGCGGCCTTCCCAGTGGGAGTTACATCCTCTGCACATAACCAGCCTCCAGAACAAAGAACAACACAGCACAGGAAACAGGCCCTTCAGCCCCACAAGCCCATGCTGCCCATTTTAACACTCAGTGAGTGCCTCATTCCAATCCTTCCTCTACCTACAACTTTTGTCTATGCCTCTTGGAGTCCACAATAAAGGGGTGCAAATTTAGAAAATCTTAAGTGTGCCAGATTAAGGGAGGTCTAATCTAGGGACAATTTATTAACACCAATCAGCCTAAAAGTACGTTTTTGGGGTGTGGGAGGAAACCAGAGCTCCCGGAGAAAACCCACGCAAGCACAGGGAGAATGTGCAAACTCCCACAGACACTGACCCAAGTCGGAGATCCAACCCGGGTCCCTGTATCTGCACAGCAAATAGTGATAGTCACTGAGCTGACATGTTGCCTGTCAGTTGGTCCAGTTTAAGCGTACACTAATGGCGTGAAGCACTAGACAACTCTCGAAGCCACATCCAAGAGCAGCCCTCGCACGACCCACCGCGTGTATGCCTCTTGTTGGCCAACAAGGCGGACCGAATCACCTGTGGATGTAAAAAAAAAGACATCAATAAACATACAACAGCCTATACAGACATTCACGGAAGATCCCCAGAAGCTCAAACGTAAGAGACAGGTGAGCCATAAAATATGTTGGATGGCCCATAGGAATCTATTGATTCCCAGGAACGTCCTGAGGCTCTTGATCCTTAACTAGAATATTCCATCTGTAGTCTGCTCATGTGCCTGTCTAGATAAACCTTAAACAACTGTAGCGTGCCTGCCTCCACCACCCTACTTGGCAGTGCATTCCAGGCCCCCACAACCCTCTGCCGGGGCTCTGCTGGAATTCCAGCATCGTCAGCTCCGTGCCAGAAATCAGCACAGAGCTGTTTATAATATTTAAATCAGAATTTAAATCTCAAGAGCTGGCCCCGGACTGAAGTCTCCGGACCCACTAACCTCTCCCCCAACCGCCCACCCGAAGTGTTCACCCAAGTGGGGTTCACAAGACCATCCCACAGACCCCGCTGGAGTGAAGAGGGGCCATGGAGGACCCCCCCCCCCAAGTTTTCTGGGTAAGGAGGGTACCTTCTGGGCATTGCCAGCTTGGCAGTGCCAGCCTGGCCACCTAGCATTATCCAGGGGACACCTTGACACAGCCCACTTGGCATCGTTCAGTGCCAAGTGGGTGGGGCCAGGTCCTTTTGGGATGCGGGGTCTATGCGGGAGATGGATGGGGGTCAGGGATCCTGCTGCCACTCTGTATAGGGATTGTGAGTAAAGGGAGGGTCGTGCTGATAGAGGTTGGCCATCGGGATTGGGGTGCAGCGTTGGCCTGCTGGGGAGGATGGAACTGCAGGTGGGGATCACGACTCGCAGGGTGGGGGGGTTTGGGGATTGCCAGGAGACGTCTAGGAGGCCAGCGATCAGGGGGTGGGGGAGTTGCACGTCCAGCTATGTGGGGTTGTGGGGCTGGCCAGCGATCGGGAGGCTGGTAGTGCGGAGCTACTGTGCATGCCCCGATCTCCACTGTGACATATCGAAGCATGCACATTTGCCCACACAGAGTTATGCTGCCAGCCCCTGGGGCGAGAATGGGCCCTGCCTCCAGATTTTCATCATAATTCATGCTAGATTTGTCTGTGATGCACAGATTGTGGGAGATTCATTTGGAAAATCTTTGCCACGTAGGGTTTTTTTGGGGTCTCTCAAGGGTCCGGGGGTTAGTAGTGCTCGGGCTGGGGCAAGGGATTCCTGGCTGGACTGCCCATTCCAGCCCTGGCAGAGCCAAAGATCATCCCTGGCATGGTGGTTTCAGGCAATTCTGTGATTAACATCTGCATTCCTGCCTGTCAGCGGTGAAAGTTCTGAAGTGGCCAGGTCATTTTAATCTCCATGCCCCTGATCACTAGACAGGTTTTTAAATCACAGCAGCAGTCCATTCTGCAGCAGATATTTTCCTTTCTTCCTGTCAGAAGCTGCAGGTGACAGCAGACCCTTTTGAAGTTTTCTGACAGAGAAGAGATTGGGAGAATTCCACCCAGAAACTGCAGTGCCTGCTTGCCCATCATTTTATCCTGTCTTATCATTGAAATAATTTCACTTTTATTCACTAAAACCAACTCCCCATCTCCCAATTTCCATATTCTTCCAGTAGACCTTCTAACCTGATCTATTCAATTCCCAGTGCTGACTATCTGGTAATTAACTGACTGAAGTCATTACAGTGATATCCACTGTAAAAATGTTTGCTGGAACCCTCTTACTGTCCACATTTGCCACCATACTGCTGTCAAAGATTAACAGACTGACCCCAAATCCTCCTTTGTATGTTCAGTGTCCAAGAGTTATAGAAACATAGAAAAACTACAGCACAATACTGGCCCGTCGGCCCACAAAGTTGTGCCCAACATGTCCTACTTTAGAGATACTAGGCTTACCTATAACCATCTATCTTAATAAGTTCCATGCACTTATCAAAAAGTCTCTTAAAAGACCCTATTGAATCTGCTTCCACCACCGTTGCCGGCAACCCATTCCATGCACCCACCTCTCTCTAAGTGAAAAGCTTACCCCTGACATCTCCTCTGTACCTACTCCCCAGCACCTTAAACCTGTGTCCTCTTGTGGCAACAATTTCAGCCCTAGGAAAAAGCCTCTGAGAATCCACTCAATCAATACCTCTCAGCATCTTATACACCTCTATCAGGTCAATCCCTCATCCTTCATCTCTCCAAGGAGAAAAGGCCGAGCTCCCTCAACTATCATCATAAAGCATGCTCCCCAATCCAGGCAACATCCTGATAAATCTCCTCTGCACCCTTTCTATGGTTTCCACATCCTTTCTGTAATGAGGTGACCAGAACTGAGCACAGTAGAACATAGAACACTACAGCACAAACAGGCCTTTCGGTCCACAAGTTGCGCCGATCATATCCATACCTACCAGGCCTATCTATAACTTTCAATCCCATTAAATCCCATGTACTCATCCAGAAGTCTCTTAAAAGACCCCAATGAGTTCACCTCTACCACCACCAACAGCAGCCAATTCCACTCACTCACCACCCTCTGAGTGAAAAACTTACCCCTGACATCTCCTCTGTACTTGCTTCCCAGCATCTTAAACCTGTGTCCTCTCGTAGCAACCATTTCAGCCCTGGGAAATAGCCTCTGAGAATCCACCCTATCTATACCCCTCAACATTTTATAAACCTCTATTAAAAACCTCTATCAAAAGTACCCCAAATCGGGTCTGACCAGGGTCCCATATAGCTGCAACATTATCTCTCCACTCCTAAACTCAATTCCTCGATTGATGAAGGCTAGTACACCATACGCCTTCTTAACCACAGCTTCAACCTGCACAGTTTCTTTGAGCATCCTATGAACTTGGACCCCAAGATCCTTCTTCCACACTGTCCTACCATTAATATTATACTCTGCCATCCTATTTGACCTGTGTCCCCCTATTCTCCAACAGTGCCCTCCTTGTGTTCATTCAGCTCAGGTCAGACACAACTCACTCACGGACTCCTGTCCCAGCGAGTCCTCTTAAACTTCAACAGACCCTTTCAGCCAATCCCTTCTCTGTAAACTCTGATTGAAAAGTTCACCTTTCACCAGGGCAATGGAATTTGACTGATTGGCTTATTGTAAATCAAAGGCCCCATGACAATGATTATTATTACAAAGCAGCATATCCTTCAGGTAATGATTAGCAACACATGCTGAGATTCCCAAGTGTGTTTTATGTAGAAACACACACACTTTCTTTGTATAGTAATAGTGCATGCAGCTAATAACCGAGCACTGTCAACCTCTAGAGTCCAGAGCATACAGCAGTCCCAGTTCTTACAGAGAGAGGGAGAGTTTGTAGAGGAAAATTGGAGAGAGAGAGAGAGTGAGAAAAAGGTGACCTCCACCATCACTGCATCAGATACAGGGATGAAGGATAGGGGTGGATGTTACCCTGAGGCAGCTACTTGCTAATCACTGCTGTATCGTGTTGTCTGCCGCACAGTCTGTTTTAACCCTTATATGGTGGACAAATAACTACAAGCAGACGTCTTATTAGTACAACCAATATATATTTGAATCCACACAATCAATAATCACCCACCTGACCAACAATAAGTTATCTTACAGACAATACTAGAATTCAAGTCCAATATAAGACCTTGACTTAACTTTGCGTGACTGACAAGTACCCAAGCAGATATTGGCCTTTATCTGTGCGCTGGTCTCGGTAGTTGTCTGCACAGTCTGGTCTGGCACTCTGGCTCTGGTCTTCCTTCCTTCCTTCTCGGTTGTGGTGGCTCTCCTCATGCTGGCGATGGTCACCATTGTTGTAGCTTGTTCATGGGGTCAGAGAGAGAGAGAGAGATTCCTGGTTGCGCAGCACCCTTTATACCCCATTTGGTTTCACGCCCCTTTTGGCCATTACCAATCAATCGATCAGGAATTGATCCCCCTGATCGACAAGAGTCCAGTCAGGTGCTGCCATATCGATCTCAGGGTGTGTCCCCAACGACCATGTCCGTAGGTGCTGGAGGCACATAGGTCGCATACCTCCCTCCTAAGTAAGGGTTCATGGTGCCCTTATGTCTGGTACACAGCCCAGTGTGACCAGAAAGTCTCTTTCATCCTGGAGATGAAACAAGCCAGTGTGACCAGAAAGTCTCTTTCATCCTGGAGATGAAACAAGGTAGTGTGACCAGAAAGTCTCTTTCATCCTGGAGATGACCCATCTCCTGTTTATTCACTCATCAGGGTTACAGCTTGTTTGACTCTGTCTTTAAACTGCAGCCTGTCATTTTAGTTCTTGCCCAATTGTCCCAGAGTGCTTTACAAATCACCATTTTAGATGGCCCGCTTGGCCACAGTCCCCTTTGATCCTGAATGCGAAGTGTGATAGATCACAAACTCAGGACCAGTATCTGTCAGGAATTCCCAGTCACTCAACAATCAAGTAAGGCACAAGTATGGGAATGCACAGTGATAATACATTCCCACAACATACTGATATTCCAAAAGCTACAGACAACAACACTCTACAAATACAAACAACCACGTATTCTAAGCCCTATTATTACAATAAGCTAGTTACCCACAAATACAAACAATCACATATTCTAAACACCATTTTAGGTTCAGAGTTATGCACAGGACAATTGATACAGAACATTTAAATTTGGATTTTGGAGGGTCATGCACCCAAAAGTGCTGAAGTGGTAGTTTAACTCTCCAAAGTATTTGTTACTTAAAAATGATCCAAATTTGCATAATAAACACATTTTGTCACAGTTACCATTTTAGATCTAAACTTCCACAGTCACAGCTCAAAATCTATCTCCTTCTAACATACACATGCTATGTTCTTTTATGAACCAATTAACACAATGTAACCAAAGTACAAGTTAGAAGTAATTCAAATGATTTTCTACCAGTTTAACAAATTATAGAGGAAACTCCTCCAGCATTCTGCCTACTTTACCTATTTTATTTATGAATAACATGATTTGCACAAATGGTTTATTTGTTCCTCTATTAAGCATTTTAACTCCTGTGACCCCAAATAACTAAGTACTAGGAAAAATCCTGTCATCTGTTGTAAAGTCATTGACACTCTCCAGAGCCCGTTAACTTTCCAGAAAAATTAACTCCCAATTTATTAGCATTTACATAAATTGAACAGAATAAATTTAAATGTGAACATGAGGATTACCACAGATAACATTTACTCAGTATAGGAAAGTCACAAAACAAACAGATATTACTTTGTAAAATAATCTCACATTCAAATAGTTACATACTAAACTGAGAATATGTTTCAATGCAGCCCTCTTTGAAACACAAAACCCATACAGACTCTTTCTCCATTATCCATTATTTGTCAAAATTAAACTTATTTACCACTTTAGAATTTAGGCAACTTCCCATTTTCAAGTTGGTTATTTTGTGCACTCAATTTATCCTATCAATTAAATGTCACAAACTGTTAAGCTTAAGCGTAATCAATCACCTTGATTTGAAAATTAACAATGAGAAAATCTGAAGGAACCAAACTCTTCAAATCTCAATTCTATTCGAAACAATACACAACAAAAAATACTTTCGGCTTAGAGCCAAATGAATTAATTTGGCCTCAAAATCTGTCAAATTAAAAACAAAAACAAAAATAAAATTTACAACCTCCAATGTATATAATTTTTAATTACCAAATTAGGAACAGAAGATGGTGAAATCTCTGCCAGTTAAAAAAAACACAAGAAATAAAACACATTCCAATGTGATGATGCCACAATTTCTTCAAGACAAAGGAAAGAGCACATGGTTCCCGCTAAGGTTTAAATCCTTTCTTAACAAAATTTGAACTCAGGATTATTCTAAATCCAAACTGGTTATTTCAAATTTCAATTTATGTCCTTTGATTTTAAAATGTCAATTTACTTTCCAAAAATTGTGTTCAAAGTAACGTATGTATAAATATATATATTGTTTATGTATTTATATTCTATACCTCTTAAGCACAATCATGGCCAAGAAAATTCCAAAAATTTATTTCAATTTAATCCAATCCAATTTCCAATTTGTACTTAAACTCTGTATCAAACTCACTGTTGTAAAATCACAATTAGGGGAAGAACATTAAAACAAACAACAACAAAAACATTGACATAACCACTTTATTAAACACACACAGACACATGTGGAAGACTCCAACATGCATTCCACATTATCTTTCATTCAAATCCAACATTTTAAACCAGGATGAAAATGAAACATTGAAAGAAAATAAAGAAAATAGATTAAGACAGTCATCTTCATTCTTCTTTCTTCCACACTGTAATTAACCTCAAACCAGAAGTAAACTCAAGAAATCTTATACTTAAATTTTAACAGTTTTTACACTTCCTCAGCCTCTTTGAAGTTAAACCAAAGTGTGAAGCATTTCATTTATTGCCCGCAATAAATACTCCACAAGAACAAACACTCTTGCTGTCAATCTAATGCAACAACAATCACCTACATTCGACAAGCAACCAGACCACACAAACACACTGAAATACAAAAACTACTCAGATTATGAGCTCAACCTTAGATTTTCTCCAATCAATTTTCCATCTTGCCAATTTATAGTATTTCCCTCGTAAGTTGAGAGAACATAGTTCCTTTCTCTCAAAATTCTGTAACACACACTGCACACTCCCTCCTTCTAAAACAAAACAAAGGACAACTTGGGGTTCTTTGTGATGTTAGTGAGGGTGTAAGCTTCTTACCCCGCATGGTCTGTTTTAATGGGGTTCATGGGCATAACATTTTCTAATAACGCAAGACTATCCATTGATGGGGACGGTTAAGTTTGCATTCAGAACTATATACGGTGCTGAGATTCTTCAAAACATTCATTCCCACCCAATCAACAACATTTCCTGGTAATTCCATGCCTTCCTTTCAACTAATAGTCACAGAATTCATCAGACCAGGGGCAAATTCTAAACTTACTGTGGGATCAGCTGCCTCCGGAAGAGGAGGTGGGGGTCCCCAGTCAATGCCACGTGCAAAATGGGCGTTCTTTTCCAGATACAATCCACAACCCAATCCATAAACATCATCTCCCTCAGGCTCAACTGTCCCAAACACAGACAACATCCTTATCTGCATTTGGTTAGGCTGCATTTGGAGTACTGCGTCCAGTTCTGGTCGGCTTACTACTGGAAAGATGTGGAGACCCTGGAGAGAGTGCAGAGGAGGTTTACCAGGATGCTGCCTGGTATGGAAGGACTGGGTTATGAGGAAAGATTGAGCAAATTGGGGCTGTTTTTCCTTGAAAGAAGGCGAATGAGGGGAGATCTAATAGAGGTGTATAAGATTATGAAGGGTATAGATAGAGTAAACAGTGGTAAGCTTTTTCCTATGTTAGAAACGCACATTACAAGGGGCCACGGGCTTAGGGTGAGGGGGGTGAGATATAACACGGATGTTAGAGGGAGGTTTTTCACACAGAGGGTAGTGGGGGTATGGAATGCTCTGCCAAGCAAGGTAGCGGAGGCAGGCACGCTGGAGTTGTTTAAGAGTTACTTAGACAGGCACATGAGTGGGTTGGAGATGGAGGAATATAGGAGATTGTTTTAAATAAGGTTCAGTAGCCTTGGGACGTCCCTGGTAACATATAAGGATGTGGATGATACGAATGTTTTTCTCTTTTAATTCACAGGTGCTTCGGTCCGCCTTGTTGTCCAACGAGGGGCATACATGCGATGGGTTGTACAAGGGCTGCTCTTGGTTGTTTTGAGCCTAGTACTTCATGTCGTTAGCGTACGCTTAAACTGGACCAGATGCTGGGCAACACGACAGCTCAGTGACTATCACTGTTTGCTGTGCAGACACATGGATTTGGGCCAGTGTCTGTGGGAGTTTGCGCATTCTCCCCGTGCTTGCGTGGGTTTTCTCCGGGTGCTCCGGTTTCCTCCCACACCCCAAAGGTGTGCTATTAGGCTGATTGGTGGAATAAATTGTCCCTAAATTAGTTTCCCTCAATGTGGAATGCCACAATCATAGATAAGGGTCATGGGTGGAGGGGGCTCTCGTAATGTTAAAATGGCGGTGCGGGCTCATTGGGCCGAAGGACCTGTTTCCCGTGCTATTTTGTTCTTTGTTCTTTGTTGTTCTTTGCATTGAAACTGAGATTTTAATTGATTAATCTCCTGCTGGAACTTGGAGTAATCAGAACTTTGATTCTTTCCACTAACTTGATATTTTTTAAACTGACTCATAGACAATATAATTACCTCATTGTTTTGTTTCTGTTGTCTACTTGTCCACAAAATTATTTATTTTCTTCTCTTAACTTCTCAACTAACTCTCTCATAATCTCTAACTCATCTTTTAACTTCATTTTCTCTGATCTCTCACTCTGTAATTCTTCTAAACTAATAATCACAATAACGTCACTCAGATTCAACAAACATTTTCCTTTATCTCTGTTTCTCTCATTAAAACATCTCTGACTCACGGATCCCAGATCCAAAAACTCAGTGAAGTGTATTCTACCCATTTCTCTAGGCATAGTCCCAGGAGAACAAGAAGTGACTGAAAGGGTACAGTGCCTACTAATTTACCAATCAGTCCCTCTAAGTCAGTTGGTATCAAGGGTATGATGAACACCCCCTCTCTACTCCAGAGTTAGTTTTGAGCCATGGCCAACAATAGTGTTCACCCTTCCCCTTGACTAATCTTACTTCAAAATCACACTTCTAGATTAACTAAGGAAGGAGACAGGCGCTCAGACCAGGAACAATGCTCACGCTAAAAAAAATTAATTCCTTCTCCCCCTACACCTGGCATATCAGAAACATGAGTCAATCCACCCCCCAAAAAACTACCGAAAGATAGGTCTTTAATCCCACTCACGGCCGGCCACAGGGTTACCACCTCCCCTGTTTAAACTAGTTCTGTTGTTGTTTCATCGCATTATATGAAATACCTGGAACACTTAAGAACCCACTTAACAAATAAAAGGCTCAATCGTGGGGGTAACAGTACTTGCCTCTTATTGAGTACCGTATGGGGCACCATTCTGTTATACCTCTTTAATTTAAACACTTTCCAAGCATTCCAGTTTAATGAGACAAACAAGAACAGTAATTCAACTATTTATTTAACACTTCTAGTGCCAACTCAAACACAAACAGTTGCAACTCATTAACTCTTTCCTGAACTTTAACTCTAACTGAACATCAACTTTCAACTGAACCTTCCTTAGATCATCCCAATACTTCTGCCCTAGGGCTCCCTGTCTCATCTCAGTCTTGGCACAAGATTCTGCCCATAGGGGCCACTCTTCTTCATAAATTCCCAGATTCTTTTTTCCCATATGGAACACTTCTCTGTCTCTATACTGTTTCCTGATATTCTACGTTTAACAACAAGGGGTAGAGAGTCGATTGGACTGCGGGTACGGTTTTGGGCTATGTTCCGGTCCTAATCCCTCTGGGTTCTAATACAAACCTATAGAGTTCACCCTATCCTCCTTGTTAGTAACAATAGATGCACAATAAACAATTTCCCAAAAGCAGTTATTTGTCCAATAAGGAATTTACACCTGTCGGCTCTGCGTTTTAAATAACCGTTCAATATAGATTCTGTGGGGTTCAATATTGGAGCAACAAAGGTCACAATTGGGAATCTCATTAAAATCCCAGGGCACTGGGGCCTATTTGTGCTGGAGTTTGACAGTTTTGGAACTCTGTGCATGCGCAGTGGCCCTGATCTGTCAGACTCCCCGTTTGCTGGCCAGCTCGGGACCCCCACAGTGCTGCCTCTCCAGCCCTCCCTATGGCCCGATCACGACCCCCACAAGAATTCCTTGGCCAGCCTTGACAGCTATCCCTGACCCGGAGCGCCCTGATACCCAGATCCCATCCCCCAGCAATGGCGATTCCCCCCATCCCCTCACCCCAGTAGACCCACTCCCCCCCCGACTCCCACGTCCCCAGGTTCAGACCCCCACCAAGAGACAACCAACCCCCCAGCCCCCCCCAATCATTGGCCTCCCACCAACCCAGCCTGATCCCCATGCAGTGGCAGAGGGACCATCCCCCTCCACCCCATTGATCGCCTCCTAGGCCCTGCACACAATAGACTCTGCTCCCTTGGCACTGTCTGATGCCCACTGGGCAGTGCCAAAGTGCCTTCTTGGTATGGGCTCTGTGCTCGTTGGGCAGTGCCAGGACCATGGTTGGCACTACCAGGGTGCCCATGCCCAGGGATCACCCCCCCCCCACCCTCTGATGCCCTGGGGGGTGCAGTTTAACCCCCCCCCTTCATTCTAGTGGGGTCTCCAGCTAGTTCCCTGAATGAGGGCAGCTACTCTAAACTCCACCAGAATGAAGTATTCCTGGTGCTTGGGAGATTCTATTGGCCTGGCAAGTTCCCTGCCGGGTCTGGTTATGACATTGAAAACATATCTGAACTACATTAAAAAGATTCAAATGATTTACCTCTCTTCCCGCTGATCTCCAGCTTGGTCTGGACTGCGACTGTTCTCCGGCTCTGGGAGATGCACATACATTCCTGGCGCATGAGCAAATCCTGAAAAAAGACTGACAACGCGATTCTCCCGACTGGACCCACCAGAAATGTTGCCAGTCGCAATGGGAGAATCAGGCCCTAAAGGTATCAGTATTGGACTGCGGTGGGCACAGTAAGATGTCCCAGAACCAGGATAAAATCCAATAGGTTTATTAGGAATCACGAGCTTTCAGAGACTCATCTGATGAAGGAGCAGCACTGTGAAAGCTCGTGATTCCAAATAAACCTGGTATTGTGAGATTTCTTGCTGTACTGAAACTAAGATGGCAGCTCTTGGGATCAGGCAGCCCATCCTCAAGAGTAAAATACTACCTCGGTTCCTACCACCCAGCAAAGCAATATCACTGAATCATCGCTACCAGCTCCAAATAACTAAAAGGCAAGTGAGAAGAGAAGACAAAGAGGGAGAAAAGAGAAAGAGAAAGAAAGAAGGGAGTTAGAGTGAAAGGGAAATAGAGAAACAAAGATAATGAGAGTAACAGGGTGGGGGGGGGTGTATGGGGGGAATGTGGTTAGCACTGCTGCCTCATAGCGCCAAGGGACAAGGGTTCGATTGTCAGCTTGGGTAACTGGTTGGGTGGAGGTTGCATGTTGTCGCCATGTCTGCCTGGGTTTCCTCCGGGTGTTCCGATTTCCTCCCACAGACTAAAAATGTGCGGGTTAGATTGATAGGCCATGCTAAATTGCTCCTTACTGTCAGGGGGATTGGGAGGGTAAATATGTGGGGTTACGGGGATAGGGCCTGGGTGGGATTATTGTCAGTACAGGTCCGATGGGCCCAATGGCCTGCTCCTGCACTGTAGGTATTCTAAGAACAGGAATAGTTAGAAAGGGAAAGGGGTAGAATTAACAACACACCTCCTTCCTCCCAGTGCTAATGGAAGTCTCACCATGCCGTCAACCTTACAACCTACTGAAAGTTCAGCAATTTTATCACATTGTGGATGTCACTTCAACTGTCGCTCTGCACATTTCAGCAAATGTACAAGTGTGCAATTTTCCAGAACATCCCAAGCCAATTCTGGGTTAAAGGGGGGTATGGGGCCTGTCGAGAACCAGAATTTATATCTTCGTTCCTGGAATCATTCAGCAAGCTGAAACGTAATGTTCCATATTCATTTCCCCAGTGATTTATTGAAGATGTGAAAGTATCTTTTTCTCATCATCAGCAGAGAGTCTGTAACTGGGAGGAATCAAAGTTTCCACCAATTTTACCTTGTCTTCAGTAAATATTGTCAGGGTGGTAAATGGATCCCACCCTCACTGACAGAGGATCGATGAAGTCCAGTTCACCAATCCATTCATCCTGAAATTTCTTTCCTCTGTTGTCCAGCTGAAGGGGTCGACACTCACCTGGTTCCATTCTTATCTATTTCAGCTTAACTAGAGCAGAGCGGGTAATGCCTTCTCTTCCTCCTCTCACACCGTGTCTGCTGGTGTATTGGCTGCTTCAACATTCAAATTCTGATTATAGAATTGAAAATCAGAACCTGCTGCCTTCGTGTTTAGTTATTTTTAGCCCATTTTAAGCTATTTTCATATCCTTTAGTCTTCCCTCCCACTACATCTTTCCACACACAGCAACAACCCTTGGGAGACAGAAACAAATATGATTTGGTGAATTCACCAGCGTGGTCAATGTTTCCGAATGAAGCACAGAGATTTGGAATAATTACAATGAGATTATTTGAAAATTATACACATGTGTAACATGCTCCATTCTAAGCAAAATACAAACGAAGTTTGAAGCTATTGGAACCATTGGAAGCTAAAAGGTTGAAGTTTATTTCTTAGTGTCACAAGTGTGCTTACATTAACGCTGCAATGAAGTTACTGTGAAAATCCCCTAAAGCTACACTCCTGCACCTGCTCAGGTACATTAAGGAAGAATTTAGCATGGGTAATGCACTTAACCAGCACGTCTTTCAGACGGTGGGAGGAAACTGGAGCACCCAGAGGAAACCCACATGAATATGAAGAGATTCCGCACAGACAGTGACCCAAGCTGGGAATCGAACCCGGGTCCCTGGTGCTGTGAGGCAGCAATGCTAATCACTGTGTCACTGTGTCTACAGATGAGGAGTGTTCATTCATCTTTCGGTTTAGGTTCGGTGGGACAGTCATTGTCGGCCTTGATAGAAAGGCGTAATTCACAAAGAGCACTTAGATATTCTTCATTGTCAGGATCCAACTCTGAGGCTTTTTCAAAGTTTTCAATAGCCTCGCGCTTCTTCCCATCCAGTTGGTTCATTAAGCCAAGAACACCATAGGCCTTGCTGTCTCTGCCATTCCTGCGAAGTTGTCTTTCTGCAATTATCTTCAAGTTATCACGGCACTTTGTCTTTTCTGTTGAGTTATAATTAACTTTTATTCCTTCCAGAAAATGGGTGATAGCTTTTGATTCTGATTTTTTCTGATTCAGTTCAAATAATCCAGCCTCCAAACGTATTGCCTGCTTATTTTCTGGACGTATACCTTCCAATTTCAGTAAATTATTGTAGCGCTCCTCCATTTCTGCATATTCTTCATTTAATAAACAGATTCTGGCATAATCCAGCTGTGCCCTAATAAATGTTAATGGGCGAGGTTCAAAGGCCTTTTTAAAATGATACTTACACAGTTCAATCAGTTCAATTCTCTGTTGAAAAGCAGGATCACTTGGTCTTTTGCTCTGTGGTTTTCTGTTCAGTGGTATTAGCTTCTTTCTATAACACACACCTATTTGATGGTGTAAGAAGGTAGAGTTTGGGGTAATTTCTAATCCTTTCTTCAACAGATCCACAGCTTTTTCCACATCTCGTTTATATCTGTAAAATTTGGCAGCATAGCGAATCACATGTGGAAGGTCAGGGGATTTCTGCAATGCTCTTTCAACTAATCCAAGTGCTTCCTCAGTTTGATTACGCTGTTGTAGTTTTAGAGCCAGCAGCACCATGGCTTCAGCATGATCCGGATCGAGCTCCAGCACACGTCTGAACTGCTTGATTGATTGAATGGGTTTGTAACTCTCTGAGGTTCCAGAAAAATCTTCAAGACGATACAGAACAGTCGCAAAGCCAAAATTCCATTCAATATTATCCGGATCTTTCTCCAGAGCCTTTTTAAAACATTCCTTTGCTTCTTCATAGTGTTCTGCAGCCGACTTCAACAGTGCCCAACCCTTCTCCCCGTACACCT
This sequence comes from Carcharhinus amblyrhynchos, assembly GCF_965287045.1. Lineage (NCBI taxonomy): Eukaryota > Metazoa > Chordata > Chondrichthyes > Carcharhiniformes > Carcharhinidae > Carcharhinus > Carcharhinus amblyrhynchos. The sequence continues at coordinate 13,356,730 of NC_137340.1, read as the reverse complement.
CAGGTATCATTGCTGTATACCGAGAGGCATCAGGGAATTGTTGACAGATCCTCTCCAGTTTGTCGAGGTAGGACTGAGCCTCTGTCAGTTGTCCCATGTGATAATTGACCCAGGCACGGTTTCCATAGGTGATGATGATTCTTTTTTCAAATTCATCTTCATGATTCTCCTTCAGAATCTTTTCAGCTTCCTGTAAGTTTTGAATCGCCTCCTCACAGTTTCCTTGCAGACAGTTTACAAAAGCGAGTTGGTTGTAAGACCTGCCTCGAGATTTCACATTTGTCTGGATTGTGTCTTCTAATCTTTGCTTCAAATCATCCAAGTCAATGTTTTCTTTCTGTGGCGCCCAGGTGAAGTGACATTGAAGCTGATCGAGCTTCACTTTCAACAAATCCTTCTCTTGGTCACTGCAAGAGAAACAAAAATCATCAAAATCCATCTCATGGACTGACCCCATTTCCTAGCTCCTTCATCCAGTTTTATTATCTAAGAGCTGCTCCTGACTCCAGGACTCAATGTCCCTGAAACCTTTGGTCCCACAATGGTTATCTCAGCAAAACCTCCCAGCAAACTAAAGAGATTTACTTCATTACTGTGGGAAACCCCAAGTCTTACATGGGAAGTCCCTGACTGACCTCCCAGTCAGACTCGTAGAATACTAGTTTCCAGGCAATTGGTAATTATCTTCCTAGATAGAATTTGTATATCAAGCCCTTTATAAAGCAGGCCCCTGAGTGGGTCCATTATTGTAATGTCCCCATTGGGACTTGCTTGTGTTCACCACAGGCTTGTGGTTTTACTTTATTTTTGCTTTCTGCAATAATGCACCGTTTCTTAAACAACTGAGTCCCAAGTTATTATAATAACCTTGCCTGATCTTACACCAGTGTGCTGGTTGGTGCTAGTTGGCATCTTCTCACAAAATGAACAATAAGTCTCAATCCCAATGAGATGAAGAGGGGTTCTAGCAAACAATAAGCAGTTTATTACCATTTACATCTAAATATAGAGTACTGTAATCAATGTGTTCACTGTCAGCACTGGGGGGGGTCAATCTGGCTGCAAAAGCCCGCACTCTGCCCCAAGATCCCCACACTTATTCCCGAATGGGTGATTGGGTCACACATCTCTTCAGATGCACGCCCCTTAAAGGGGCTAACGATGACACTCCTCTTACACACTATAAGCTGCTACATTCCATACCACATTCACTGCTACCCCTCCCAGTTCATGCTGTTACTCTCACTTTGATTGATGGCTCTGATTGCTTCAGTTTATTCTGTACCAACGTAAATGCTGAAAATTACAATTTTACATCAGTGAACCCCTTCGAGATTACAAAGGGACACAGAGTAAAACTCCCTCTCCTCAAAGACTGCAAATAACCTGGGGCATTTGCAGAATCCAAATATTAATTTCACATTTAGCCCTCAGCCTTCGATGGAAGCCGAATGGAAACTCATTTTAATTTGAAGTAGTATTGAATATAAACCATAACCAGATCATTTTGCCTTGTGTCGCATGACAATCACCAGTCTTGTTGCAGCTGTATACTCTATCATTCTGTGGACTTGCCAGCATTGGACTGGGGTAAACACAGTAAGAAGTCTCACAACACCAGGTTAAATTACAACAGGTTTATTTGGTAGCAAATGCCACTAGCTTTCGGAGCGCTGCTCCTTCGTCAGGTGAGTGGGAGTTCTGATAACAAACAGGGCATCTAAAGACACAAACTCAATTTATCATCGTAGATTCCTACAGTGCAGAAAGAGGCCCTTCGGCCCATCGAGTCTGCACCGAACACAATCCCCCATATCCCTACATATTATACCCACTAATCCCTCTAACCTACACATCCCTGGACACTAAGGGGCAATTTCTTAGCATAGCCAATCAACCCCACCCGCACATCTTTGGACTGTGGGAGGAAACCAGAGTACCTGGAGGAAACCCATGCAGACACGAGGAGAATGTGCAAACTCCACACAGTCAGTGACCCGAGCCAGGAATCGACTCCAGGACCCTGAAGCTGTGAAGCAGCAGTGCTAACCACTATGCTACCGTGCCGCCCATTTACATGAATAATGATTGGAGTGCGAGTCTTTATAGCTAATCAAGTCTTGAAGGTACAGACAATGTGAGTTGGAGGGAGCTTTAAGCACAGGTTAAAGAGATGTGTATTGTCTCCAGACAGGACAGTTAGTGAGATTTTGCGATTCCAGGCAAGTCGTGGGGGGTTACAGGTAGTGTAACATGAACCCAAGATCTCAGTTGAGGCCGTCCTCGTGTGCAGAACTTGGCCAAGTTCCGTACACATGAAGACAGGATCTTGGGTTCATGTCACAGTATCTGTAACCCTGTACAACTTTGCAAAATCTCACTAACTGTCCTGTCTGGAGACAATACACATCTCTTTAACCTGTGCTTAAAGCTCCCTCCACTCACATTGTCCGTACCTTCAAGACTTGATTGGCTGTAAAAACTCGCACTCCAATCATTATTCATGTAAATTGAGTTTGTGTTTTTATATGCTCTGTTCTGATCAGAATTCCCACTCACCTGACGAAGGAGCAGCGCTCTGAAAGCTAGTGGCGTTTATCATCAAATAAAGCTGTTGGACTTTAACTTGGTGTTGTGAAACTTCTTACTCTAACATTCCTCAAGGTTCGCTGCAGCTCCTCAGACACTGGAACAGTCTGTACCCAGCTGCAGGAAGACCTGGGGAAGATCAGGCTTGAGCTGATCAGTGGCAAGTAACGACACACCCAATCCTGACTTGTCGTTCCTTCACCATTCCCAGGCCAGAGTTCTGTACTCCCCCCCCTAACAGCACAGTGGGTGTACCTACACGAGATAGACAGCACAGCTCACAGAGCTCAACACCACCTTCTCAAGGGTAATTAGAGATGACAATGAGTACTGGTTGAGCTGGCAACGCTCACACCTCCGGAATAAAGAGAAAACACAGTCCTTTGTTTGAAATACTCTGTAATGTCTCTTATTTAATACTGAAAACAAACCCCTTTTTCAACAGTCCACGGGTAGATTTCAGGATTAAAGCATTTCCCGTGAACTTTACCTCATAATGCCGATTGAATGGAAAACGTGTCAAATTTCTTTGTCAGCGTTAATTCAGTTTCGAAAAGTGGATCGAGGAGAGTATTTATTGGGCTGTTTTTCAGCTGTTTCGCTTCCTGCAATGAATCAGTGAAAGTCATTTCCTGGATGGGAATTGAAACTGAAACTAAAAACTGAAGCTGAGGCCAAGTGTCTCAGCAACAAGGAATGCTGCTATTAGAGTATAACATTGAACCCGATTTTACCATCACATTGTGCCGGGGTGCAAAAACTTGGCAAAGTCAGGCATGAGGAGAATAGCGTGATCCGTGCCCACCTCGGATCCCCCTTTTACCAAGGTCTGAAAATGGCCACAATTGGGACCGTGCCCGAAACAGGTGCAACGTCCATTTAAATGCATTTAAATTGACTTACTGGGCTGCACGCCCAACTTTACCGGCACTCTCCCTTTACCACCACGTTTGGCCATTCAGAATTGGCATCAGATAGACATGCTCCATCAAACTCCGATTTAGGCGCTCCAGTTAGTGAGGAGATAGGTGCCTAGCCTCCGATGGCTCGCCTCTTGAGATCGGTGGGGTGTGGGGGCGTAGTCAGTGGGGAGGGATGGGCAGCTCCACTGCCACTCTGCCTGAGATCGGTGGAGGGAAAGAGGGGGATCCACTGCCACTCTGCCTGAGATCGGTGGAGGGAAAGAGGGGGGTCCATTGCCACTCTGCCTGAGATCGGTGGAGGGAAAGAGGGGGGTCCATTGCCACCCTGCCTGAGATTGGTGGAGGGAAAGAGGGGGATCCATTGCCACCCTGCCTGAGATTGGTGGAGTGAAAGAGGGGGATCCATTGCCACTCTGCCTGAGATTGGTGGAGGGAAAGAGGGGGATCCATTGCCACTCTGCCTGAGGTTGGTGGAGGGAAAGAGGGGGATCCACTGCCACTCTGCCTGAGATTGGTGGGGGGAAGGGCGGGTGGGGCTGTGATCAGTCTGGATGGTGTGTGGGAGGGGGGGACAAGAGGGTCAGAAATGTTGTGGGATGGGGCAATGTCTGTGGGTGTCAGGAGGAGGTATTATCCGGCCTGCGGTCTGAAGTCCTCTGACAGAGAAGAGATTGGGAGAATTCCACCCAGAATCTGCAGTGCCTGCTTGCCCATCATTTTATCCTGTCTTATCATTGAAATAATTTCACTATTATTCACTAAAACTGACTCCCCATCTCCCAGTTTCCATATTCTTTCTGTAGACATTCTAACCTGATCTATTCAATTTCCAGTGCTGACTATCTGGTAACCAATAATAAACTGTAGCTGCCACTTGCACCCCTTTGTCCCTGCATCTGTTCCTTTGTACTTCCCTAAAGATTGCCTATTTTGGCCGCACATTCTAACATGCTTTTCATGGCAAAGATTTTTCACACATTTTTCTCCATCATTCCAATCAAAATTAATTCAATTTTAACCTTTTGTCCCTGAAGTGAATTTCTGACTGATCTTCTCCCGCCTCCTATCTCAATTCTTGTAGAAATATTACACCAAACCCCTTCTGATCGTGCACCTCTGTACAAAGTGTGATTGTGATGTGGAATGGACTCTCCAGATGTTCCTCCCTATCTCTCATCTCCAACTAGTATTCCAGATCAAGGACCCTTAGTCACAGAGTTTTGAAGTGGTGACTGTAAAAAATCTCCAAAGGCAGAAGTCCCTTCACCAGAATCCCTATATTTACAAACTCGAACAGCAATACACAGAGTGTGAGCAGTTAGCAGACTACCTCTGGGAGTCTCAGAGGAACTGCCTCTCCTGGTTAATTACAAGGCAAAGACTCCCCAATTGGCCCATCAATTGGCTCCAATAGGTCAACCTCAATGGCCTGACTGAAGTATTTACAGTGATATCCAATGTAGAAGTATTTGCTGGAACCCTCTTACTGTCCGCATTCCCCACCATACTGCTCTCAAAGACTAACAGACTGACCCCAAATCCCTTCTTCGTATGTTCTGTGTCCCAGAGTCACCCTATTCTCCAACAGTGCCCTCCTTGTGTTCATTCAGCTCAGTTCAGACACAACTCACTCACGGACTCCTGTCCCAGTGAGTCCTCTTAAACTTCAACAGACCCTTTCAGCCAATCCCTTCCCTCTAAACTCTGATTGAAAAGTTCACCTTTCACCAGGGCGATGGAATTTGACTGATTAGTTTATTGTAAATCAGAGGCCCCATGACAATGATTCTTATTACAAAGCAGCATATCCTTCAGGTAATCATTAGCAACACACGCTGAGATTCCCAAGTGTGTTTTATGTAGAAACACAAACACTTTATTTGTATAGTAATGGTGCGTGTCCCTAATAACTGAGCTCTGTCACCCTCTAGAGGCCAGAGCCAGTTCTTACAGAGAGGGAGGGAGAGTTTGGAGAGGAAGATTGGAGAGAGAGAGAGAGACAAAGGTGACCTCCACCATCACTGCATCAGGTACAGGGATGAAAGTTTGGAGTTGGGTGTTCCCCTGAGGCAGCTACTTGCAAATCACTGCCGTATCCACAGCTCCGACTCCCTGCATTCCAATGGCATTGAAACCATTGGGTTGGATATTACTGGCCCTCAGGAGGTGTAGTTTTGGACAGATTGGTGAAGTTACAGCAGCAGCGGATCAGTTCCCTAACGTGGTCCCAGTGCTGGGGCATTTTATAAATGGTGGGATCAGAATTGAACAGGCTGCCCGCCCCAAGAAGGGAGACAACCAATTCATAGAGTTAAAAAGTCCAATTACAGGTTGGACACAGATGCCATTGGCATTTTGACAGAGCAGGGTGACTGGTGCATGTTTAATGTAGATCCTATAGTGCGGGGAGGAAGAATTGCTGAAACTATAGGGGTGATTCTCCCAAAAGCGCTGAATTGGTGGGGAAACTGTTCTAGATCCCAACTGTTTTTCCAGTGCAGCTTCTCACCCACATCTGCCCACTCTGTGCACTGCAAAGGTCACAATTGGGAATCTCATTAAAATCCCAGGGGAATGGGGCCTATTTACGCTGGAGTTTGACAGCTCTTGAACTCTGTGCGTGTGCAGTGGCCCCGATCTGTCAGACTCCCCGTTTGTTGGCCAGTTCAATCACTGGCCAGCTCGGAAGCCCCACAGTGCTGCCTCTCCAGCCCTCCCCATGGCTCGATCACGACCCCCACGAGAATTCCCAGGCCAGCCTTGACACCTATCCCTGTCCCGGAGCGCCCCGATGCCCAGATCTCACCCCCCAGCAATGGCAATTTCCACATCCCCTCACCCTAGCAGACTCACTCCCCCCCGACTCCCACGCCCCCAAGTTCAAACCCAGCCCCCAACAGACAACCACTGTCCCCCCCTACCCCGCCCTAATCATTGACCTTCCACCAACCTAGACTGATCCCCATGCACAATGGCAGTGGGACCCACCACCCTATTGATTGGCCCCTTGGCCCTGCACACAATAGGTTCTGTCCCCTTGGCACTGCCTGATGCCCACTGGGCATTTCCAAAGTGCCTCCCTGGCATGGGCACTTTGCCCCTTGGGCACTGCCAAAAGGATGGGCTGACACTGCCAGGGAGCCCATGCCCAGGAACACTCCCTCAAACCCCTGCTGTCTGATGTCCTGGTGGGCACGGTTTACCCCCCACCCCCCCTTCACTCTGGCGGGGTCTCCAGCTAATTCCCTAAACGTGAGCAGCTACTCTAAACCCCACCAGAATGAATTACTCCTGGTGATGCGGGAGATTCTATCGGCCTGGCAAGTTTCCTGCTGGTTCTGATAATGACATTGAAAACATATTTAAACTATATTAAAAAAAAAGATTCAAATGACTTAACTCTCTTCCCGCTGATTTTCTGGCTGGGATTGTGTTCGGTGCAGACTCGATGGGCCGAAGGGCCTCTTTCTGCACTGTAGGGTTCTATGATCTTCTATGATCTAGGATTTCCAGCTTGGTCTGGACTGCGACTGTTCTCCGGCTCTGGGAGATGCACGTGCATTCCCGGCGCATGAGCAAATCCTGAAAAAAGGCCAACGATACGATTCTCCCAACCAGACACGCCAGAAAAGTTACCAGTCGCAATGGGAGAATCAGGCCCTAAAGATATGGAGATATCAGTATTGGACTGGGGTGGGCACAGTAAGATGTCGCAGAACCAGAATAAAGTCCAATAGGTTTATTAGGAATCACGAGCTTTCAGAGACTCACCTGATGAAGGAGCAGCACTGTGAAAGCTCGTGATTCCAAATAAACCTAGTATTGTGAGACCTCTTGCTGTACTGAAACTAAGATGGCAGCTCTTGGGATCAGGCAGCCCATCCTCAAGAGTAAAATACTACCTCGGTTCCTACCACCCAGCAAAGCAATCACCAACACCAGGCAAGTGAGAAGACAAAGAAGGAGCAAAGAGAGAGAAACAAGGGAGTTAGAGTGAAAGAGAAATAGAGAAACAAAGATAACGAGAGTGACGGGGGGGCAGTACAGTGGCATGGTGATTAGCACTGCTGCCTCATAGCGCCAAGGGACAAGGGTTCGATTCTCAGCTTGGGTAACTGGTTGGGTGGAGGTTGCATGTTGTCGCCATGTCTGCCTGGGTTTCCTCCGGGTGTTCCGATTTCCTCCCACAGACTAAAAATGTGCGGGTTAGATTGATAGGCCATGCTAAATTGCTCCTTACTGTCAGGGGGATTGGGAGGGTAAATATGTGGGGTTACGGGGATAGGGCCTGGGTGGGATTATTGTCAGTACAGGTCCGATGGGCCCAATGGCCTTCTCCTGCACTGTAGGTATTCTAAGAACAGGAATAGTTAGAAAGGTAGAATTGACAACACACCTCCTTCCTCCCAGTGCTAATGGAAGTCTCACCATGCCGTCAACCTTACAACCTACTGAAAGTTCAGCAATTTTATCACATTGTGGATGTCACTTCAACTGTCGCTCTGCACATTTCAGCAAATGTACAAGTGTGCAATTTTCCAGAACATCCCAAGCCAATTCTGGGTTAAAGCGGGGTATGGGGCCAGTCGAGAACCAGAATTTATATCTTGGGGGCTGGAATCATTCAGCAAAATGAAAGGTAATGTTCCATATTCATTTCCCCAGTGATTTATTGAAGATGTGAAAGTATCTTTTTCTCATCATCAGCAGAGAGTCTGTAACTGGGAGGAATCAAAGTTTCCACCAATTTTACCTTGTCTTCAGTAAATATTGTCAGGGTGGTAAATGGATCCCACCCTCACTGACAGAGGATCGATGAAGTCCAGTTCACAATCCATTCATCCTGAAATTTCTTTCCTCTGTTGTCCAGCTGAATGGGTCGACACTCACCTGGTTCCATTCTTATCTATTTCAGCTTAACTAGAGCAGAGCGGGTAATGCCTTCTCTTCCTCCTCTCACACCGTGTCTGCTGGTGTCTCCCTCAGGATCTCTCCGTCACCCGCTCATTTCTCTCATCGATATGAAGCTCCTCAGTGACAATCTCCAAAAGTACAGTGTTTCTGTTCACATTGACACTGACAACAGCCAGCTCCGCCTCACCACCCCCTGTCTCCACTCCAGTATTGTTGCTGACCCATCACAAACTGACCCATCTCTGATTGAGCAGAAACCTCCTCCAGTAAAACATTGGATAAACTAAAGCCATCGGTCGGAATTTTCTCAGGAAGATTTTAAGGGGGTTATCTCATTGACTCGTCGCACCAGTCGATCTGCATAGTGAGCCAGTAAGACTTGTGGGAGAGGCTAAAAACCACGTGTCAATTTCTCGCCTCTCCCGACGTTGCCGGCCCCAGTCTGTGGCCTAATCAGCAGCAGGGTAGAAGCTGCTGTTGAGTCAGTTGGTACGTGACCTCAGACGTTTATACCTTTTTCCCGATGGAAGAAGGTGAAAGAGAGAATGTCCGGGGTGCGTGGGGTCCTTGATTATGCTGGCTGCTTTGCTGAGACTGCGGGAAGTGTAGAAAGAGTCAATGAATGGGAGGCTGGTTTGCAAGATGGATGGGGCTACATTCACAACCTTTCAGAGTTCCTTGCGGTCTTGGACAGAGCAGGAGCCATACCAAGCTGTGATACAACCAGAAAGAATGTTTTCTCTGGTGCATCTGTAAAAGTTGGTGAGAATCGTGGCTGACATGCTAAGTTTCCTTAGTTTTCTGGGAAAGAGGAGGCATCAGTGGGCTTTCTTAACTATAGTGTCGGCATGGGGGGTCCAGGGCAGGTTGTTGGTGATCTGGACACTAAAAACATGAAGCTTTCCACCATTCCTCCTTCATCCCCATTGATGTAGACAGGGGCATGTTCTCCACTATGTTTCCTGAAGTCGATGACTATTTCCTTTGTTTTGCTAACATTGAGGGAGAGATTATCATTGTCACGCCAGCTCACCAGATTCTCTGTCTCATCCCTGTACTCTGTCTCATTGTTTGAGATCTGACCCACTATTGTGGTGTCACCAGCAAACTTGTAAATTGAATTGGAGGGGAATTTTGCTGCACAATCATAGGTGTATAAGGAGTGTAGTAAGGGGCTGAGAACACAGCCTTGTGGGGCACCACTGTTGAGGATGATCGTGGAGGAGGTGTTGTTGCCGATGCTTACTGATTGTGGTCTGTGAGTTAGTAAATTATTCTGGCACTGGTGGTGGGTGGGTCCTCTGTGCTAGTGCACGGGCACTGACTGCTGCTGCCACTGCCTCCTGAACCCACTGTGGGCCCGATTTATGGCCCGGTGCCCATCCAGGTGGAATAAAATGTCCTTCCTCTCATTCACAGCGTCCAGCAGATGGCCCAGCTCTGCCTTCATGAACCTTGGGACAGTTCTTCCTGGTACCATCCTCTTGACGTCACTGCCTGTGTGCCCATCATTAGTGTTTAGATGCAGCTTCCGGTTGCTAACGTTGTACAGATGCAGCCACTTTGGGCAAGTCATGCGCCCAAATTGTCCATTGCAGTGAGAATCTCAACAAAAAACAATGAAAACTGCAGAACAGGAACAGGCCCTTCGGCCGTCCAAGCCTGCACCAACCATGCTGCCCAACTGAACTAAAACCTCCTACCGTTCCGGGGGCCATATCCCTCTATTCCCATCCTATTCATGTATTTATACAGACATCCCTTAAAAGTCACTATCATATCTGCTTCCACAATTGCACTAGTAAGATTGTGGTTTGCATCTCACTGAAAAAAAATGATGCCACTCACTCCCGTTTTCTCGCTCATTCAGCACTTAGATTTTTTTCATAAGTTCACTCTCTTGAAAATCAATTCCTCTATGTCTTGGTGAGTAACTTTGATTTATAACACTCCTGCAAAGTGACTTGGGCACCATGGGCACTCTATAAACGTCAGTTGTGTTGTGTCGATTGGGTTCCAGGAGACAAGTATCATTGATTAAGTATCTGTGTCTATAACAATAGAATGTAATTTTCACCTCACTTTGTATCGACTTACTTTTCCTGCCTCTGTTGCGTCTTCCTTTCGCCATCAGTCTCCCTGAAATGAGCTTTGCAGATTTTGTACAAGTCACAGTGCTGGCCAAGATGAAATGTTGTTCATTGTGATAAGCCCCCGATCTTACATGGGGAATCTCTTATTAGCCTCCCAGTGGGACTCGTAGAATACGAGTTCCTGTGTTGATAGGTAATTCCCTAAACAAGTGGAACACAAATCCCAAGCCCTTTGTAAAGCAGGCCCCTGAGTGGGTGCATTATTCTATTGTCCCATATGGGACCTGAGTGCTCATAATACAGGCTTAAGATTTAACTTTTTCTTAACAAAATAAAACACCATTTTTAAATGGGCGACAAGATATAATCACACAAATCCAGTCTCAGTCAGCCTTTCATTGTATTGGCTGCTTCAACATTCAAATTCTGATTATAGAATTGAAATCTCTGTTAGAAAATCAGAACCTGCTGCCTTCGTGTTTAGTTATTTTTAGCCCATTTTAAGCTATTTTCATATCCTTTAGTCTTCCCTCCCACTACATCTTTCCACACACAGCAACAATTCTTGGGAGACAGAAACAAATATTATTTGGTGAATTCACCAGCGTGGTCAATGTTTCTGAATGAAGCACAGAGATTTAGAATAATTACAATGAGATTATTTGAAAATTTACACATGTGTAACATGCTCCATTCTAAGCAGAGTATAAACTAAGTTGGAAGCTATTGGAACCATTGGAAGCTAAAAGTTTGAAGTTTATTTATTAGTGTCACAGGTAGGCTTACGTTAACACTGCAGTGAAGTTACTGTGAAAATCCCCTAGTCGCCACGCTCCTCCACCTGTTCGGGTACACTGAGGGAGAATTTAGCATGGCCAATGCACCTAACCAGCACGTCTTTCGGACGGTGGGAGGAAACTGGAGCACCCAGAGGAAACCCACATGAATATGAAGAGATTCCGCACAGACAGTGACCCAAGCTGGGAATCGAACCCGGGTCCCTGGTGCTGTGAGGCAGCAATGCTAATCACTGTGTCACTGTGTCTACAGATGAGGAGTGTTCATTCATCTTTCGGTTTAGGTTCGGTGGGACAGTCATTGTCGGCCTTGATAGAAAGGCGTAATTCACAAAGAGCACTTAGATATTCTTCATTGTCAGGATCCAACTCCGAGGCTTTTTCAAAGTTTTCAATAGCCTCGCGCTTCTTCCCATCCAGTTGGTTCATTAAGCCAAGAACACCATAGGCCTTGCTGTCTCCGCCATTCCTGCGAAGTTGTCTTTCTGCGATTGTCTTCAAGTTATCACGGCACTTTGTCTTTTCTGTTGAGTTATAATTAACTTTCATTCCTTCCAGAAAATGGGTGATAGCATCTGATTCTGATTTTCTCTGATTCTGTTCAAATAATCCAGCCTCCAAACATATTGCCTGTTTATTTTCTGGACGTATACCTTCCAATTTCAGTAAATTATTGTACATCTCCTTTACTTCCGCATATTCTCCAGTTGACGAACAGATTCTGGCATAATCCAGCTGTGCCCTAATAAATGTTAATGGGCGAGGTTCAAAGGCCTTTTTAAAATGATACTTACACAGTTCAATCAGTTCAATTCTCTGTTGAAAAGCAGGATCACTTGGTCTTTTGCTGCATGGATTTTTGATCAGGGACAATAATTTGTTTCTGTAACACTGACCTATTTGATGGTGTAAGAAGGTAGAGTTTGGGGTAATTTCTAATCCTTTCTTCAACAGATCCACAGCTTTTTCCACATCTCGTTTACATCTGTAAAATTTGGCAGCATAGCGAATCACATGTGGAAGGTCAGGGGATTTCTGCAATGCTCTTTCAACTAATCCAAGTGCCTCCTCAGTTTGATTACGCTGTTGTAGTTTTAAAGCCAGCAGCACCATGGCTTCAGCATGATCCGGATCGAGCTCCAGCACACGTCTGAACTGCTTGATTGATTGAATGGGTTTGTCACTCTCTGGGGTTCCAGAAAAACCTTCAAGACGAGACAGAACAGTCGCAAAGCCAAAATTCCATTCAATATTATCCGGATCTTTCTCCAGAGCCTGTTTAAAACATTCCTTTGCTTCTTCATAACATTGAGAAGTAGACTTCAACAGTGACAAACCCTTCTCCCCGTACACTTCAGGTATCATTGCTGTATACCGAGAGGCATCAGGAAATTGTTGACAGATCCTCTCCAGTTTGTCGAGGTAGGACTGAGCCTCTGTCAGTTGTCCCATGTGATAATTGACCCAGGCACGGTTTCCATAGGTGATGATGATTCTTTTTTCAAATCCATCTTTATGATTCTCCCTCAGAATCTTTTCAGCTTCCTGTAAGTTTTGAATCGCCTCCTCACAGTTTCCTTGCAGACAGTTTACAAAAGCAAGTTGGTTGTAAGACCTGCCTCGAGATTTCACATTTGTCTGGATTGTGTCTTCTAATCTTTGCTTCAAATCATCCAAGTCAATGTTTTCTTTCTGTGGCGCCCACATGAAGTGACATTGAAGCTGATCGAGCTTCACTTTCAACAAATCCTTCTCTTGGTCACTACAACAGAAACAAAAATCGTCAAAATCCATCTCACACTGATCCATTTCCCAGCTCCTCCATCCAGTTTATTATCTAAGAGCTGCTCCTGACTCCGGGACTCAGTGTCCCTGAAACCTCTGGTCCCACAATGATTATCTCAGCAAAACCTCCCAGCAACGTGAACGGATTTACTTCGTAACTTTGTCTGTTCTTACACTTGTCTCCTTTCTGCTGGTTGGTGTACTAACTGATGGACATTTAATCTTCTCACTAAGTCAAGAATAAATCTCAATCCCAATGAGATGAAGAGGATCTCTAGTTGAAGTACTCAATCTGCCTATTGGTTTTGTCCAGTACATCTTGTTCTCATTCTGCTCCACAGTCCCCTCCTCACCGAGGCAGCAGAGGCTCCACTCAAACCTGGCACTGCTGGGTCTGCAGAGCTGTTGACCTCACGATGAGTGGACTGCTCTTTAAGGTAGACCAGTTAAGTATGAAGTCTCACCATGAGACAGTTGATGCTGCCTCCGGTTTAAATTGATGCGGAGAAGCCAGGAGAATCTGGGGGAGGATGAGGGTGGGGTTTACACTTCAGTGGGTGAGTGGCAGGGTAACATTACACCTTCCCATAAAATCCAGCCCCATGTTCAACTCTTAACCTTCTGAAGATTTCCCATAATTCCATTGCTTAGGCAGTAATCCATATCCCATAATTCCCCCATTAATGATTCATTCTCCATAAAGAATTTTATCACCCTCTAAGCATTTCCTTCATTTTGATGTTTCTCTGGATCATGACTGTGTGAAACGTCTTGGGTCAATTTGTTACATTCTAGGTATTATATGAATGCAAGTTGTTACCACACAACTTGGGTGGCACGGTGGCACAATGGTTAGCACTGTTGCCTCACAGCGCCAGAGACCTGGGTCCGATTCCCAGCTTGGGTCACTGTCTGTGTGGAGGTTGCATGTTCTCCCCGTGTCTGCGTGGGTTTCCTCTGGGTTCTCGGGTTTACTCCCACAATCTAACGATGTGTGGGTCAGGTGGATTGGCCATGCTACATTGCTCCTTTGTGTCAGAGGGATTAGCAGGATAAATACGTGGGGTTAGGGGGATTGGACCTGGGTGGGGTTGTTGCTGGTGCAGGCTCAATGGGCCCAATGGCCCTCTTTCTGCGCTGTGTGGATTCTATTCTATGATAACAAACTGAACTGTTACATTGACCCATAAAACAACAGTGACTTCATTTTCAAATAACTCACCGATTGTGAAACACTTTGGGACATTCCTGTGGGAAGATGTTGCATCAACACAACTTCTTTCTTGCTTTCTTCCTGTTCAAATCCCACTCCATTCCCTGGACATCCCAGCTCATTCCCGACTCCAGCTGCCTCTTCTTCACGTTGCCGCTCTTCTCCCCTCTCCCCCTCAATCCTCGCTGTCATTCTGACCCCCTTGCCCCGTTCATGGTGGCGTTTTGCTTTCAGTTCAAACCACTCCCCTCGGTCAGAGGCCTAGGCACAGGATGGTCAGTGCCATCAGAGAGAGCAATGAGTCCATCCCGGGAGAAGACGCCACTACCCAGCTGCCAGGGTGTACATGCACCTCGACATGACTGAGGTCTAGAACCACAGGAGGCTCCGGCTCTCAGGGTCACGAGCATCTGCCAGATGATAGGCCTGAGGTAGCCGCCAATGGTGTGGGTGGACAGCCATTGCCGGTGGCTCTGAAGGTCATGGTGACACTAAATGCCTCTGGATCATTCCACGGTGCTGCAGTGATCATAAAATCATAAAGAACAAAGAACAACACAGCACGGGAAACAGGCCCTTTGGCCCAACGAGCCCGCGCCGCCATTTTAACAATCTGCTTTTCCTCTTTCGCCCTTGACCCATGTCTATGCTTATGGCACCCACATTGGAAACCAGATTGAGGGGAGAATAATTTAGGGACAATTTGTTACACCAATCAGCCTAAGAGCACATCTTTGAGATGTGGGAGGAAACCGGAGGACCCGGAGGAAACCCACGCAACCACGGGGAGAACGCGCAAACTCCCACGGATACCAGCCCAAATGCACAGCAAACAGTGATAGTCACTGAGCTGTCGTGGTGCCCATCTGCTGGTCCAGCTAAAGCATACACAAACAACACGAAGTACTAGGCTACTCTCGAAACATCCAAGAGCAGCCCACGCACAACCCTACGGTGCAGAAGGAGGCCATTCGGCCCAGCGAGCCTGCACCGACAACAAACCCACCCAGACTCTAACCCTATAACCCTATGCATTTACCCTAGCTAGTCCTCCGACTCTAAGGAGCAATTTAGCATGGCCAATCCACCTAACCCGCACATCTTTGGACTGTAGGAGGAAACCCACGCAGGCACAGATAGAACATGTAAACTCCACATGGACAGTGACCCAAGCCGGGAATTGAACCCGGGTCCCTGGTGCTGTGAGGCAGCAGTGCTAACCACTGTGCCACTGTGCTGCTCTGTGGAGTCTCAGTCTGCCGCTCACAGCTAGATTAAGTTGGTAACTGATGTGTTGTTCCGGTGAGTGAAAAGACCTATTCATTTCAGGATGCCAGGCTGAGCGGTCTAGAGGCTTCACCACTGGCTCTCCCTGCGTACAAGTCGCCAATGATTGTACCCACGTGGCCATCAAAGTGCCAGTTTGCCAGCTGGGTGCCTTTTGTGAACAGGGAGGGCTTTCGCTGGATGAACGTCTGGACTGCGTGTGACCACGGGACCCAGCTCCTGCAGGTGTGCAAGCTACCTGGGCAGCTCCAACGATTCATGCACTCTTCGTCACTCTCAGGTACCCAGACTCTTCACTGCCATCTCGTTGAGAGGAGACAAGGGTTACCCACTGAGAAGACGGCTGGTGACAGTGTTTCGGTGACCAAGCACAGAATCTAAGGCGAGAAACAACCACTGCCAGGTTTCCACAAGAGCGGTGGTGGAAAGGACCACTGAGCTGCTGAAGATGGTGTTGAGATGCTCGACCGAACTGGGGGTGTTGTGCAGTGCCAGTCTGAGCGAGTGTCACTCATTGTGGTGCTCTGCCGTGCCCTCCTCATTCCCACTTTCTCTGGGGGTTGTGGGGGGGCAGCACATTGAGCCAGAGAGTGATGATGCCGGGTAGACAGAGGATGAGGACAATGAGGATACAATAAGGTAAATCCGGGGCGGGGGCAGGGGGACCAGGAATGCCCTCGTTCAACCTTTCTCCATATAGGCTGGCATCACCTTCCTTCCAGCAACACCAGTGGGCACTACGAACATCCCAGGCTCTTAACATTCATTCATTCCAGGAAGCTGCTTCCGTTCTATTAAACTCGATATCTTAGACATCTCTGATCAGGCAATAACTGGTCTAACACCAATACAACACACAGGGTATATCTGACTTAAGGGTAGAATAATATATAAGGTGATAAATTCAGAGATACAAAAAGGTCGATTCACATGGATCATAAACATAAAGCCTTGATTTAAACAGATTAATAGCACCCAATGTGAACCCCCGCTTGTGACCTCACCCCTCACTGACAGTGGCATTGAAGGCAATTTCTGTTCTCATTACCCCGCTTCCACAGCTGACCTTGGCGGTTGGTCACAGGAGCCTGAGCAGACACTTCCTGGGAGGCTGCACTTGACAACATTGCCAGGCAAACCCTCAGCCACTGTAGACCCCTGGGATGGGGCGGAGACTGGCAGAGAGTTGGAGGAGCTGGTGCCCTCATCCAGGGCTCTGTGCGAGGAGTCTACGGAAAGGACAGCCACTTTGTCCACCGTGCTGAGGTGAGTCCCCACCACCCTGCTCATCAATGATGGACGGGCAAAATGGGGACACTGGTTGGTGCCTCCTTTTCCTACACAGCAACTGACCTCCTGAGATCAGCGCCTGTGTGAGGACCTGCAGCTCCAAGCACTACTGCAGTAGTACGCCATTGCTTTTCTGGAGCAGCATCTCCATGAGAGTCACTAATATCTTCATGGATGAGGCTGTGCACTCAGGGTGGCAGTGTCAGGGGAGGTCCCTCGAGGGAGGCTGACTGGGAGAGTTCCTGTTATGTGTGATGGGAAGGAGCGGGGAGCCATCCCAGTGCTTGTGTTAGAGGGAAGGGGGGGGTGGGAGTGGGAAGAGTTTATTTTCATTGCAGGTTGGCACGCCATTTAAAGATGGCACCCCGATCTCTATGGAGCTGGCATTGTCCTTTCGATCAGGCCCTGCCAGAGTGACAGTAAAAACCACGTAGGGTTGTGGGCAGGATTTTCCGGCCTTGGGGCGAGCATGGCCAGAAAATCCCGTGAAACGAGTGTGTTGGATACTCTCCACTTGCTAGATGAGTGCAGCTCCAGAAACACGCAATTCACACAATCCAGGAGAAAAGTAGTCCGCATGGTTGGCACCCCCTCCACCACCTTAAACATTCACCCACTCCACCTTAAACATTCATCTGCTCCACCTTAAACATTCACCCATTCCACCTTAAACATTCACCCACTCCATCACCTTAAACATTCACCCATTCCACCTTAAATATTCATACCCTCCACCACCTTAAATATTCACCACTCCACGTTAAACATTCATCCACTCCACCTTAAATATTCATCCACTCCACCTTAAACATTCACCCACTCCACCGCCTTAAACATTCATCCACTCCACCTTAAATATTCACCCCCTCCACCACCTTAAACATTCACCCACTCCACCTTAAACATTCATCCACTCCACCTTAAACATTCACCCACTCCACCGCCTTAAACATTCATCCACTCCACCTTAAATATTCACCCCCTCCACCACCTTAAACATTCACCCACTCCACCTTAAACATTCACCCACTCCACCTTAAACATTCACCCCCTCCATCTTAAACATTCACCCACTCCACCTTAAACATTCACCCCCTCCATCTTAAACATTCACCCACTCCATCTTAAACATTCACCCACTCCACCTTAAACATTCACCCACTCCACCTTAAACATTCACCCCCTCCATCTTAAACATTCATCCACTCCACCTTAAACATTCACCCCCTCCATCTTAAACATTCACCCACTCCATCTTAAACATTCACCCACTCCACCTTAAACATTCACCCACTCCACCTTAAACATTCACCCACTCCACCTTAAACATTCACCCCCTCCATCTTAAACATTCACCCACTCCATCTTAAACATTCACCCACTCCACCTTAAACATTCACCCACTCCACCTTAAATATTCACCCCCTCCACCACCTTAAACATTCACCCACTCCACCTTAAATATTCACCCCCTCCACCACCTTAAACATTCACCCATTCCACCTTAAACATTGACACGCCCGCCACCGCTTTAAACATTCACCATCTCCACCTTAAGCCTTCAGAGTCTGCACCTTAAACATTCGCCCTCACTACCGATGCACCATGGCAGCCGTGTGCACCATCTACAAGATGCCCTGCAGCAACTCACCAAGGCTGTTTTGACAGCCTCAACCAAACCGGCAACTTTTATCGCCAAGAATGACAAGGGCTACAGCCTCATGGGAACATCACAAATTCCCCTCAAGGTACACCCCATCCTGACTCGCCATTCCTCCATTCCCAGGCCAGAATTCTGTACTCCCTCCCTAACAGCACAGTGGGTGTACCTACACGAGATAGACAGCACGGCTCACAGAGCTCAACACCACCTTCTCAAGGGTAATCAGAGACGGGTAATAAATACTGGCTCTGCTGCCCAAGCTCAGACACCCAGAATAAAGAGAAAACACAGTCCTTTGAGACGCTTTGTAATGTCTGTTATTTAATACAGAAAAAAAGCTCCTTATTCAGCAGCCTACAGGTAGATTTCAGGATTAAAACATTTCCCGTGAACCTTACCTCATAGTGCCGATCGAATGAAAAACGTGTCAAATTCCTTTCGCGGTGTTAATTCGGCTTCGAAAAGCGGATCGAGGAGAGTATTGATTGTTTTGTTTTTCAGCTGTTTTGCTTCCTGCAATGAATCAGTGAAAATCGTTTCTTGGGTGGGAATTGAAACTGAAACTAAAAACTGAAGCTGAGGCCAAGTGTCTAAGCAGAAGGGAACGCTGCCAGTGCAGTAACACTGTGTTTAACCCTACAGCTCCTGGTTAGTCACAGAAAAAAAACAATTGGTTCTGTAAGGAGAATTCCTTTGTCCATTGTGTTACCAGGCTGCTACTCATTTTTGATATGTGAACTCAGCATCCCCCCCACACCACTGCACCACCACCCCACTCCGGTCCACCACTCCCGGATTACATGTCATTGACATGTTACCATATCCTCGTGGATTGCATGTTCCTGACCTGCAAATGCACCTCCCTTAATTACACATCCCGACATGTGACTGTTTCCCCTCCTTTACACATTATTGACATGCAAATTTACCCCCCCCCAGATTACATACATGCTCCTGACATGTGATGATACCTCTGGATTACACGTCCTTGACATGGGACTGTACCTCCTGGATTACATAGAGAGTAATCACTGTATCGCCATACAATACAGAAGAGGCCCTTCAGCCCATCATTGATAAAAACTACACTAATCCCACTTTCCAGCACTTGACCCATAGCCTTGAATGTTATGACATTTCAGGTTCTTATCCATGTACTTTTTAAATGTTGAATGCTTTCCCACCTCTCCTACCCTCCTAAGCAGTGCATTCCAGACTCTTACCTCCCTCTCTGTGAAAGGAATTTTTCTCAAATCCCTCTAAACCTCCTGTCCCTCACTTTAAATTTATGGCCACCATCTCATTATTGACCCTGCAACGAAGGGGAATAGCTGTTTCCTATCCACACTGTCCATAGCCCTCATAATCTTGTTCACCTCAATCATGTCCTCCCTCAGCCTTCTCTGCTCTGAAGAAAACAACGGGTAAGTGTTCTCCAAGGCGGCCTTCACCACACACGACAGCGCAGAGTCACTGAGCAGAGACTGAAAGCCAAGTTCCGCACATGTGAGGACGGTCTCAACAGGGATCTTGGGTTCATGTCGCACTATTTGTAACCCCCATGGCTTGCCTGGGTTTGCAAAACCTCACTCACTGTACACATCTCTTTAACCTGTGCTCAGTGCTCCTTCCACTCACATTGTTAGCCACTTTAAGACTTGAATAGCAGGTTAGGTGTAAAGATTCGCATTCTAATCAGTAATTTTAAACTGTCTGTGCTGTTATACGTACTGTCTGAGGCCAGAACTCTCCATTCGCCTGACGAAGAGGGGAACCTCGAAAGCTTGTGAGTTTACTATCAAATAAATCGGTTGGGCTTAAACCTGGTGTTGTCAGACTTCTTACTAAAGAAAACAACCCCAGCCTAACCAGATATTTTTCATAGCTCACAACCCCAGCCTAACCAGATATTTTTCATAGCTCAAATGCTCCATCCCAGGCAACATCCTGGTGAATCTCCTCTAAATTCCCTCCAGTGCAGTCACATCCTTTCTATAATGAGGTGACCAGAACTACACGCAGCTCTCCAATTGTGGCATCACCAAAGTTTTGCACAACATAACCTCCCTGATCTTATAATCTGTGCCTCAACTGATAAAGGTAAGTATCCCATATGTCTTCTTAACCACCCTATTCACCTGTCCTGCAACCTCCAGCTCCTCCATTCCTCTGTGTCTCCGAATCTCCTACCAGTGAATACTCTGTCCTGTTACTGCATCATCTCTCACTTTTCAGGGCTAACTTCCATCTGCCACTGAACTTCCCATCTGACCAATCCGTCCGTAACTTCCCGCAACCTAAGACATTCTTCCTCACTATTAATTACCCTGCCAATCTTCGTGTTATCCACAAACTACTTATCATCCCCCCCACATCCTCGTCTATATCATATATATATGACTAACAATAAGAGACTCAGCACTGACCCCAATAGGCACCAGCCTCCACTCACGCAAACAGACTTTTGCCACCATCCTCTCTCTCACCACAAAGCCAATTTTGGATGGAACTTGCTAAATTGCCCTGGATCCCACGTACTTTTGACCTTCTTTATCAGTTTCCCATGTGGGGCCTTGTCAAAGGCCTTGCTGAAACCCACATAAACTACATTAATTACACTATTCTACACACCCGATCACCTACTCAAAAAATCCAATCAAATTCATTAGGCAGGGCTGTCCTCTGACAAACCCATGTTGACTATCGCTGATCAAACCTTACTGATCCACCCAACTGGAGATTCATTTTCCCCTTCAGAAATTTCTCCAGTAGTTTCCCTGCCACTGATGAGAGACTCACTGCTCTGTAATTCTCTGGTTCCTATCCACCACACTTCTTGAGAAGTGGAGCCACATTAGCTGTTCTCTAATCCTCTGGCACCATCCCTACAGTGAAAAGTCTGACAACACCAGGTTTTAGTCCAACCTATTTATTTGATAATATACTCGCAAGCTTTCGGGTTAGTCCCTTCGTCAGGTGAATGGAGAACTCTCCATTCACCTGACGAAGGGACTAACCCGAAAGCTTGCGAGGATATTATCAAATAAATAGGTTGGACTAAAACCTGGTGTTGTCAGACTTTTCACTGTGTTTACGCCAGTCCAACGCCGGCATACCCACATCATGACCATCCCTACAGCCAGCAAGGAATTTAAAATTTGAGTTAGAGCCGCCATAACTTCTGCCCTGGTCTCTCACAGCAGCCTAGGATACAACTCATCCTGTCCCGGGGATTTATCCACATTTAAGCCTACCAAAACCTACAATACCTCCTCACTCCTTATGTCAAAATGTTCATGAACGTCATTGTCCCTCTCCCTGAATTCGGTTCCTACATCCCCCTTCTCCTGAATGAAGACAGATGTGAAATATCCATTGCAGCTCCAAACACAGATTGCCCCCTTTTGTCCCTAATGGACCCTACTCTTTTCCTGGTTGTAGTCTTACTCTCAATATACTTATGGAACATCTTGAGATTCTCCCTAATCCTAGCCACCATGCCCCTCTTTACTCTCTTAATTGCTTTCTTAAGATCCTCCCCTGCACTTTCTGTAATTCACTAAGGCCTGCGCTGATTTGCCCCCTTTGTACCCGCTAAATGCCTCTCTTTTCTTTCTTACCTCGTGCTGAATATTTCAAGAGATCCAAGGTTCTTTGGGCTTGTCACTCCTCCATTCACCCGAAAGGGAACATGTTGGGCTTGTACTCTCCCTGTACCTTTTTTGAATGCCCCCCTCCACTCTGCTGTAGATTTTCCCAGAAGAAGGTGTTCCCCATCCTCTTTGGTCAGATCCTGCTTTATTCTAACAAAATCTGCCTTCCCCCAATCCAAAACTGTTTTTTGCAAACAAACGGCACAGACCTGATGGGCAGAATGGCCTCACTCTGCACTGTAGAGATTCTATAATCCTTTTTCTTTTCCATAACAACCTTATCTCATGCTGTGTTATTGATGCTTTCACCAAAATGCTCCCTTACTGACACTTCGAACATTGTCCAGCTTCGCTCTCCAGAATTAGATTCAGCACTGCTCAGTCCAACGCTGGCATCTCTACATCATGAAGCTTGTGAGATTACTACCAAATAAACTGGTTGGACTCTAACATGGTATTGTGAGACTTCTTACTGTGTTGTTCCAGTGAACAGAGATTTGGCTGAGCGTCAAATTCTCCATCCTCGCTGCAGTAAAGTTAAAAAGTTGAAGTTAAAAATAAAAGTGAAGTTTATTTATTAGTTCCAACTAGGGCTTACATTAACACTGCAATGAAGTTACTGTGAAATTCCCCTAGTTGCCAGATTCCAGCGCCTGTTCAGGTCAGCAGGGCGTGAACGGTTGGTAAGATCGTGCCTCTTGTCCCTCCTTCTTGCAGTAACTGATGTCTTAATTAATATCGTGAGTCCATCTCCTCTTTTACACCCTCCCCTGTCGCACCTGAAGATCTTATCCCTATCCTACCCCAGAATGTTAAATGGCCCGTTCTGCCCCTCCGTCAACTATATCTCTGTGACAGCAACAAAATCACAGTTCCTCGTATCAATCCACAGCCTGAACTCATCAGTCTTAACTATAATATTCCAAGCATTAAAGTAGAGGCCATCCAGCCTCACCTTCCTTCCTTGGAACGCAAATTGGCTGAATTCCCTCTGTCTTGGTTCCTTTACTATAGAATGCTCTGTTCCTATTGTACTGATACCCTGTGTCCCCTACCCCTGCTGAGCTTGTTTTAAACTCCTCCCAACAGCACTAGTAATCCCACCACAAGGAAGTTAGCCCCATCCTGATTCAGGTGCAGACTGTCCCGTTTGTACACGTCCTATCTTCCACAAAAACAATCCAAATGATCATGGAATCTAAAACCTTTCATAGAATCATATAATCCCTGCAGCGCAGAAGGTGGCCATTCAGCCCATCAAATCTACACCGACCTCAATCCCACTCAGGCCCTACTCCCTTAACGCCACATATTTACCCTGCTAATCCCCTGACGCTAGGGTCAATTTAGTATGGCCAATCCACCTAACCCGTACATCTTTGGACTGTGGGAGGAAACCAGAACTCCCAGAGGGAGAATGTGCAAACTCCACACGGACGGCGATCCAAGGCCGGAATTGAGCCCTGGTCCCTGGCGCTGTGGGGCAGCGGCCCACTGATCCTCCTGCATCAACTCGAGTCACATAATCATTTACCCCATTCTCTATTTCTGTACTCGCTAGCACAGCGGCACAGTGGTACAGTGGTTAGCACTGCTGCCTCAGCGCACCAGATACTCTGGTTCGATTCCCAGCTTGGGTCACTGTCTGTGTGGAGTTTGCATGTTCTCCCCATGTCTGCGTGGGTTTCCTCTGGGTGCTTTGGTTTCTTCCCACAATCTGAGAGGTGTGATGGTTAGGTGTTTTCGCCATGTTAAATTCTCCCTCCGTGTACGCGAACAGGCGCTGGAGTGAGGGGACTAGGTAACTCCACTGCCGTGTAAGTGTCAGCCTACTTGTGACAAGTAGCACTAATAACTAAATTTTTAAACTTTAAAACATGGCACTGGGAGTAATCTAGAGGTTACAACTTTTCGGGTCCTGCTTTTTAATCTGCTGCCTCGCTCCCCAATTCTTGATGCAACACCTCATCCTTCATTCTATCCACATCGTTGATGCCAACATGTAGCACAACCTCTGATATATCACCTTCCCCCTGTAGGATGCTCTGCAGCCATTCGGTGACACCTTATCCCTGGATCCAGGGGAGGTAACACAGCATTCAGAAGTCACGTCTGTAGCTACAGAAACGCCTGTCTGTTCCCCTCACTAGTGAGTCCCCTATTACTATTACTCTTCCATCTTTCTTTCTCCCCTCCTGTACAGTCAGCCTGCTTGTGTTGCCAGAAGCTTTGCTCTGTCTGCACTCCCTTGAGCAAAGAAAATCCTCATCAGCTTCCAAAATGGAATGCCAATTTGAGAGTGGTGCCCAAGGGGCTCCTGCAATATCTGTCTGCTACTCTTGAACTGCCTGGTGGTCAACCTTTTTTCCTCCAATCCCTGGAGCTGTGTTGTGACCACCGCCTTAATGTTCTATCCATGAAATTCTCAGCCTTGCCTATGCCACCCTGAGTCTAGCCTCTACTTGAGTTTCGGGGTGGGGGAGGAATGCACCATGTGCTACCCTGAGGCCTACCCTGCTCTGTTGTTAAGCAGGAAGGGACAAAGAGGACTAGAGTAATAGTTATAGGGGACTCCATAGTTAGGGGTGCAGAAAGGTGTTTCTGTGGATGTAAAAGAGACTCCGGGAAGGTATGTTGTCTCCCTGGTACCAGGGTCCAGGATATCTGATTGGACAGAAAGCATTCTGAGTTGAGAGGGTGAACAGCCAGAGGTCATGGTACATATTGAACAAAGAACAAAGAATTGGTACCAACAACATAGGCAGGAAGAGCGATGAGTTTCGGCAGCAGCAGTTTAGGGAGTTAGGTAGAAAGTTAAAAAGCAGGGCCTCTAGGGTTGTAATCTCAGGATTACTCCCTGTGCCACCTGCTAGTGAGGCTAGGAATAGAAAGATAGTTCAGCTCAACACGTGGCTAAACAACTGGTGTAGGAGGGAGGGTTTCAGATATCTGGACCATTGGGGTCTCTTCCGGACCTGTACAAGAAGGATGGGTTGCATCTAAACTGGAGGGGCGCAAATATTCTGGAGGTTTGTTAGTGTCACACGGGAGGATTTAAATTAGTTTGGCTTGCGGGGGGGAGTGGGGGGGGTGGTGGTGGTGGTGGGATCCAAAGCAAAGGTGAATTAACTGAAGGGGAACCAGAGAGTAGGGCCTGTAAGACTCAGAGAAAGAGCAGGCAGGATAGAATTGCAAATCAGAGAGGGTCTGGTGGATTGTTTCAATGTGAGAAGTGTAACAGGTAAGGCAGATGAACTTAGAGATTGGATTAGTACTAGAAACTATGATGTATTTGCCATTACAGAGATTTGGTTGAGGGAAGAACAGGATTGGCAGCTTAAATTTCAGGATATAGATGTTTCAGGCATAATAGAGGGAGATATAAAAGGGGTGGGGGAGTTGCACTACTGGTTAAGGAGAATATGACGGCTGTACTCCGGGAGGACACCTCGGAGGGCTCACAGAGCGAGACAATATGAGTAGAGCTCAGAAATAGGAAAGGTGTAGTCACAATGTTGGGAGTTTACTATAGACCACCCAACTGCCAGTGGGAGATTGAGGAACAGATGTGTAGGCAGGTTTTGGCAAGGCGTAAAAGTAACAGGGTTGTTGTGGTGGGAGATTTTAATTTCCCATATATTGACTGGGACTCACTTAGTGCTAGGGGTGTGGATGGGGCGGGGGGTGACGGGAGGGGAAGGGAGGCAGGGGGAGCACTTGCACCAAGGGTCTGGTGGATCTTGGGGAAGGTAGGGCAGACATTCTAATATGGGCTGAGTCTGCAAGGCACAACAGACAGCACCTCGATGGATGGG
Organism: Carcharhinus amblyrhynchos; assembly: GCF_965287045.1. NCBI lineage: Eukaryota > Metazoa > Chordata > Chondrichthyes > Carcharhiniformes > Carcharhinidae > Carcharhinus > Carcharhinus amblyrhynchos. The sequence continues at coordinate 13,330,708 of NC_137340.1, read as the reverse complement.
AGTCGGGAGCACTGAGCTCTGTGGCGGGGGTGGGATATCAGAGACACATTAGTCACAGCTGTGAGGTACAATTAACAGTTTATTTTGCTTTTAATGTTATTAATAAACACTGACTAATTCTGACCTTCATCTGTGTCTTCTAGTGAACTAAATTTCTGAAACTTTCTAAATTTTGCGGCCTTCTCCTTCTTCTCAATGCTACCCCAGGATGCACATCAGAGGCGGAGGTATCTAGCTATGACGCACACCACTTGCCTGTGATGCCCTTGGCAGATGTGCCCTGCCCGGTGGGCCCCAGCTGACTTGCAGATGGGATTGTTTTGGCGCCACCCTGTCCATCTCGCTGGCCCTGAGATGCCCCATTATGAGGAAGGGGGAAATCGGAATATCTTGGGACGTGCGGGATCTCCTGGGTGGAAGACTCCCGCACGGGTTCAAGTCCTTCCTCCTCCCTTGGGGTGACCAGAGGCCCCGGGGACACTTCATGGGACGCCAGGGTAGCTGGACTGAGCTGCAGAAGCACCAACGTCACCTGGCTCTGCCAGTCTTGGAGGCCCAGGTGTGTCTGCCCTGTGGCCTGTGATCCCTCAGCCCTGGCCCTCTGAGACTGGGCCAAGCTCTGGAGACCCTCGCTGCTGCATTCTGCGAGCGAATCGGACTTTGGAGCCCTTCAGCAGTAGCCTCTGAGCCTGGGCTAAGTTGTCGAGGCTCACAGCCATGGCCGGCTGTGTCTCCGGGCTGTGAGTGAGAGTCCCAGCCACGGCCAACAATGTCTCCCACATGCCCCCGACACCATGGCCATGAAACGTTGTGCCTCTTGGATCTGGAAACACCCTTACCGCACAGTGTCTCCAGGATGGCCTGAACCCTGTCACCCATGAGTTCAGACCCCTGAGCCAGACTTCCCACTGTGGCCGCCACCCTTGCAATGTTGGCCTGGGTCTCACACTGAGTCGGCACCACCTCCTTCAACAGCATTCTGTTTGACTCCCCGAAACCGCCTTGCGGTCGCAGCAATGGCTGCTGTCAGCCCTCCCACAACTCCCCGCGTATCCTGATGTATCTCCTCCAGCCTTGGGAGGATCAAGCCCAGAGGACAGCAGCTGGCTTGGGGACAGCTGAATCCTGGCCTCCGGCAGACCTCTGTGTCCTCGAGCCCTTGGATGTGCTTCTTGACCCCAACACCAAAGGTACCCGCCGCGGTGATAGTCTCTGTGTTGGTGGGATGTGTTGTACGTGCCGGTGCTGCTTCAGTGGAAGCAGAGGATTCCTCAGTGCCTCCCTCCGAGGTGTCATCCAGGGGGTCATGGGCAGTTTGTTCCAGAGCAGCGGGGTTGGCGACAACACCTGGAGGGCTGGGTCCAGAGCTGCAATAAAGAACACACATTAGAGGAAGGGAGGTGCAACATTCCATGCAGCATCGCAATTACTTCGAGGAGGATCTAGGCTGAGGGTACATTTATGCTCACTTGCTTGCTGGACGGCGACCAAGCTGTCAGTGACCATTTGGAATGCCCCCATCACCCCTTCCAGCTCCATGGCACGCTCCTCCATGCTACTCAGTTGCCACAGGTCAGGCACACCACCACCAGTCTGTGTCTTCTCCCGTGCATTGTGGATTTTCCTTTCCTGTGGGAGTATAAGGTGGATAGCCAGCATTAACATATCGCGGTGCACGGTGCCCAATGCGTGCCGGTGTCTCGGGTGTTGTGCTGGCAGTTTCGGGGAAAGCGGTCACTACTGAAGGGGGCTCGTTGAGGGGGTGAGGGGAAGGGGTTAGATTCTGTTCCTGGGGAAGGGTTGGTTGTTGCAGGCCCTTCAGCTGTCAAAGCAGGGTTTGAGATTCATGCCAAGCACATACGGGGTTCCAAGTGGGATGCTCACTCACTCGTGCTGCTCGAAGAAGGTTGTACATGTTTTTCCGACACTGCCTGCCAGAGCGCGGTGTCAGGGTCCTGGCATTCACCACTTCTGCCACTTTCCTCCCACAATGCCATGGCGGATGTACTCCTTGGGTGGGAGCCCCAGCCAGGGAAGGTCCGCTCTTGCCTCTCCTCCACGGCATCCAGCAGGTGCTCCTGGTCTGTCCCTGTGAAACTGGGTGTAGGTTTGCGCCCAACTGTCTTTGTGGCCTGGCTGGATGTGTCTCCCTTCCTGTAGCTTATATACAGCTCAGACTTATCAGGGGAGTGCGGGTGCAGTGAGTGTGGCCAATCAGGGGAGTGCGGGTGCAGAGAGTGTGTCCAGTCAGGAGAGTGCGGGTGCAGTGAGTGTGGCCAATCAGGGGAGTGCGGGTGCAGTGAGTGTGGCCAATCAGGGGAGTGCTTGTGCAGTGAGTGTGGCCAGTCAGGGGAGTGCGGGTGCAGTGAGTGTGGCCAGTCAGGGGAGTGCGGGTGCAGTGAGTGTGGCCAATCAGGGGAGTGCGGGTGCAGTGAGTGTGGCCAATCAGGGGAGTGCGGGTGCAGAGAGTGTGTCCAGTCAGGAGAGTGCGGGTGCAGTGAGTGTGGCCAGTCAGGGGAGTGCGGGTGCAGTGAGTGTGGCCAATCAGGGGAGTGCTTGTGCAGTGAGTGTGGCCAGTCAGGGGAGTGCGGGTGCAGTGAGTGTGGCCAGTCAGGGGAGTGCGGGTGCAGTGAGTGTGGCCAATCAGGGGAGTGCGGGTGCAGTGAGTGTGGCCAGTCAGGGGAGTGCGGGTGCAGTGAGTGTGGCCAATCAGGGGAGTGCGGGTGCAGAGAGTGTGTCCAGTCAGGGGAGTGCGGGTGCAGTGAGTGTGGCCAATCAGGGGAGTGCGGGTGCAGTGAGTGTGGCCAGTCAGGGGAGTGCGGGTGCAGTGAGTGTGGCCAATCAGGGGAGTGCGGGTGCAGTGAGTGTGGCCAGTCAGGGGAGTGCGGGTGCAGTGAGTGTGGCCAATCAGGGGAGTGCGGGTGCAGTGAGTGTGGCCAATCAGGGGAGTGCGGGTGCAGTGAGTGTGGCCAGTCAGGGGAGTGCGGGTGCAGTGAGTGTGGCCAATCAGGGGAGTGCGGGTGCAGTGAGTGTGGCCAATCAGGGGAGTGCGGGTGCAGTGAGTGTGGCCAATCAGGAGAGTGCGGGTGCAGTGAGTGTGGCCAATCAGGGGAGTGCGGGTGCAGTGAGTGTGGCCAATCAGGGAAGTGCGGGTGCAGTGAGTGTGGCCAGTCAGGGGAGTGCGGGTGCAGTGAGTGTGGCCAGTCAGGGGAGTGCGGGTGCAGTGAGTGTGTCCAGTCAGGGGAGTGCGGGTGCAGTGAGTGTGTCCAATCAGGGGAGTGCGGGTGCAGTGAGTGTGGCCAATCAGGGGAGTGCGGGTGCAGTGAGTGTGTCCAATCAGGGGAGTGTGGGTGCAGTGAGTGTGGCCAATCAGGGGAGTGTGGGTGCAGTGAGTGTGGCCAATCAGGGGAGTGCGGGTGCAGTGAGTGTGTCCAGTCAGGGGAGTGTGGGTGCAGTGAGTGTGGCCAATCAGGGGAGTGCGGGTGCAGTGAGTGTGTCCAGTCAGGGGAGTGTGGGTGCAGTGAGTGTGTCCAATCAGGGGAGTGCGGGTGCAGTGAGTGTGTCCAGTCAGGGGAGTGTGGGTGCAGTGAGTGTGTCCAATCAGGGGAGTGCGGGTGCAGTGAGTGTGGCCAATCAGGGGAGTGCGGGTGCAGTGAGTGTGGCCAATCAGGGGAGTGCGGGTGCAGTGAGTGTGGCCAGTCAGGGGAGTGCGGGTGCAGTGAGTGTGGCCAATCAGGGGAGTGCGGGTGCAGTGAGTGTGTCCAGTCAGGGGAGTGTGGGTGCAGTGAGTGTGGCCAATCAGGGGAGTGCGGGTGCAGTGAGTGTGTCCAGTCAGGGGAGTGTGGGTGCAGTGAGTGTGTCCAATCAGGGGAGTGCGGGTGCAGTGAGTGTGTCCAGTCAGGGGAGTGTGGGTGCAGTGAGTGTGTCCAATCAGGGGAGTGCGGGTGCAGTGAGTGTGGCCAATCAGGGGAGTGCGGGTGCAGTGAGTGTGGCCAATCAGGGGAGTGCGGGTGCAGTGAGTGTGGCCAGTCAGGGGAGTGCGGGTGCAGTGAGTGTGGCCAATCAGGGGAGTGCGGGTGCAGTGAGTGTGGCCAATCAGGGGAGTGTGGGTGCAGTGAGTGTGTCCAATCAGGGGAGTGCGGGTGCAGTGAGTGTGTCCAGTCAGGGGAGTGCGGGTGCAGTGAGTGTGGCCAATCAGGGGAGTGCGGGTGCAGTGAGTGTGGCCAATCAGGGGAGTGCGGGTGCAGTGAGTGTGGCCAATCAGGGGAGTGCGGGTGCAGTGAGTGTGGCCAATCAGGGGAGTGCGGGTGCAGTGAGTGTGGCCAATCAGGGGAGTGCGGGTGCAGTGAGTGTGGCCAATCAGGGGAGTGCGGGTGCAGTGAGTGTGGCCAATCAGGGGAGTGCGGGTGCAGTGAGTGTGGCCAATCAGGGGAGTGTGGGTGCAGTGAGTGTGTCCAATCAGGGGAGTGTGGGTGCAGTGAGTGTGGCCAATCAGGGGAGTGCGGGTGCAGTGAGTGTGTCCAGTCAGGGGAGTGCGGGTGCAGTGAGTGTGTCCAGTCAGGGGAGTGTGGGTGCAGTGAGTGTGGCCAATCAGGGGAGTGCGGGTGCAGTGAGTGTGTCCAGTCAGGGGAGTGTGGGTGCAGTGAGTGTGTCCAATCAGGGGAGTGCGGGTGCAGTGAGTGTGGCCAATCAGGGGAGTGCGGGTGCAGTGAGTGTGTCCAGTCAGGGGAGTGTGGGTGCAGTGAGTGTGGCCAATCAGGGGAGTGCGGGTGCAGTGAGTGTGTCCAGTCAGGGGAGTGCGGGTGCAGTGAGTGTGGCCAATCAGGGGAGTGCGGGTGCAGTGAGTGTGGCCAATCAGGGGAGTGCGGGTGCAGCGAGTGTGGCCAATCAGGGGAGTGCGGGTGCAGTGAGTGTGGCCAGTCAGGGGAGTGCGGGTGCAGTGAGTGTGGCCAATCAGGGGAGTGCGGGTGCAGTGAGTGTGGCCAGTCAGGGGAGTGCGGGTGCAGTGAGTGTGTCCAATCAGGGGAGTGCGGGTGCAGTGAGTGTGTCCAGTCAGGGGAGTGCTTGTGCAGTGAGTGTGGCCAGTCAGGGGAGTGCGGGTGCAGTGAGTGTGGCCAGTCAGGGGAGTGCGGGTGCAGTGAGTGTGGCCAGTCAGGGGAGTGCGGGTGCAGTGAGTGTGGCCAGTCAGGGGAGTGCGGGTGCAGTGAGTGTGGCCAATCAGGGAAGTGCGGGTGCAGTGAGTGTGGCCAGTCAGGGGAGTGCGGGTGCAGTGAGTGTGTCCAATCAGGGGAGTGCGGGTGCAGTGAGTGTGTCCAGTCAGGGGAGTGCTTGTGCAGTGAGTGTGGCCAATCAGGGGAGTGCGGGTGCAGTGAGTGTGGCCAATCAGGGGAGTGCGGGTGCAGTGAGTGTGTCCAGTCAGGGGAGTGCGGGTGCAGTGAGTGTGGCCAATCAGGGGAGTGCGGGTGCAGTGAGTGTGGCCAATCAGGGAAGTGCGGGTGCAGTGAGTGTGGCCAGTCAGGGGAGTGCGGGTGCAGTGAGTGTGGCCAATCAGGGGAGTGCGGGTGCAGTGAGTGTGTCCAGTCAGGGGAGTGTGGGTGCAGTGAGTGTGGCCAATCAGGGGAGTGCGGGTGCAGTGAGTGTGGCCAATCAGGGGAGTGCGGGTGCAGTGAGTGTGGCCAATCAGGGGAGTGCGGGTGCAGTGAGTGTGTCCAGTCAGGGGAGTGCGGGTGCAGTGAGTGTGGCCAATCAGGGGAGTGCGGGTGCAGTGAGTGTGTCCAGTCAGGGGAGTGCGGGTGCAGTGAGTGTGGCCAATCAGGGGAGTGCGGGTGCAGTGAGTGTGTCCAGTCAGGGGAGTGCGGGTGCAGTGAGTGTGGCCAATCAGGGGAGTGCGGGTGCAGTGAGTGTGGCCAATCAGGGAAGTGCGGGTGCAGTGAGTGTGGCCAGTCAGGGGAGTGCGGGTGCAGTGAGTGTGGCCAATCAGGGGAGTGCGGGTGCAGTGAGTGTGTCCAGTCAGGGGAGTGCGGGTGCAGTGAGTGTGGCCAATCAGGGGAGTGCGGGTGCAGTGAGTGTGTCCAGTCAGGGGAGTGCGGGTGCAGTGAGTGTGGCCAATCAGGGGAGTGCGGGTGCAGTGAGTGTGGCCAATGGGGGGAGTGTGGGTGCAGTGAGTGTGGCCAATGGGGGGAGTGCGGGTGCAGTGAGTGATTCCAATCAGGGGAGTGCGGGTGCAGTGAGTGTGGCCAATCAGGGGAGTGCGGGTGCAGTGAGTGTGGCCAATGGGGGGAGTGCGGGTGCAGTGAGTGTGTCCAATCAGGGGAGTGCGGGTGCAGTGAGTGTGGCCAATCAGGGGAGTGCGGGTGCAGTGAGTGTGGCCAATCAGGGGCCCATTGGCAACAAATCCTTGTGAGAGATTTTGAAGGCCGGTATCAATTGACTGTCATCCATCCATTGGGTGCTGATTGGCTGACATTCAATAGGCTGTTGTGTCCAGGGGGCAGTGGGGCAATACTCAGGACTCCCATTCAAGAGAGGGAAGGCTCACAAGCTGCTGGTGTGCACAACAGCACAGCATAAATTCTCTGCTGGGCAGCAGTGTGGTCAGTATGTTCAAGGGATGGAGGGATTGGGTACCTGCATTATCTGGATCCATGGCGGCATGAGGTGAGTGGGCAGCCACGTCTGTGTGTGGAGGGAGACAGGAGAGGCAGCGATGTCTGTGTGGGGGAGGAGGGCCAACGCTATCTGTATGGGGGAGGAGAGGTAGCATCGTCTGTATGGGAGGGGTGGCCAAGTGATGTCTGTGGGGGGGTTGTGGGGGCCAGCGATAACTGTAGGGGGGTTGTGGGGGCCAGCGATAACTGTGGGGGGGTTGTGGGGGCCAGCGATAACTGTGGGGGGGTTGTGGGGGCCAGCGATAACTGTGGGGGGGTTGTGGGGGCCAGCGATGAGGCCATCGATGTGTGTGGGGGTTGGATGGCAGTGACTTGGATGCTGGGATGTCTTTTCCACGATCTCCCAGCGACGCACACATGCGTGGGTTCCCGCTCATCTCACCGATTTCAGGCTCTTTGAGGCGAATAGGACCCATCCCCATGGCTTTTAATGAGATTCATGCTTGTGACCTCTGCATTGCACAGAGTGCGGAGATTCAGGTCTGAAGCTGCATTAAGAAAACAGCCGTGATCTAGACCAGGTTTCCCACCAATTCAGCACTTTTGGGAGAATCATTCTCGAAACCTCTGTTAGAAAATCAGAACCTGCTGCCATTGTGTTTGGTTATTTTTAGCCCATTTTCACCTCTTTTCATATCGTTTAGTCTTCCCTCCCACTACATCTTTCCACACACAGCAAGTCACTTGGGAGACAGAAACAAATATTATTTGGTGAATTTGCCAGCGTGGTTAATGTTTCTGAATGAAGCACAGAGATCTAGAATAATTACAATGAGATTATTTGAAAATTATACACGTGTGTAACATGCTCCATTCTAAGCAAAATATCAGTGAAGTGGATTCCATTAGCAGCTGTCTGTAGATTAGAGAGTGTTCATTCATCTTTCAGTTTAGCTTTTGTTGGGACAGTCATTATCGGCCTTGATAGAAAGGCGTAATTCACAAAGAGCACTTAGATATTCTTCATTGTCAGGATCCAACTCCGAGGCTTTTTCAAAGTTTTCAATAGCCTCGCGCTTCTTCCCATCCAGTTGGTTCATTAAGCCAAGAACACCATAGGCCTTGCTGTCTCTGCCATTCCTGCGAAGTTGTCTTTCTGCGATTGTCTTCAAGTTATCACGGCACCATTTCTTTTCTGTTGAGTTACAATCGATTTTCATTCCTTCCAGAAAATGGGTGATAGCGTTTGATTCTGGTTTTTCCTGATTCAGTTCAAATAATCCAGCCTCCAAACGTATTGCCTGCTTATTTTCTGGATGTATACCTTCCAATTTCAGTAAATTATTGTACATCTCCTTTACTTCCGCATATTCTCCATTTAATAAACAGATTCTGGCATAATCCAGCTGTGCCCTAATAAATGTTAATGGTCGAGGTTCAAAGGCCTTTTTAAAATGATACTTACACAGTTCAATCAGTTTAGCTCTCTGTTCAGAAGCAGGATCACTCGGTCTTTTGCTCGGTGACAATAGTTTCCTTCTGTAACACACACCTATTTGATGATGTAAGAAGGTAGAGTTTGGGGTAATTTCTAATCCTTTCTTCAACAGAACCATAGCTTTTTCCATATTTCCTTTTAATCTGTAAAATTTGGCAGCATAGCGAATCACATGTGGAAGGTCAGGGGATTTCTGCAATGCTCTTTCAACTAATCCAAGTGCTTCCTCAGTTTGATTACACTGTTGTAGTTTTAGAGCCAGCAGCACCATGGCTTCAGTATGATCCGGATCGAGCTCCAGCACACGTCTGAACTGCTTCATTGATTGAATGGGTTTGTCACTCTCTGGGGTTCCAGAAAAAACTTCAAGACGAGACAGAGCAGTCGCAAAGCCAAAATTCCATTCAATATTATCCGGATCTTTCTCCAGAGCCTTTTTAAAACATTCCTTTGCTTCTTCATAACATTGAGAAGTAGACTTCAACAGTGCCCAACCCTTCTCCCCGTACACTTCAGGTATCATTGCTGTATACCGAGAGGCATCAGGAAATTGTTGACAGATCCTCTCCAGTTTGTCGAGGTAGGACTGAGCCTCTGTCAGTTGTCCCATGTGATAATTGACCCAGGCACGGTTTCCATAGGTGACGATGATTCTTTTTTCAAATTCATCTTCATGATTCTCCCTCAGAATCTTTTCAGCTTCCTGTAAGTTTTGAATCGCCTCCTCACAGTTTCCTTGCAGGCAGTTTACAAAAGCAAGTTGGTTGTATGATCTGTCTTTATATGTGACATCGAGCTGTATTGAACCTTCTAATCTTTGCTGCAAATCATCCAAGTCAATGTTTTCTTTCTGTGGTGCCCACGTGAAGTGACATTGAAGCTGATCGAGCTTCACTTTCAACAAATCCTTCCCTTGGTCACTGCAAGAGAAACAAATCTTTCATAATCCACCTTAGCAGCAACTGTAATTCATTGATTTAATCTATTTGATCATTGGGAGTAATTCATTGTTGCCTTTTTGGTTAGCATTTGATACAGCTGCAATATTTTACCAATGGTACAGTATATCCTGCAGGAAAGGCAGTCCTCACAGCACCTGAGGAAAATAGTCTCCTGTATTTTTTCCAGTCTCAATAGTAGAACAAGAGAGCCTCTCTGAACACTGATTCAGCTGGGGTAGAGAGTTCTTCCAATGATCAAATCAGGTAACAGGATACCCGGGGCTGAAAATTAACAGCAAGTTGAAATATAACAGTGTGTGGATTTGAAAACATGTCAATCTGTGAAGAAACTCACAAGGGTCCTCAATTCTGAGGGCAAGTTTTTTATTAATCTATAAGGTGTGGTGTCACTGGCTGGGCCAGCATTTATTCCCCAACCCTAACTGCCCTCCATTTCAGAGAGCAGTTGAGAGTGGACTGCATTGCTGTGGCTCTGGAGTTATATGTAGGCCAGGCCAGGTAGGGATGGCAGATTTCCTTCCCTAAAGGTGAAACAGATGCGTTTTTATGACAATCGACAATGGTTTCATGGTCATCATTAGACTTTTAATCCCAGATTTATATTGAATTCAAATTTCACCATCTGCAGTGTTGGGATTCAAACCCAGTTCCCCAGAGCATTACCCTGGGTCTCTTCCAATACCATTGCCCATTGCCAATATCATTTTGCCACTGCTTCGCCCTGTGGGATATGCAATGAGTCAGTTGGGTGAGTGATTTAATTATGTCAAAGACTAATTGGCTGCAGAATTAATAGCGAGTCATGAATTGAACTGAGTACACAGGTTCCCAAGCTGTGTGAAACTCAGCAAGGCAAGATCACAGTCAGTGGAGGGCTGGGATATTGACAAGGCTGTGAAAGTGACAGACAGGAAAGCCTTTACACAATGTTACAGGACAGTTTCCATTTTGCCTCGGTGTGAGGAGCTTGTGCTCAGGGGAATTTGTCTTCACTTCTTTGCTGGTAATTTCCAGCATCTTGAGGACATTGCTGCTGTTTTGAATTTCCACATGTTTCTCTGCACGTCCTGTCGTCAATTTTCACTGCAGCCCGAAAGCAATTTCTGCAGCTCTGTCTCTGATGAGGAACATGAGGTGTAATATCAGCAAAAACAGCAGGAGCAGCAACATGAACAGCATCAGGTCATGCTGGAGAGGCCAGAAACAGTGTGCAGGAAGTGTTAATAGGATTGAAATGGAGCCAATTCTGTGCAAATCGACTTTCTGTCCTCTTTTGGTCCCACCAGCAGAGCGAGGCCGGAACATGACGTACAATGCTAAACCTGGCACAAACCCGATTTTGGCCTCGCACGCAATCTTACTGCTTGCCACAGTGCTTATGTGGGATGGGGCGGGGGGCTTTGCCAGGAGTGGAGCAGGGCTCTGCAAGGAGGGGTGGTTATATAAGGTGGGTCACTTGGGGGATGGGGCACAACCATCCGCCAGGGACGCCCGGCACAAAGGCACCCATGTGCTCTGGAACCAGTTTCCCTTGATGAGCCTCTCTCGACTGGGCCAACCTGGCAGCACCAATCTGTGCTGAGGGCAGTGTCAGGTGGCCATATCCCTCACCCCTGGGGGCTATACTCACCTTTACACCTCCCCAGGGATCACAGGGCAGGTTCTCATCTAGGTGAACCTGTTGTAAACCACGCCAAAGTAACATTACGTGGGTGAGTCTGGAATATACATCTAGGGAGAATATATGATGCTGGGGGAGGGGTTTGCTTATATTGAAATGTATGTAAATGTATTGTAATGAGGTTCACACCCATAATGGCCATGAAATTAATTATATTTCTGGCTAGGGGTGGTGTAATTCAGAGTTCCATGATTTCCAGTTTTCGCCCTTGCTGCCAATCCCCCACTTGGAGAGCTCGGGTTCAAGATTTCCCTCGGTATCAAGGAGTGTGAGGTATGTTTTAAAAATTTACCAACTCAGCCTAAAGCACCATTGATTCCATATGAAGTTCCCACTCATTATTGGTTCAAAAGCACATCTGACCTCTTTCAGATCTATGGCACTGACTTCATCGTCATCATTGACTACTTTTGACTACTGACTACTTTACTAAGTATCCTTTTCTTCAACAATTACAATATATGTCAAGTACAACAGTCACCCACACTCTACGGTTTGTTTGGCATTCCTAAACAGATTGTTATTGATAACAGTCTGCAATTTATTGGTGAGTCATTTAAGGATCTCTCTGAATTGTGGAATATTGATCACACTACTTCTTCTCCTCATTATCCTAGATCTAATGGCCTAACTGAGCAAATTATTCATGCTGTGAAATCCCTAGCTCTCAAACATAGTCAAGCAAATAAAGATATACACATTGCAGTATTACATGCCTTTAAGTGAAGTTTCTCCATCACCGGCAGAGCTAAAATTTGGCTCTGTGTGTCCCACCATACTAATTCATAGCCATTCTACTTTCTTAGAAACTAAAGAGCAACTTATAGAACTACAAGAGAAAGTGACCAATTTGCATAATAAAAATGCAGGTACTGAATTGCCAGGTTTGCAGTTGGGACAGCAAAGTTCACACACAGAATCTCACAGTTGGCAGCTGGCCAAGATGACAAGGATTTACTTTGAACTAAGGTCCTATAAAGTCACAACACACAAAGACAGTGATGTGTCACCAAGGACAAATCAGATCCATTCCAGCTCCTCACCCACCAAACAACCCTACTGCATCTAGTACAATAGTCCACATGCAACTACAAACAATCTCCAAAAACAAAAATCCCACAGATCAGCGTGAAAAATTAAAGAAAAATCCAGATAAGGTTACCATTCCAGGCACAGGGTGCACCAGCAGAGTGCCTTTAAACTGTAGAGACTCAGAGATTTATTAGCTCTATGCAAATCTCTCATGGTAACAAAACATAAAAATGTATTTATGAAGATTTATATGTCTTTGGAAGGAGGAAAGTATCTTTAAAAAGAAAGGAGGATATTGTAATATATCTTTAAGGGATATAAATGGGATATCACCAAAAGAGAAACGTGTCATGAAATCCTGTCTTCGTCTCATTTTTGCTTTGAATAGAACACACACATCTGCACATGTGTGGACACACAGGCACACACACACACACACACACACACACACATGCATACTCGTCTGCATGTGTGTGGACACACAGGCACACACACACACACAATTTGTACCTATTTTTATACCTATGTCTAACTGTTCTCACGTGCCTCATCTTAATACATGAGCCCACAGTGTTTACACAATCACTATGCCTTGTGTCTTGTACTGTAAATAGGCCCAAAGAATGGTATTATAATAACATGACACAGCCTTTTCCCAATGGACTAGTTATCCATGCAATGCCTGTGGCAGTCAAGATCACCATAACCCTGGGTTAAATAATATAGCTGGGGCACCAAGGGTAGTTTCCACACTGCGAAGTCAGCGGCATGTGGACTTCCGGACCTGCCTTTGGAACGTTCCCAATAAAACTATAATGGAGGTTTGTTAATTATTATTGTTTCCAGCTTCTTTCAGGAATCAACTGATTACACTGGCAATATTTCAAAATCTGCAGATCACAAGGCCATAGCTCAATCGGATATAACCCTCCAAAATCAAGAGCGAGAAATTATGGAAAAATTGCTTGTGATTCCGGCTCAGACTTCCTCACTCTTGAGCAGGAAGGCTGTTACTGACATCCATCTGATTCATAGGTTTGAGGAATTGAAAAGGCTGAGAAGGCCAGCTCAAAAACTTCAGAGCTGAATTCTGACAGCTGTTCGCAGAACTAGGGAAGCTGTAACCCTACATCCTGAAGCAAAGTTTGGTTCCAGGAAACAGCAATATACAGCAGATATACAGCAAAATATGTTCTACATCTTAATGGCAAGGCCCAAACAGGGTGAAGAGATAGAAAACTTTGTATTAACAGCAACTACAATACTTATCAGGGACAACTCAGCGACAGAATCAACTGAGGAATCTGATACAGAATCCCCTCAGCTCAGGGATCACTGTGTCAAAGGATGGTCAGCATGTCACCAAATGCCATTCTTAGATGGTACTAAGAGCCGAGAGGACACCTCAGTGAATTTAATGATTCACTCATCTACAACGAGACAGTGATCATTCCAAGCGTCCTGAGACTAGACATACTACAACTGATGTGGGAAATCCTTTTAGGTGGCCTGTTTGGGTTAAAGACTAAATCTTTTCATTAAACGTTTATTTCACAAAGGCAAGGAAAGTTTATTCAACTCAATGAAATTCTTCAATTATACCAGCTTTATTAAAACATTGACATGTTAGAATCAAAAACATGACAAATTAACAATATTCAGATAAACTTACAATTAGGACAAGACAAATCTCATTTTGGCCAAAATGGGAGATTAATGGATCCACCTACACGGCTAATGAGCCAGCAGGCTTTCACAGAAGATCTCAGATTTCATGCCAAAGTGCAGGATTGGTTATAGTTTTCCTTATCAGATTAATCAGCCCAGCCCTTAATTAAAAGCAATTTCATTCATTCACTGTTCTGTCAATCTAACAATGGCATGTCCTTCAATTAATCATATCTTGATACCTTCAAACATTGATCTGTCATTCATCTGTCCATTTTACAGAAATTCTCTCCCAAAAATGTCTTCTTATGATTCAGCATTTCTCTAATCAGTTTAAACCAGCTTTAATACCAAAATAAACTTTTATCTTTTATCACCCAGTCTGGGTAATTTACTTAACTGCATAATTTACTTTGTTGCATAATTTGTGCCTGATTTGTGCTGATCTCTTTCATGGATACATCTTTCATTATACTGGCATGCTACAAACTCATTTACTAGAGACATTATTAAGATGTTACTTAAATATTTTGTTTTATTCCTCATGTTGGCTATTTAGAATTAGTCAGAATTCTCAACAACAACAACGATTGCACCAAAGATATTTGAGCATCAGAAAATGTCAAGCCAGTGCGAGGCTTTCTGTTTGGTTGCCAGGTCTCTCCGAGTCACTGGAAGAGATGACGCTTGTGTTATTCATCATCAGGAGATAACAGAACCATTGATGTCGTCTACATTCCCACTGTGACCACCTGAGGGTGGACCTCTTTGAACACAGAATTAAGGTGTTCCTGATGATTGTGGACTACTACTCCAGATGAATAGAATTTAAGTGACTACTGGCTAATGCTTCTGAAAGAGTGATTACATTGCTGAAAGAGATATTTGCATTGTGCAGAATCCCAGAACTTGAAGTCTCAGATAATGGAGCACAGTTTGCCAATGAATATTTCAAAAAGTTCACAGCATTGTATGAATTTGTCCATCCTAGCAGCTCACCTAGATACCCTTAAGCTATTGGTGAAGCTGAAAGATGAGTGTGTACAATGAAAGCATTGCTGAGGAAGAATGGTGACATCCAACTTGTAGTTCTGAGCTCCCATTCAATTCCACTCCAAAATGATTGAGCACCATGTGAACTGTTAATGGTAAAAAAGACTAAGAACTTAGCTCCCTACTCTGCCATCACGTCTATGCCCACTTCAGGTAATCATAGAATCCCTACAGTGCAGAAAAGCTCTGACCCAAGACTGCAAGAAACTACAAAGGGTTGTGAACGTAGCTCAGTCCATCACACAGGCCAGTCTCCCAGCCATTGACTCTGTCTACACCTCCCGTTGCCTTGGAAAAGCAGCCAGCATAATCAAGGATCCCATGCACCCTGGACATTCTCTCTTCCACCTTCTACCATTGGAAAAAAGATACAAAAGCCTGAAAACATGCATCAACCGACTCAAGAACAGCTTCTTCCCTGCTGTCATCAGACCTTTGAATGGCCCTATTATGTATGAGGCTGATCTTTCTTTCCACCCTACCTGTAACTGTAACACTATATTCTGCACCCTATCATTTCCTTCTCCCCTACGTACTCTGTGAATGATATGTTTACCTATACATTGTGCAAGAAACATCAGCCACAATTTTCCCAAAAGTGCTGAATTGGTGGTGAGACTGTTCTAGATTGCGCCAGTTCTGACAGTTCAGCTTCTCACCTGAATCTCCACACTCTGTGCACTGACAAGGTCCCAGTCGTGAATGTCATTAAAAATTCAGGGGGGGGGTGGAGGTGGAACCTATTCGTGCCAGAGTTTGACAGTTCTAGAACTCTGAGCACGCGCAGTGGCCCCAAACTCACAAAGTTCCGTTTGCTGGCCAGCTCAATCGCAGTGCTGCCCCTCCACCGTCACCAACCCCCTCCCGGCCCAACCCATGGCCCGATCACAGCTCCCACAACAATTCCAGGGCCAGCCCTGACTCGTTCCGTCCTGGGGCGCCCCAATTCCCAGGCCCCACCCCCCCAGCCGTGGCGATTCCCCCTGCCCCTCTCACCCCGGCAGACTATTCCCCCCCCCAACCACCCCCCAACACCCACCCCCTCCCACACCCCCCCCCCCCCCGCACCCCACCCCATAATATTTTCCATTATCCTGACAAATATTTATTCCTTCGTCAACATCACTAAAAGAGTTCACCCAGTCATTATCATGTTGTGCAGCTTGTTATGTGTAATCTGTCACCTGTGCTTCCTACGATACCACAGTGACGGAGACGTCAAAACACACTTTCAAGACTGTAACACACTTTAGATGTGAAACATGCGATATTAATACAAGATTACTTCATTTAATTATGCATGAATCACAAACAGTTGGTTTGCAGGTGCAGCATTAATTAAGAAGGCAAATGGAATTTTGTCCTTCGTTGCTAGAGAGATGGAGTTCTACAACAGCGAGGTTATGTTGCCGGTGTATAAGGTGCTGGCAAGGCCACACCTGGAGTACTGTGCACAGTTTTGGTCTCCTTACTTGAGAAAGGATTCACTGGCATTGGAGGGGATGCAGAGGAGATTCACTAGGTTGATCCTGGAAATGGGAGGGTTGGTTTATGAGGAGGGACTGAGTAGACTGGGGCTATACTCATTGGAATTCGGAAGATTGAGTGGAGGTCTTATAGAAACATATAAGGTTATGAAGGGAATAGACAAGATAGAAGCAGGGACATTGTTTCCACTGGTGGGTGAAAATAGATCTAGGGGTTATGGCCTCAAAATAAGGGGGAGCAGATTTAGGACTGAGTTGAGGAGGAACTTCTTCTCACAAAGGGTTGTGAATCTGTGGAATTCCCTGCCCAGTGATTCAGTTGAGGCTACCTCATTGAATGTTTTTAAGGTAAGGATAGATACATTTTTGAACAGTAAAGGAATTAAGGGTTATGGTGAGCAGGTGGGTAAGTGGAGCTGAGTCCACAAAAGGATCAGCCATGATTTTATTGAATGGCGGAGCAGGCTCAAGGGGCCAGATGGCCTACTCCTGCTCCATGTGTTCTTATGTTCTTATTATTCTCAAACACTCTCAGACATACAGCAGGGGATTAGGAACAACATGCTTTGTATTTTAAAATGGTATTTGTTACACAGATTAATAATATTTACTGCTCTTATCACACATACTACTCAGGAGAGGATGGGAGACAAGGAGATTGAAGCAGCAGAACAGTCACTGGGGCAGAAAGCAGGGACTCTACGACAGCAGAGTCACAGAAACAGGCAGCAGTAACTGCTGCTTCTCAGCCTTTAGGCTAAGATCAAGAATGAGATCAGGTCTAATGCCTGTTGCTGGCAGCTTGGATCTTGTATGTCTCTTTTGTGGGGACCGTGAAATGGATTGAACCTGAATTGGTTTAGGAGTAAGCAAGGGGATGGATTAAGGGTTTTCCCCATCCAATCTGTACGTTGGCTTGCAATTCAGGGAGGGGAGTAACATTCTGTGTCTAATTTCTTGTCTTGGTGCAGTATAAACACTAATCTGTATGTCTCACTGTGACAGATAATCCCACTCTCGTGTTTCAACAACTACGTAATTTAGCCTGTCGCATTTCAGAGAAAAGATCCTATTCAATCCATTTACATTTCTAAAAGTCTAATACAGATAGGATTCCATATTTACCTCATGATGCTGATCGAAAACTAAATTCCTTCTTCAACTTTACCTCCACCAGTGAGTCGGTGATGAAGAGTGCTTGATGTGTTATCCTTTCCTGATTATTTATACCCGGAGTGTGAGGATAGAAACTGGAAGTGTGATATAAACCTACCCGTCACTGTCTTATCTCCAGGGACACTGGTTCCAAAACACGAGGCATTGTATAATGTCACAGATCTCCAAGCATCCTCCGCTCAGAAAGGACAGTAGGACTAGGGGGCACAGCCTCAAGATAAAGGGGGGGCGGTTTAGAACGGAGTTGAGGAGGAACTTCTTCACTCAAAGGGTGGTGAATCTCTGGAATTCTCTGCCCGTTGAAGTGGTGGAGGCTGCCTCGCTAAATATTTTTAAGACGCGGGTTGATGGGTTTTTGATAAGAGAGGGGATTAAGGGTTATGGGGAGAGGGCGGGAATGTGGAACTGAGCCACGACAGATCAGCCATGATCTTATTGAATGGCGGGGCAGGCTTGAAGGGCCAGATGGCCTACTCCTGCTCCTATTTCTTATGTTCTTATGACACGCACACCAACACAGAGAGAACCAACAAGCCCAGCCTGTTTGACTAATCTCAACGGTTTACCATATTCCCCCACCGGGCATCCACTGATATGAGATTCTTCAGTGGCTTTTTCGAGGATAAATTGACAACACCAACATTTGAAAGTCCAGTCAGGTTGTTCAGTCACTGGAACAGGACTGGGGCAGCACATTCCCCCACCCCTCTGATCTTGGCAGTGACACCATCCCCAATCCTGGGATCAGGGGTTTTAAAGAGAGCAGTCACTTCCCCGCGTACCCCTCACCTCCGTCCACCCTGAATCCAAGAAGCTGGATTCCTGATCTTTTGTTTCCCACTCCATGCAGCTGTTTTGAAAAAAAAATAAATATGCCAAAGGACAGAGAGACCAACAGCCTCAAGTTCTTAAGGAGAGACTTCCAGCCCCCGAGATCGGGGAAAGATCAGAGCTTGGTTACAACAAGGAATCAGACTGATTGACTCCCCTCCACTCCAGTGGGATGTCCCACTAGTTCCCCGAACATGGGGAGCTACTCTAAACCCCGCCGAAGTGAAGTACTCCTGTTGGTGCGGGAGATGCTTTTGGCCCCGGCACAGAAATTTAATCATGTGCAAAATAGATATAAAGTGCATTAAAAAAATATTTAAATCAACTTACCTCTCTTCCTACTGGTTTTCAGCGCAGCCCCGACTGCTACTGTTCCCTGGCTCTGGGATACGCGCCTGCGTCGGGAACGCATGTGCGAATCCCACAAAATAGTCGACACGCGATTCTCCCGACTGGACCAGCTAGAACATTTGCGGGTCGCGATGGGGGAATCACCCCCTGTGAATACTGATGGCCATGAAACCGTTGCTGATTGTCAGAAAAACCCATTTGGTTCACTAATGTCCTTTAAGGAAGGAAATCTGCCGTCCTGACCTGGTCTGGCCTATATGTGACTCCAGAGTCACAGCAATGTGGTTGACTCTCAACTGCCCTTGGGCAATACAGGACAGGTAATAAATGATGACTCCATGTCCCATGAATGAATTTTAAAAATACAATCGATGCAGCAAGTGCACTTTGCCAGATGCTGCAGGTCCAAATAACACTGGCCTTTTTCTGTTAACAACAGCACAACTGCTAATCAACCTCCGAGACATGATCAATAGAATTACAATTCAATTCCAAATTACAGGACCAGTAGCACCAACCACAACATTATATTGCAAAAGGTTTGGAATCTGCTGCAGAAATAGGCAAGATCTTCACTACACTACATGTACCCTCTAGTAACGCCAGGCTGAGAGTTAGGATTGAAATAGGGGTGAAGTGCAGAGATAGACTCAGACGCGATACTGGATGCTGACCAGCAGTCTGACCTCATGGTTTACGTGGACAATCATTACAGAAAATGTAACCACTCTCCCCTGTGTACAAGGAAACTTTGATTCCACCTTGTGAACCAGAATGCGTACATATCCATATATAGTTTTCGCTGCATATACATGTTTGCATATTGTTTTCACTGTGTACACATGTCTGTATATAGTTTTCACTGAACACATGTCTGTCTATGGTTTTCGCTGTACACATGTCTGTTTTCAGTGTGTATACACGGCTGTATAAAGTTTTCATGCACGCGTCTGTATATAGCTTTCAGTGTGTGCATGTCTGTGTATAGTTTTCACTGCATACACATGGCTTGATAGTTTTCACTCCAGAACATGTCTGTATATAGTTTTCATTGCACACACATTCCTGTATATAGTTTTCGCTGTGTACATGTCTGTAAATAATTTTCAGTGTACACATGCCTGCACATAGTTTTCACTGCAGACATATTTGTATATAATTTCCACTGCGTTCACGTGTCTCTATATAGCTTTCACTGAGTACACATATCTGTATATAATTTTCACTGCGTACACATGTCTGTATACAGTTTTCACTGAGTACACATGTCTCTATATTGTTTCAGAGTGCAAATGTCTGTAGATAATTTTTGCTGCATACACATGTCTCTATATGGTTTTCAGTATGGTTTACAGAAATAGGTGAGCAAGAAAGCAACCACGGCAAGATCCCTGAGTCAGACACCACATGAAGGGTGAGCAAAATACAGAAACGTTCCTCTCCTTACATTGTAGCCTAGGAGGTGAGGCAGGCCATGAGGCTCACTGCATTAAAGAAATTGAAAGTCAGGTGTAGAAAAAACAAACCTGTAAATTTGGCCACGCAGAGCTGGCAGCTAGAAGAGCCATAGCTTCAAATTTAAAAAGAAGGAATTTGTATAAAACGCAAAAAGTTGCTGGTTAAGAAAAGTTTAAAAGCTTCACTAGAAATAGCTGGCATTGGAAAACAGTGCTGCAGCTTTAAGAGTAAGCAATAAAACAAAAACATCTCGGAGCACTCTGCACCTGCACTGACCCATTTGTTGGGAAATACAATTGCAAAGGGGAGCCAATTGTATCGGAACAACTGCAGCCTGTGTGGGGAAAAATTAACTGCATGGTCTTAAAGCAGCAAGACTCTTAAAGGGGTAATACATTTAAAGTAGCAATGCATTTAAACTGGCAATCACAAGAAGGAACAAATGGCAACGGACATGAAAATTAGAGAAGCCTCCAGATAGAGAGTACTTCTCAAAAAAACTCCACGGACAACAAGGACTTCAAATAAGAAGAAATGGAAGACCTCAAAGAAGAGGCAATGAAGACCTCAGAAAGGAGGCAATAGATGACCTCAGAAAGAGGACAAAAGAAGACCTCAGTAGGAAAGTAAAAACCTTAGAAAGAGGCAAAAGACCAAGATAGAGGGCAAATGTCAAAAAATATCTATAGGCAGCAATGGCCTCAAAGAGGAGGCAAATGAGACTTCAAAGAAGACACAGTAGAAGATCTCAGAAAGTGGGCAACAGAAGTCCTTAGAAGAAGGGCAATGAAAGGCCCCACAATATGGGCATTGAGGGACCCTAAAAGGAAGGCATTGAGAAAACTGCAGAGTGAAAATAAGTCGATATCTTGTCAGAGGCCTACTTGACCAATAGTGAAGCCAAAAATCTGAAGTTAAGACAAGTGGAAATGAAGGATCCTTTTGTGAAATGTATCTCCAATAAGAACACGGTGGATTCACCTTGTAGGGAATACACAGAAATTAAAGACTTCAAACAAATTGAAGCAGGAGAATAAGATCTGAAGAAGGAAGCTTGACATTGAGAAATTAACTGAAGAGGTATAGACATTGAAACTGATAGCAAAATCAGCAATTCAGACACAGAAAGAAATTGAGATTACATACTAGAACAAGATTGAAGAAATGGTCACACTAATACAAAAGCACATGAACCAATATGATTAAATGGTCGATGAAAAAGATGCAAAATTGAAATGCTGGAAAGAGAACAAACTTTATCACACATCCTAAGTACCAGAAACAGAGCAACACAACCATTCCTTCAAATGTGACAGACCGAGATTGTGAGAGATCCATTAAGACATAAGACTTTATTGTGTGGAATGACTTCAATCAGGCCACTGAGGTTGGCCTATTGGAATACGAACTCCTTGATTAAGAAGTCAATTGATGGGCCAATCAAGAGGCCTTTTCCTTGTATTTAACTGGGAGTGCCAGGCCCTCTGGCACTCCCAAAGGTAGACTGCTGACAGACAGCACTCTGTGTACTGCTGTTAGAATTGTAGATAAAGGGAGTTTGTGAAGGGATTTCTGTCCCTGAAGACTTACTACACTGTGTTGTGATGATATGTGCCTGCATGCATCATAATGTAAGGTGCTTAGCAGAGAAATGGTTAATGTGGGACTGAAGAATGACACTGCTCACAATGTGATGTATGTTGTCACATGGTCAGAGAGCATTCTAGAACAGAGTCATAAAGCAGCATAGCTACATGGAAGAGCTCCATGTAAGTCTATATTTGGAACTGTGCATAGTTAAATCTTCCAACAAGTGTGATTGTAGAACCTAGAACAGAACAGTACAGCACAGTGCAGGCCCTTTGGCCCTCGATGTTGTGCTGAGCTATGTCTGAACCCAAGATCAAGCTATCCCACTCCCTATCATTCTGGTGTGCTTCTTGTGCCTATCCAATAGCCACTTGAAAGCTCCTAAAGTGTTTGACCCCAACCACTCTGAGTGAAGAATCTACTTCAGACATTCCTCCTATATCTCCCACCTTGAACCTTATGCTTATGCCCCCTAGTAACAGCTACATCCACCCAAGGAAATAGCCTCTGAATGTCCACTCTATCTATCCCCCTCATCATCTTATAGACCTCTGTTAAGTTGCCTCTCATCTTCCTCTGCTCTAAACTGAAAAGCCCCAGCTCCCTCAACCTTTCCTCATAAGACCTACCCTCCAAATCAGGCAGCATCCTGGTAAATCTCCTCTGCACTCTCTCCAATGCCTCCACATCCTTCTTATAGTGAGGTGACCAGAACTGCACACAATATTCCAAATGTGGTCTCACCAAGGTCCTGTATAGTTGCAGCACAACCCTATGACCCTTAAACTCAAACCCCCTGTCAATAAACACTAATACACTATAAGCCGCCTTCACAGCTCTATCCACTTGAGTGGCAACATGCAGAGATCTGTGGATATAAACCCCAAGATCTCTGTTCCTCCACATTCCTCAGAACCCTGCTGTTGACCCTGTAATCTGCATTCAAGTTTGTCCTACTAAAATGAATCACCTCACATTTATTGGGGTTAAATTCTATCTGCCACTTTTCAGCCCAGCTCTGCATCCTATCAATGTCTCTTTGTAGCCTATAAGAGTTCTCCACCTCATCCACTACTCCACTAATCTTGGTGTCACCAGCAAATTTACTAACCAACCCTTCAGCCCCCTCTTCCGAGTCATTGATAAAAATCACAAATAGCAGAGGACCCAGCACTGACCCCTGTGGTACACTGTTGGTAATTGGCCCCCAAACTGAAAATTTTCCTTCCATCACCACCTTCTGTCTTCAATGAGATAGCCATCATGTTTCAAAAAATAGGCTCCAAGATCTCACCAATCAGCCATCACCACTGTAACATAAGAAAAAACATTTAAAGTGTATAATATGAAATTTTGGCAGTGGATCTAATTAGATCCTTGGATTTATCATCTCTCAGACTAGACCCCTGTCATACCAAGTAGGCATTGAGGGATAGGTCATTCATAAACATGTGGACCATGTAAGCAGTAGAGAGATGCTCTTGTTCTCAATATTGTCATCAAGAGATATCTCTGAACCTGTAAGCGTTGAAGTATCTGATCAACTTATTAAAGACATAACTGATTCTCTGTGGAATCAAGTGGTAATGAATTGCCTGTACCAGAAGAGGTAGCCATTAGTGCAGTTCCTGTTAATGTTGATCCTGTGGAAGGCTATAGAATTACACCATTCTACAATAAAGAGAAAAGCCCCTCAAAGACTCAATTTATAATTGTTCAACTCATGTACATAATGTTTACTTAGAATTCAGGACCAAGTAAATTAGTTACTGAAGATTTGAAATAAAGGGACTTAAAGAGGAAGAGATGTGGCAATCCTTTTTAAGGGAAACACAGCAGAGTAAGGGTCATATGGTTTGGGGGACCAAATCAGACTCAGACCAGGTAATCATCCCTGGAGTGGAATCTTCTTGGGCAAAAGACATGAAGGGAGCAAGCTGCAGCCATGTGGCTGCTGAACAAATCTTACTAATGAAACCCATTTAGTGCTCACTGATGGAGTCTCTGAAAGTACATCATTACACCCATTATATTCTGTACGAACCAAACTGTCAGCATTCACACACACCAATCACACAAACCCAGTCTCAGCCAGCCTTTCATTGTGTTGGCTGCTTCAACATTTAAATTCTGATTATAGAATTGAAATCTCTGTTAGAAAATCAGAACCTGCTGCCATTGTTTTTGATTCTTTTTAGCCAATTTTAACCTATTTTCATATCCATTAGTCTTCCCTCCCTCTACATCTTTCCACACATAGCAATAACTTTGGAGAGACAGAAACAAATATGATTTGGTGAATTCACCAGCGTGGTCAATATTTCTGAATGAAGCACAGAGATTTAGAATAATTACAATGAGATTATTTCAACATTATACGCGTTGTAACATGCTCCATTCTAAGCAGAATATCAGTGAAGTGGATTCCATTATCAGCTGTCTATAGATAAGAGAATGTTCATTCATCCTTCAGTTTAGCTTTTGTTGGGACAGTTATTATTGGCCTCGATGGAAAGGCATAATTCACAAAGAGCACTTAGATATTCTTCATTGTCAGGATCCAACTCTGAGGCTTTTGCAAAGTTTTCAATAGCCTCCCACTTCTTCCCATCCAGTTGGTTCATTAAACCAAGAACACCATAGGCCTTGCTGTCTCTGCCATTCCTGCGAAGTTTTTTTTTAGTTGTCATCTTCAAGTTATCACGGCACTTTGTCTTTTCTGTTGAGTTATAATTGACTTTCATTCCTTCCAGAAAATGGGAGATAGCTTTTGATTCTGACTTTTTCTGATTCAGTCCAAATAATCCAACATCTAAACATATTGCCTGCCTACTTCCTGGATATATATTTTCCAATTTCAATAAATTATTGTACATCTCCTCTGTTTCTGCATATCCGTCATTTAATAAACAGATTCTGGCATAATCCAGCCGTGCCCTAATAAATGTTAATGGACGCAACTCAAAGGCCTTTTTTAAAATGACACTTACACAATTCAATCAGTTCAGCTCACTGTTCAAAAGTAGGATTGCCCTGTGATTTTCTGTTCAATGACAATAGTTTCTTTCTGTAACACACACCTATTCGATGGTGTAAGAAGGTAGAGTTTGGGGTAATATCTAATCCTGTCTTCAGCAGATCCACAGCTTTTTCCACATTTCCTTTTTAATCTGTAAAATTTGGCAGCATAGCGAATCACATGTGGAAGGTCAGGGGATTTCTGCAATGCTCTTTCAACTAATCCAAGTGCTTCTTCAGTTTGATTACACTGTTGTAGTTTTAGAGCCAGCAGCACCATGGCTACAGCATGATCTGGATCAAGCTCCAGCACACGTCATTGATTGGGTTTGTAACTCTGAGGTTCCAGAAAAAACTTCAAGACGAGACAGAACAGTCGCATATCCAACATTCCATTCAATATTATCCGGATCTTTCTCCAGAGCCTTTTTAAAACATTCCTTTGCTTCTTTATAATATTGAGCTGCTGTTCTCAGCAGTGCCCAACCCTTCTCCCCGTACACCTCAGGTATCATTGCTGTATACCGAGAGGCATCAGGGAATTGTTGACAGATCCTCTCCAGTTTGTCGAGGTAGGACTGAGCCTCTGTCAGTTGTCCCATGTCATAATTGACCCAGGCACAGTTTCCATAGGTGACGATGATTCTTTTTTCAAATTCATCTTCATGATTCTCCCTCAGAATCTTTTCAGCTTCCTGTAAGTTTTGAATCACCTCCTCACAGTTTCCTTGCAGACAGTTTACAAAAGCGAGTTGGTTGTAAGACATATCTCGATATTTCACACCACCCTGAATTAAGCATTCTAATCTTTGCTTCAAATCATCCAAGTCAATGTTTTCTTTCTGTGGCGCCCACGTGAAGTGACATTGAATCTGATCGAGCTTCACTTTCAACAAATCCTTCTCTTGGTCACTGCAAGAGAAACAAAAATCGTCAAAATCTATCTCACACGGATCCGTTTCCCAGCTCCTCCATCCAGTTTTATTATCTAAGAGCTGCTCCTGACTCCGGGACTCAATGTCCCTGAAACCTCTGGTCCCACAATGATTATATCAGCAAAACCTCCCAGCAAAGTAAAGGGATTTACTTCATAACTTTGCCTGTTCTTGCACCTGTGGTTGGTGTACCACCTGATGGACATTTAACCTTCTCACTATGTCAATAGTAAATCTCAATCCCAATGAGATGAAGAGGAGCTCTAGCTGAAGTACTCAATCTGCCTATTGGTTTTGTCCAGTACATCTCCTTCTCATTCTGCTCCACAGTCCCCTCCTCACCGAGGCTGCCTGTCGTCCCAGGAGTGGCTCCACTCAAACCTGGCACTGCTGGGTCTGCAGAGCTGCTGACCTCACTATGGGTGGGCTGCTCTTTAAGGTGGAATGTCCTCCAAGTTAAGTGAAATTTCACATTAGGTCTCACCTTAATGCAGCACTCGGTGTTAAATTGATGCAGGGCAACCGGCAGTATCTGGGATTGGTTCCCCCTGACCTTTCAGATGGGGTGTGGGGCAGGGTAGGTCTACACCACCTTGTAAAAGCCAGCCCCATCTTCAACTCTTATCCTGCTGAAAATCTCCCAGCATTCCATTGCTCTGGTGAGGCAGATGGGCCTGTTCCAGTGGTTCTGTTGGAAATTACAGATTCTGTGGCACTATTTAAGGCAGAACAGGAAGTTGTTTCCTACATTCTTTTCTATATACATCCTGTCCCATCACCAACTTCCACAACCTGTCAGCCTTGGTCTCATTGACTCAGGTCCAAGAAGGTCACACTGTAAAAATGCCATCCAGGTATTCAGGTCCCTTCAGCATCTCACCTCTTTCTATCTCCTTCAGTCCTATAATTCCCTGAGAATTCTGCATTTATCTGACTCTAACAGGGATCCAGCTTCAATTCCAACCTTGGGCCACTGTCTGTGTGGAGTTTGAGCATTCTCTTTGTCTGCGTAGGTTTCCTCCGGGTGCTCCGGTTTCCTCCCACGGTCCAAAGATGTGTGGGTTAAGTTGATTGGCCCTTGCTAAATTGACCTTTAGCCAGGGTAAGTGCATGGAGTTATGGAGATAGGGCCTGGGTTGGGATTGTTGTCGGTGTGGGCTCCTTCTGCACTGTAGGGATTCTATTCTATAAATCTTAGGTTGCTAATTTGAAAATGCATATTTGGAAATTTTACAGGTGAGCTTGTTAGGGTTCTGTTCGCTCATGGAACAAAGTGATGTGATCCGAACACAATTACTGCGGCAGAAAGACTGAAAGTTACAGTCTGCAGTGTAAATGTGTCTGTGCTCAGTGAACAGTCTGAGACATCAAGCAGAGAATTAAGGTGGAAAGTGGTGCATTTTGAGTAGGCCAATGAAGTGTTTGGTGTGCAGGTGTTCCCACCAGACTACTAATCCAGAAACTCAGCTATTGTTCTGGGGGACCCGGGTTCGAATCCCTCCATGGCAAATTGTGGAATTAACAATCGAATGATGACCATGAACCTATTGCTGATTGTCAGAAAAACCCATCTGGTTTACTAATGTCTTTTAGGGAAGGAAATCTGCCATCCTTGGCCTGGCCTGGCCTACATGTGACTCCAGACCCACAGCAATGTCATTGACTTTCCTCCAAGGGTTACAAGGGGTGGACAATAAATGCTATCCAGCCAGCAATGACCACCCATGAATGAATAAAAAGAACATGAAGTTATATTCTAAAACTCTTTTAAATAAAATTTGTTTTAATAAAACAAACTACCTAGTGAGTCAGTAGAATCAACCTTGGAATGAAATACTTTATGCTTGCACAATGCCAAAATCAAGTAAAGTTGGGGTCTAGCTGAGCTTCATAATATTATCATGGAGTTTCTGATCTAGTCCCTAACACCAGATAGATCAGAGATGCATTTAAAATTGTTCAATGCAGCCTCCTGCAGTTCACGTAGAGCACTTTGAAATTCTTCCCTGTGACAATCACACTCCAGGGCTCTCTCATAGAATTCAATGGCTTTTGAATTCTTCTGTAAGAAGTCTCACAACACCAGGTTAAAGTCCAGCCAGTTTATTTGATAGTAAACCCACAAGCTTTCGGAAATGCTGTTCCCTGGTCAGGTGTGTGGAAGATTCTGATCAGAGAAGGGCATATAAAAGGTGCACACAGTTTACAGAATACTGATTTAGAATGCAAGTCTTTATAGCTAACCTGCTATTCAAGTCTTAAAGATGCAGACAATGTGAGTGGAGATAGTGAGACGACTTATTGTATTTACCCCAGTCCAATGCCGGCATCTCCACATTTTGATTTCTTGCCATCGAGTTGGTGAATTAGTCCCTTTATATGAAAGACAGTGCTGTCTCTTGAATATTCATCCAGTCGATCTTCAGCAATTTGTTCCAATTTGGCACGTCATTTTTCATTCCTCTTACTTGGAACTTTGAGTTTTAAGCATTCCTTGAAATGGTGAATGACATTAAGCAGGGAATTCTTCCTGTGCAGTTGGTACTTTCCGTAGTTCAAAAGTATTAATTGTTCACTCAAACAGTTGCAATGTTAATTTCTAATCAGGTTTTCATAGATCTCATCGACTTTGGAATATTCTTCAGATTCTTCATAGATATCTGCCGAATCGAGCATTGCAAAATATAGTGAGGGTTTCTGATCAAATGCTGTTTGAAAATGATACTTGCACAATCCAATGAATTGCTGTCTTTCTTCACAATATTTGTGAGGTGTTCTCTTCAGTTCAAACAGCCTATTTTTGTAGCATAAACCTATCTGGTGATGAAGGAGTGCAGAATTTGATTTTAAATTCAGAGTCTTTTTCAATATCTGCAAGGCATAATCATCAGATCCAACTTATCTTAAAACTTTGGCTGCGTATTGAATTATATATGGATCATCAGGTGAATTCTGTAGCACTTCTTCCACCAATCTGTAAAATTCCTTCTTTCGATCAAATTCCTGCAACCTAAGAACCACAATAATCTTGAAAAGAGAATCATTTGGGTTCAGTGCTAAAGCACGGTGCAATTACTTCACTACTTTGCAGTCTTTACCAAGAGGTGGATCATCTACTTGTGCCTGTAAACTGAAAGTCACAGATCGCTCATCCACAGAGAATGTGTTAAGCCTCATCAAAAATACAAAATAACACCTCCCCCACTGGGATTATTTTCTATTTAAATTGGAACTTGCCATGTGCTCTCTGTTCATATTCCCCTCTGCTGCAAAAACAATTGCAGCTCAAGAACAGCTTCTTCCCTGGTGTCATCTGACTTTTTTTTGTATTCATTCGTGAGACATGGGCATCGCTGGCTGGGCCAACATTTATTGTCCATCCCTTGTTGCCTTTGAACTGAGTGGCTTGCCAGGCCATTTCAGAGGACAGTTAAGAGTCAACCAAACTGCTGTGGCTCTGGACTCATATGTAGGCCAGACTGGATAAGGATGGCAGATTTCCTTCCCTAAAGGACATTAGCGAGCTAGATGGGTTTTTTCGACATTCGACAATGGTTACATGGTCATCAGTAGATTCTTGATTACGGATATTTTTTATCGAATTCAAATTCAACCATCTGCCCTGGCAGCATTCGAACCCGTGTCCCCAGAACATTAGTCGAGTTTCTGAATTAATAGTCTAGTGATAATACCACTAGCCACCACCTCCTTGGATTCTGAATGACCTACCTTATATTAATCATTCTCCCCACCCTAGCTGTGACTGTCATGCACCTTCTCCTTTCCTTCTCCCCTATGTACTCTAAGAATGGTATGCTTTGTCTATATAGCACAAGGAACAATGCTTTCCACTGTAAACCATGTGACAATAAATCAAATCAAATTGTTAAAAGTCATGAAATAACCCATTTTATGTCAACTAATTTAGGATTACAATGACAATGAGATATTTTCAATGAACCGTGCCCCAGATCTACTGGCATCAACATTCAGAGTGAATAAGTAGAAAAAAAAAAGACTTTTAATCACAGAGGGAAAGTATCAGGTTCGCGTTACTCCCAAGACCCTTCGTGGATCATGATTTTTAAGCATTTTCAACAACCATTGGGGGCGGCACTGTGGTTAGCACTGCTGCATCACAGCGCCAGGTTCATTCTCCCCATGTCTGCATTGGTTTCCTCCTGGTGCTCAGGTTCCTCCCACACTCCAAAGAGGTGTGGGTTAGGTTGATTAGCCATGCTAAATTGACCCTAGTGTTAGGGGGATTGGAAGGGTAAATATGTGGGGTGACAGGAACAGGGCCTGGGTGGGATTGTGGTTGGTGAAGATATGATGGGACAAATGGCTTCTTACTGCACTGTAGGGATTCCATGCATGAAGTTGCTCCAAAAGATTTTTTTGTTGGAGTGAGGGCTGGGATTGGGAGGTTGGTGGAGCAGGTATGGGATGGGGTGGGGTGGGGATGCTAGTATCCATTTTGGGATTTCTCCTGGAAAATCATCAATATTGAAATGGATTAAGTTTTGGGACATTGGAAATCTGTTCAGTCAAACCCAGCCCTCACTATGTTTTAGAAAAACTACACAACACCCACAATATCTGAGAGGCTGAGACTACAAGGAGAACAACATTTCCTATGTCCGAGGATTTAAAAGGTTAGATTATAAATTAGATGTAATCTAGTTATTTGACACATGCCTGAGTGTCGAATGTTAAGTGAAGGCCAAATTGAAAATTTTAAATGACAATGGGCTTTGCTAGGATTCTGAGAGACAAACTATTCCATGATGGGGACATCTTCACTTGAACAGAACTGGGATCAATGTCCTAGTGGGGAGGCTAACGGGTGATATAGTGGAGGTCTGAACTAACTTGGCAGTGGGAGAGGTCTAGGGGATAGTCAGAGAGGAGGAAAAAGGTGAGTAGAAAATAGAAAGGGCAAGCAATAACAAAGCAAAGAATATCCCACCTGAAACATCTATATCCTGAAATGTTAAGCTGCCAATCCTGTCCTTCCCTTAACCAAGTCTCAGTAATAGCAACATAGTTCCAAGTACTAATCTAAGCTCTAAGTTCATCTGCCTTACCTGTTACAATTCTTGCATTGAAATAAATGTTCTTCAGTCCACCAGAGCTTAAGCAAGTAATGCTATCTATAAAATATCCTCTACCCTGGAATATTTCGACTAAAGGAAGAAAGCTCAAAATAACGTACACTGCTTAGTTATATTAAAGCATACAATTAATGCACTGAATAGTCTACTTCTCTTACAGAACTTAGAATTCATCATTAGAAAATTCTTGAAAAGTTAGGGTCCCCAGTGAGAGTACAACCTCTCATAATGGTTACCTCATAATACTTTATTATATGTTTAAATCTCGGACTGCATGTTGGGAATGTTTCAATATTACAGAGTGTAAATTCTAGTTAAACTAATTCACTGTGATACAAATGCAAACAACAAATGAAGTCACTTGGTAAATTCAAATTTCAAATCCACTTTCAGATTGATGTAGGATATGACAAACTACTTTAATCTCACAATCAAACACACAAAGCATAGTTTTATGCTGTCTTGTCTCAGTTATGACAAACTTATCAAAGGTCTGGGCTCATGGATGACTGTGTCAATCTAACTGGCTTGTTTGCCTAAGTCTCTAATTTAAAGAAAATCTGTTGCCTTTAGAATAACCTGATCATTGTTTGTCTTACTATTAATCTTCTTTGAGATTTTCTTCAAGAGCAAATAGTCTTTTTTTCTGAAATGGAGCTGTAGTGTAAAATGCAGCAAATGTGGCCCACATTCTTTTGTAAAGATTTTTCTCAGAGTCTTTTATCTTCATGTGTATGTGTGAAATTAATGTGTGATTTCATTACTCAAAGGGTGATAATGGAATAATCTCCACTTGTCTGAACGGGTTCAGCTCCAACAATACCCCAGAAGTTTCAAGCCATTGGAGACAAAGTAGCCCATCGGATGAACACCCTATCCACCATCTTTGGCAGCATCTTCCAAACCCATGACCTCTATCACCTACCAGAAACACAAGAGTAGAAGATGCATCGGAGCAGCACCATCTGCAAGTTCTGCTGTAATTCATGCATTATAAGGAATCCCCTTTCAATTAATTAAATTGTTCCTCATAATTCAAGTTCAACTGTCCTCTCCAAATCCAAATTCATGACTCAAGCACAAGAATGCTGTGATTATTACAGTTACACATACACCAAGTCTCCTGCATTGCCAGGGTGATCATGTTTGTCTTCTCTGAATGCTTGTTCCTCCAATTACCCGTGATCTCTACCCCAAAAGGTCCCACGCTGAAATTCAACATATCAAATTCTATGATGTCCTGAACCTAGATGACATCCAGACCCAGAATCCTCAGGTACAGGACACGCTAAAGCTCAAGTTGGAGGTTCAGGTGGACACTGATGCGGAAGCAGGCAATGCTTACAATATTGACCACAGATGAATTGGACAGAACAAACTTGAGAAGCTCTGGACAGAAACTTTCAAAGATCTTGTCCTCAGAGCAAAATGCCAGAAAATCATTAGCGGACGGCCACATACCAGGAGATTCCCACAGATCTCAGAACATTTTGGCTGTATCGTTTTGTCAATATGGTCTTGCCCAATTACATCAAGGAATTGAAAGGACAAGATGAATTGCAGGTGTGACAATTTATTGGCCGGCGGTCATGGAACAAGTTGCGAGTGTGTACAATGTCTATTAGAAGTGTAGGAGTTTTTCACAAGATCCATGTATTTTGCTGGCTTCATGCAGATTTCTCTCTCTTAATGCAGTTCAGCAAATGCAAATAAATCACCAAGACAGCAGTTTCTGGCTGAAAACTTTAATGACACACACCTGGTTTTCACCATGGAGGGGAGAATGATTTAAGACAGCTCCAATTACTCTAATTAAATTATCAAGACATTCTGCAATTACACTTCTTCAGAAACCATCTGCCTGTCCATCCTACCCATCTTAATAGGATGGAACAATCATGCTATTACGGATTATTTACATTGCCCTGTTACATCCTATCCTTTGGCAGCTTGAGAATTCATTGGTATGTTGAATCCAGATGCTCCCACCCACTTATCTCTTAGCGACTTCTATTATGTAAGTAATAGAACGAATAGAAGTAAGCAAGCAACGATATCTTTCCCTCTGTCTCTCTGTAGATTTCAAAAGTTTCCTTCCTCACTGTCTGCTAAGCATTTCTTATCAGTAAAAATGAATTGTCTCATTCATTTAGTGTCTGGGAACTGTACTGATAAAAACTATGCTCTGTGGCTGTATTGTTCTTAAAGACTGTGGTTCATCTTACTTAGTTTTCATCCCATTATTCCTAGGGGTTGTCTGTACTTGGCCGAGGTGTACAGAATACTTTCAAAATATATATATTTAAAATCTCTGACAGTGGTTATATGTGTTTCTTTGCAACTGTACCTTTTGTAATTCCAGGTACATTTATACTTTTTTTTCTGTACTATGTTCATTTCTAAATTAGCCAACCCTGGTTTTATTAGTCTTTCAATACCAGATTACCATTACTTCCTCTAACAGGGAGTATCCGCAGGGTCAACACAAAGAACCACTCTGTCCAGATGATGTTGCATCATATTCATGATCAGGAATAGTGACTGGCTTCTTGACTGTCAGAGGTGATGACTTCTTATTTGTTACTGACTACTTTTCCAAATTTTACAACTGGGCTGTTGGAAAGAATGGAATGGACTGTAAAGTCATTGCTTCTGTCAAAACATTCAAGTGGCAATGTTGCAGCTACGAACAACACCACTAGATTTAGGATTGCTATCCCCAGCGGAAATTATGTTTTACAAAGCAAGTCAGGACAACTCTTCCAAGTCATCACCTGATCAGATTCTCAACAGTCCAAGATTAATTGTTCAAAGAAATAAGGGAAAATAAAGTCACAAATGATCAACATGCAGATATGGAGTTGTCTCTTCTGCCTGTAGGGACATGGTTCTCTGCCGAGGTATCAAAGATCAGCAATGGGATGCAATGAAATGAACTGACCATGAATATAACAAAACATCATCAGGACAGAGTGGTTCTTTATGTTGACCCAGTGGATACTCCCTATTAGAGGAAGTAACTGTAGTCTGCTCCTGAAAGACTGATAAAATCAGAGTAGGCTAATTTAGAAATGAACACAGTACAGAAAAAGTATGATGTACCTGAAATTACAAAGGTACAGTTGCAATGAAACACATATAATCACTGTTAGAGATTTTAAATATGTATTTTTGAAAGTATAGAGCAACGCCAAGGAGGAATAGTTGTCAGTTGAGCAAGTTAACAAGCAGCATCATAGTGAACAATCCCATAGCATCAACAATGTGTGCACATTCAAGTCCTGATGAGAATTAGGACAGGTGACACACACAACACTCAAAAGTACAAGCCACAAATCAGGCTGGTCTTACAGGTCAAGACAAAACTGTTTAAAAGTCCACATTTCATTGACCTCTCATTGTTAGTAGATCAGGTTGAGTCAGCACACCATCTAAACCTTTCAGAGACACTTAAACAATGGATGTGAGAGTCAATATTAAATACTGACCCCAATTCTCATATTGCATTCAGAACATAGCTTTTAACGTGTAATTCTTTCTATTTTAAGAAAGGGGTATGATATAATATTATTATGTAATGAATACAGTTAACATACTGAATGGTTAACATGCTGATAGATATGTAAATTGTTTGGTATATATCATGACAGGAAGTGATGCAAGTTAACACGTGATAGAACAGTTGGAGCAGGATCAATTGGCAAGTAACATGTGGATGAAGAGTTTTGACAGAATCCTGTTAATCTTCACTTAAAAAAAACTCTTTGTTTAGATTACACATCTCTGTCCTGATGAAGAGAATTTAATCATAATACACAACATAAGGATTTCAAGTAGCTAATATTTTAATATAAGGTATCAGAAATAAACATGCATTAGAATCATGAATATAAAACTAATAAGCTTGCCAGTAATTCATTGTAAAGCTCAAGGATTAATTACATCAATGAATTCGACTAAAACATGAAACCTCGATTACAGTGTAACTTGAACATAGTACCACTATGAAGCCATGCTTTACTTCAAAGAGCAAATTCTATAAATGTTTATTACATTTGTATTGAATAACAGGGAGGTTAGCCTGGGAATTCTGCCAGATGAATGGGCCCACATCCAGCAGAAATACCCATTCTAAGTACCTCGTAAAACGCTGAATAAGTTAAAAATGCATTGCGAAGCGACAAGGAAGCCGTTTTTATTACGGAACATACTTACGATAGCTGAACGGACAAATGACAAACCACTATTTAAGGTGTCAGATTGTAATACAATTTAAGAACGTTGTCATGAATAGATTGTCAAGTTAAACATTAAATGAGATCAGGTCAATTTTATTGCTGGCTGTATCTAAGATAACCAGACTGTCCCTGTTTTTAGCATGAAAGTTGAGATCTGCGGGGGAAAATCGAAGGGCTATCAGATCACCAAATCCCCCTTCTGCTGAAGTTTTGTATTGATTTAAACTATGTCTTTTGTTCTTTGTGTAGTTTGCATGTTTAATAACAACACTAGTTTTGGTAATAAATTATATTCTGCTTTAAATCTGAGTTTCATTTACCTCTGCCAATATTATTAAACAGAATTACTTTTTAGTCTTTCAAAAGCAATCTGGTCACTGAATCAGAATTCGCCACTACAGTCCTTCATAGACTGATTTATTATGTAAATTAGCTGCCTGCCTCAGTATGGTGAAAGAAGCCTCCTCGGTAAATCTGTCAGCTAATCTTAGAATTATCTTTGAACGAGTTATTACAAAACAGAACACTGAAAATGGGAATCGATTTCCCAGGCAGATCGGCGATACGTTTCAACATTGCCTTATCCAGCCTGCTGCAGTTCACGTAGAGCACTTTGAAATTCTTCATTGTGACCATCACACTCCAGGGCTCTCTCATAGAATTCAATGGCTTTTGATTTCCTGCCATCGAGTTGGAGAATTAGTCCCTTTATACCAAAGGCAACACTGTCTATTGAATATTCATCCAGTCGTTCTTCAGCAATTTGTTCCAATTTGGCCCGGCAATCTTCATTCACCTTGCTCGGAACTTTGAGTTTTAAACATTCCTTGAAATGGTGAATGGCATTAAGCGGGGAATTCTTCACCTGCAGTTGGTATTTTCCGTAGTCCCAGTGTAATAGTTGCCTGTTCAAACGGTTGCAATCTTCATTTCTAAACAAATTTTTGTAGATTTCATCGACTTTGGAATATTCTTTACATTCTTTGTAGATTTCCACCAGATTAAGTATTGCAAAATATAGTGAGGGCTTCTGATCAAACGCGGTTTGAAAATGGTACTTGCAGAATTCAATCAATCGCTGTCTTTCTTCACAAGCATAATATGAGTGAGGTGTTCTCTTCAGTGCAAGCAACCTGTTATTGTAACATAAACCTATCTGGTGATGAAGGAGTGCAGAATTTGGTTTTATATTCAGAGCCTTTTTCAATATCTGCAAGGCATAATCAACAGATCCAACTTTTCTTAAAACTCTGGCTGCATACTGAATTATATATGGATCATCAGGTGAATTCTGTAGCACTTCTTCCACTAATCTGTAAGCGCCATATTTTTGTTTAAGTTCCTGTAGCCTAAGAGCCAACATGACCTTGAGAAGAGAATCATTTGGGCTCAGTGCTAATGCACGGTGTAATTGCTTCACTACTTTGCAGTCTTTAGGAACAGGTGGATTACCAAGGGTTTCTTTAATTCGAAACATAGCAGTAGCGTGAGCTGTGTTCCATTCAATGTTCTCAGGATCTGCGGCCAGTGCCTTCTCAGTACATTCACTTGCCTCTTTGTAATACTTCCATCCAAATCTCAACAGTGCCCAACCTTTCTCCCCATACACTTCAGGTATCATTGCTGTATACCGAGAGGCATCGGGGAATTGTTGACAGTTCCTCTCCAGTTTGTCCAGGTAGGACTGAGCCTCTTCTAGTTCTCCGACATGATAATAAACCCAGGCTGCATTTCCATAGGTGACAATGCTCCACTTTTCAATTTCAGATTCATGATTCTTCCTCAGAATCTCTTCCGCTTCCCATAAATTATTGAAAGCTTCCTCATAGTTTCCTCTCACACAGTTAACAAAAGCAAGTGCATTGTAAGGCATGGTTTTATATTTCACAAGATCAGACTCGATTGTATAATTTAATCGTTCCTGCAAATCATCCCACTCAACATTTTCTACGCGCAGATCCCATGTGAAGTGACATTGTAGCTGAAGTAATTTCACTTTCAGAGAGTCCCTTGCAGTGTCACTGTAAGAAATATGTTTAAATACTAATTATTTTATTGAAATTAGTCAATGGTGGGTGAATTATTACACACTAGCAATGCCTCAACTTGTTAGCTTCGATCTTGTGGGGAGCATGAAATGGTTTCAATTGGATTTTGAATTTGAAGCAAGCAAGGAATGGATTTGGCTTTGCCGGGTCCACTCTGAACATTGGCTTTGTAACTTTAAGAATGGAATCTGTGGAGGATCTCAGGAAAGCTACAGTCTATAGAAGTCAATTACACAAAATGATAACCAAAAGGTGAAACTTATAAATAAACTAGAAGGACAGATAGGAAGATGTTGGCTGGGCTATAGAACCTTTGCTGTACCATCATGATGCACTTTGAGAGATCAAGATGTTGTATTTGATGATCAGTCATGATCAAAATGAATGGTGGAGCAAGCTCGAAGGGACAATTGTCCTACTCCTGCGTTTAGTTTCTATGTAACATCATGACACTAAATTGTCTCCCCATGCTAACCAGAATCACAACTGACCTGAAAACAGGCAGTAAAGATTCACAACATGAAGGTTCAAGCAGCACAAAGGTGTCTGGGACTCTAATGTTCATGGAATCCGTACAGTGCAGAAGGAGGCCATTCACCCTTTGACCACAGCCCCACCCAGTCCCCATCCCTGTGACCCCATGTATTTATCTTGCTAATCTCCCGATACTAACAAGCAATTTATCATGACCAATCAATCTAATACGGACATCATTGAACTGTGGGAGAAAACCCATGCAGGCACAGAGAGAATGTGCAAACTCTGCACAGTCACCTAAGGTTAGAATTGAACTTGGTCCCTTGCATTATGAGGCACCAGTGCTAACCATTGCGTCGCTATGCGTGTTCTATAGCTATGGGCAGCTGAAGGAAATAACATTCAATGAGGCTTCAGCATTTCATGTCTAAAGTGATGACCATTTCTACCTTGTTGGAACCAAAAGACATTCACCTGGTTTAACATCTAATCTGAACAGTCTCGCCTCCAACACCACTCTGTGCTACCCACTACACACTGACTTGGAGAAATCAGTATCAACACTCTGTTATCCCCATATAAAAATCTTTCTTACCCCATGATGATGAGAATGAAGGAGTTCACCTTCACTTCTACTTCTGATCAACTGCAAAACAAAACTAAGTATGTTCAGCTCTTCGAAGATATTTATACACTCCCACATTCTGTGAAGAAATGCAATTTTACAGAAGTGGGATTGAAACTAAAATGTTAAGGCAACTAATTGCTTATTATCTGCAGGAAATGTGTGTTAAATGTGCAAAAATATGTTATCGCCATCAGGAAATATCATTTCTCCATTGGAATTGGTTTCTGTTCATGTTTAGAATTTGCAGTGTGTGCTTCCTCTGTTGACGTTCTTTCTGCTGCAAAGCAACAGTTGCTGGACTTCATAACAGAACTCATGCTATGTTAATTGATTTGGGGCTTCAATGATAGATGAACAATTCCCACACTACCATTCTCCCAAGGATCCCTCGTGGATCATGATTTTCAAGCATTCTTGACAACTATCTCAAAGGTGCACTAGGCTGCTCCATATGATTTTTTTGTTGGGGTGGGGAGTGGTGGGGTGGGGGTGGTTGCTGGCATCTGTTTCGGGATTTATCCTGGAAATTTATCAATCAAAAATGGATCAAGTGTCTGGTGCAATGGAAATCGATTCAGTGGAACCCGCCTCTCACCAAGTTTTAGAAAAACTACACAGCAGCCAATGTTATTTAAAACATTCACTTTGGCCTTCACTTAACGTTCTACACTCAAGCACATGTCAAATAGTTCAATTAAATCTGCTTTATAAATCACCCTTCTAAATCAGCACCCACAAAATCTGAGAGACTGAGACAACAAGAAAAACACTGTTCCAGAAGTTAGTGGACACTGTCTCAGTGTCCACTAATATAATCGTTCCTGGAAATCACCCCACTCAACATCTTCTACACGCAGATCCTATGTGAAGTGACATTGTAGCTAGAGTAATTTTCCTTTCAGGGATTCCCTTTCAATCTCACTATAAAAAATGTGTTTAAATATTAATTTGTTTTATCAAACTTTCAGCAAAAAACAGCACAGAAGAAATTATTACACACTGGCAAGCCTAGAAACTCAGAAGCAAATAAGCAGTTCCATAAAACTGACAACTCAAATGGCAACCAGAAGCTGAATCTCACTAACAACCAAGAACAACAGACAGGAAACGGCTGATAGAACCTGGGATCATTATGGTCGATTTTAACCCCACTACACCCATTGTCCTCCACCATTCAGAATTGCTGCCTTCCTGAATATGAGAAGAAGATAGCCACAACCAAGATCCAGAAGCCACAACCATGGGATTTGGAACCTGGTTTAGCGTCTGACCTGAAAGGAGGATTAACACTGAGTGACAACTAACACCTTTTACTGTATCTGAAATAAAAACAGAAAGCGCAGGGTAAACTCAGCAAGTCTGAGGGTGTGAGACGCTTTAACACTGTATGATTCTTCTTCACTATATTGTTATCATCCCTTACTGCATCTGTTATTTCCATATTAAAATCTCTCTTACCCCATGATGATCAGGTTTTACAGACTCAGTTGCTTCTTCACTGAAGCTTCCACTGATCAGCTGCAGGAACAGAACCAGCTGCGATGAGCTTTTCAAAGATATCTTTATACCTCCCACGTCTTTTCAGTCAAGTGATTTCACAGAATTCTGCTTGAGATTCCAAACTAAATTCGCAGTTGCTCATCCACAGGAACTGTGTTAAACCTTATCTCAGAAACATAGAAAATAGGAATGGGTGTAGACCATTCGGACCTTGGAGCTTGCTCTGCCATTCACTATAATCACAGGTGATCATCCAACTCACTAACCTGATCCTGTTTTCCCCCCAGATCTTTAACCCCTTTTGACCTAAGAACGAAATCCATCTCCTTCCAATGTCCCACCAGTGAGAGTGGAGAATTTGATGCTCAGTCAAAACTCCATTCATTGCTGCGGGACTGCCACGGGTGAGGTCAGAGAATTACGGCCACAATATTTTGGCCTCAGCTGCTTTCTGCGGTAATGAATTCCACAGACCCACCGCTCTGAGTGAAGAAATTTCTCCTCTTGCGAACCCTAAACAATTACTCCTCATCCTTAGACTATAACCTATGATTCTGGACTATTCCATTATCAGGGACACCTTCTCGCATTTATTCTGTTTGTCTTGTTAGAATTTGATAGGTTTCTATGAGATACCCCCAATTCCTTTGAACTCCACTGAATATAATCCTAATCGACTCAACAATCAACTCTGGTAGCGATATTAGGAAGACAGACTATTACTTGAGTGGGTGTGAATTAAGAGATATTCAACGAGACCTTGGAGTCCTTGTGCACCAGTTGCTGAAAGTAAGCGTTCAGATACAGCAGGCAGTAAAGAAGGCAAGCGGTATGTTGGCCTTCATAATGAGAGGATTTGAGTATAAGGATATTGATGTTTTGCTGCAATTGCATATAGCGTTGCTGAGGCCACACCTGAGTACTGTGTGCATT
The DNA here is from genome assembly GCF_965287045.1 of Carcharhinus amblyrhynchos. Classification (NCBI taxonomy): domain Eukaryota; kingdom Metazoa; phylum Chordata; class Chondrichthyes; order Carcharhiniformes; family Carcharhinidae; genus Carcharhinus; species Carcharhinus amblyrhynchos. Next base: position 13,290,422 of record NC_137340.1, on the reverse strand, counting down.
TTGGTGTCTTTATCTGAGGAAGGATGTCCTTGCTACAGAGGAAGTACAGCAAAGGTTTACCAGGCTGACTCCTGGAATGGCAGGTCAGTTATATGGGGAAAGACAGGATTATATCCACAGGAGTTTAGAAGAGTGAGAGGAGATCTCACAGAAACTGATTAAATTCTAACAGGGTTAGACAGAGTAGATTCAGAAAGAATGCTCCCAACAGTTGGGTTGTCCAGAATTAGGGGTCAGAGTTTGAGAATAAGGGGTAAACCTTTTCGAACTGAGGTGAGAAGTTTCTTTATCCAGAGGGTGGTGAATGTATGGAATTCACTATCACTGAATGTAGCTGAGAACGCAATGCTATCCAATTTCAAGAAAAAATTAGATATAGCTCTCGTGGCGAAAGGAAACAAAGGATATGGGAGGAAGGGGGGATCAGGATATTGAATTTGATGGTCAGCCATAATCAAGATGAATGGTGGACCAGGCTGAAGGACCGACTGGCCTACTCCAGCTTCAAGTTTCTATGTAACCTCTCCTCAGTCCTGCCATCGCAGGAATGAGCCTGGTAAACCTTTGCTGCGCTCCCTCGATCGCAAGAACATCTTTCCTCAGATAAGGAGACATATAGTGCACACAGTATTCCAGCTGCAGTCTCACCAGGGCCCTGTGTAATTGCAGCAAGATATCCCTGCTCCTGTAATCAAATCCTCTCGCTACGAAACATATTAATTACTGTCTTTACTGCCTGCTCCATCTGCAAAGTGACACATCTCCCTCCCTTCTGCCAGAATTATTTTCTATTTATGTTAGAACTTGCTTTGTGCTTTTATTGATGTTTTCTTCTGCTGCAAAAACAGATGTAATCCCACTATTTATAAAAGGGGGAGAGGAAGAAAATGAGGAATTACATACCAGCTAGCCTAACAGGAGAAATTCTAGTGTCTATTATATAGGCTGTGATAACAGGACACTTAGAAAAATATCAACAGGATTGAACAAAGTCAACATAGATTTATAACAGGGAAATTGTGTTCGACAAACATCTTGGAGATTTATGAGGATGCAACTCGTAAAATAGATTAGGGAGAACCAGTGGATGTGGTCTATTTGGATTTTCAGGAAGTTTTTGATAAATTCCCACCTAAAGGTTAGTGTGCAAAATTAAAGCATATGGAATTGGCAATAATACATTGGCATGGATTGAGAATTGGTTAGTAGACAGAGAGTAAGAATAAATGGGGTTTGCTTTGAAGTAACAGATAGTGATGAGTGTAGTCACACAGGGATCAGTGCTTGGGCTCCAACTATTCCCAAAGATATCGATGATTTAGATCAGAGAGAAATGTAATATTTCCGAGTTTGACAATGACACAAAACTTGAAGGGAATGAGTGGTAGGGCAGGTGTTAAGAGGCTTCAAGGTAATTTAGAGAATTTGAGTTTGTGGGCAAATATATGGCAAGTGCAGTATAAAATGGATAAGTGTGAAGTTATCCACTTTTGTAAGAGATACAGAACAGCAGAATATTATTTAAATGGCGATAGATTGAGAAATGTTGATGTACAAATGGTACCTGAGTATCCTTGATTACCAGTCACAGAAAGCAAACACGCAGTTGGAGCAACTGTTCAGAAGGCGAATAATATGCTGGCCTTCATTGCAAGAGGATTTGAGCACAGGAGCAAGGATGTATTGCTGCTGCTGTACAGGACATTGGTGATACCACATCTGAATCATTGCATGCAGTTTTGGTCATAGATAATAGAACCCGATAGTGCAGAAAGAGGCCCTTCGGCCCATCGAGTCTGCACCGACCACAATCCCACCCAGGCCCTACCCCCATATCCCCACATATTATACCCTCTAATCTACACATCTCTGGACACTAAGGGGCAATTTCTTAACATGGCCAATCAACCTAACCCGCACATCTTTAGACTGTGGGAGGAAACCGGAGCACCCGGAGGAAACCCATGCAGACACGAGGAGAATGTGCAAACTCCAGACAGACAGTGACCTGAGCCGGGAATCAAACCCAGGACCCTGGCGCTGTGAAGCAGCAGTGCTAACCGCTGTGCTACCGTGCATGTTCCCCTTACCTCGGACAGAGTGCAGCAGATGTTTACCAGACTGATCCCTGGGTTGACAGGATTGCCATATGAGGAGTGACTGGTTTGACTACACATGCATTCACTGGAGTTAAAGAATGCCGGGGCTTTCGTTGCAACGTATTAAATTCTGGTAGGGCTGGGTAGACTGGTTGCAGGGATAATGTTTCCTCTGACTGGGGTGGTTCTGCAACAAGTGAACACAGTCTCAGGGATGAGGTGGGCCATTTAGGACTGAGAGAAGGAGAAACCTCTTCACGCAGGGTTTTTGTGAACCTGTGGAACATGCTGTCACAAACAGCAGTGGAGGCCAAGTCACTGAATGTACTTAAGAACAAAACAGATGGAATTTGAGGCTCTAAAGCACTAAGGGATATGAGGTGAGTGTATAAGGATGACATTGAGATATAGAAACAGCCATGGTCATATTGAATAGCAGAGCAGTCTGAAGGACTGAATAACCTACTTTTGCTGCAATTTTCTAAGGTTTTATCTGATGGGGACTCATCTGCACTTGAACAGAACTGGGATCAATGCCCTGGTGGGGAGGCTAACAGGTGCTGTAGGAGAGGGTCGAAACTAACTTGGCAGTGCGATGGGTCCTGGGGAAAGTTACAGAGAGGAGGACAAAGATGTGTAGAAAATAGGAGGGACAAACAATGACAGAGCAAAGAATAGTGGGAGCTGGAGTTAGATGGAGATTAAAAAGTGAAGCTGATTAGCATGGTGTCAGACTACATGCGCAGGGTGTTCCAGCCGCACCCATCCAAAGCTGGAAAATCCCACCTCAGGGTCAACGGACCTTTGCACAGTCCGTGTCCCACCCACTCTGATTTCCATGGTGGGCAGGATTGGAAAATTCTATCCCATCCGTGTTCATGTGAGGAGCATCACTTAAAATAATGATGAGTTACAGGCATAAGTCATCACAGGGGACTGTGATATAGTGGCTATGATGGAGACCTGGCTTAAACATGTATACTAAACATTCCTGGGTGCAATTGATTCAGGAGAGATAAAGGAAGGTGAAAAATTGAGATCAGGGTGGGAATGCCAATATTGATCTCAGATTCCATTACAGTTCCAGAGAGGGATGAAAACTTAAAGGATTAAAATTATTTGGTTGGAAAAAGAGCTGTTCCATGGCTTGTGTTTACTCTAAACCCCAAATTGTGGGAGAGAGACAGAGGAGCAAATCTGGAAGAAATATTTAGTAAGGAATTGACTGAGCAATTGTTACATTCACTGCAATCATCTTTATTTTTGTTTGTATCACACATCCCTCGAGGCACAGTTCATTTATTCGATGGAAACACAAGAGTTATGGAGACAAAAACTAAGGGACAGCATAGTGCAAAGGCCAATGGCAGACTGGAAGATTGGGAAACTTTCAAACGTAAACAAAGGGATGCAAAAAAATGGACAAATGGATTTTTTTCTGGATGGCAAGAAATAACTTGATGCCACAGAGTTCAGTGTTTGGGCCGCAGCTATCTACAAGCTGAATTCATGACTTGAATACAGGGATAGAAGGGTCCATAGCCAAATTTGCAGATAGACAAATAAATAGGCAGAACGGGAAGTTGCAATGAGGAAATAAGAACCTTACAAATGGATATAGATAAGTTAGGAGAATGGGCCAAAAAGTGGCAGATGGAGTTTAATGTGGATAAGTGTGAAGTCATGCATTTTGGTTGCAAAAATGGGAAGGTGACTTATGTAAATGGGGAGAGACTTTGGGGTGTTCTGGTGCAGAGGGATCTGGGTGTCCTCATTCATAAGTCACACAAAACTAGCATGCAGGTACAGCAGATGATAAAGAAAGTGAATGGAATGTTGGTATTTATAGCTAAAGCTATAGGATATAAAGATAAAGAAGTATTGTTGCAACTACATAAGGCATTGATGAGGCCGCACCTGGAGTATTACGCACAGTTTTGGTTACCTTATTCAAAAAAAATAATGGCATTGGGGGCAGTTCAGACAAAGTTCACTAGATTGATTGCAGAGATGAGGGGTTTGTTGTATGAAGAGAGATTGAACAGTTTAGGCCTCTGAAATTTAGAAGAGTGAGGGAAGGTCAAATTGAGGTAAACAAGATGATAAAAGGTATGAATAAAGTAGACATGGAACAGATGTTTCTGCTGATGTATAACAAGAGGTTGTAGTCTGAGGATAAGGAGTAGCAAATTGAATACAGAGTTGAAGAGAAATTGCTTCTCCTAAAGGGTTGTGAATATATGGAATTTCTGGGACAGTGAGTAAATTTAAGGGGGAGTTAGATATATTTTTAAGTGGTAATGAGTTGAAGGGTTATTGGGAGAAGGCAGGAAAATGGGGATGAGGAGCATATCAGCCATGATCAAACGGTGGAACGGACTCGATGGGCCAAATGGCCTAATTCTGCCGCTATATCTTATGAACTTATGAAGATGCTGCAGAGGTGCTGATTTCCCACCTTTGATTTCAGGTGGAATGCATTATTTTCCATTACATTAGCACTCACGAGATGGTCAGTAGAAATGTTGAGTCTGGAATGGTGTTGAGAGCTTCCTCAGTGACAGCATTCTTCATTACATCGAGTTGTGATAGTGCTTCAATCACTGTTCAAACTGCTGGTTAGATCCAGTGATGATTGTCCTTGTCTTTGTCTTCAAGGAATCTGATTTGGTTGTAGCTCGGTCTGTTGGTCTCTTATTTCCTTCAGAGACTCCTCCAACATCCCTGGATTCAGCAGCAGATTGTTTGTTGCTGCAGAGTTTCAACCTGTATTGTTTGGTGCAGTGACATGCAAACTTCTGTGGCTTGTTTCCAGTCAGTCCGAGAACACCTAGATTTTATTTGCTGAGGACTTGTAAATCACGAGAGTTTCTTCATCATTGTGCTCTAATATAAGGATTCAGAGCCTGACATCACTGGAAGAATAAGTGTGTCAAGTGATCCAGTCTTAGTTTCCCTTTTCCTTTGGACAGAATACACACACATAGCTCTGCTGGTGCTGTCTTTCTACCTAGATATATCTGTTCTCCTATACATAGTGTGAATAAAGGAACCTGCAACATGTTTACCCTTATGAGTGGTGCCTTTACACCATTGTAAATACACAACATTGTGCTTCGCCATCAGATAACAGTCTGACAGCCTGATCCAGAACAGGAACAACGTGGTGAGTGGCCTTAGATCATGCTACAGAGCCTGAGACATTCCTCGACATTTTAGTCAGATTGCTATGAAGTCGCTTTGACAGAGTGTGGGGAGAAAGCGGGAAAGTGGGACTGATCCACTTCAGATCAGCCATGATCTTATTGAATGGCGGGTCAGGCTCGAAGGGCAAGATGGCCTACTCCTGCTCCTATTTTTTATTTTCTTATGTGTGGAAATCTCTGTCTTGTCATTGAACAGGGAGGCTTTGAAGGCACAGTGCAGAGATAGTGCTGAAGCAAAGGGTTGGAGAAGCAGAGAGATCCCTCGTGGTGAGCCAGTCAGTTCTGTGACAGGGACAGTGTGTCAAGACCCCACTAGTAAGAAGTCTCACAACATCAGGTTAAAGTCCAACAGGTTTATTTGGTAGTAAAAGCCACTAGCTCTTGGACTGCTGCCCCTTCATCATGTGAGCCCCTTCAAAGGTAGTGGCTTTTGCTACCAAATAAAGCTGTTGGTCTTTAACCTGGTGTTGTAAGACTTCTTACTGTCCAACACCGGCATCTTCACATCAAGACCCCACTAGCACAGAGTTAGCTCGTTCGGGAGAGTTGTGACCCAGGTGTGGTACTGATCGAAAGTGACTGGGGAAAGTCAAACAAGGAGGAAAAAAAAGTGAACCATCAGAAGGATCATGCCTGGGAATGTTGCTGTTATAGTAGATAGAGCTTCACTAATGTGTGGGATAGCAGTTACAGCGACACTTGTCCCAGGTACTATAAGGAAAGGAGGGTTAAAGAATGTTATCAAAATTCCCCAGTTTAAATTGGGATGCAGCTGGCCCACTCTCCCAATTCAAAATGTTTAAACAGCAGACAGGTTTCTTCATTCCAGAGTGTCTGACCCAGACAAGCACACCATAAGATTCACCTAGTCATTGGGACTAGTATTGGCAGAACACATCAGGATTGAAATCAAAAGAGCCAAAAGCTCATCCAATGGACTACATTGGAAGACCAGTTCAGAAACCGGTTAAACGTTCACATTCATTGATTAGGGTTCATTTCATTTCAACACAATACGCCAAGCAAAGCTGCCACCCACACTCAATTTATTTTCATTTTATTGGTGTGCCTACTGGTCACTGTGAGCAATTATAGAAACTTCCAGATATTGTTAACATTGCAAGATTTTGGTATATCAGCAAATTACCTTTAGAGACTCAAGATCCATCTGTTCCATTCACTTACGTAATGATAACTAAACATTAAATAGCACTAAACATTGTAAATAGTTATCCTTCTTCAGAAGCGTGGAAATTATATTAGAAGAGAAAGAGGAATATTGTAAAATGCCTTAAAGGGACAGCAGCATGGCATCACTAGAAAGAAAATATGTTGTAGATCCAATCTTTATTTCACTTTTGCCTTTTATCCTTGTAAGTAACCAGTTGTGGTGTAGACAATTGAGTGGAGATCACCAAGTGGCAAAAATACTGAGTGCCGAGGGCACCAGGCTGAAGGGAGAAGAATTCTTCATTGCTGGGACTAATTTTGGGTGCTTTAAAAATAAAGACAGTTTAACTGAGCAGGAACACACACTCAGACTTGCCAGGATATCCCATTAAGGGAACAACCCAGATTGCTCTCAAACAATCTGTCTACAACAATTCTCAGAGACAATGGCCTCTCTGGATGCGTTTAAATGGTTTTTCTTCATATCTTATCAAGGTGCAGAGCTGGTTTTCACCTGGATACACCCCATGCTGAGAGCAGCAAATGACTACAGGTGATCTTGTGTGGCCATGGTGGGATTGGTAAGACACTGGAACCCAACCAAATGATCCAATTTGAGATATAACCTTATATGTCAAGGGGTCTATGTAGAAAGGGTTAATAAAGCCACAGTGCAAAAGGACATTGTTGCTGCAGACAGGGAAGTGTGACTTGGTCAGTGGGAGATTTTTTTCCGCAGACTGATAACACAGGAATGAGCTCATGCAACAGGGTCTTACTCGGCAGCTGTTGTTGGAAGTATTTACCATTGCCTCATGGGTTAATAAAGGGTTTCCACATAAAGTGAAAATTGGATCCAAAGTTGGTTCATATCATTGATCCTTAGTACAGGGTCTGGATATTGCAGAGAGTGAGACACCCTGGCCGCGATTCTCCTATTGCAACCCGCAACTTTTCTGTTGGGTCACGGTGGGAGATTCGCATCTCCAGCCTTAAACAGGAATTTGCACATGCGCCGGGAATGCATACACATCTCCCAGCAGGCCAGACCATGCTGGGAACCAGCAGGAAGACATGTAAGTCATTTAAATATGTTATACATATGTGTATTAGTTAATTATCAGGACCTTTTAGGTCCTGATTGAATCTCCCAACCCACCAGGAGTACTTCATTCCGATGGGATTTAGACGAGCTCCCCACGTTCAGTGAACTGGCAGGAGACCCTGCCAGAATAAAGAGGGGGAAATTGGGGCCCTCCAGGGTGTTGGGCGATGGAGAATAGTGCCCCCTGGGTATGGGCACCCTAGCAGTGCCAGCCTGTGTCCTCTAGCACTGTGCATGGAGCAAAATTCCCATACCCTGTGGTCACCTTGGCAATAGGCACCGGGCATCGGGCAGTGCCAAGGGGTGGGGCCTGTTTTGGGAAGGCCGAGTGGTGATCGGTGGGGATGATGGGTTCCCACGGCCACTCTGCAGACAGGATCAGTCTGAGATCGAGGGAGGGCAGCGATTTGGGGTGGGCTGTGGGGGAGGAGGGATGCTCTGCCTCTGTGGGGGTCTGACCCTGGGAGGGGGGCAGGTGAGCTGGGGGGTGGGGCCTGGCACTCAGAGGGAATTGCTGAAGGGGCCACGAACAGGCCATGGGGTAGCTGGAGGGGCAGCACTGCAGGGGTCCCAAGTTAGCCAGCCATCGAGCTGGCCAGCAAATGAGGAATCTGACAGATCGGGGCCACTGCGCATGCACAGAGTTCCAGAGCTGTCAAACTCTGGCACGAATAGGCCTTGCCCTCCTGGGACCTCTTCAGCGCACAGAGTGCGGAGATTCAGCTGAACTGGCAGAACAGTCATTTTAGAACAGTTTTCCACACCAATTCAGCACTTTTGGGAAAATCGCGGCCCCTGTTTCTGTGTCTCACCGAATTCTGGGACAATGAGCAGGGACCCAAAAAGGTGAAAAAAATGGCAAAGTGAACTTTGGATGGGTTTGTCATGAACTGTGTGGCAGGGAGATTGCCTCAAACACAAGAGATGGATACAGATTATCCTGGAGGGAGATGAACCAGTAACAGGGGCTGTACAATGGAGACAGGCGTCCTCCTGTGGGCAGCTTTGGGAACAGCAATATGACTGATGGTATTTCAGTGGCAGGGTAGGAGATACGAGGCTGAGGTAATAAAACACAGGCAGAAGCTTGAGGAAGAGAGATTAGAAGCTCAGTGATAGTGAAGCGGTTATGCAAGGGTTAAGGAAGCAGGGTAGTGAAGATTTAATTTGCAGATAGTTCCACTGAAGGCCAGCAAACTAACTGCACGTCGTACAAACAGCCAAAGTACTCGACTACAACTTGAAAGTAGACGCTGTCACTGGGGAGAAGGAATCCCCAACATGTTCCAGATAAAATCCATCTGAGAACCAGTCTCCCAGAAATTCAACCAATGTCAGTCTAACAGACTGTTGAGAATGCCTCACTTTACAAAACCCTCCGTCGGTGTGAAAACTCCAGCTGCAGCTGAGAAATTACATGAAACTGTGCTAATCACACACTGTACCCAGTATCTTACCTTCATCTCTATTCAATCTGTTTGCGCAAGACAGTTTGTGTGAAACGAGGGAGTGAACATTAAATTGAGGGTAAATGTGTGACAATTAGTCATCGTCTTTAATTTTAAACGCACAACAAAAATTGCTGTTAATATGATTAAATGTGGACACTCACTGAGGAAGAGAGAGCACTCATCTCTGACAAACAAACACACACTGACCAGCGGCAGGAAAGGAAAGCACAGAAATTCGGGGTGGGGTTTTCCAGCCTGATCGCTCCAGAGCTGGAAAATCCTGCCAGAGGTCAACAGAACTTTGCTTGGTCCGTGTCCCGCCTGTTACAATTCCTTTGGGGAGTGGGGGCGGGGGGATAAGAAAATTCCACCCATGCCTGTCTGTAACATTATGAATATGATTCATAGAGATTGTTAGTGGGTGAGTGATGTGATGCACTGGGTAGTGTGCGAGGTGAGTGGCACAGTTGCTGGGATGTGGATTTGGAAGATTCATTATCTGACTTTTGCTCCTTGTTTCGTTGAACTTAAGGCAGCACAAGATCCGGGTACACGGCAGCATTGACTCCCAGTGTGATCAGGCCCCATCACTGTGGGGAGTTTCTCTGGAGAGCCTCCAGTAGATAGATCTTGACTTATCCTCTCCACCCACTCCACTGAGGCCTCCAGTGCAGTGCCAGGGAATATGGGAAATGATCGTGCCTTTCTGGCCATTCTCCCTTTTTCCTGCTCAGAATCTCTTCCACAAACAATTCCAGGACGTGCCCTGGGCAGAATCAGTAAGTATTGCTGGATAGCCCCAAAAATACCTGGCTATCACAGAACATACCTCCTGTTGGAGTGAGCAGCAACACTACAGTGTGATTAACATTGGACGCTGACACCAGTCAGACAAATTCAAGCAGTACAAATTTGTCTACATTCGAAGGAACGGGTACAGATTGATCAGACATGATTCTCCCAGCCCCCACTGTTGTGGACTAACTACAAGTGAACCCCTGTAATCTTTTTGTTAAGATGTGGAGATGCTGGCGTTGGACTGGGGTAAACACAGTAAGAAGTCTCACAACACCAGGTTAAAAGTCTAACCAGTTTATTTGAAGTAAACGCCACAAGCTTCCGGGGTTTGCCCCTTCGTCAGGTGATTGGAGAGTTTCTCTGGTTTTGAGACCAGAACTCTCCACTCACCTGATGAAAGGGCAAACCTCGAAAGCTTGTGGGTTTACTATCAAATAAACTGTTTGGACTTTAACCTGGTGTTGTGAGACTTCTTATTGTCTTTTTGTTAATCCAGAAGATGTGACTGAGTTACTCAATGCATACCTTGCATCTGTCCTTCCAAAGGAAGAGGGTGAATTGAATGTTCCTGCAGAGAAATAATTATGCTGCAGGGCAGCACTGTGGCCCAGTGGTTAGCACTGCTGCCTCACAGTGCCAGGGACCTGGGTTCAATCCCAGGCTTGGGTCACTGTCTGTGTGGATTCTTCATGATTTCCCTGTGTCTGTGTGGATTTCCTCCAGGGGCTCCAGTCTGAAAAACATGCTGATTTGATGCATTGGCCATGTTAAATTGTTAGTGTGCCGAAACAAGTGTCAGAATGTGTTGACTGGGGGATTTTCACAGTAACTTCATTGCAGAGTTAATGTAAGCCTACTTGTGACATTAATAAGTAAAAATGTTGAATAAGATAATGCAACCTGGTTGGAGAAAGTCTTTTCATTCTTCTACGGAATGGATTAGATCTTGTGCAGTTTATCTGGGTTGCAAATATTGAATATTTACCTTAAATATGAATGTACTGTCACAGTCTTCATATAATGCAATGTGCAGAACATGTAAATGAGGGCACAGGCTCTGACCAAAATCAATGTTATCATCTACACAGTGTTATATATAACTAATAGGATATTGTCCTGTCAAATTAACAACATTCCAATATTCTGTTCAGATCAATTTTGCAATCTCTGGTTTATTTAATAGTCCTGGTGGGATCAGCTTTCGAGCGCACACAGATTAAAACTCCAAAATATCATTGCTGCTCCTGACATTGATCACTCGCGCTGCTATATATCAGACAATATTTGTAACTAGTTGTCAGCAATGGATATTATCATTTTACTGGGCCTTTTCTGTAATTGGTGATTGTTGAAAGGGGAGTAAATATCAGACATGACCGAGAGGGAGGGTTAAATGGGCAGGTGGCACCCAGAAGGAGAACGATGGCAGATGCATCAGGACATACATCACCTGCTAATTCACTCCAAGTCACACAGCATCTGCACTTGGAACTATAACACTGTTACTTCACTGTGGCTGGGTCAGATCCTGGAACTCGCTTCCGAACAGCACTCCATCAACACCGTACTGGCAGCAATATTTTCAGAACACAGCAGACTACCATCTTCTGATGGGCAACTTTGGATGCAACTGATCCAGAATAGGTGATTTCAGACAAACACCGACCTTTAAATTGCCTTTTTTATTTGACTGCTTTGATCGTAGTTAATTTCGCTGCTGTCTCTTTCTTGATGTGCGGCTCCTGTTGTTACTGTCGTAACTGTTGTCATGTGATCATCTCGAAGCAGCAGTTTCAGTTGAAGGCCCCTGCACAGGGATACTTTTCATTTGCACACTTTGGAAACTGCCTGATTTTGTGGTGACTCTTATGTTTTTGTGAAAACTATATTGGTGCGTATTGTAACATGACACCATTTTGTCACAAGATGGCACTGTTTATCATGATCAAGATGACTAGGTTATAAGTTATTTAATCAATGCTAAACAAAGGGCCCTGGGTTCGATTCCCGGCTTGGGTCACTGTCTGTGTGGAGTTTGCACGTTCTCCTCGTGTCTGCGTGGGTTTCCTCCGGGTGCTCTGGTTTCCACCCACAGTCCAAAGATGTGCGGGTTAGGTTGATTTGGCCATGCTAAGAAATTGCCCCCTAGTGTCTAGAAATGCCTAGGTTAGAGGGATTAGTGGGTGTAATATATGGGGATATGGGGGTAGTTCCTGGGTGGGATTGTGGTCAGTGCTGACTTGATGGGCCGAAGGGCCTCTTTCTGCACTGTAGGGTTCTATGATCTAAGATGTAAGTCAGGAACAACTTGTTTTGAGATGTGTGTAATTCAATAGGTTTCTCAGAGGTTCTGAGTCTTACATGCTTGAACAGAAAGTTTTTATTACCTACTCATATCTATATGCATAACTATAAGCTGTTTCCATGCTTACCTCTACACACACCTCAGTCTAGTGCAAGACTGCCTTTTAGATTCAACGTGGCTTTGTTATGGGCAGATGCTTATTAAAAATGGCAAAGTGTCAGGGTCTGGATGAAAATTGGCACATTTCTCTCCAGGAGAGAGCAAGTTTGTCAATAAGAACAGGGGAGGTGTGTCTCACGCAGACATTTTGAGGGGCAGGGCATGAAATGTCAGTAAAACTGGCTGTACTGAGACTGGGCGCCATTTTTAACAGCCTTGCAATCAGGCCAAGAAATTACTCCCGCCCCACCACGGAGATCTGAGAGACACTCCCCCTCCTTGATCAACGCCGGGCATCTCTCCCCCATCTCCACTCCGCAATATAAAGATTATTCATCTATTAGTCACATGTAAGGCTTACATTAACACTGCAGTGAAGTTACTGTGAAATTCCCCTAGTTGTCACACGCTGGCACCTGTTTGGGCCAATGTACCTAACCAATATAGATCATTATAGATTCCTAGCTACAAAAGGTCTGTCTTTGTGCACCACTAGGTGTGAGAAGAGAATTGGAATTTCATGACCACAGGGAGTGACAGTGTTTTCCAGCCAATGAAGTGCTTTTTGAAGTGTTGTAATGTTGGAAACCCAGTAGCCAATTTGCAGATGGAACATTCCCAGAAACAGCAACGTAATCATGAGCAATTGATTTTGTGAGAGATTGAGGGATAAATATTAGTGTAAGTATCACACACAATGCAGCATTCATGAAGGTGCTTCATCACCACCTTCTCAGTTAGTGATGAGCAATAAATAGTAACCACACAGGAGATATTAACATCCCATGAATGGAAAGGAAAGGAGAAGTAGATTAACCACAAAGAACCAGATAAACCTGAAGATAAAGTGATAGATCTCATCATAGAACCCTACAGTGCAGAAAGAGGCCCTTCGGCCCATTGAGTCTGCATCAAACACAATCCCACCCAGGCCCTACGCCCATATCCCTACATATTATATATACCCACTAATCCCCCTAACCTATGCATCCCTGGACACTATGGGACAATTTCTTAGCATAGCCAATCAACCTAACCCACACATCTTTGGACTGTGGGAGGAAACTGGAGTACCCAGAGGAAACCCATGCAGACACAAGGAGAATGCGCAAACTCCACACAGACAGTGACCCAAGCTGAGAATCGAACCCAGGACCCTAGAGCTGTGAAGTAGCAGTGCTAATCACTGTGCTACTGTGTCACCCACAGACCACAAAGTGAAATGCATGAGAGCAAGACAACAGCTTGTTGTGGTGTTGAGGACATGATTTGATTTGGTTTATTATTGCCACATATATTGGAATACAGTGAAACATATTGTTTCTTACGAGCTATACAGACAAAACATATTGGACATAGAGAAGGAAAGGAGAGGATGCAAAATGTATTGTTACAGTCACAGCTAGGGTGGAGAGAAAGATCAACTTAATATCAGGTAGGTCCATTCAAAAGTTGGATGGCAGCAAGAAAGAAGCTGTTCTCAGGCCAATTGGTTTGTGATCTCAAATTTTTGTATCTTTCTCCCAACGGAAGAAGTTGGAAGAGAGGCTGTCCGAGGTGCACATCAACCTTGATTATGCTAACTGCTTTTTCTGAGGCAGCGGGAAGTGTAGACAGAATCAGTGAATGGGAGGCTGGTTTGCGTGAAAGTCTGGGCTTTGTTCACTACACTATGGACTTTCTTGTGGTCTTGGTCCGAGCAGGAGCCATACCGAGCTGTGATACATCCGGAAAGGATGCTTTCTAATTTTTTAGTTTTAGTTTAGTTTGTGTATTAGTGTCGCAAGTAGGCTTAAATTAACACCGCAAAGAAGTTACGGTGGAAATCCCTATGGTGCATCTGTAAAAACTGGTGAGAATCATAGCGGACATGCTGAATTTCCTTAGCCTTCTGAGGAAGAAGAGGCATCAGTGAGCTTTCTTAATGAGAGCGCCTGATATATAGCGAAGAAGAGAGGGTGGCATACAGGGTGACAGACAAATGAAATTACATCGTGAGGCCTCAGATCCAACTGTCATTATCCTCCCATTTGGAAACACAGGTGGATGTTTATCTGGACAGACTTGTCTGCAGATCTGAGTGTGTGAAGACTTTGTTTCTCCAAGGAGGCAGTGTCAGAATTGTGCTACATGCTGTATCTGCCCTTTAGGCAGAATGAAAGTCAGGAAGACTGCTCACTATGAATGCCACTTTGGAAAATATCCCCCAGGCCTGATGAGGAGGGGATGGGGAAAGGACACAATTGAGAAAAAGATGGAGAAATGGGAGAAAGGCTGCACTGGGGAGAAGGGAGCAAGGATGCCATGGGAGGAGGGATATGACAGGGAAATTCAGAGGGGCTGACGTGAATGACAGCCTGCAGTCAGAGTGGTGGGGGTGAAGGGTGGGCTTTGTAAAGAAACCCATGACACTGAAGGAGAACATTCCTGTTCTTCTTGGCCCACAAGGAGTGCTGAGAAAGACACGAAGGTTCTGGCGCCCACAGCTCCATTCTGCCTTTCACTGTTGGATTGCCCGTCCCCTGGGAAACTCACACGTCAGCTGTGAGTATTAAACTAGGGTCCCGATTACACTGTGGAAACCTGATTTCATTATGAGCCACCACCGTAGCTCACACAAGCACCCCAAGATCCATCGTTATATATGATGGTGAGCCTGTGAACTGTATGTTGAGTTTGTAGTCCCTGTATTTAAATAGTTAACATTCCCTGACACTCAGTGCACATTAACTTGGCCAATAACTATCTCCTGCAGGGCCCTAATTGAGGTGAGGATGGGTGGGCCACCCTCAGCTTTCACCATCACCTGTAAAATCGGGGCAGGATGGGGGGCAGACAGGTGATAGCAGGAGAGTCACCTGCAGAATGTTAGGGCCCACCCACAGGAGTCTACAAAATTCTGCCCCAAATCTATCAAATATGTCAAGGTTCTGTTATCTTTATCCCCCTTCATAAGCCCCTCCCCCCCCACCCCCGGCAATTAATTTAATCAAATGTACAGTCAGTTCAATTTCTCCACTAAAATAGAATTTAAATCATCATAAGAGCTTACGTAAACCATGCTATGCATAAAATATTCTCTAACTTGGAACATTTCGATTAAAGGAAGATACCTTAAAATAACATATATTTCACAGGTATGTTATAACAAACAATTAACTCACTGAAGAGTCTACCTCTCTTACAGAGCCTGGAATCCACCATTAGAGAATTCTCGAAGAGTTAGGGCCCCCAGTGAGAGTACACCCTCTCATAATGGTTACCTCATAACACTTCATTATAAGTTTAAATCTTGGATTGCATGTTGGAAATGTTTCAATATTACAGAGTGTAAATTCTAGTTAAACTAATTCACTGCAATACAAATGCAAACAACAAATGAAGTCACTTGGTAAATTCAAATTTCAAATCCACTTTCAGATTGATGTAGGATATGACAAACTACTTTAATCTCACAATCAAACACACAAAGCATAGTTCTATGCTGTCTTGTCTCAGTTATGACAAACTTATCAAAAGGTCTGGGCTCATGGATGACTGTCAATCTAACTGGCTTGTTTGCCTAAGTCTCTAATTTAAAGAAAATCTGTTGTCTTTAGAATAACCTGATCATTGTTTGTCCTTGTTTGAGTTTTTCTTCAAGGTCAAACCATCTCTTTTTCTGAAATACAGCTATTGTGTGAAATGCAGTGAATCAGCTCATTTTCCCCGTCTGTAAAAGACTTTTCTCAAAGTCTTTTATCTTCATGTGTATGTGTGAAATTAATGTGTGATTTCATTACTCAAAGGGTGATAATGGAATAAATCTCCACTTGCCTGGATAGGTGCAGCCCCAACAATACCGAAAAAGATTAAAGCCATTGGAGACAAAGTAGCCTGCGGGAAATCCCATCCACCATCTTTGGCAACACCTTGCAAGCACATGATCTTTATCAGCTCCAAGAGAAACAAGGGCAGAAGATGCATCGGAGCAGCACCACCTGTAATTCATGCATTATAAGGAATTCTCTTTCAATTAATTAAATTGTTCCTCATAATTCAGGTTCAACTGTCCTCTCCAAATGCAAATTCATGACTCAAGCACAAGAATGCTGTGATTATTACAGTTACACGTGCACCAAGTCTCCTGCATTGCCAGGGTGATCATGTTTGTCTTCTCTGGATGCTTATTCCTCCAATTGCCTGTGATCTCTACCCCAAAAGATCCCACACTGAAATTCAACATATCAAATTCTATGATGTCCTGAACCTAGATGACATCCAGACCCAGAATTCTCAGGTACAGGACATTTAAAGTTCAGGTTGGATGTTCAGGTGGACACTGATGCGGAAGCAGGCAATGTTTACAACATTGACAGAATATGATTTGGACAAAACAAACTTGAGAAGCTCCAGACAGAAACTTTCTAACATCTTGTCCTCAGAGCGAGATGCCAGAAAATCATTAGCGGACAGCCACACACCAAGAGGTTCCCACAGACCTCAGAATGTTTTGACGATGTCATGTTGAAATTTGCATTTCAAGTGAAGTCATTTTCAAGGACTGACAAGTGCTGATGCCAGAAACATTTTGTCAATATGTTCTTACCTAATTACATCAAGAGGAACAATTACACAAAGGAATTGAAAGGACAAGATGAATTGCAGGACAGACAGTTAATTGGTCGGGGGTCATGGAACAAGTTGTGAGTGTGCACAATGTCTATTGGGAGTGTAGGAGTTGTTCACAAGATCCATGTAATTTGCTGGCTTCATTCACGAGATTTTTCTGCATTAATACAGTTCAGCAAACACAGAAATAACCAGAGATAGTAGTTTCTGATTGAAGACGTACTTCGTTGACACACACCTGGTTTCCACCATGGAGGGAGAGCAATTTAAAACGGCTCAAATTATTCCAATTAAATTATCAAGACATTCTTTCTTTAATTACACTTCTTCAGAAATCATCTGCCTACATATTCTGCCCATCTTAATGGGATGGAACAATCATGTGAATAGGGATGACTAATCTTGGTCAATTACATCCTAATCTCTGGCAGCATGAGAAGTCATTGGTCCATAGAATCTGGAAGCTCCCAACCATTTATCTCTTAGCAACATCTATGAAGTAGGTAATAAAGATCAAAGGTATCTTTCCCTCTGGTCTATCCGTAGTTTCTATCCTTATTGTCTGCTAAGCATTGCTTATCAGTAAAAAATGTATTGTCTCATTTATTTAGTGTCTGGGAACTGTACTGATAAAAAGTAGGCCTTGTGGCAGGATCATTCTGAAGGAATGTGGCACATCTTACTTAGCTTTCATCCCATTGTCCCTTGGGGCAGTCTATATTTGACTAAGCTGTACAGAATACTTTCAAAAATATATATTTAAAATCTCTAACAGTGGTTATATGTGTTTCTATGCAACTGTACCTTTGTAATTCCAGGTACACCATACTTTTTCTGTATTATATTCATTTCTAAATGGGTCTACCCTGATTTTATTAGTCTTTTAGTGCCAGGCTATTGTTATTTCCTAGTTACTTTATAGTTTAACATACTGAATGGTTAACATGCTGTTAGATATGTAAGTTGTTTGGTGTATATCATGACAGGAAGTGATGCAAGTTAACATGTGATAGAACAGTTGGAGCAGTATCAATTGGCAAGTAATATGTGGATGAAGAGTTTTCCCAATATCCTGTTAGTCTTCAATTAAAAAAAACTGTTTGGGTTACACATCACTGTCCTGATGAAGAGAATTTAATTATAATACTCAACATAAGGATTTCAAGTAGCTAACATTTTAATATAAGGTTTTGGAAATAAACATGCATTAGAATCATGAATATAAAACTAATAACGGCATTAGAATCATAAATATAGAACTAATAAGCTTGCCAGTAATTCATTGTAAAGCTCAAGGATTAATTACATCAATGAATTCGACTGAAACATGAAACCTCGATTACAGTGTAACTTGAACATGGTACCACTATAAAGCTGTGCTTTACTTCAAAGAGCAAATTCTATAAATGTTTATGAAATTTGTATTGAATAACAGGGAGGTTAGCCTGGGAATTCTGCCAGATGAATGGGCCCACATCCAGCAGAAATACCCATTCAAACTACCTTGTAAAATGCTGAATAAGATAAAAATATAGCTTTGCATTGCTAAGCGACAAGGAAGCCATTTTTATTAAGGAGCGTACTTCTGATAGTTGAACAGACAAATGACACACCATTATTTAAGGTGGCAGATTGTAATTCGACTTGACAATATTGTCATGAATAGATTGTCAAGTTAAACATTAAATGAGATCAGGTCAATTTAATTGCTGGCTGTTTCTAAGATATTGTTTAATTGTCCCTGTTTTTAGCATGAAAGTTGAGATCTGCGGAGGAAAATCAGATCACCAGATTCCTCTTCTGCTGAAGTTTTGTATACGTCTAAACTATGTCTTTTGTTCTTTGTATTGTTTGCATGTTTTGTAACAAAAGTAGTTTTGGTAATAAATTATATTCTGCTTTAAATCTGAGTTTCATTTACCTCTGCCAATGTTATTAAGCAGAATTACTTTTTATTCTTTCAAAAGCAATCTGGTCACTGAATCATAATTCGCCACTACAGTCCTTCATAGACTGAGTTATTATGTAAATTAGCTGCCTGCCTCAGTATGGTGAAAGAAGCCTCCTCGGTAAATCTGTCAGCTAATCTTAGAATTATCTTTGAACGAGTTATTACAAAACAGAACACTGAAAATGGGAATCGATTTCCCAGGCAGATCGGCGATACGTTTGAACATTGTCTTATCCAGCCTGCTGCAGTTCACGTAGAGCACTTTGAAATTCTTCATTGTGACCATCACACTCCAGGGCTCTCTCATAGAATTCAATGGCTTTTGATTTCCTGCCATCGAGTTGGTGAATTAGTCCCTTTATACCAAAGGCAACACTGTCTATTGAATATTCATCCAGTCGTTCTTCAGCAATTTGTTCCAATTTGGCCCGGCAATCTTCATTCACCTTGCTCGGAACTTTGAGTTTTAAACATTCCTTGAAATGGTGAATGGCGTTAAGCAGGGAATTCTTCACCTGCAGTTGGTATTTTCCGTAGTTCCAGTGTAATAGTTGCCTGTTCAAAAGGTTGCAATCTTCATTTCTCCACAAATTTTCAAAGATTTCATCAACTTTGGAATATTCCTCACATTCTATATAGATTTCCACCAGATTAAGTATTGCAAAATATAGTGAGGGCTTCTGATCAAACGCGGTTTGAAAATGGTACTTGCAGGACTCAATCAATCGCTGTCTTTCTTCATAAGCATAATATGAGTGAGGTGTTCTCTTCAGTGCAAGCAGCCTATTATTGTAACATAAACCTATCTGGTGATGAAGGAGTGCAGAATTTGGTTTTATTTTCAGAGCCTTTTTCAATATCTGCAAGGCACAATCAACAAATCCAATTTTTCTTAAAACTCTGGCTGCGTACTGAATTATATATGGATCATCAGGTGAATTCTGTAGCACTTCTTCCACTAATCTGTAAGCGCCATATTTTTGTTTAAGTTCCTGTAGCCTAAGAGCCAACATGACCTTGAGAAGAGAATCATTTGGGCTCAGTGCTAATGCACGGTGTAATTGCTTCACTACTTTGCAGTCTTTAGGAACAGGTGGATTACCAAGGGTTTCTTTAATTCGAAACATAGCAGTAGCGTGAGCTGTGTTCCAGTCAATGTTCTCAGGATCTGCGGCCAGTGCCTTCTCAGTACATTCACTTGCCTCTTTGTAATACTTCCATCCAAATCTCAACAGTGCCCAACCTTTCTCCCCATACACTTCAGGTATCATTGCTGTATACCGAGAGGCATCGGGGAATTGTTGACAGTTCCTCTCCAGTTTGTCCAGGTAGGACTGAGCCTCTTCTAGTTCTCCGACATGATAATAAACCCAGGCTGCATTTCCATAGGTGACAATGCTCCACTTTTCAATTTCAGATTCATGATTCTTCCTCAGAATCTCTTCCGCTTCCCTTAAATTATTGAAAGCTTCCTCATAGTTTCCTCTCACATGGTTGACAAAAGCAAGTGCATTGTAGGGCATGGTTTTATATTTCACAAGATCAGACTCGATTGTATAATTTAATCGTTCCTGCAAATCATCCCACTCAACATTTTCTACGTGCAGATCCCATGTGAAGTGACATTGTAGCTGAAGTAATTTCACTTTCAGAGAGTCCCTTGCGGCGTCACTGTGAGAAATATGTTTAAATAGTAATTAGTTTTATTGAAAGAAATCAATGGTGGGTTAATTATTACACACTAGCAATGCCTCAACTTGTTAGCTTGGATCTTGTGGGGAGCATGAAATGGTTTCAATTGGATTTTGAATTTGAAGCAAGCAAGGAATGGATTTGGCTTTGCCGGGTCCACTCTGAACATTGGCTTTGTAACTTTAAGAATGGAATCTGTGGAGAATCTCGGGAAAACTACAGCTCAGTTTGCAAAATTGACGCAAATGATAACCAAAAGCTGAACAACATAAACAAGCAAAAAGAACAGACAGGAAGATATCGGCTGGATTATAAAGCCTTTGCTGCACTGTCATGATGTACTTTAACAGATCAGGATGTTGAATTTAATGATCAAACTGGTGGAATAGCCTCCAAGAAATACTTCTACTTCCAGTTTCTACATAACATCATGACACCAAATTGCCCCCCCACACCAGCCTGAATCTCAACCAACCTGAAAACAGGCACTAAAGGTTCACAACACAAAGAATCAAGCAGCACGAAGGTGTCTGGGACCCTGCCGTTCATAGAATCATGGAATCCCTACGGTGTAGAAGGAGGCCATTCAGCCCATCAAGCCTGCAGCAAAACAGCCCCACCCAGTCCCTATCCCTGTAACCCCAAATAGTTATCTTACTGATCCCCCCTGACACTAAGGGGCAATTTATCATGACCACTCAACTTAGCATGCTCACCTTTAGACTGTGGGAGGAAACTGGAGGAAACCCATGCTGTCAAAGGGAGAATATGCAAACTTCGCACAGACAGTCATCCAAGATCAGAATTGAAAGTGGGTCCCTTGCATTATGAGGCAGCAGTGTTAACCACTGTGTCACAGTGCGTGTGATATAGCTGTGGACAGCTGAAGGAAATACATTTGATGAGGTTCCAGCCTTTTATGTCAAAAATGATGATCATTTTACCTTGTTGGAACCAGAAGACATTCACCTGGTTTAACATCTAATCTGAACAGTCTCGCCTCCAACACCACTCTGTGCTACCCACTACACACTGACTTGGAGAAATTAGTAACAACACTGAGTGATACACTAACTGTGTCTGTTATCCCCATATAAAAATCTTTCTTACCCCATGATGATGAGAATGAAGGGGTTCAGCTTCACTTTTACTTCTGGTCGACTGCAAAACAGAACTAAGTATGTTCAGCTCTTCGAAGATATTTATACACTCCCACGTTCTGTGAAGAAACGCAATTTTTCAGAACTGAAATTGAAACTAGAAAGGGAAAACAACTAATTGTTTATAACCTGCAGGAAATGTGTGCTAGATGTGCAGAAACATGTTCCCACCCATCAGGAAATATCTCTTTTGTTCATGTTGTTTAGGAGTTGCCGTGTGTGCTTCTTCTGACATTCTTTCTGCTGCTAACTAACAGTTGCTGGATTTCATAACAGAACTAATGCTATATTAATTGATTTGGGACTTCAATGATAGGTGAACAATTCCCATGAACTGTGCCCCAGATGTATTGACACCAACATGCATTCAGCGCGACTAAGCAGAAAAACTTAGGATTTCCCAGCCGCGCTCGCCTCAATGGACCTTTGTGTGATCCGCGCCCACTCGCTCTGCTCCCGTGTCGGGCAAGGCGGGAACATTCTCTAAATTTGCACCCCTTTATTCTGGAGTCCAAGAGGCGTAGACAAAAGTCGTAGGTAGAGGAAGGATTAGAATGGGGCATTCACTGAGTGTTAAAATGGGTGGCGTGAGCTTGTAAGGCTGAAGGGCCTGTTTCCTGTGCTGTGTTGTTCTTTGTTCCCCACACCCCCCAAAAGGTTTTAGTTTCACAAACACAATTGTATCAAGTTCCTAGCACATGGTACCATTCTCCCAAGGATCCCTCACGGATCATGATTTTCTAGCACCCTTGACAACCATCTCAAAGGTGCACTAGGCTGCTCCATAAGATTTTTTTTGGGGTGGGTGGGGGGGGGGGTGCGGCGCAGGGTGGGTTGCAGTGCTAGCATCTGTTTCGGGACTTCTCCTGGAGATTCTTTAATCAAAAATGGATCAAGTGTCCGGAGCCATGGAAATCGGATCAATGGAACCTGCCTCCCGCCATGTCTTAGAAAACTACACAGCAGCCATTGTTATTTAAAACATTCAACTTGGCCTTCACTTAATGTTTTACACTCAAGTATATTCCAGATAATTAGATTAAATCAGCTTTAGAAATCAACCTTTCAAATCAGCACCCACAAAATCTGAGAGACTGAGACTACAAAGGAAAACATCATTCCCAATGTCTCAATGTCCACTCAGATTTGAAGGTTAACCAGAATTTTACGACAATTTATAAGGTTAAAGAACAAAGAAAATTATAGCAGTCTCTTTGGCCCTCTAGACCTGCACTGATCATGCTGCCTGTCTGAACTAAAACCCTCTACTCTTCCAGGACCATATCCCTCTGTTCCTCTCCTGTTCATGTATTTGTTAATACGGGCAGTGTTGATGTGCTGTCATGGAACTTGGCAACTCCCCCATCGGGGAATTGAACCCTAGTCTCCCACGTGACAGGCAGGGGTACTAACCGCTGCACTAATGAGGAAGTTGCTGTAAATTATTAGGACAGTTTGAGTCTAATTATTTGGTACAGGCTTGTTAATGGAAGGCTGACATGAAATGTTTAAATGTCAATGGGATTTGATAGACCCCGGAGAGAGAAACTATTCCATCTGGCAAAGGGGCTTTCACTTCAACAGAGCTAGGATCAATTTTTTTTCATTTGTTCATGGGGTGTGGTCCCAACTGGCTTGGCCAACATTTATTACCCATATCTGATGGCAATCAAGAGTCAACCACATTGCTGTGGCCCTGAAGTCTCATGTAGGCCAGACCAGGTAAGGATCGCAGATTTCCTTCCCTCAAGGACATCAACGAACTAGATGGGTTTTTACAACAATGGTTCTACGCTCATTGTTAGGCTTTCAATTCCAGATTTTTATTGAATTCCAACTTCACCATCTGTCGTGCTGGTATTACCCTGGGTCCCTGGAATACTAGGTTAGTGATAATACCATTAGGACACCCCTTAATGCACTGCTGGGGAGGTTAATAGGTGCTGGAGGGGAGGGTGGAAATTGCTTTGGCAGTGGGAGGAGTTCTGTGGAACAGTCATAGAGAAGAGGATAAAGGTGTGTAGAAAATAGGAGGGACAAACAATGACCAGTCACCAGAAAAATGACATTGAATGAACTGTTGGAGCTGAGGACTAACAAGAGTTTGGGTCCGGTTCATCCTGGGATCTTTAAAGAAGCTTCAAATGAGTTAGTTAACACATTGGATTTAATTTTCCAAAACTCCCTAGATTCGGGGAAGGTCCCATTTGTTTGGAGGAAGACAAATGTAACTGCTTTATTCAAAAAGGGAAGAAGACAGACTAACTATAGGCCAGTTAGTTTGACATCTGTTGTAGGGAAAATATTAGAAGCTATTATTAAATAAGTTATAGCAGGGCATGCAGATAAGTTCAAAGTAATCAGGTAGAGTTAGCATAATTTTGTGAAAGGGAGATCATGTTTAACCAATTTATTGGAGTTCTTTGAAGAAGTAACATGTGCTATGGATAAAGGGGAACCAGTAATTGTACTATACATAGATTTCTAGAAGGTGTTTGATAAAGTGCCACATCAAAGTAAAATAAAAGTTCATAGTTTAGGGGAGTAACATATTGGCATGAATTGAAGATTCGCTGGCTAACAGAAAGCAGGGAGTAGGCATAAATGGGTTTTATTCGGTTGGGCAAGATGTAATGAGTGGTGTGCCACAGGGATCAATGCTGGGACGCAGATGTTTACAGCTTATCTGAATGACTTGAATGAAGCACTTGAAGAGATGGTTGCCAGATATATGACACAAAGATAGGTAGGAAAGTGAATTATGAAGAGGTCATAAGAAGGCTACAGAAAGATATAGATAAGTTAAGAGAGTGAGCAAAGATCTGGCAAGTGGAATATAATGTAGGAAATGTGAAATTGTCCAGTAGAAGGAAGAATGAAAAGTAAGTATACTATCTAAATGGTGAGAGATTGCAGAGTTCTAACGTGCAGAAGGGATCTGGCTGTCCTCGTGCATGAATCACAAAGGCTAGTTTACAGGTACAGCAAGTAATTAGGAAAGCTAAGAGAATGTTATCATTTATTGTGAGGAGAATTTAATTTAAAAGTAGAGAGGTTATGCTTCAGTTGTACAGAGAGGTGAAATTTGGAGTACAGTGTACAGCATTGGTCACCTTATTTAAGGAAATATGTAAATGCATTGGAAGAAGTTCAGAGAAGGTCTATCAGATTAATATCTGAAATGGGTGAGTTATCTTAGAAGGAAAGGTTGGATTGGAGAGGCTTACACCTGCTGACATTTAAATGAAAAAGAGGTGACTTGATTGAAATCAATATAATCCTAAGGGGTCTTAACAGGACGGATGTGGAGAAGATGTTTCCTCTTGATGGAGAATTTAGAACTAGAGGTCACTGTTTAAAAACAAGGGGTATCGGTCCAAAGATGTGTGGGCTAGGTGGATTGGCCATGCTAAATTGCCCTGTAGTGCCAGCAGGGTAAATACAGGGGGTCATGGGGACAGGGCTTGGATGGGATTTATGTCTGTGCAGACTTAATGGGCCGAATGGCTCTTTCTGCACTGTTGGGATTCTATGATTCCATGATTTAACATTGCTTGTTACACTTCCACAAACATTCACTCCCTCCACAATTGATCAACATTAGCAGGGGCATCCTTCATTTATAAGATGCTCTTCAGGAGCTCACCACAGTTCCTTGGGCAGCACCTTCCAAATGCATGACCACTACCATCTAGAAGGTGAAGAGCTGCAGATACCTGGGAACCTGGAGAGTCCCACCCAGTGAAACTCACCATCCTGACATGGAAACATATCACCATTCCTTTAATATCACTGGGTCAAAGTCCTGGAATTCTCTCCCGCACAGCACGGTGGGTGCAGCTACACCTCAGGGACAGTAGCAGCTCAAGGTGGCAGCTCATCATCACCTTTGCAAGGGATGGACAATAAAAGCTCTTCTTTTTTTCTTGGAGAGTCATGAGTCTTTGGAACTCTCTTCCTGAAAAGATGGTTGGAGCAGGGTCTTTGAATATTTTTAAGGCAAAGGTGGATAGATTCTTGGTAAACAAGGGGGTGATAGGTTGTCAGGGGGTAGGCAGGATGCAGATTTGAGATTACTATTTGCCATGGATTAGCCATGGTAAATGTGTGGGATTACGGGGATAGGGCAGGGGAGAGAGCCTGGGTAAGATACTCTGTTAGGGAGTTGGTGCATACACTATAGGCCAAATGGCCCTTTCTGCACTGTAGGGATTCTATGAGCCCTGGGCTTTGCTTCCTTTGCTATCTAGCCACAATACCTATGCAAAGTTTGTCCGGAGGACCTTCACTGGATGGATCACATCTCTCATCCTCTCACCGATTCCTCCAGTGGCATGTAGGACAACCATAAAGTATGTTCTCTTTGGTCGTAATTCCTCTTTTGCTGCAAACAATTCCTGCAGCTGCTTCTGCCTCCACATTAAGTTTAAGATTTAAGGTTTATTTGTTAGTCACAAATAGGCTTACGTTAAAACTGCAATGAAGTTACTGTGAAAATCCCCTAGTCGCCACAGTCTAGCACTTGTTCAGGTACATTGAGGGAGAATTTAGCATGGCCAATGTATCGAATCAGCATGTCTTCCGGAATGTGGGAGGAAACTGGAGCACTCGGAGGAAACCCATGCAGACACAAGAAGAACGTACAAATTCCATCCAGACAGTGACCCAAGCTGGGAATTGAACCAGGGTCCCTGTTGTGATTCTGACCAGCTTTAATTGGTGCCAGCTACCTGCAGGTGTTACTTCCCTCTCAGGAACATGGCCTCCTACATGTTCCTACATGTTCCTACAGACAAAACTTATCCAAATTAACAAGAATCACATTGTTAGCACGCTGGCTGCCTCAGAAGGAACGGATACAGATTAATTGTGCAATGTTCTTCCCCACCTCCTCATTTTGTGGACTGTCCAAACCAGCCTCCAAAAGTGCTTTGTGAATACAGAGGTCGTGACTGAGTTACTGAACAAATATTTTTCTTACAAAAGAAGAGGGTGAGTTTAATGTTACAGCTGAGGACAGCAAAGTACTGGCTTTGATAGGGCAAAATACGTTCTAAAATGATAATAAGAAACTTGGCATCTCTCAAAGATAACAAATCACATCGACCAGGTCGTAATCGGGGATGCTGGGGGAAGGCCAAGGTACAGATAAAAAAAAACTTCAAACACAAGCTTTCAATCTTCCTCGGATATTACACAGGTGCTGCCAGAGGGATGTTACATCCCTGTTCCAAAAACACTAGGAGAGATAAACCTGGTAATTACAGAGCAGGCAGTCAAAGCAGTATTGGGTCAATTATTGGAAATGATTGTTAAGACAAAATTGACCCTCACTTGGAGAATCATAGAAGCACTACAGTACAGAAAGAGGCCATTTAGCCCATTGAGTCTGTACCGACCGCAATCCCACCCAGGCCCTATTCCCATAATCCCACACATTTACCTGCTACACCCCCTGACACTAGCGTTAATTTAGCATTTAATCAACCCAACCCAAACATTTTTGAATTGTAGGAGGAAATGGGAGCGCCCGGAGGGAACCCCGCAGACACAGGGAGAATGTGCAAACTCCACATGGACAGTGACCTGCGGCCAAAATCGAACCTGGGCTCCTGGGCACTGTGAGGCAGCAGTGCTAACCACCGTGCCACCCTAAGAAGCTTAGTTCCATTAGCAATAGCTAGCGCAGTCTTGTTAAATGCAGATTGTGTCAGATGAGCCTGATTGAGCTCTTTGATGAAGTAACAGCGTTGTCAATGAAAATAGCACAGTGGATATATACATGTACTTTTAAAGAGCATTTGATAAAGTACCACATAACAGGTTGTTCCAAAAATAGTAAGACGTGGTATTAAAGTGACAATCTCAATTTAGATACACCTCAAGTGGTTCGGGGATAGGAAGTAGAGTGTCTTGACGAACAGATGATTTTCTGTCTGGAGGGAAGTATACAGTTGGGTCCCATTAGGTCAGTATTATGAACATTGTCTTTCTGCTTCATATCAATGAGTTGCACTTGGTTACAAGCAGAACAATTTAAAGATTTTGGGTAATAAAAAAAAACTTTGGCAACATAGAAAATAGCAAACAGGATAGTAGCAGACTTCAGGAGGACACAGACCAACTAGCAAAAAGAGTGGACACATAACAGGTTAAATTTAATGTGGATATGGGTGAAGTAATGTACTTTGATAGAAGCAACAGGAAAAAGCATTGATATCTAAATGGTTTTTATTGCCTGCAATGCAAGTATATTGTTCCTTAAACATGGGAATCAAAGCAGCAGACAGTGCTCCAATAGTGGTCTTACCAAAGTCTTGTACAATTGTAGGAAACATTTTCATTCTTTTCTCCAACTCCCTTTCAATAAAGGCCAACATTCCACCTGTGTTCCTAATTATTTGTTGTACTTGCCTGTTTACTTTGTGTGCATTGTATGAATACACCAAGTCCGTCTGAACATCAACATTTAGAAATTTTACACCTTTTACAAAAAAATCTGCTTTTCTGGTCTTGATAAAATGGATAAACTCACACTTCCCCATATTATACTCCATTGTGACCTTGTTACCCACTCACTTAACCTATCTATCTCTCTTTACCACCTCTTTGTGTCTTCCCCAAACTTTATCATCAAATTTAGATACATTGTTTTCTGTCTTCTTGTCTTGGTCTTTAAGATATATATTGTAAATACCTGAAGGCCCAGCGCTGATGCTTGTAATACTCCATTAGTTACAGCCTACCAATTGGAAAATACATGTTTAATGCCATTCTTTGTTTCCTATCTATTAACCAATATCTACGCAAATATATTACCCCAACTCCTTGCACCCTTGTCTTGCAACTTAACCTTTTGTATGACATTTTAATGAATGTCTTTCAGAAATCCAAGAATACTACGCTTACTAGGTCCACTACACTACTAGTTATAACACCCATTTGAAAAGACATGTTCACTTTATCTGATCACACTATGGTTATGTAAGAGCATTGTTAAGTTTCTCTTAATAGATTCCAGTGCTTTCCCAACGGCTGATGCACCCGAAAGAACCGCCCCCCCAACAGCTGATGCCAGGCTAACTAGTCTATAGATCCCTGTTATCTCTCTATCTCCTTTCTTGAATGGCAATGCTGTATTTGTTCATTCAATCTACTGGGACATTTCTAGAAAATAAAGCACCGTGCAAAGGTGAGATTGGTTTTTGAACTATTTATGAGCATTATGTTGGTATCCTGTATTGATAAAGAAAGCTGCGTGTCCAGGGTTAAATAAGAAGATGGGGCAGGTTCCAAATGACAGGTTGTCTGTGAGGTCTACGAATGAAAACGCAAAGGCATTCTGTTTTGATTTGATTTGA
Organism: Carcharhinus amblyrhynchos; assembly: GCF_965287045.1. Classification (NCBI taxonomy): domain Eukaryota; kingdom Metazoa; phylum Chordata; class Chondrichthyes; order Carcharhiniformes; family Carcharhinidae; genus Carcharhinus; species Carcharhinus amblyrhynchos. The sequence continues at coordinate 13,261,354 of NC_137340.1, read as the reverse complement.
TTTATTATTGTCACATGTACTGGGATACAGTGAAAAATATTGTTTCCTGCGCGCTATACAAACAAATCATATCATTCATAAAGTATATAGGGGAGAAGGAAAGGAGCAGGTGCAGATGTTAGACATAGCTAGGGTGTAAAGAAAGATCAACTTAATAGAAGGTAAGTCCATTTAAAAGTTTGATGGCAACAGGGAAGAAGCAGTTCTTGAGTTGCTTGGTAGGTGATGTCAGACTTTTGCAGATTGAAGAATTGTAAAGAGAGATTATGGTGAGTTTGAATTACAAGTAAATGGGTTGGATCTGAATCTTGCATTGTGAGAAAAGTGGAAAAATTGTTTATTCAGCTGTTGAATTTTCGAAGGGAGTTCACTGGTGTCAGAATGATTTGCAAAGATTCGATGACTAAACAGGGAGGATATATTAAATTTTATTGTTCCAAAACGAGGGTCAAATTAGAAAACATGAGAGAATTTTATATTTGAAGATGTTGAGTTCAAATACGTGTTTGAAGAAGATGGATTCTGAGATTAAAGAGGAAAGCAATATTTAAGGAAAGATATCTAACTGAGTGTGTGGCTCTGAGAGAAAGCCCTGAAGACAAGTGCTTTTGTGTGTGAGCTGCTGTTAATGTTTTGAGTTGGAGCCAACCACCCAGTGTTTAGTCAGAAGAGTCTTTTTTCTGAAGAACAGCGTGACTGGAATTTTACAACCCTTTGTTGAGTAAGATTTTCTGGTCCCACCTATATGAATAGAGATTTCAATGGTTTGCCAGCCCCACCACATCAGGGACCCCAAGGTGGGGTCGCTGAAAAATGCTGGCCTGTGTTTCTGAACTTCTTTCTGGTATTCCACATCAGAGTGAAACCCTACAGTGTAGAAGGAGGTCATCTGACCCATTGAGTCTGTACCGACAACAATCCCACATCAACCTTGCCCCATAACCCCACATATTTACCCCACTAATCCTTCTAATCTAAGTATCCCAGGACACTAAGGGGCCACTTAGCCTGGCCAATGCACCTGATCTGCACATCTTTGGACTGTTGGAGGAAAACAGAACACCCAGAAGAAACCTAAGCAGATATGGAGCAAACGTGCAAACTCGACACAGATGGTTACCCAAGCTGGGAATTGAACCTGGGCCCCAGGAGCTGTGATGCAGCAGTGCAAACCACTGTGCCACCATGTTGTTCCTTGGAAGTGTTTGAGAAGTGGTGTTGTAAACTTATATTAAAGTACAACAATTCCTTGACTTGGGTAATATTACTGGATTCTTACGGTCAAAAATACCTGTGGGGTTTTGTTGCCATAAAGTAGTTTACTTGTCTTTTGACAAAATAGGTTTTCTCGGAGTTGTTCTGTAAACTATTTTCACTGTATAACTTTACATTTGTGCGGTCAACATTTTTTTCTCTTTAATACATGTTTTAATTTTTAATATGTTATAGGTGTTCTGGAGCTCTATGCTATTGAGGAGCTCTTCCTCCTCATTTTCACATGGAAAGAATGTTTATGATCAGTAAGGTAGACTCAAAATTGCTTAGCAACAACATTGGTTGTGGTCATAACAAATAGAAAAGTAGTAATGTAATTGGACTGGTAATCCAAAGACTCTGGCTAACACTTGAGTGCTTGTGGAATTTAAATTCAATTAATAAATCTGGAATTTAAAAAAAGCTGGCCTTAGTAATGGTGACCATGAAAACCATGCTCAATCGACTCATCAGGTTTTTTTTGCCCTTAGAGAAGGAAATCTGCCATCCTTATCTGGTCTGGCCTATGTGTGACTCCAGACCTGCAGCAATGTGGTTGACTTTTAACCATCCTCTGCAATGGCATTTGCAACGATTTTCAGTCAGAAGTACCAAATGGATGACTAATCATGGCCTCTTCCTAAAGTCCCCAGCATCACACATACCAGCCTTCAGGAAAGATCAAGAAATGGCGGAGGCAGTGGATACTACTAAGGAACCCTAGAGAAATAGAAGTTAATGAGAATCAGGGGACAACTCCCTACCTAGCACAAAGGAAGATTGTTAGGGGTCAACTGTCTCAATCCCAGGACATAGTTGCAGGAGTCCCTCAGGGTAGTATCCAAGACCCAACCATCCTCAGTTGCTTCATCAATGATCTTCCTTCCATTAAAAGGTCAGCAGTGGGAAATGTTCACAGAATGATCACAAAGTGTTCAGCACAATTTGTTACACTTCAGAAGCAATTCATATCCAGAGGCAGCAAGACCAGGACAACATTCAAGCTTAGGCTGATAAGTGGCAAGCAATGTCCATATCCAGCAAAAGAGGATCTCACCATCACCCTTTGACATTCAATGGCATTGCCATCACTGAATCTCCCACTAACAAATACACTTGGGGTTACCATCATCCAGGAACTGAACTAGGCCAGTCATATAATTACTATGGTTACAAGAGCAGGACAGTGGCTAGGGATCCTGTGGTGAGTAACCCATTTACTGACTCCCCAAAGCCTGTGCATGACCTATAAAGCACAAATCAGAGGTGTGATGGAATGCTCTCCATTTATCTAGACGAGTGCAGCTCCAACAACACTCAAGTAGCTCAACACCATCTAAGACAAAGTAGCTGTTTGATTGGCACCTCATCCACAACATTCACTCCCTCCACTGCCGATGCACTGTGGCAGCAGTCTGTACCATCTAGGAGACACGCTGCAGCAACTCACTATCCTTCCAAACCCGCAACTTCCACCAGCTAGCAGCTGACACATGGCAACACCACCACCTGCAAATTCATCGCTAAGCTACTGACCATCCTGACTTAGATCTATAGTGTTGTTCCTTCACTGTTGCTGGATCAAAGCTCTGGACCCTCCTTTCTATCAACACTGTGGGTGTTCCTACACCACGTGGATGAAGTGGTTCAAGAAGACAGCTTGCCTTCTCAAAGGCAATTAAGGATGGGGAACAAATGCTGACTGACCAGACACACCCACATCCACTGAAAGATTAATAACAAAAACAATGCATCTCATTATTCTGAGAGATTCATTGTTCCTTCAATTTCCAATGTGTTCTCACTTTGATTTGGTCGGTGACTTTCAGGATCCCAGGAATACTGGAGCCACTTATTCAACTAAAACATCTGTCAATATTGTTCCAGCTGAACCACTGACAGACGTTAAACGGCAATCTGCCTCTCCAGAAGGAGTTGTGAACATGCAACTTAATGCCCTGGAGTGAAACACAAAAGTTCACCTCCTGATTGGGGCTGCTAATTCTAGCAGGTTTGACCCCTATTGCTCTCTGTGTGTTCTTAAATTCACACCTCCTTGATTTTAAAATTCTTCTCAAAGAATCTTTTACTTTCCATTTGGTGAAAGGCTGTGGTGAGCTGAGACAATCAATGTTTCAGGCAATCAATGGCAGTAACATCCAGTCCACACAAATGCCAGACAATGACTATCTCCAACAACAAAGAATGTATCTCACTGTCCATAGCATTCAACGATATTGTCATCGTGAACCCTCCCTATCAACCTCCTGGCAGTTACTATAAACCAGAAATGTAACTAATAACTGGCTCAAAGCTTACTAAATTAATGCCATGGCTGCAAGAGCAGGTCAGAGATTGGAAATTCTGCAGTGAAGAACCCCCCAATGCCTTTCCTCCATCTATAAGATACAAGTGAGTAATAGAATACTCTTCACTGGCACTCAGGTAACTGACCATAGTCTGGGACAAAGCAATCTGCTTGATTGGCATGCCAACCACCACCATAAACATTCAGACTCTCCACCACCAATGCACAGTGGCAATTATATCTGCATAATGCACTAAAGCAACTGCTCCTTCCAAACCTGTAACCTCCACCATGTAGGAATACAAGAGCAGCAAACTCATGGGACCACCAGCACTTGTAAGTTCCCCTTCAAGGCGCGAATCTTCCTGACTTGGAACTACATTACTGTTCCTTCATTGTCTCTGGGTCAAAACCCTGTAATTCCCTTACTGTGAGTGCACCTACACCAGAGGGACTGAACTGGTTCGGGATGGCAGCTCACCATCTTCTCATGGACAGTTGGAGATGGACAACAATTGCTGGCCTAGCCATTGATGCCTGCACTATATGGAAGATAACATTGAGTTGCAATGATTGGAAGTGGCAGGGGTTGTGTTATGACACTTTCAGGAATATATCCTACCAGAGCTGGCAACGTTTAGCACTTTCCATCTTTTTACATATTTCCTATTTACTTTTGTATGGAAATTCTATATGAGCCAACGAAATAACATAAAGGATGATTCATTTCTCAAGCTTTGCCATTGCTCAACATAGGGAATCTACCCAATACCATGGAAGTCACAACATTTGTAAGCAACATTGCACTATTGGAGAGTAATGTGACCACTAAGTGTGATAGATGTTCACAGCTGCAGTGCAGCACAGAATGCTGTCCAAGTATAAATGTAAAGCACTCTTGCATTCCCCCACATGTGTGGGGAACTGGGTACTTTGTACATATTGGTTATTGAAACAACAGCACTGCACAACATCAGAAAATATTGCCCAATTAGTAAATGATCAAAACTAAAACTCCCTAAATGCCTTTCTAGCCATGATTCATATTTGACCATTGTTCCATGATATAAAGTAGTGGTGATAAGGTCAATATGCAGCATATATAATATGATAGTAAAAATTCCTTAAGTTCAGGAATGTTCAAAAATTTTCTCTGGTTGTAAGTAATTTTAATGCTTTGCAAAACAAATGCTTAAAACATATGCAGATATTTCCACTGTTTCCTAGTTAAAAACTCAAAATGGACCAAGTAAAAAGGAACTCTTTCATTTATATAGCATCTTTCACAATCATCCAAAGCATCTGAAAGTCAGGGCTGACAAATTTCTATCCCAAAAACCTGGCAAGCTGAAACATCTTATTGGAATGCAAAACAATGAATAAGAAAGTTTTAAATTGATCTCTTGTGAAATTACATAGTTTGCAAATTTCATATATCTTGTGATATAATGTTTCTGAATTTCTCACACCCCTGGGGCAATCTTTTAATAACTGAAAACTTAATATTGGGGGCAGCACTGTGACACAGTGGTTTGCACTGCTGCCTCACAGCACCAGGGACCCGGGTTCGATCCCTGTCTTGGTCACTGTCTGTGCGGAGTCTGCACATTCTCCCCATGTCTATGTGGATTTCTTCTGAGTGCTCCAGTTTCTTCCCACAGTCCGAAAGAAGTGCTGGTTAGGTTAATTGGCCAAGCTAAATTCTCCCTCTGTGTACCCGAACAGGCGCTGGTGTGTGGTGACTAGAGGATTTTCACAGTAACTTCATTGCAGTGTTAATGTTAGCCTAGTTGTGACACTGATAAATAAATAAATTTTGTAAAAATGAACCAAGTCATTGAAGCAGGAAATAATTGGAGGATAATAGGTTATTGGCAGCACCCGCAAACATTAGATTGTAAATAAATCCAGCAGTTAAAGGTGAAAAGGAACTATGCCGTAAGTCCTGATTCACCGCAAATTGCTGAATGATTTGCCCCGCTCTGAAGTTAGCCCTGGCAAGAAACAAACTTTTACCATTGTCCCTTCAATTTCCAATGTGCTCTCACTTTGATTTAATCGGTGACTTTCAGGATCCCAAGAATACTGGAGGCCACATGTTCAACTAAAACACCTGTCAATATTGTCCCAACTGAACCACTGACAGACATTAAGTGGCAATCTGCCTCTCCAGAAGGAGATGTGAACATGCAACCTAATGCCCTGGAGTGAAACACAAAAGTTGGCATCCTGATGGGCTTGCTAACTTTGACTCCTATTGTTCTCCGAATGTTCATATGCATGGCATGTGGGGAAATTGCTAGAATTGTGCCAATAAGGAAACTGATGTTATTGCAGTCATTTAGAACTGACGGTTCATGTTGGGAGGACTTTGTTAAGGATGTGAACCTCATTAGCAACTTCTGTTTTCTACCATAATCCTACATTGTGAAACCAGCATGAAAAACCTGTGCTTCATTCATCTATAGAACATAGAAAGACAGAAACATAGGCATTAGAAGCAGGAGTAAATCATTCAGCCCTTTGAGCAGCTCCACCATTCACCTTCATCGTCAAATTCAACATCCTGTTCCCACCACTTCCTCCCGTATTGCTTGATCTCTTTAGCCCGAAGAGCTATGTCTCATTTCATCTTGAAAATACACAATGTTTTGGCTTCAACTACTTCCTGTGGTAGTGAATTCTGCTCTCTGGCTGAAGAAATTTCTCCTCACTCAGTTGCAAAAGGTTTATGCCTTATTCTCAAATTATGACCCCTAGTTCTGGACTCCCCCATCATCGGGAACATTCTTTCTGAATCTACCTTGTCTAACCCTGTTAGAATTTTACAAGTTTCTATGAGATCCCCTCACACTCCTAAACTCCAGAGAATGTAATTCTAACCAACGTTAATGGCTCCTCATATGACAGACCTGCCATCCCAGGAATCAGCCTGGTAAACCTTTGCTGAACTCTCTCTATAGCAATGACATCCTTCCTCAGAGAAACCCTCCCCCCGCCCTCCACCCTACAGGTATCAGGCAGAGTGATCCCCCTCACCCCCACACCGGACCCTCCCGCACAAGGCCCCGATCTCCTCCGGACTCTGATGGCTGTGTGACACCTCCCTCTCTTTCCCCATTGAGGCATTGATCCACACCCCTCAATAGCACACAAGTGCGCACTTGCCTTCCCCTCAATGCTAACAAGCAAACTGCATGGAACTTGAATGTTCTGTCAAACTGCCTGCAGCTGATCTGCCCTAATGAAGGGCAGCTCCATTTAAAAACTCAAGCATGGACAGGCAGCTATTCCTCTACAAAATGTGTGCATGAACAACCCCCCTGATTTATTGAGGGCAAACTCAGGAGGCTACTGGATGCAACAGAGGTGAGGCCGAACACCTTCTTCCACCCCAGGAGGGCGCAGACCCAGGGGTCCTGATGGAATGCATTTTGGGAGGAAGTCGCTGCCTCAGTACCAGGGCACTGATCCGCCCCCCCCCCCCCCCCAAACCGGGAAGCAGTGCCAGAGAAAAGTCAATGACCTCATTTGGGCAGCAAGGGTGAACGCTGAATCCCATCTGAACCACTGACTGACATTAAATGGCAATCTGCCTCTCGATAATGAATCCTCTCCCCTAAAAGTGACGTCACAGGTGGATAGGTTCGTAAAGAGTGCTTTTGGTACATTGGCCTTTATAAATCGGAGTATCGAGTATAAAAGTTGGAGTGTTATGGTAAGATTATATAAGGCATTGGTGAGGCTGAATTTAGAGTATTGTGCACAGTTTTGGTCACCTAGTTACAGGAAGGATGTAAATAAGGTTGAAAGAGTGCAGAGAAGGTTCACAAGGATGTTGCCGGGACTTGAGAAGCTGAGTTACAGAGAGAGATTGAATAGGTTAGGACTTTATTACCAGGACTGTAGAAGAACGAGGGGAGATTTGATAGAGGTGTATAAGATTTTGATGGGTATAGATAGAGTGAATGCAAGCAGGCTTTTTCCACTGAGGCTAGGGGAGAAAAAAACCAGAGGGCATGGGTTAAGGGTGAAAGGAGAAAAGTTTAAAGGGAATACTAGTGGGGGGCTTCTTCACACAGAGAGTGGTGGGAGTGTGGAATGAGCTGCCAGATAAAGTGGTAAATGCAGGGTCACTTTTAATATTTAAGAAAAACTTGGACGGGTACACAGATGAGAGGGGTATGGAGGATATGGTCCAAGTGCAGGTCAGTTGGACTAGGCAAAAAATGGTTCTGCGCAGACAAGAAGGGCCAAAAGGCCTGTTTCTGAGCTGTAATTTTCTATGGTTCTATGATGATCGTCGGAGCGTTGCTTCACATTGATGTCAGTTGAGGAGACCCCGCAATGCTGTGTCACTGAGAAAAGGAAGTCATTGGTTCCCCAGAACCCACATGTGATTCCCTCCCCTTCCCCACTCCACCCACCTCAGAGTCCTGAACGGGGGCTTCAGATCCCTTACCCCCTACACAGACATGGGCCAGGTACCAGTGTGCACGCGGAGCTCAGGTAGACGTCCGACTAGTTTGCACCAGGGCATCATCATCATCATGGTGCTTAGCAAGTCGTCATCACTCTCCTGCCTGCCAAAAAAGACTCACTAACACAAGAATACCCAGGCCAGCCAGCAGGAGATAGAAGGAATTTTTGAGGGGGGCAGGGATGGAACCCACAGACACAAGCCCCTAGCGGCTGAACTGCCTGATGATCAGGGCCTCCCTAGCCATCTTCACATCCCTCATTTGAGCTGCCGGCCCTTCAGCGCCTGGTTGGTGCTCCTTGGCCTACTCATCCTCTTCGTCCTTCTCCTGCTGGTCAACCTCTCCGGCAAAGCTCGGCTGGTCAGCCTCCACGCCCTCCTCCAATATGTCACCTCTCTGCGGAGCCAGACTGTGTAAGGCACAGCACACCACCGCAATGCGGGAGCAGATCAGGGAACTGTACTGGAGGGACCCTCCAGATTGGTCCAGACACTAGAATTGCATCGAGGAGCCTAATGCAACTCTCTACTATTGCGCGGGTGGCTACATGGACCTCATTATAGTGGGTCTTCACCTCAGACACAGACTTTCACACAGGTGTCATCAACCATGTCCGAAGCGGGTAACCCATATCACCCACGAGCCACCCCCACAGCCTGGACTCCTCCTCAAATGTCTCCGGGATGTCCGAGCTCCTGACAATGAAGCTGTCGTGCTCGCTGCCTGGTGCAGACATATATAATGTTCATGTTACGGTCACACACTAGTTGAACATTCAGGGAGTGGAATCCCTTTCGGTTGCTGAATCTTCACCAATTCCATAGGGGGGGCCTTGAGGGTGATGTGGGTGCAGTCGATGGCCCCCTGTACATTAGGCATCCCCGCAGTGGCTGTGAACCCTGCAGTCCGGGTTCCTGATGGGCCTGGTCCAGGTTACATTTGATGTACTGCCCAGCCCGGGCACTCAGGCCTTCAGTGACCTCCCTCACACAGGCGTGCACAGCTGATTGGGAGATGCCACAGAAATCTCCGCTAGGGGTCCAAGAAGGAACCAGTCGCATAAAAGTTCAGAGCGGCCGTCCATTTGACAGCCACCGAGAGTGGGTGCCTCACCACCACCCCCCTCCCCACCCCCCCAACCCCCCGCCTCTATGTGCCAGGCCCTGCAACAGGTGGCACAGGTGTTGCACTGTCTCCTTTCGGAGGCAGAGACATCGACAACACACCGGTGTCCGATATCTGTTCAAATGACACTCATGCATGGAATTGCTGGGGTCCCTGCTCCCTCCTTCGCCTACGCCCCTCCCTTGAGTGAATGCTGCCACCTCCTGCCTCTGGTGGTCGTCTCCCTCGACTCCTGCGAGTGGTAATTCTCCCTCCAGCTCCTCCTCCTCAGCTCCATCAGCAACCAAAAGAACAGCAAGATTGAGTGGTTGCATTGCAAAAGCCATCTCATAACTCTGAATATAAAGGAGGAGAATGAGAGGAACACATGTAGAGATTAAGGAATGCTGCTTGCCCCTAGCCTATCAGTAGTCACTGTCCATACCCCCCAATCCCCCCAGCCACATGCTCCCCAAAATCACAGCCCCCCCATTCTCCCAGCCACACGCTCCCCACAATCACAGCCCCCCCACCCGATTTCCCCAGCCACATGCTCCCCACAATCACAGCTCCTTGCAGTTGAGAGGCTGCAGCAGTGCAATTTGCAAGGGCTTTGGGCACATCCTTCAGCTGGAGGTGAGCTGAGTGCACTAGGACCCAGCAACACCACAAGACCCGAGGTCAGTGCTGAGACCTGGGTCTCTGGTGCAAGTTGGACATTGGAGACCCTGGAGAGGAACAGCCCCCCCAACCCACACACACTCTCAGAGCCACCACCAACCCGAGAAAAGAAATGGGTGATCCCGTGAATATCAGAGAACCATCGGGTACTACGCAGTTACCCCCCTCACTCACCCTCACTGATGGAGCACCCAAATCAGATTTTTATGGAGTATGTCCGCTTTGCGTCGATTCGGGATTGGTGAACGTGGTGGTAAAGGGGGAAGTGCTGGTAAGGTTGGGCGTGCAGCCCATTAATTCAATTTAAATGTATTTAAATGACTGTCGCCCCCATTTCGGGTACAGTCCCGATTGTGGCCGTTTTGGGGTCTTGGTAAAGGGGGAACAGCGCGGAGGCAGGCGTGAATCGCGCTACCCACCTCATGCCCGACATTACCAACTTCTCGTGCCCAAAAATGTGCGTAACTTGATGGTAAAATCAGGCCCTTTGGGCAGAATTTTACCAGCACATCTGCCTGAGGTTCTTACAATCCTGTCTGAGGCCAACGGGTTGGGTTTGCTGGTAAAATTCCATCCATCGTGCTTTAAATAGTCTACCTTTAGTGGACTGTGATCCCTGTTTGCAACTATATTGGAATGTTTGATAACATTACACCATTTTGTCACAAGATGACACTGCTTACCAACATTGAACTTTCTGATTGTAACATCTGTATTACAAAACATGCAACCAGTCCTAAACTAAGTCAAGGAACAATTGAAAATTTAATTTACAAATATTCAGAATTTAGAATGATTTATTGAACAAATAACTGAATTCACTAATTCAGTTACTTAGAATTTGAGCAATCAACACAGAATTATTTGAGCCTTGCAAAGAACTAATGAACTGATTGGGAATCGACTGATGATTAAAACAATCTGTTTCGGCAGATTGTTAATCAAATACTCTGAGATACATATTTCTGTATTTGATGAATTTTATGAAGAAGTAAATCTGTGTGTGAACAATACTTCCCGTTTTATACGTGTATATATTTTATTCATTCAAATGGAGCAGAATATATCTCTCTGTAATTCTCAACCCAGGAAATGTTTGTTGGTGAAAGACACCAACATAAAAATTGAGCTGGAGCACAAATTCAACTTAATAGGTACAATTTAGTCTTTTAAAAAGCATTTAGACAGTTACATGGGTAAGATGGGTATCGAGGGATACGGGCCAAACACGGGCAATTGGGACTAGCTTAGTGGTAAAACCTGGACGGCATTGAAAAGTTGGGCCAAAGGGCCTGTTTCCATGCTATAAACCTCCTATGTAGTGACCAATATAGAATCCTGACCATAAGTTGAGCATGACTGGGAACTACGTATTCCAGACTATAGGATCTATGGGGACAGGGTGGGGAGCAGCTATATCAATGGAAGAGTCTATTGCAGCAGTAGAAAGAAAGGATTTCAATTAGGGTGATCAGATAGTGGAAATACCCTGGTTATAAATAAGGAGCAGCAATTAAAATGAAAGAAGGAAATATATATTTTGTAGCATCTTTTACGACCACAGGATGTGACAAAGTGCTTTCCAGCCAATGAAGTACATTTTGAAGTGTTGTAATGTCAGAAACACAGCGGCTAGTTTGCACATAGAACATTCCTGTTAACAGCAACGTAATCATGAGCAGGTAAATTGATTTTGTGACATTGATTGAGGGAGAAAAACAGCCAACACACCAGGGACAACTCCCCCTGCTGTTCTTTGGCATAATGACGTGGAGTCTTTTACATCCAGGCCAACAGAACTTCGGTTCAACAGTTCAACATTGAAGTGTTGTACCTCCGACAATGCAGCACACCCTCAGTACTGCTATGGAGTGACAACCTTGATATTACTGCTTATATCCTGCAGTGGGACTGGAACCCATAATCTTCAGTTCAAACCTCTAGTGGAAGTTGTTTGCACACCTCCTGATCATTGTCTTGTAATGGGTGATGCGTCAATATATTTTGGAGGGAGTGAAAAGAAGGTTCACCAGAACGTTGCCTGGTCTCGAGGGCATTGGCTAGGAGGGGAAGTTGATTAAACTAGGAATGTTTTCACTGGAAAGGCAGAGGCTGAGGGAGTGGGGGGGGCGCAGATCCAAGGTGAGGGGGGGGAGAGTTTAAGCAAGATGTGTAGGAGAGGTTTTTCATGCAGAGTGGTGGGTGTCTGGGATGCGCTGCTAGGAGGTGGTGGAAGCAGACGCATTAGCAACATTTACGAGGCTTTTGGATATGTGAATAGTAAGGGAGTACAGACTGAGTCAGGGCAGAAGGTTTTTTTTTTAAATGTAGTTAATTTAGTCCTTTTGGGTAGCACAGTGGGTTAGCACTGCTGCTTCACAGCTCCAGGGACCCGGTGTTCGATTCCCGGCTCGGGTCACTGTCTGTGTGGAGTTTGCACATTCTCCCCATGTCTGCGTGGGTTTCCTCCCACAGTCCAAAGACGTGCGGGTTAGGTGGATTGGCCACGCTAAAAGTTGCACTTAGTGTCCTGAGACGCATAGGTTAGAGGGATTAGTGGGTAAATATGCAGGAATATGGGGGTAGGGCCTGGGTGGGATTGTGGTCAATGCAACTCGATGGACCGAGTGGCCTGTTTCTGTACTGTAGGGATTCTATGATTCTCCTTATAGCATCATGATCAGCATGGGCTTGGAGGGCTGAAGGGCCTGTTCCTGTGCTGTACTTGTCTTTGTTCTTTGTTATGTAGAGCAGCATTTGGCAGGGATAGTGTGGTGATAACAAGAAGCTCCAACTTTCACATAGACTGAAAAAGCAGCACTAGAAAAGCCAATACATTTCTAGGATTATTTGGGATGTATTTTCTGGAAAAAAAAACAAATTTAGTTTATTTTAATGTAAATTGAGAATCAGATTAGATTGACGTCAATGAAATATTGAGAGAATTATATGAGGGGGAGGCTGATCTGATATTTCCCATCCTATCTTATCTCCTAAAGTTACCTTTACTCCCAGTCTGTTGTAGAACCAATAAGGAAAGCTGTGATGGGATTTTAGTGATGATAGCTGAACCAGAATTGGTGAAAAATATAACCAAAAAAGTAATCTTACAAGACTAGGACTAAATTTCATATTTGACTTGCGAGAGAGAGAACAAAGTGACACAGAATTAGGTTATAAATGTAAGTGAGGTAATCGTCTTCAAGTGCTGAAAGTTTGTTTCATCGCTAGCTTCTCAAGGGCAATTAGAGATGAGTCATAAATGGTGGCCTCGCAAGATGCCTCCATCCCATGAATAAAGCAAATAGAATTAAGTCGACTGCGGTAAAGCAGAGAAACATAAAGACAAAGTGGTTAGGTCTCCAATTATGCCTTAAAGTGAAAAGGTTGATAGCGAAAAAGAGTGTTTCCAGATTTCATAACAATTTACTTCACGCTGGAAAAAGGCCTCTGACTATCCACCCTGGATATGCCTCTCATAATTTTGTAGGCCTCTATCAGGTCCCTCCCCGCCCTCAGCCTCTGTCTTTCCAGTGAAAGCATGGTTAAATCAACTTCTCCTCCTAGCCAATGCCCTCGAGACCAGGCAACATCCTGGTGAACCTTCTTTTCACTCCCTCCAAAACATATTGACGCATCACCTGTTGCAAGACAACGATCAGGAGATCTGTAAACAACTTCCATGAGAGGTTTGAATTGAAGATTATGGGTTCGGGGCATTCGGTGGGTGGTCTTTGGGTGGGCATTCTCCAGAGCGATTTTCACGACACGTGACGATGCTGAGTGGAGACTGGTGGCCGAGTTCCTCACACATGGGGACGGCCTCAGCCAGGATCTTGGGTTCATGTCGCACTGTCTGTGGCTCCCGTGACTTGCCTGGGCTTGCAGCGTCTTGCCAGCTGTCCCGGCTGGGGACAGTGCACGTCTCTTTGGCCTGTGCTTATCCCCCTCTCTCCACTCACGTTGTCTGTGCCTTTGGGACTTGATTGCCTGTGGGGACTCACATTCCAACCATTGTTTTGTGGGTTGAATTTGTGTCTTTGTGTGCCCTGTTTGGGACCAGGGCTCCCGCTCGCCTGGTGGAGGGGCAGTGCTCCGAAAGCTTGCGGCTTGAGCTACCAGGTAACTGTTGGACTTTGGCCTGGCGTTCTGAGACTTCTTACAAAGTCTTACAAGACATTGGTAAGGCCACACTTGGAATACTGTGCACAGTTCTTGTCACCCTATTATAGAAAGGATATTATTAAACTAGAAAGAGTGCAGAAAAGATTTACTAGGTTGCTACTGAAACTTGATGGTTTGAATTATAAGGAAAGGCTGGATAGACTGGGACTATTTTCTATGGAGTGTAGGAGGCTGAGGGGTGATCTTGTCGAGGTTTATAAAATAATGAGGGGCATAGATCAGCTAGATAGTCATCTTTTCCCAAAAGAAGGGGAGTCTAAAACTAGAGGGCATAGGTTTAAGGTGAGAGGGGAGAGAAACAAAAGTGTCCAGAGAGGCAATTTTTTCACACAGAGGGTGGTGAGTGTCTGGAACAAGCTGCCAAAGGTAGTAGTATTAGTAGGTACAATTTTGTCTTTAAAAAAAGTATTTGGACAGTTACATGGATAAGATAGGTGTAGAGGGATATGGGCCAAATGCGGGCAATTGGGACAAGTTTATGGGTTTTAAAAAAAAAGGCGGAAAGGACAAGTTGGGCCGAAGGGCCTGTTTCCATACTGTAAACCTCAATGACTCTATATTAGTTGTTTCAGCAGTTCACTCAGATTTTAGTCCTCAGTTATTACAAAGTTCATCAAACACGATAGCACAGTGGTTAGCACCGTTGCTTCACAGCTCTAGGGACCTGGGTTCGATTCCTGGCTTGGGTCACTGTCTGTGTTAAGTTTGCACATTCCCCTCGTGTCTGCATGGGTTTCCTCCTGGTGCTCTGTTTTCCTCCCACAAAGATGTATGTGTTAGGTTGATTGGCCATGCTAAAATTGCCCTTAGTGTCCTAAGACACGTAGGTTAGGAGGATTAGCGGGTAAATATGTAGGGATATGGGGGTAGGGCCTGGGTGGGATTGTGCAGAGCAGACTCGATGGGCCGAATGGCCTGTTTCTGTACTGTAGGGATTCTATGATTCTGTTCCAGTCCCACTGCAGGATATAAGCAGTAATATCAAGGTTGTCACTCCATAGCAGTACTGAGGGTGTGCTGCATTGTTGGAGGTACAATACTTCAATGTTGAACTGTTGAACCGAAGTGCTGTTGGCCTGGATGTAAAAGATTCCAAGTCATTATGTCAAAGAACAGCAGGGCGAGTTGTCCCTGGTGTGTTGGCTGTTAATTATCCCTCAATCAGTGTCACAAAATCAATTTACCTGCTCATGATTACATTGTTGTTTGTGGAAATGTTCTATGTGCAAAGTGGCTGCTGTGTTTCTAACATTACAACACTTTAAAAAGTACTTAATTGGCTGGAAAACACTTTGTCACATCCTGTGGTCGTGAAAGGTGCTATAAAAATACATTTCCTTCTTTTCAATTGCTGCTCCTTATTTAAAACCAGGGTATGTCCACTGCCCAATCACTCTAATTAAAATCCACAGCAATGCAATGGACCCCTCCTAATGCAGCCCATCTCATCGTGTCCCTGACACTCAAGCTGACCTCCTGTTCATCCTTCTCCACCTTCTCCAAATGCCAACGGGAGCTAGCTGTCCCTTCATTTCAATTGCACTGGGTTTCTGCTGGGTGCTTTCCCCAGTTTCCAGTGGGAGCTGGGAGAAAGTCCCCTGAAACTTTGTGAGCCACACAGATGGGGAAGGGAAAGAAAGGAATCCAATTCTGCCACATAAGATGACACCCTATTCAAAACTCCCCGGTACAACTGAACAGCGTGACCAGCAGAACAATCCTTCACCCAAAAACAAAGCTCGAAGAAAGGATCCAGTGCTTCCTTGTGTTGGCAATGACCCACCAGGGTTTAAAATATTGATTGGATTGCACAGTGATGGGGAAACAGGTCACAGCACCAGGAAAGTAGATGTTGGGGGATGACCATGGAGTCATCAACACTTCAGTTCTGGGCCCGTTGATGAGATTAAATTCAGCAATTGAATAATTTATTCAGCTCCAAGCTGATTTCCAGCGTGGAGCTGATGACGCAGCTGGAGATGCGCTGAGACTGTGGCACCTCCCGTTACACGGCCTCTGCTTACTTCTCCCAGCCCACTGCAATGCTCGAACAGCACAGCAGGCTGGGAGAATCGCCCCCATCCCCTGTCTTCTCAACAGTGGATAGAGCATGAGAAGACAGGGAAGTGTTATTCACTGGAGCTGCTCTTGTAACCACAGTATTAAATATGACTGCTCTGGGTTTGACCCATTCCTTAGAATGCTGATGCGAAGGGGAATTTTGTGATGGTAATTCCACTGAATCTCAAAAGTGGATGTCTAGATTCTTTCTTGTTGACACTGGTATTTCTTGGTATTTTGTGTGGTGTGAACTTACTTGTCAAGTCAAGTTTGAATGTGGTCTTGTATGCACACTTGGACTGCTCCAGTATCTGACAGTATGCGATTGGAATTGAACATGGCAGTTATCAGCAGCTGTCCCCACTTCTGACCTTATGATGGAGGGAAGATCATTGATGGAGCGGTTGAAGATGGTTGGTTCTCAGCATCTCCCCTGAGGAATTCTTGCAATGATATTCTGGGACTGAGGCTGTTGGCCTTCAATAAGTATACCCATCTTTCTTTGTGCTGGTTATGACTCCACCTGACACCCATTCACTTCAGTCTTGTTCAGGCTCCTTGATGTCACACTCGGTCAGGTGCTGCCTTGAGGTCAAGGACAGTCAGTATCTCTCACCTCATGAATTCAGCTCTTTTGTCTATGTTTGAACCAAGGCTGCCATGTGATCAGAAACAAAATGACCCCGAGGGAACCCAAACAAAGTGTCTGTTTGGGGAGGTTATTGTTGAGTCGGTGGAGTGGCACACCGGTTAGCAGTGCTGCCTCACAGCACCAGGGACCAGGGTTCAATTCCTGGCTTGGGTGACTGTGTGAAGTTTGCGCGCTCTCCCCATATCTGGGTGGGTTTCCTCCAGGTGCTCCAGTTTCCTCCCACAGTCCAAAGATGTGCAGGTTAGGTGAATTAGCCATGTTAAATTGCCCCTTTAATGTCAGGGAGACTAGCTAGGGTGAATGCATGGGATTATGGGAATAGGGCCTGGGTGGGATTGTGGTTGATGCAGGCTTGATGGGCCGAATGGCCTCTTTCTGAACTGTAGGATTCTATGAATCTGAGATGCTGTTAATAGTACTGTCAATAATTCTTTACGTCACTTTACTGATGAAGAGTAACCTGACGCGGCACTCATCAGCTGGATTACATTTGTCCTGCTTTTTGTGGGCAAGACATACCTAGGCAATTTTCTTTATTAGCAGCTGGATGCGATGTTGTAACAGCACTGGAGCAGCTTGTCTACGGGTGCAGCCAGTCCTAGAGCATAAGTGGTCAGCACTACAGCCAGAGTGTAATCAGGACCCATCACCGTTACATTATACAGTGCCATCGGCCAGTTCTTGATATCATGTGGAGTGAATCCAGTGTGGGCATCCCAGGAAGAAGCCAAAATGGATCATTCACTTGGCAAATCTGACTTAAGGTGATTGCAAATCACAGTGGCAGATTGGTTAGCACTGCTGCCTCACAGCGCCAGGGTTCGATTCCTGGCTTGAGTCACTGTCAGTGTGGAGTTTGCACGTTCTCCCCATGTCTGCATGAGTTTCCTTTGGGTGCTCTGGTTTCCTCCCACAATCCAAAGATGTGCGGGGTTAGGTGGACTGGCCAAGCTAAATTGCCCTGGGATGTGTAGGTTAGAGGATTTAGTGGGGTAAATATGTGGGGTTACGGAGATAAGGCCTAAGTGTGATTGTTATCGATGCAGACACGATGGGCCAAAGGGCCTCCTTCTGCACGTTAGGGATTCTATGATTTAAATACTTCAGTCTTTGCGCTGATGTACTGGACTTGGCTGTTATTGAAGATGGGGGTGTCCATTGAACTTCCTCGGCTGAGTTACTTAATTGTCTGCCACCAAAGCAAAGCTTAGATCTGACCTGGTGGTTGTGGGATTGCCTGTCTCTGCCTACTGAGTCCTGGCATCACTGTGGCATCAGGTGGTCATGTGTTGTAACTTCAGCGGGTTAACACCTTTTCTTCGGTTTGCCCTTGTGCAGCTTTGGGCATGTTCACTCTTCATTTAAACCAGGGTTGATCCCATGATTTGGTGTTAATGGTAGAGTGGGGGATGTACCAGGCCATGAGATTACTGATTGTGATCGAGTACAGCCCTGCTGCCACTGATGGCCCACAGCACCGCATGGGTGCCCAGTTTAATGTTGCTAGACCTGTTTGAAATCTATCCATTTAGCTTGGTGGTAAGTGCCACAAAGCACAGTGGAGGGTATCCCAATGTAAGGATGGGACATTTTCCCCACAAGAAATGTGATGTGGTTACTCCCACCAATACTGTCAGAGGAATATTCGTCTGTGGCAGATGAATTGATGAAGACCAGATCAAGTAGGGTTTTCCCTCTTGGTGTCTCTCTCACCTGCTGCAGACAATGCCTAGCAGACTTGTCCTTCAATACTTGAGCAGGTCAGTCAGTAATGGTGCTGCACAACATTTTTAGTGACAAAGGTCCCCACCGAGAATACATTCTGTGCCCTTGCTACCCCCAGTGCTTCTACCCAAGGTTAACATGGAGGAGTACTGGTTCATCAGCTGAGGAAGGGTCGTAGGCGGTTATCAGCAGATGGACTGCTCGTTCATGTTTGACCTGATGCAACAAGACTTCACAAGCCAATGTTGGGAACACCCAGGGCAACTCTTCCCCTCACACCGCCACTGACTCTACACTGCTGTGCTGGGTCTACCTGCTGGTGGGTTGGGACATACCCAGGAATGGTGATGGAGAGAGCTGGGTCACTGGCTGCATTTGTCAGACACAGCTAACCCGATTCGATAGGCTGGAGCTACCGGCAGGAAGCACCCACAGTAAGGACGAGGGGCCTTGCTTGCCAGAGACCAGCTTATTTCCATTGGTCCCAGTTTGCAGTTGTGCCTCTTCAAATCCCACAAAGAAATTCAATGCCTATCTTCACTGGGCTTCTATTCTTCCTTATTTGGTTGAATTGGTCTGAATTTCCACTGCACATGAGCACAAATTCTATATTGAGGGCCTATAGGTTCAATCACTTGGGCACCTGACATTAGGCCACTTTTAATATGGCCCCACTCTCCATTGCCTGGGCTAAGGAGGTAGTAAGGATCCTGACCGCATTTTGAGGTCATTGCTATCCTGTTAATACCAGGCGAAAGCAGTGAAAATCAACAACAGCTGTCGGTCCATTTCTCCTATATATACAAAACAAACAGACTCCGGACACAACACACAGGACGTGTGCTGGAGATTTACTCAAATAAGTTTGGGAGCAGGTCTTTTCTCAAGAGAATAAATTAATTTAGACCACAGTAGTTTCGTTTCATGCCTTGATATCCTTCATTTCTCTAACCAATGAACTCAAAATTATTCTAACCAGCAGAGGGCACTTGAATGCTGTGTAACAAGTTGCCCATAAAAATCGTCTCCAAACTTCCTTTGGGTTAATGCCAAATGAATCTTCATACGTGTGCTAACTGTAAAGGAAAGCTGTTTATTCATCAAAGGAAAAGTTAAATCATAACCCTGTGGTACACGTACATGATTCCCATCCAGGACAATAGATCATTGGACCCACTCAGGGGATCTACCTTATCAAGGATTCGGGATATGAGATCCACCAGCCTAGGCAATTGCCTATTGCCACTGGAACTCGTATTCCACGAGCCTCACACAAGGTCAATTAGGGATTCCTCATGTGGGTACTGGGAGTTATCATTATACACCATGTCAGACTTTTATCTCTCTTTGCAGTGTTCTCCTTTCCAAATAAGAACCAGAGCTTCAGACATTTTTCTTCCCCTCAACACATCATAGTACATCCCATCCATGTTCGAGCGAATGACTGTAGGAATAAAAAGCTTGAGGAGCGTTTGAAAACTCTGGCTCTGTATTCGATGGCATATAGAAGGATGAAGGGGAATCTCATTGAAACTTATAGAATACTCAAAGTCCTGGATAGAGTGGATGTGGGAAGATTTTCCCATCAGTGGGAGAGACTAGGATCCAAAGGCACAGCCTCAGAGTAAAGTGATGACTCCTTAGAACAGAGGGTGATAGACCTTTGGAATTCATTGCCACAGAAGGCTATGGAGGCCAGGTCATTGAGTGTATTTAAAACAGAGATAGATAGGTTTGTGATTGGTGAAGAGATTAAAGGTTATGGGGAAAAAATGGGGAGAATGGAGTTGAGAAACTTACCAACCATGATTGAATTGTTGAGCAAATTCAATGGGCTGAATGACCCAATTCTGCTCCTTTTTCTGATGACCTTATGACCTCATGATCCACTGCCCCTCTCCTAAAAACTTAACCCATAACCTAGCACCCTCACTTCACCCAGGTTTGACGGGGAGCAGGTTTTGTTCCAGTTTTGGAAAGCCATTTAAAACATGATTCCAAGATTTAAGCCATCACCTTTCAATGTGACTCTGGGTTGGGATTTTCCCCTATTAGCCCCTTCTTTTCCCAGTTCTGTAACCCATGACCATCTCTTCCCCTTTCAGATGATTTTTAAGCTGACACCTTTCACCACAACTTCTACTTCAGCGGAGTAATTCCACATTCAAAATGTCAAGCTCCCTGGGATCTTAAGCAGGATTCTCAATTGTTTCCTGCTTATTCTTTGACAGTTTCATTTCACCCTATGCTGCAAAGACCATCCCTCTGAATATGCTTTCCTCATCCTACATCTCTCATTTCTTGGTTCAGTGTTCCTTTTCCTTACTGCTTAAGCTATGAATACTGCAATACTTGTTAAAGTTGCTATATAGATCCAATTTGTTACTGTTGACTTCTTGTTGACATCTTGACATCTTGACTGTTGACATGCCGGATCATCAACACGGATGCCATCATCTCACGTGAGAACACCATCCACCAGGTACACGCTACATATACCTGCAACTCAGCCAACGTTGTCTACCTGATACGTTGCAGGAAAGGATGTCCCGAGGCATGGTACATTGGGGAGACCATGCAGACGATACGACCATGGATGAATGAACACCATTCAACAATCACCAGGCAAGACTGTTCTCTTCCTGTTGGTGAACGCTTCAGCGGTCACAGGCATTCGGCCTCTGATCTTCGGGTAAACATTCTCCAAGGCAGCCTTCATGACACATGACAGCGCAGAGTCGCTGAGCAGATACTGATAGTCAAGTTCCACACACATGAGGACGGCCTCAATCAGGATCTTGGGTTCATGTCACACTATTTGTAACCCCCATGGCTTGCCTGGGCTTGCAACATCTCACTAACTGGAAACAATACACATCTCTTTAACCTATGCTTAATGCTATCTCTATTCACATTGTCTGGACCTTTAAGACTTGATTAGTTGTAAAGATTTGCATTCTAATCAGTATTCTGTAAACTGAGTGTGTGCCTTTATATGCCTTGTTTGTGATCAGAACTCCCCACTCACCTGACGAAGGGGCAGCGCTCTGAAAGCTAGTGGTGTTTACTACCAAATAAACCTGTTGGACTCTAACCTGGTGTTGTGAGACTTCTTACTGAGTTCTGTCCAGTCAGACTGATGACCTTTGCCTTCCTTTATCAGAAAGAAAGACCTTACATTTGTACATACCCTCAGTTCATCCCAAACCACTTCACAGTCAATGAAGCTTCCATGAGGAAATGGGGCAATCAATTTTCACACAAGATCCCGCAAGCAACTGTCTAATAATAAATAACTTGATAATCTAGTTTGTGACTTTGCTTGAGGGTTGTATATTGGCCAAAACTCCACTGCTGTTCTTTGAAATATTAACAATCTTTCACGTCACTGTATAAATGGATAGAGAAATGCAACCCAGACAATCCCAATCTTCAATCCCTGGATTTGTGGAATTAGTTGTTTTCAGTCAAGTGGCAATCATAGAATCCCCACTGCAGAAGAGATCACTCAGCCCATTGGGTCTGCACTGACTCTCTGACAAAGTATCTTATCTCCGCCCGTCCCTGTAACCCCACACTTTTCCCATAGCTAATCCATGTAATCTACATATCTTGGGACACTAAGGGTTAATTTAGCATGGCCAATTCACCTAACCTGCGCATCTTTCAACTGTGGGAGGAAACCGGAGCACTCGGAGGAAACCAACACCGACAAGGGCAGAACGTGCAAACTCTACACGGATGGTGATCGGAAGCTGGAATTGAACGCTGGCACTGTGAATTCAAAGGAAGAGCTATCCACAGGTTTGACATCTCAAGTGGACGTCACGTGGCACCGTAGTTATGTCCCCATTCCTGAGGCATTGGTGGGCTTTCTTGACTATACTATTGGTATGGGGGGGACCAGGACAGGTTGATGGCGATCTGGACATCTAAAAACCTGAAGCCCTTGACCCTTTCCACATCGTCCCCATTGATGTAGATGGAGGCATGTTCTCCTCTATGCTTCCTGAAGTGTCCCCGTTCCTGAGGCAGTCGCTCCATGTTCGAGTCCAACTCCAGGACTTGTTGGCCACAGAAAATGAGTTCATAATGTGTGTCAGAGAGCTGAATCCTTCTACCAATTCCCCATTATTCCCCCAAGGGAAAAAAGTGTGTGAAAATAAATAACAAAAAAAAAATAAAGAGAGAGAGTTGCATTTATATGGCACTTCACATAATTTAAAAGAACTTTGCAGCCAATGAAATACTTTTAAAGTGTAGTTACTGATGAAATGTAAGAAATGTAGGAGTGAGAGTGAATACAGTGTGACCTGCCACACACACTGCACACATGGAAGTACAATCATACCCTTCAACAAGGGTCCCACATTGTCAAAAAGTAAAGTTTATTTATTAGTTACAAGTAAGGCTGGCATTAACACTGCAATCAAGTTACCATGAAATTCCCCTAGTCGCCACAGTCCAGCACCTGTTCAGGTCAATGCACCTAACCAGCACGTCTTTCAGACTGTCAAAAGAAATCCGAGCATCCAGAGGAAATCCACACAGACACGGGGAGAACGTGCAAACTCCACACAGACAGTGACCCAAGCCAGGAATCAAACCCGGGTCCCTGGCGCTGTGAAACAGCAGTGCTAACCATTGTGCTACCCAATGATCCAATGTCCCAGTGTCCAAAAAGTCCAATGATCTTCACTGTATGACTCAAACCAACAATGGTCGCTCGGCAAGATACTGAGCACGAGCTAGGGAGAGAGAATTGCTCCTATTTTCTCAATCAGAATGAACTGTGGCTTGCTGTGATAGTTGCGTACACCAGCAAATAGCCAGCTTTTATCAAACACCTTTAATGGAGTAAATATCAAAGGAGATTCATAGGCCATGAACAAACAATAATTGACACTGGGCCACATTTGGAGATAATGGTGACCAAAACTGTGTGAAAGGCGTTTTAAGGAGAAGTGAGGCGAGGAGGAGGTGGTAAACAGGAGAGGAGATTTAGGGAAAGAATTCCAGAGCTGAGTCCCAATGGTGGATAAATTGGGGGTGCACAACATTGGAAGGGAGCAGATACCTCGGAGCTTTACAAAAATCAAGTTGGCCAAGGGCATCTGAAAATACGAATGAACATTTTAATGCTAGATGATGCAAATACATTGTTTTATAACTTATTAACACCTGAGGGGGCTCTCTTATTAACCATAGCTCTGTTTGTCACAGATTCAGATAGTGGGACTTTTGAAAGCTCACTAAATGGAAATGGGCCCACTCACTGGTATCAGTGAAAGAAGCTTTAAACAAAAGGAAACATTAATAATCACCATAGGGGTGTTCAAAACACAAAGGGAAAACATCGGAAGAAAACCCAGTAAACACGTGTAAGAACTGCTGAAAAGCATTATCAGATTCAATCACCCTAAACATATCTTGCAGTCAATCATTTCCTAATTATGCAGTGTGTTTCTGGTCCGATGAGAGAGCAGGCAATGTTGGACCTGGCTCTGGGGACCAAGTGGATCAGATATCACTGGAGAGCATTTGGGGACAGTGACCTTTGTTTAGGTTGGCCATGGAAAAAGACAAGGAACAATCCAGAGCGGGGATAACTTATTAGGGGAACAGACAACTTTGATGGGATGAGAATGGCTCAGAATTAAATGAGTTGGAATCAAATGTTGGCACAAAAGACAGTAGCTGAACAGTGGGTTACCTTCAAAGAGATAATATTGCAGGAAGTGTAAAGGTGGGGAAAAGAAACCTAGTCAACTGTGATGAGGATGATTTTAAACTACAAAAGGACACAGGCATGTTGGTGGACTGGGCAGACAAATAGTAGATTAAGTTCAATGCTGGAAAGTGTGAGGTGATTCATTTTGGCAGGAAGAATGTGGAGGGATAGTGTAATATAGGGGGAGAAACTCTCAGAGATGCAGGAACAGAGGAACCTCAGTGTATATGTACGTATGTAATTGAAGATGGCAGGGTGTGTTGGGAGAGAAGTTAATAAACTATATGGGTTTCCTAGGCTGTAGTAATAGGAGCATTGAGTACAAGAGAAAGGAGGTCATGTCAAACTTGTAGAAGACATTAGTTAGGTCTCATCTGGAATATTGCAGCCAGTTCTGGGCATCATACTTGAGGAAGGATGTGAAGGAATTGGAGAAAATACAGAGGAGATTCACAAGAATAATTCCAGGGATAAACAATTGTAGTTATGAGGATAGACAGGAGAGATTGGGTCTGTATTCCTTGGATAAAAGAAGGCTGAGAAGACACCCAATAGACGCATTCATAATCGTGAGAGATTTGATGTGGAGTTGCGGCGTTGAACCAAATTAGCCTGTTGGACTTCAACCTGGTGTTGTGAGACTACTTAATGTGCCTGAGAGATTTGGGCAGGGTAAAAAGTGAGAAACCATCCCCCCTCAAGAGCACATCAAGAACCAGAGGGCACGGATTCAAAATAATAGGCAAGAAGAGTAAAAGTGATGTGAGGAAATGTTTGTTCACCCAGAGGATGGTTGGAGACTGGAACAAACTTCCAGAGAGGATGGTGCAGCCAGGCTCAATCAAGGTATTCAAAAGAGAATCAGATTGATATCTGAAAAGAAAGAATGTGCAAGGTTATGGGGATAAGGCAGAGGAGTGGGGCTAGATAGAATGCTCTTTCAAAAAGCCAGTGTAGATTCGATGGGTCAAATGGCCTCCTTTTGCAATGTAAAGATTCTATGATTCTGAGAAGAAAACAACTGACTTCAAGGAGCAAATATGCAAATTGATTGATTCATCACTGTAAAGGTTTGAAAATTCCCTAGTCTAAAAGTTAAAGTTAATGAGTAATAAAATCTGTATTTTGCACAAGCAGGGACAGTAATGAATTAGGCTTCTCTTATCAACAAAATGCACACCTCCATTTTGCCATTTGGGTTGGCCCCAGATATAGAATTGTTTTTCTGCACTTTGACCAACTGATGCTTAAAAATTTCCCTTTTCTTTCACACCTGACATTTACTGGATCTATTATAAGATTGTATCTGCATATATGTTTCTTGTCAAAAGATATCAATCAGATTAACGTTTACTACTTTTCCAAAATATCTGTCCACATATCCACCATGCAGAATATTTAATCCATTTTTAGACCAATGTCTACTCTTATTCCATCTGTGTTTACATTCATTAGTTCAATAGAAGTACTTCAAAATATTTGGCACTGAAAAGTTATCAAATTGCTGAATCTGCTGTCACTGATTGGCCAACCTCAACAATGTCACTAGGGGAAGGCGCACCAACTAGCACATGAACGGCAGACCCCATGCCTGGGGTGATCGCTTCCTGAAGAGGCCAGAAAGTAATAATCAAAGAGTAACCTGGCAGGGGGAACAATAAGGCTAAATCTTTTTTCAGAAGCGCTTTCTGTTGGACTTTAACCTGGTGTTGTGAGACTACTTACTATATTTGAAAAATATGAAAACCTTGCATTGAAATAGCACCTTACACTTCCTCAGAGTCTCCCAAAATGCTACACAGCCAATTATTTAAAATCTTCTGAACTGTAATCTGGAAAACCCAGCAGTCAATTTTCACATTGTTTCATAAAATAACACTGCTTTGTAAGATAATGCTGAAGAGATAATCCAATTCAATGATGTTGGCTGAAGGTTAAGTATTGGCCTGGGCACCTGATATTTTTAATTGCGTTACATAACCTTTCCCGTCCATGTAACCTGGCAGACATGGCCTCGATTTAACATCTCATCCGATGGTCATCCCTCAGCACTCTGTGTCACTCTGAATCCTGTGCCCAACTCTCTGCGGTGACGTTCGAACCAGAATCTTCTCAATCATGTGACATACGGGGGGGGGGTCGGGAGGCGGATGGGGAGGGGGGGGGATGTGCGTAGAGCCTCACCCTGCTGGAGATGCTGAAATTAGCGTGCCGAGCAGTCCACTGCGCATGCGCCACTCTGTCAACGGGGAGATTGGTGCATGCGCATTTCCCTCCTGCCCCCCCATCAGCAGCCCCCCCCAATTGCCTCCCATACCCCCTTCCCCCGATTGTCAGCTTCCCAACACCCTCCTCCAGCCTGATCACCAGCTTCCTGATGGCACCCCCACTCCCGAACACCAGCCTCACCGAACATCCATCCTCCGACTCATGGTCTCCCCCAAATCCTCCCTCCGATTCCTGGCTTGCCCGACCACTACCCCCCTCCCCAATCACAAGCCTCCCTGCCATACCCGCCCCCCCCCCCCCCCCCCCGATCACCGGCCTACCCAGTTGCCCTCCCAGGCCAATTCCAATCGCCACCCCAGCTTGGGCAGCTCCAGCCCCGGTCGCCTCCTCCCTCAATCTTCCATTGTTCAAATTGCAGAGGGCAGAGCGGATCGCCCCAGACACCACAAATCAGCCTTGTCCCCCTATCCCTCCCTACTATCCACCCTGAGGCCCACCCCCCCCCCCCACTTTGGCACAGTCCAGTGCCAGGGTGCCACACTGGCACTACCAGTCTGGCATTGCCCATGGGACATCCCCTGCCCCCAACCTCCTGGAGGAGCCTCAATGGCCTCCGTCCTGACCAACAGGGTGATCATGCCTGGTCCCATTTGATGGGGACCAGGTTGAATCCTCGCTGGTGGCAACCCTTCCCAGCGTGAGTGAGACACTGGCGAACCTGGAGAATACCACACCAGGCTCCCTAATGATATTGAAATGTAGATTTGAATATTATAATCAGCCTTGTGCTGCCTTCCAGCGCAAGACTGATTACATTGAAAAAAGGGGATGCGAGCAATCACTGGTCGTGAGTCCCGCTACAGGCTCCCCACTGGTGTCTCCTGGCTTGCTGCTCTACTCAGGCAGTGCAGCGGGGCCAGGATAATGGCCCCCAACAACTTTTACAATGCAGTTTCCATGTAACCCATATCCCAAGATGCTTTATCGGCCGGTGAACAAAATAAAGAACGTGAGGACAACAGGGAAGATCGAAAGCTTGGCTGAACATTTGGGAGATGAGGCAGGTTTTGGAGGAGAAGAGACTGGTGAAGCAATGGCGAGGCGTAGGATTAGAATTCTACAGAGTCAACACTCTTGGGTTGCCCAAGCCAGAGAAAAGAAGGGCGGATTTAACAATTGGCCTGACCAGAGCAATGGAAGATGTAGGTTTGAAGGAAATTTCAGAGACATTTTGATGACGGCAAGGCAATTCCTTGGTTATGAAGAAAGGTTGCCAACTACCTGGGGGCATCCACACTGCACTAGTCCAGAAGTTCATAAAAGTGAGCCCCACCACCACCTCCCCCACACTGCCCACCAGGGGTGTTTCCCCTCCATCCTGCTTTGCCAACCTTCCAAAAATCCCAGCCTCCCTGACTGGCCTGGCAACTTCGGGATCCCACCTGCCGCCCACTTTCAACACATGGGCTCACGGGCAGCCGATTAGGAGACTGGCTGGGGTACAATTGGTGGACGTTTCGAGTTGCTGGCAAGTGTGGGCTCGAGGCCCAGTTTTCGGCATAATGCTGACGTCCCAGCACCCACAGTAAGATTCAGCAATGGGAACTACCCAGCCCCTCGGGTAACTGCGGACCAATGACACTAATCAGTTTAGCCTTTCGCCATTCCCACACCACAGAGCTGGTTTACTGTGCTTCCCTATTGCTCAACTAGTTTGCAGCAAGGGTTAAAGACCGTGAGAAGTATTAAATGAACACAGTTGCAGACAGCTCTTCGTTGGTTTGGTTCCTGTTGGTCGGCGTGGTGGAATCTGAAAGGGAACATTTAAAAATTTTAAAAATTTTTTTAATTTCAATTCAGAAAACAGAACTGAAATTCGGACCGTCATAGAAACTCTCATAGATTTATCAAGGGGTGTCTTGACACATACATGAATAGGATGGGAATAGAGGGATATGGTCCCCGGAAGGGTAGGGAGTTTTAGTTCAATCGGGCAGCATGTTCGGTGCAGGCTTGGAGGGCCGAAGGGCCTGTTCCTGTGCTGTAATTTTCTATGTTCTTTGTTACAGGTCGGCACAGTGATTAGCATTGCTGCCTCACAGGGACATAGGTTCGATTCCCATCTTGGGTCACTGGTGCAGAGTTTGCACGTTCTCCCCGTGTCTGCATGGGTTTCCTCTGGATGCACTGGCTTCCTCCCACAGTCCAAAAGACGTGCTGGTTAGGTGCATTGTCCATGCTAAATTCTCCCTCAGTGTACCCAAACAGGCACCAGAGTGTGGCAACTAGGGGTTTTTCATAGTACCTTCATTGCAGTGTTAATGTAAGCCTACCTGGGACACTAATAAATTAACTTGAAAAACCTTAGAATGGGTACAACACAGTTGGAGGCTGCTTGGCCCATTATGCCCATACTGTTCTTGGTAAGGTCATTAACAGCTGGTCTCATTTGCCCACCCTTTCCCTGCAGCCCTACAAATTATTTCTCTTCAGGTGCTTACCCAATTGTCTTTCGAAAGTTTGAATTGTATCTCCTTCCAGAACCTCCTTGGGCAGTGCAACCAGACCCTGACAACTCACTGGAAAAAAAGGCCTCCATCGGTTCTTTTACCGTTCACCTGAAATTAGTGTCCTTTTGCTGATGGGAACAGAGAAGCAGGAGTCGGCCACTTGGCCCCTCTGGCCTGCCCCACCATTCAGTAACACCATGGTGGATCTGACAGTTATTCTCTATCTAGCTACTCTGTTCACCCTCTCACCCCCAATCTCGGTGAATTTGAACAGCTTTATCAAATGTTTGCCCAAGCTGCACTTCTCCGAGGAAAACAAACACAGCTTTTCCAAAATATCTGCATAATCACCACCCTCTTAAATCTTTTCTTCACTTTCCCTATGGCTTTTACATCCTTCTGGAAGTGTACTGACCAGCGCTGAACACAATATTGTGTTTGAAGCCAAACTAGATTTGTATGCTCCCTTGATTTCACACTCTTTTTTTTTACACCGTGCCCTCACTTCACACCTTCATCGATTTGTGTCACATCCCCTCTCTTTCTCCAGTCTTTTACAATTCTACACTTTATTTCGTATTGTCAGTCATGGCACCACCACCCCCACCCCCCAGACAACATGCAACTCTTCACACCACTCTGCATTTACTTTCACCAGCCACGTGCCTGTCCATTTTGCCAGCCTATCTATCATCTCTTGAAGTCTACCACCGTCCTTTCGCGGTTCAGAATATTTAGAGGTTTGTATCATCTGCAAATTTTACAATTGCGTCCTGTAGACCCAAAGCTGGATTAATAATATTAGTCTGACAACACCAGGTTTAAGTCCAACCGATTTATTTGATATTTGAAGGGCCATTCACCTGACGAAGAGGCTAACCCCAAAAGCTTGTGAGTTTACTATCAAATAAATCGGTTGGACTTAAACCTGGTGTTGTCAGACTTCTTACTGTGTTTACCCCAGTCCAACGCCAGCATCTCCACATCATTAATAATATTAATCAGGGAAGTATTCCCAATCCCTGAGGATCGCCACTGTAAACTTTTCTCCATTCTGAAAAGCAACCATGCTTTCTATGTCCTGTCACACAGCTAGCTTCATGTCATGACTGGCAGTGAGGCACAGTGATTAGCACTGCTGCCTCACAGTGGCAGGGACACAGGGTCAATTCCCAGCTTGGGTCACTGTCTGTGTGGAGTTTGCACATTCTCCCCATGTCTGCATGGGTTTCCTTCAGGTGCTCCAGTTTCCTCCCACAGCCCAAAGATGTGTGGGTTAGGTGGATTGGTCGTACTCAATTCTCTCTCAATATGAGGGGGACTAGCAAGGGTAAATGTATGGTGTTATAGGGATAGGGCCTGGGTGGAATCTTGGTGGTGCAGATTTGATGGGCTGAATGGTCTCCTTCTGCATTGCAGGATTTTATGATTCTATGCCCATGATACCACTACCCCTTTATTCAGTGGGTTTAACCTTGCTGACAAGCCTGATATGTGGCACTTCATCAAACACCTTGTGCATCACACCAATCACATTATCTTTGTAAGCCTTCTGTCTTAGCTCATCAATAAACTCCATCAAATTAACTAAGCCTTCATTTCCTTAAAAAATCTATGCTGCCTTTCATAGGATCATGAAATCCCTACAAGTGCAGAGAGAGACAATTTGGCCCATCAAGTCTGAACCAAATTAGCATCCCATACAAGCTCTATCCCCATTGTCCCAGATATATACCCCACTAATTCCCCTAACCTACACATCTGGAGATTCTAAAGGGCAAATTAGTGTGGCCAATCCACCTACCCTGTACAGCTTTGGACTGTGGGAGAAAACCAGAGGAAACCCACACAGACACGGGGAGAACACGCAAACTCCACACAGTCAGCCAAGGCCAGAATTGAACACAGGTACCTGGTGCTGTGAGGCAGTACTAATCACTGTGCCACTCCCTTTCCTTCATTAATCTACATTTGTTCCAAGTCACCTTCATTTGTCCTGGATTCTCATTCTTAGAAGTTTTCCCGCCTTTATTGGCTTGTAATTACACAGAGAATCATAGCATCAGAGAACAGCAATAGGGGCAGAAGGAGGTCATTCGGCCCCCCATGTCATGCTGGCTCTCTGCAAGAGCAAGTCTGCTTGCCTCGCTCCCCTGCCTTTTCCCTGTAACCCTGCAATTATTTTCTCTTCGTGTTATTTATCCAATTCTCTTTTGAAAATCATGATTGAATCTGCCTTCACTATCACAGAAGGCAGTGCACTCCCTATCCCCATCATTTGCTACATAGGGAAAGCATTTCCTCTAGTCGCGTAGGGCTATTTTCTATTCCTCTGTAATCAGCGTCCTCTAGTCATAGAATCCCTACAGTGCAGAAGGAGGACATTCAGCCCATCAAGTCTGCACCAGCCACAATCCCACCCAGGACCTATCCCCATAATCCCACGTATTTACCCCAGCTAATCCCCCTGACACTAAGGGACAATTTAGCATGGCCAATCCACCTAACCAACACGTCTTTCGGACAATGGGAGGAAACTAGAGCATCCAGAGGAAATCCAGACAGATAGGGCAGCCTTCTGCTAACAGAAATAGCCTCTCCCCAGCCACTCAATCCAGATCCCCTCAATTGAGTTTTGACTTTAAGAAAGTTCTGCATTTGTCACTTTCAATTTCCTGTTCGCATTCATTTTTGTTTCACTGATTAGATGACTCATTAAAATGAAATTAAATTACCATGTGGCAAAATTCCCCCTGAGTGCTGATTAAAGAGATATGATCTCTGCCAATAGTATTTGGTCAATACTTTTCACTGAGAGGAAAGCACGCTGCAGTGTTGACCTGTGATATAAATAATGGTGATTTTTTTTAACAGCACGAAGTGCCTTTGCACAGCGGCAGCATCTATTTAAAATGAGAAGACTTGTCAACGTTTTTCGACAACTTTCCCTTCTTGCGGCAACAGAACGGTTATTTCAGCAGCGACGGGCAGTCAGGATTTCCCACTTTCTTTCTGATCAGTGTTTTTCATTTCATTCTGCCCTCGCCATCTCAAAAATATACAGGGAAAAAAATAATGACAATTAATCAGGTGTGTCTAAAAAAAAAATTACCTGGGGCATTTTCCCATCCCCACCCCCCCCCCACCCCATTCCTATCACCAAATCTCTTGCAATCTTGTGAAAACTGTGAATATTCTCGACCCATCCCCTGAATAAGAGGTTGTACCTCTTAAGAGTTTTACAGCCTCGCTGCGTTTAATCGCTGGCCAGGTATGATTTATTGAATTAAAGGGATCCTGGGGCACAAGTTCTGAATAAATTACTGCAACAAAAATAAAGAACGTTGGAGTTAACTCGGTGCATCTGGAAGTATCTGTGGAACGAAGGGAGCAGAATTAAGGAGTGGGATTTACTGTCTAACCTGACGCGTGGTTCGCGGCAGCGGGGAGGTGGAGCGCCAATGGCCAACAGCGGAACCTTCGGGGGTCCCGCCGCCGTTAACAGATTTTCCATGAAACCCCAAGGCAGAGGGCACTCCGTCGGCAGGACTGGGGTGAATGGTGGGAAAATTCCGGCCAATGTTCCAGGCTGATGACTCTTTTATTGGAACTGCACAGAGCAGAAATTATGATATCAAATTTCTGAATCCAAGGTTGGGCAGCACGGTAGCACAGTGTTTAGCACTGCTGCTTCACAGCTCCAGGGTTCGGAGTCCGATTCCTGGCTCCGGTCACTGTCTGTGTAAAGTTTGCACATTCTTCTCGTGTCTGTGTGGGTTTCCTCTGGGTACTCCGGGTTTCCTCCCATAGTCCAAAGATGTGCGGGTTAGGTTGATTGGCCATGCTAAGAAATTGCCCCTTAGTGTCCTGCGATGTCTAGGTTAGAGGGATTAGTGGGTATAATATGTAGGGATATCGGGGTAGGGCCAGGGTGGATTGTGTTCGTTGCAGACTGGAAGGGCCTCTTTCTGCAAGGAAAAAAAGTCTGAAATTAGAAGTCTAATGATAACCATGAAACCATTGTTGGTTGTCATTAACCACCCTCCTCCTCCTCTTCCTCTCCAGTCTGGTCCTTTACTGAAGGACATCTGCTCTCCTTACCTTGTCTGGCCTGCATGTGACTCCAGACCCACAGCAATGTGGTTGACAATTAAATGGCCCAGAAAGCCATTCAGATCAAGGGGGGGGGAGCAATTAGTGACACCCACATCCCATGAAAAAAGTTAAAAAACTGGATCTCCATGTTGGTCTTCAATGAGGCACTTTATTGCCTTTCAGACTCAACACTGAGATTGTAATTTCTGCTCCAGTGATTTTCTTTTTGGCTCACTGGTAGTTGTTGGGGGAATTCTGCTTTTTACATTTCGACCTCCAGATGGGGATATGGTTGCAGAGTGGTTAGCAATCTAGAAAGCCTTGATTTCAAGTCTTGAGTTCAAGTCTTACTATTGCAACTGGAGGAAGTCAACTCATAATAATTCTGGAGTATATAAAATTAGTCTCAGCAATGGTGATAGTGGAACTGCCATTGAGTCTTGAAAAAATCTATCTAGTTCATGCCCTATTGTGAAGGAAGTCTACTGTCTTTATCCGGTCTGGCCTACATGTGACTCCAGACCCATGGAAATGTAGCTAACTGAAATGTGCCAGCAAGCCATTCAGATCACAGACAAGTAGGGACAGGCAGCCTTGATAGTGATGCCCACATCCCACAAAAGAATAAAGATGTATCTTTTGCTCGTCATTTTACTTTCTCTCTTTGCCTTGTCTCAGTGTCCTTTTTTGAGATTTCATTACTCCTGCCTTGCACTTGATCACAGACTTTGTTGCAGACTTCTGGCATTTGCAGTGTTTTGCTCAGGCAGATTACTGAAGTGGGAGGTTTTTTTTTATATTCAGTTAAACATTAAATGAACGCAGCCATGTGAAATCTAAACCCTTCAGGCAATCATAGTAAACAGAAGATGGAGGAGGCCAATAGACACCCTTAAAGTTGACAGGGAATTTTTTCACAGCCTGGAGCTATCCAACAGTTCAATAATTTGTGATTCCAATAACACTGGACCTTTAACCATATCCATCTAAACTTAAATGGTTAATAGAGTAAATGGTTAAATGGTGGCACAGTAGTCCCTGGCTTCGCAGCGCCAGGGACCTGGGTTCAATTTTGGCCTCAGGTGACTGTGTGGAGTTTGCATGTTCTCCCCATGTCGGCATAGGTTTCCTCTCGGTGCTCCAATCTCCTCCCACACTCTAAAGATGTGCAGGTTAGGTGGATAGGCCATGCTGAATTGCCCTTTAAGTGTCCCAAGATGTGTAGATTAGGGAATTAGTGGGGTAAATGTGTGGGTTTATGGGATAAGGTGAGAGGTGGTCCTGCTCTGTTGGAGGGTCGGTGCAAACCTGAAGGGCCAAATAGCCTCTTTCTGCACTATTGGGATTCTATGGTTCTATGATTGCATCAATATAAAAACACACCACTATCAAAATAGATAAATTGCGTAGAAAGTTACCAAGTTTATACTAGGAAATTCCTCACACTTAAAAATACGTCAAGCAGCCAGTTAGCTGACTGCTGATTACATAAAGCTTTGCTTGAAGAAGTGTGACAGGCGAAACAGTGCAAATGTAGCTAAAGACAGACTAGTTTTTTAAAAAAATCAAATTGGCATTGGTCATTTATTCCTATGTGGAAAGAACAGCATGTAAGACTTTTCAAACCTAGTACACTGAGAGGATAGTAACCTGTTAAAGCCCTCAAACTGTAAACTTGTTCTTGACTGCATATAGTAAGAGCAACCGTGTTGAACCACCTCAGAGTACAGCAAGAGTTACGTCGAACCTGTTACACTTTCTGTATTGACCATGTTGAAATGCTTGTAGTGTTTTCCCTTTTGTACTGAAGCAGCTCAGAGTGCATCATGATCTGTATAGTGACAGTGAAAACCATTGCATTTTCATGTTATGATCATTTGAAATGTGTTGTACTGTTTCTTTTAGATATTTTCTGAATAAAGTATGTGTTTGTCCAAAAAAAGTTTTCCCTTCTCCCCCCAAAAAATCCTAGGTACATGGAACATACAGCACGAGGTCATTTCATCACCATGTCCTTAAGTAGGTGATGGTGCTGACCTTCTATG
Source organism: Carcharhinus amblyrhynchos (assembly GCF_965287045.1). Classification (NCBI taxonomy): domain Eukaryota; kingdom Metazoa; phylum Chordata; class Chondrichthyes; order Carcharhiniformes; family Carcharhinidae; genus Carcharhinus; species Carcharhinus amblyrhynchos. Next base: position 13,226,293 of record NC_137340.1, on the reverse strand, counting down.
TTACGTGCATGGGGTGATGATTGTATTGTAAGATATAGAGTGTCAGGATTTTGACCTAGTGATGATTATAGGAACAATGAGATAAACATTATCCATGTTTTCCTTGGCATAGATTCACTTCTTTACTGCTATCAAATTTCCCTTTGTGGAGCTTGGGAATTTCTTTCCTTTTGTTTGTTCCTGGCCTGACCAACTATCAGATACTCCCAACCCTGAGATTGAATGTTGACCTTCTTTTGGGGAAAAAGGAGTTAGAAGGGGAGCGGTCTGGACAGGAATGCAGTGGGATTTTGTTCCAACTGCAAGTCCTTGAGCATCTGACGAAAACAAGTGTGGTAAATCAAATGCCAATTGATTTTACTCCTCCACCCCTTGCTGGGATGTTTAATTTTTAACAGCAACATTCTGGGCTTGCCAACAGGTGTTCTGAGACAAATAGCTGACTTTTAAGGAGAGCGTTTCTATTTAGAAAAAGCCTTTCAGGACCTTCCATAACACTTCACAGCCAATCAGTACTTTTGAACAGTTACCCTTCTATATGTAATTCAGGTAAAATTGCCAGCTAATTTATGCAAGCAAGATTCCACAAAGAGTAGTGAAGTAACTGGCAACCATTTTTAGATGAGTACATGAACTTCCGCAGTACGCAAAGCTACGGTCCAAGTGATGGATAATAGGATTAGAATAGATAGATGCTTACTGCTTGATAAAATAACTTTGACAGACAAATGTTGGTCATGGGAATTCGAGATTTCAAAGCAGCGTAACATTTACAAATCCTTTGATTTTTTTTTAAGTAGACTTCTTATGATTCTATAAGAGGTCATGCTATAGAATGCTGATTCCCTAACATAATCCGACCACTTAAATGCTTAAAGTTTTGCACAAGGGGTTTTCCACAGTGCAACAAACTCAAACTTGAGCATTTAACCTGTTCTTATGTTGATTGAGTTAACAGTGTGTTAAAGGCGAAAGGCTGAAATATGGAACAGAAACAGAAAATGCCGGAAAATCTCAGCATCTGTGGAGAGTGGAGCCAATGGATGACCCTTTGTCAGAGCTGAAGAGAAGGAAAATAAGATTTATATGATGAAGGGTGGGGGGGTGCTGTAATTGGCAAAGGGAATGTAAATTGTGACGATAAAGACTGAGAAAGGTGCTAATTGGGATCGGTCACAAAGTGGACTGCGAGGTTTCTGAAGTGGAAAACCAAAAATAAGAATAAAAAAACTGCTAAGAATGAAAAGAAGAAATGAAATAAAATAAATGGAAATGGAACAAAATAAAACAGTAAGTGTGTGTTGTGATGGTTGGATATGTCTGTGTGTGGGGGGGGGGGGCGGGGGAGGTGATAGAGTTTGAATTCTGCTGATCTGACTTGGTGTAAACACAGTAAAAAGTCTGACTTGGTGCCCAGTGTCCCATGTAGACTCGGAGCGCAACCTTGGAGGGGATAGGATAGTGCAATAAAAACAGAAAGCTTTTCGGAACCGCAAACATTCCTGAGTCTAGCAATCCAGACAGAGAGATGTAATGAAAGGGGAAACCGAATATGGGACACGGAAGGGTTGAGAAAAAAACAAAAGTGGCGTTAAGAAACAATCCTGCAAGGATATATGAGTGTGCTGTGATTATATATACATATATATCACTGTGCTGTGTTAAAAATAGCGTTTAAGAAATAATCCTCACTGCAAACCACTGTGCTACAATAAAGACAAAAGTGACGGTTAGAAATAATGCTCATTGGATATAACTTTGTTACAACAAAGATAAAAATGGTGTTTATGAAGTCATTCTTCCTGGATTGCACTGCTGTGATAAATAATCGACTTCCTTTGCTAGTTGCGGAGCAGTTTCCAATTCGTTTTGTTATATGCAGGTGGAAAATGACAGCGTTGATTGTGTTAACAGTGTGTCCACGCCTGCAGAATGAGGATATAAATAGAGGAGCTCCTACGTACACACACACATACCATGCTCACAGCGCTCAGAATGAACTGCAGTGTAACAGTGAGCGCCGCTGCACACTCGCCGCTGGAGATTGCTCCCTGCCTACAGCCCGCCTGGGAGCTGCTGCGGAGCCGCCAGGACTGGCTGCGCTCCCCCTTCTTCCCTGTCTCCTTCTCCCTGGGAGTCTACCTACTCTTCTGTCTGCCCTTCGTGGCCCTGGACCTGCTGGCGGCCAGGCTGCCCTTCCTGAGGAGGTACAAGATCCAGGCTCAGAACCAACCCAGCCTAAGGATGATGGCTGGCTGCGTCGGGAGGACCCTGTACAACCACCTGCTCTACATCTTCCCCTTGTCGGTGACTCACTGGTACTGGCGGCCGGTGCTGCTGCCAGCCTCGGCCCCCGGGCTGGGCCGCCTGCTGCTGGACATCATCGCCTGCCTGCTGCTCTTCGACTTCCAGTACTTCGTGTGGCACCTGCTGCACCACCGGGTGCCCTGGCTCTACCGCACCTTCCACAAGGTCCACCACAAGTATACGGCCACCTTTGCTCTGACCACCGAGCACTCGGGGGCCTGGGAGACCGTCTCGCTGGGCTTCTTCGCCGCTATCAACCCGGTCATCCTGCGCTGCCACCCGCTCACTGAGCTCACCTTCTTCGTCTGCAACATCTGGCTCTCAGTGGAGGACCACTCGGGTTACGACTTCCCCTGGTCCACCCACAGGTTAGTGCCTTTCGGCCTCTACGGGGGAGCCCCTCACCACGACCTGCACCACATGAAGTTTAAGACCAACTATGCTCCTTACTTTACCCACTGGGACAAGCTACTGGGCACCTACAGTACACTACACAACAAGACCTAGTGATGTGCCTGCACCTTCTAGTTTTGAGGAAAGGATCAAAGACAAGAATTTATTTATTACTGACTTTTGAACTGCAGAGAATTCTGGATTTAAGTATCTACCAATGACCATGAAACCTGTGGCGGAAAACCCCATCTGCTTCACTAATGTCCTTTAGAGAAGGAAATCTGCCGAGCTGACCTGGTCTGGTCTACATGTGACTCCAGAGCCACAGCAATGTGGTTGACTCTCAACTGCCCTCCAAGGGCAACTAGGGATGGGCAATAAATGCTGGCCAGCCAGCGATGCCCTTGTCCCATGAATGAAGAAAAAACTTCGGTTCTGCCGGCCAGAGATAGCTACATGTGATAAACTTCTAGTGTGTCCAGTTTGTTTTATGCACAGCACTTTACTGGTGAAACGTTCTTTATTTTTGTTGTCAAAATTTTATTTTGTTACTAGTATTGCTTGTCAATGTCTCCAAATAATATAAAATAGCTGAATTTTATACATTTAATATATTTGAATAAACGTGGTTTGAATATAATTGCATTGGTGTGGTGTTTGAAGGTAAAGGTCTGTTGCTTCCAGGTACCCACATTCTGCTTTCCATTGATGGGGAATGTTTTAATCCAGGGACAGTTCCCACCACCTAGGAGCAGGTAGTAGCGTAATCCTGTTGTCATAGGGAGTAATCCGTATTCAATAAAAATCTAGAATTAAAAGTCTAATAATCACCATTGCCAATTGTCAAAAAAAACCCTTCTGGTTCACTAAAGACCTTCAGGGAAGGAAATCTGCTGCATGGTCTGGCCTATATGTGACTCCAGGTCAGGGCAGCATGGTGGCACAGTAGTTAGCACTGCCATCTCACAGCTCTAGGGACCCAGGTTCAATTTTGGCTTTAGGTGACTGTATGGAGTTTCCACATTCTTCCCGTGTCTGTGGGTTTTTTCCAGGTGCTCTGGTTTCCTGTCACAGTCCGAAGATGTGTAGGTTAGGTGGATTGGCCATGGTAAATTGCCCCTTAGTGTTAGGGGGATTAGCTGGATAAATGGGGATACAGGGATAGGACCTGGGTGGGATTGTTTTCAGTGCAGGCTCGATGAGTTGAACAGCGTCCTTCTGCATTACAGGGATTCTGTGATTCGATGTGGTTAAGTGCCCTCTGAAATGGCCGAGCAAGCCATTCAGTTCAAGGGCTGTAACTGCTGACCCAGCCAGTGACACTCACACCCACAAAAGGATTTTTCAAAAAATGTAAAGTGCCCACGTTTAAAATGGGCAGTTGTTTATATCAGCTTTACATCAATTTTATGTTGAGTTTCATAAAAGCAGCTGCCCCAGAGACAGTATATATTTACATAATTGCCAAGCATAGCATAGAAATCATAGAGAAACTCAGCAAAATAAACATAGGTTAAGAGAAAGTGCAGAGCATATATGTTTTTTATTGGTGTCATAACTAGGCTTACATTAATACTGCAATGAAGTTACTGTGAAAATCCCCTAGTCATCACACGCTGGAGTCTGTTCAGGTACACGGAGGGAGAACTTAGCACGGCCAATGCACTTGACCAGCATGTCTTTCAGACTGGGAGGAAACTGGAGCACTGAGGAAACCCACGCAGACACAGGGAGAACATACAAACTCCACACAGATAGTGACCCAAGCCAAGAATCGAACCTGGGTCCCTGGCACTGTGAGGCAGTGCTAACGACTGGATGTGTGTTTGATGAAAAATCCTGACTCATAATATCTGCCAATATTTCCAGTGAGTTGCACAGATATGCATGGATTCATATAATTGGGAATGTGTCAGAGTGAACACACAGGCTTTGTAGGACAATGTCTGCCTCTGCATAGCCATCTGTTAAAGCAGAGATGTCCAACATGTGGCCCGAGGATGGTCCCTGGGCCAGTTTTCAAAATACCAGTCAAATTGAGACTGGAAGAATCGGTATGCAGCTGCTCCTTCAATCACAGGCCAATTCTTCACCCATGTTTTCTGCCCAAAGGCTCACCTGCAGCAAGTGTGGGAGAAAAACAATAAAACCATAGGAAAACTGCAGCACAAACAGGCCCTTTGGCCCACAAGTTGCGCCAAATATGTCCTTATCTACTAGACATACCTATAACCCTCCATCTTACTAAGTTCCATGTACTTACCTAAAAGTCTCTTAAAAGACCCGATCAAATCCGCGTCCACCACCATTGCCGGCAGCCCATTCCATGCCCCACCACCCTCTAAGCGAAAAGCTTACCCCTGACATCTCTGTGCCTACTCCCCAACACCCTAAACCTGTGTCCTCTTGTGGCAACAATTTCAGCCCTGGGAAAAAGCCTCTGAGAATCCATTCGATCAATACCTCAACATCTTATACACCTCTATCAGGTCACCCCTCATCCTTCGTCTCTCCAAGGAGAAAAGACCAAGCTCTCTCAATCCATCCTCATAAGGCATGGCACCCAATCCAGGCAACATTCTTGTAAATCTCTTCTGCACCCTTTCTATGGCTTCCACATCCTTTCCGTAATGAGGCAACCAGAACTGAGCACAGTACTCCAAGTCTGACCAGGGTCTTATAAAGCTGCAACATTATCTCCCAACTCCTAAGCTCAATTCCGCGATTGATGAATGCTTATGATTGGATTGGAGGAGCAGCGAAGACCAGCGGCGGTGAGCTCACCCTGGAGGTCTGAGGAGCAGAATCCAGCAGAAGAAGCCTTCTTCTGCACAATAGGGATTCTATGATATTATTTTGACAACCATCAGAGCGCACCCCAGATTCAAGCCGACCATAGAAGATTGGTTTTGGGAAGCGCATGTCAGGCATTCTGGCTAACGTTGCTTTCATTGTGAAGTGGAAGCCCTAACTTTCTATCGTGTGTTTGATCGCTAATTAATTGGTAAATGGAGCAATTTCTTGAAACTCGTGGTGAAGTTGTGGGTGAGCTGCCAATTCTGTGGACTTGCAGCGGAGCAACAGAAATTATGCAGCATCTTGTGCTGACTCATAATTCATGCGGTATCACTTCCCTGGCACACGCTCTAGAACAATTTACGCTTTATCAAAAGCACGTGCAGTAAATTCCCCCAGTTGTTCCTGAGGGAATTTATTACTCAATATTTGATATAGATAAGGTTCTAAACCATTCGCGCTATTTGCTGTAGTCAATGTGCCACCTGATCCATCTTCATGAGCTTATTAACTCTATTCTTCAATATTTTCTTCAGTAATAATGTGCAAAATCGACTGTTTCTGTGAAGTTAACTGGGTGAGTTTATTTGGAAAATGTTCAATACATTATCAGCGACACCAAGTATTCTGTCATCAACTTCCTCTGCGGCAGGAAATAGCCCACAGCATAATAGATTTAATTGAACTAATTACAGGTCAGAAGATTGAGAAGTGATTATTGGAAAAACTAAGATTCTGAAGAAGATTGACGAAAGTGAATGCTGAGAGGATATCTCCTCCCATGGGAGAATCCAGATCCAAATTTCCCGGTAGTAGGAAACGGACCGCCCCCCATTAGCCAGCGGTGAAATCTTCTGAATCATAGAACCCCACAGTGCAGAAAGAGGCCCTTCGGCCCATCGAGTCTGCACCGACCACAATCCCACCCAGGCCCTACCCCCACAGCCCTGTACATTTACCCACCAATCCCTCTAACCTACACATCCCAGGACACTAAGGGGCAATTTTGGCATGGCCAATCAAACTAACCAGCACACCTTTTGGACTGTGGGAGAAAACCGGAGCACCCAGAGGAAACCCACGCAGACACAAGGAGAATGTGCAAACTCCACACAGACAGTGACCCAAGCCGGGAATAGAACCCAGGTCTCTGGAGCTGTGAAGCAGCAGTGCTAACCACTGTACTACTGTGCTGCCCACTGGTCCCGCCTTTGCTAACAGTTTTGCCATTGAATGTGCCCTCACCACTGTGAAGCCCGAGGCGCGACATCAATGGGACTAGAAAATCCTGCTGGCGTGAACAATCGGAAAGTTCCAACCATTCTGTCCTCTTCACAACTAGCTTTCCCACTTATCTTTGTATCATCAACAAATTTGGTGACAAAAAAGTCGTTCCAATTTATTATAGATCAAAAATAATTGAGTTCGCTACACTGATCCCACAGAACTCCACTGGTTATAACTTACCAACCTGGAAATTATTATCTCCACTCTCGATCGGTTAGTCAATCCTCCATTCATGGAAATATATCCCTCCAACACCATGCACTCTTATCGTCTGCAGTAACCTTTTATGTGCCACCTCAGTGAATGTCTTTTGAAATCCCAAATGCACTACATCTACTTGTTCCCCTTTACCCATCTTCCTCCTAAAATCCTAAAAGATCTCAGGTAAATTTGTACACATAATTCTATAAAATCCCTACAGTATAGAAGGAGGCCATTCGGACCATCAAGTCACCCAGGCCCTATCGCCAAAACCCCAAATATTTATTGCACTAATCCCTCTAGCCTATGCATCCTGGGACACTAAGGGACACGTGGCCAATCAACCTAACCTGCACATCTTTGGACTGTGAGAAGAAACTAGGGCACCTGGAGGAAAACCATCCAGACATAAGGAGAATGTGCAAACTCCCCACAGACAGTGACCCAAGCTGGGAATCGAACCCAGGTCCCTGGAACTGTGAGGCAGCAGTGCTAATCATTGTGCCACCATGCCACCCATGTTGACTGCCAGATTGTATTGTGGTTTTATAATTGTCTTGCTTTTGTCTCTGTAAAAATAATATGTTCCAGTATTTACCCAATGAAAGATGTTAGATTCACTGGCCTATCATTTCTTGCTTTCTGTCTCCCTCCCTCCTTGAATTTTAGTTTTCCAATTCACTAACACCTTTCCAGAATCTATGGAAACTTGGAAGATTGCAACCACTCCAAGCACCATTTCTGTAGCCATATATTAATGATCTGGATGATAATATAGGAGACATGGTTAGTAAGTTTGCAGCTGGCACCAATATTGTCGGCACAGTGGACAGTGAAGTAAGTTATCTCTGACTGCAACGGGATCTTGGTCAATTGGGCCAGCGGGCTGATGAATGGCAGATGGAGTTTAATTTAGACAAATGTATTTTGAGAGGTTGAACAAGGGCAGGACTTGCTCAGTTAATGGTAGGATACTGGGGAGAGTTACAGAACAAAGAGATCTAGGGGTACAGGTTCATAGCTCCTTGAAACTGGAGTCACAGGTGGACAGAGTAATGAAGAAGCCATTCAACATGCTTGGTTTCATTGGTCAGAACATTGAGTCCAGTTTACAAATGGACTGCAGGCGGTGGTCGCAAATAATCAGCTATTCATTTAAATACCCTCCAAGCATTTCAGGTTAATGTGATAAGCAAAGACAGCAGTCGACTCTTAATTCATTCAACAACTTGCCTTTATTTAACATGTTAGGTACCAACTCAAACTTAAACAGTTGCAGCACCTTGAATTATTTTACTGAACTTTAATGCTTAACTAAATGTTAACTCTAATTATTTAACTGAAAATAAATACCTCTGGGTTTTAGAAAAAAAACTGGCCAGGTCGCTTCTGGATGTAGGATCCATCCCTGTCGTCTTCTCTGAAGAATTTCTTCAGGACACAGTTCTTGCGATGGCAAATCTCTACAGAGTTATTGCAGGAGGTGGGAGTTCTTGGCCACATAAGAACATAAGAAATAGGAGCAGGAGTAGGCCATCTCGCCCTTCGAGCCTGCCCCGCCATTCAACAAGATCATGGCTGATCTGTCGTGGCTCAGTTCCACATTCCCGCCCTCTCCCCATAACCCTTAATCCCCTTGCCTATCAATAATCTATCAACCCGCGTCTTAAATATATTTAGCAAGGCAGCCTCCACCACTTCAACGGGCAGAGAATTCCAGAGATTCACCACCCTTTGAGTGAAGAAGTTCCTCCTCAACTCTGTTCTAAACTGCACCCCCCCCCTTATCTTGAGGCTGTGCCCCCTAGTCCTACTGTCCTTTCTGAGCAGGAAGAGTCTCTCCACCTCTATCCTATCCATCCCATTCATCATCTTATATGTCTCAATGAGATCTCCCCTCATTCTTCTAAAGTCTAACGAGTACAAGCCTAGTTTATTCAGCCTCTCCTCATAGTTCAACCCCCTCAACTCCGGTATCAGCCGAGTAAACCTCCTCTGCACTCCCTCCAAGGCCAAAATATCCTTGCGTAAGTGCGGCGACCAAAACTGCACACAGTACTCCAGCTGCGGCCTCACCAGTGCCCTATACAGCTGCAGCAAGAACTCCCTACTTTTATATTCAATCCCCCTCGCTATGAAGGCCAGCATCCCATTCGCCTTCCTGACCACCTGCTGCACCTGCAGGCTGGGTTTTTGCGACTCATGCACAAGGACCCCGAGGTCCCTCTGCACCGTTGCATGCTGCAGTTTTTCGCCATGTAAGTAATAGTCCTTCCTACCAAAGTGGACAACTTCAGACTTGCCAACATTAAATTCCATTTGCCAGTTCCTGGCCCATTCGCCCAGCCTATCTAGATCCTTCTGCAGACTCTCCACACCCTCCGCACAATTTGCCATTCCACCAATCTTGGTATCATCAGCAAATTTCAGCACCATACACTCAGTTCCCTCCTCCAGATCATCTATATAAATGGTAAATAGCTGAGGCCCCAGCACCGACCCCTGGGGCACTCCACTAGTCACCAACCGCCAATCCGAATAGCACCCATTGACCCCTACTCTCTGCCTCCTATTTGACAGCCAATCCCCTATCCACGCTAACACCCTACCCCCAACTCCATGCCCCCTGACCTTCTGTAATAACCTCTTGTGCAGCACCTTGTCAAACGCCTTCTGAAAATCAAGAAACACCACATCCACCGGCTTTCCTCTATCCACTGCCCTAGACACATCCTCATAGAACTCCAGTAAATTTGTCAGACACGACTTCCCCTTAACGAAACCGTGCTGCGTCTGCTCTATCAAACAATTCTCTTCAAGATGCCTCGCTATTTTCTCCTTGATGACGGATTCTAACATTTTACCTCCAACAGACGTTAAACTAACCGGCCTATAATTCCCTGCCTTTTGCCTGCCACCCTTCTTAAACAACGGCATAACATTAGCCGTTTTCCAATCTTCCGGCACTTCCCCGGAATCCAGCGAGGTTTGGAAAATAATCATCAAGGCATCCACTATCACCTCCGCCATTTCTTTCAGAACCCTTGGATGCATTCCATCCGGTCCTGGGGACTTGTCCACAATCAGTCCCTCCAGTCTTTCGAGCACTGCCTCTCTAGTAACAATAATGTCATTCAAGCCCTCCACTCCTACCATCTTTCCATCGCTAACACCCGGCAAATTATTCATGTCCTCCTCCGTGAAGACCGAAACAAAAAAGTCATTCAAGGTGTCAGCCATTTCCCCATCCCCTACCACTCATCCTCTAAGGGTCCAACGTTCACCCTAGTCAGCCTCTTCCTTTTTATATATTTATAAAAACTCTTACTATCCTTTTTTATATTAAGCGCTAGCCCAGCTTCATAGTTTATCCTACCCTTCTTTATCAACTTCGTCATTCTTTGTTGATATTTAAACCTCTCCCAATCCTCTTCTCGCCCTCTACTCTTAGCTACTCTAAACGCATCCGCTTTTAATTTAACACTTTCCTTTACCTCCTTCATTATCCACGGCTTATTACCTCTCCTCCTACTGTCCTTTTTAACCATCGGAATAAATTTCTGCTGAGCACCAAGAAAGATCTCCTTAAAGATCCTCCATTGTTCCTCAGCCGACCTACCTTCCGATGTGCTCCCCCAATCAATATTCGCCAATTCCTCTCTCATCCTACCGTACTCCCCCCTGTTCAAACAAAGGACACATGTCCGGGAACCCACCTTCTCCTCCTCCATCTGCATCAGAAACTCCACCATACAATGATCATTCTTCCCAAGAGGATCCTTCACCACAAGGTCCCTAATTCTACCACGCTCAACCCGAGATCAGAAAATCCCACCTGAGGTCAACGGACATTTCCATTCTCTGTCCCTTGCCTGCTCTGGCTCTGCGGAAGGACAGGACAGTAGAATTCCAACACACACCTTTTATCTACAAATTCTTTTGCATGCTTCCACTAGATTCTCTGACATCCAGCCAATTGCGTAACCAGAAACTGATCACATGGTTCGAACTGCAAATAAAGTTGCATATAAACAGCTTTGTTATCTTTAGTTCAGATAGTATGTAGCCCCATAAAACTCGATACTCTCAGCTCTAAGCCAATATAAACAATTTCCCATATTTGTTCAAAACACTTCCGATTACTGTTTCAAGACAATGTCATGACACTCAGTGATTTTATGACCTGCATCTAGTTTTAATTATAAGTTGAGGAAAAATCCCAGTGTGCTTAGTTCCCAGCCAGAATGGCCATTTTAAGGCATTGCCATTATTGTTGTTAAAATCATTGTTGTATTTGTTCTTTCTCTGAGTACATTGCAATTACAGTAAAAAGTCTCACAACACCAGGTTAAAATCAAACAGGTTTAATTGGTAGCAAAAGCCACTAGCTTTCAGAGCGCTGCCCTTTCGTCAGGTGAGTGGGAGATCTATTCACAAACAGGGCATATAAAGACACAAACTCAATTTTCGAAATAAAGATTGGAATGCGAGTCTTTACAGGTAATCAAGTCTTAAAGGTACAGACAACGTGAGTGGAGAAGGGGTTAAGCTCAGATTGAAGAGATGTGTATTGTCTCCAGCCAGGACAGTTAATGAGATTTTGCGAGCCCAGGCAAATCGTGGGGATTACAGAAAGTGTGACATGAACCCTAGACCCCGATTAAGGCCGCCCTCATGTGTGCGGAACTCGGATATCAGTCTCTGCTCAGCGACTGTGCGTTGTCATGTGTCGAAGATCTTCGGGTAAGCGTTCTCCAAGGCGGCCTTCACAACACACGATGGCGCAAAATCAACGAGCAGAGACTGATAGCCAAGTTCTGCGCACATGAGGCCAGCCTCAACCGGGATCTTCAACCCACTCAATTTTATTTCAAACAATTTGAAGGTGGGATAGCACACTTTAATTCCAAGAATCCTTATTCTAACAATCTACTGAACTCCTATTTCACTAGAATGCAAACACTTCCCAGATCTTGTTTCCTTGTTGATTTGCAGGTTCTGATTGCTCAATTCCTGAGCTTATTACTGTCAATCTCTCTCTCACTCTTCTCTCTCTCTATCAGCATAGAAGGCGAGTTACTCAGGTCTTCACTGTGTTCAGCCGCGCCTCAGGACAGGGGTGGGGAGAGTCTCTCGAACTACTGTACTGTAACTGGGCGGGGGGAGCTTTATACCTTTCAGAGCTTCCCAGCGTTTGCAGCCAATTGGAGGCCCTGACTTGATCAGTTTTGATGTGGATCAAATAAATCAGTTGGGCTGAAACCTGGAGTTGTCAGACTTTTTACTTGATCAGTTTTGGCACCTCAAAACTTTGTTAACAGAGTTTCGATGGTGATTCTTAGTTTCCTAGTGACCTGGTGCCTCCTTTTTGGGTCAGAATATGCATTTGAAGTTTTGTTCTTATGATCCTGCCTAGTGCAGTGTTTAAAGGTGCTTGTTCCATCAATAAGGACCTGATTATTTCCTAACTCTGTTCGGGTGAGTTCCTGACTCCATGACCTCATTATGTTCTTTTCACGTCTGCGAATGTGTTTTATGTATTCCCGACTTCTGTTGTTGTATCAGGTCACTACAGGGGCTAATGGTGGTAGGGATGATTCCGTGTCCTTTGTCTCCTGTATTAGAGAGTTCCCTGAATGTTGTGGTGTAATTTCCTGCTGGTTCATCTTAGAGGGCTTGTACAGTGTGTTGGGGAGGAGGGGGTAGGGGGACTGTGGTTCAGTGTGTGTGTGTGTGTTTGGGAGGAAATGTGTGGGGATGAGTATGTGTGGGGGGAGTGTGTGGGAATGAGTATGTGGGCGAGTGAGTGTAAGTGTCAGCGAGTGAGTGTGAGCGTTTGAGGAGAAGTGTGTGTGCGCACGGTGGGGGGGGAGCGTGTGTGTGGGGGGGGGAGTGTGTGTGTGTGTATATGTGTGTCTGTGTGTGCGTATGCAGAGCATGTGTGAGAGTGGAGGGGGAGCATGTGTGTGTGGGGGGAGCGTGTCTGTGTGTGCGGAGCGTGTGTCTGTGTGTGAGGGGAGGGGAGTGTGTGTGGGTATGTGGGGGAAACGTGTATGTGTGCGTGTGTGTGGGGGGGAGCGTGTGTGTGTGGTGGCAGTGTGTATGTGGGGGAGTGTGAGTGAGGGGGTGTGAGCAAGTGTGTTTGGGTGTGTGTGTGTGTGGACGAGTGTGTGGGGGGTGGAGTGTAGGTGTGTGGGAGTTTGGGTGACTAAGTGTAAGGGAGTGTTGGCGAGTGTGTGTGTGTGGGGGGGAGTGTGGATCAGTGTGTTGGAGGGGGTGGGGGTAGACAGTGAATAAACGAGTGAGTACAGGAAAGTGTGTGTGTCCCTCGCTCAGAAGTTGGGATTTTACGGCCTCACTCGTCCCAGAACTGTAAAATCCCACTCAAAGTCTTGTTTCATTTTCCCAATTCCCCTGACCACCCCCCCAACACCAACAATCGTACCCACTCGCACTGTGGCCGAGGGTGAGTGAGTGCGCATCAAGAGGATGGGGGCACGCCAGACGAACAATTCGGTATTTTATGAACTCGCTCGGGTGCGCCTCATAAAATCCTGCCCAAGACCAGCGGAGAAATCCATTCTGTGCATCGCACCTGCCCCAATTCTGGAATGGGCGCGGCAGTAAAATTCCAACAGCGGACTCACTCCCTCTCACACTCGGACTCTCACACTCTTTATTACTGTTTAATTAACAATTTCTTGCTTTGGCATTGCTTTGTTTTTGCTCAGCAAGTTGCTCCTTTCTTCATACTTCAATTTTAGTTTGAAATTCATGTTTGAAGTTGTACCGAACCTTATCTTTCGGAAATTTGCTCGCCGGTCCCGTGAGTGAGAGGAAAATGGAAAGATATGCCATTGTGTAAAATGTGATAGCCCTTTGTGTAAAATGGTTAAACAGACTTGCTCTGATAAGATTTGAGATCACGTTGTCCTGACTCACTAGACAAGAACACTGCCATGTGAGTCTAGATTGGCACAAGACTGACAAAATGTAATTAGTTCATTCCTCTACTTTTCTGTGCATTCCTTCCTGACTTTTAATATTGACATTGGAACTGCTCAGTAGTTTTAAAGTGGGTCAAAGTGGCATTTAGCTTGGATTTCCCCGCATCAGATATAGCTTTTTTTGTGTGGTAAACCCTGTGAAGAGAGCTGGTACTTGATGCTACTTATTGGTATGTAATCAAAGGGCCCAATTTAGATGTCGGAACAATCCATTGTGTTTTCAGATCGTTATCTGTGGCTGAGTTAATTAAGCTGCTGAGTCACTGCCTCCTACCACTTTATTCCATTCACTTGAAAGCAGTACCTTTGTTACAAGAAAACTAACACTTTCACCATGTGAATACCAATACGTGGGCGGGTTCTTTTCCAGAATGGACAACCTGCCTGGGAATGAAACTGGTGCTAATCAAACGGACCAATTCTTTCAATTTTACGCCCGCCTTGACAATCTGTGAATAAAATATTAGAAAGACATCAAGGAGAATGCTGCTCCTCTTCTTCAAAAATAGCGTAATGATATAGTTTATATTCAGATGAGACGGCAGATGAGGCACTGTTTCCATGTCTCATTGTAAAAAGTCCGACAAGACGAGGTTTAAGTCCAACTGATTTATTTGATAGTAAACCCACTAGCTTTCGGTTTTTCCCTTCCTCAGTTTACTATCAAATAAATCGGTTGGACTTAAACCTGATATTATCAGACTTTTTACTGTGTTTACCCCAGTCTAACGCCGCATATCCACTCCATGTCTCATTGACAGATAAGAAACAGCACCCCTGACAGTGCAGCACTTGCTGAATACTGCACTGAGGCATTTGCCCAGATCATACGCTCAAGTCTTCAGAGTGGCACTTGAACCAGACAAACCTTAGACAGCAAACCCCTGCTTCATCAGGCAGCACGGGGCCACATCGCCTCACAGCACCAGGGGATCTTTGTTCAATTCCGGCCTTGGGTCACTGTGTGGAGTTTGCACATTCTCCCCGTGTCAATGTGGGTTTCCTCCGGGTGCTCCGATTCCCTCCCTTACTCCAAAGATGTGCAAGTTAGGTGGATTTGCTATGCTAAATGTGGCAGGGGGAGGTAGGCCTGTGCAAAATGCTCTTTCAGAGTCAGGGCAGACTCAATAGGCTGAAGACAAAACTGTTTCAACTATTTCTTGCTGGAAACACTGGAGATTACATGGCATCAAGAGCCGCTTTTAGAAAATTCTGATTGCCTGCAGCAGTTTTCGTGTTTGCCACAAACACACAACACGTCATTTTGTTTAAGATTCATTGATGGTGATGCAATGACTTTCAAAGCCTCTCATAGCTGTGTGCATTTTTTTTACATGTACTAACAAATCGCACAAGGTTCAGTTTGTTGCTCATCAGGATTTAAAATATTGATCACAAATCATTCAAAATGAAACATGCTCCAGATTGGCAGAGAGAGAATCTGAATGTGCCACAACATGGGCAAAATCCAAATCTCCACAGATAGTGCCACTTAAATTTGGTGCTAATGTTACTCCATTAACCCATTACTAATGCCTAAAAGTGTTAAAATGTTTAAAAAGTTGTAGCTTTCCTCACTTATATTGCAGTTCTACTGCACCTTAGTGACAGCATAGATCATTATGCCTTCCTAATCATTCTCATCTCGGCTATGTGACACACTTTATGTCCATGCAAAGCCATAACCCCACTTCACATTACACGTGGAATAAATGTGCTGCGTCATAGATATAAGAGCATATTCACACCATTCAATATAGTCTGCAGCCCCTTTCTCCCTCTCCTGGGGCCTCCCTCGTCAGCAGCAGTACAGGTCAGAGCTGGAGCAGGGAGTTTCAATCTGTGCATTTGCCGATTTCCAAGTCAGGAGTCCTGGAAATTGAATGGACGCAGTGGGAATTGGGTGGAGGTAATTCCTGCGTCACATTTTGCAATCAATGCTCTCATTGAGTGAGACTGTGTGCTGGGGTCATGCTTTGTTGTGTAAACTCAGTGTTTTAATATTCTGTAAATGTGCTGATGGCATTGATGTACAGTTACGACATCATTGCATGTCTGACATATCACTGGCCCAAAGGATAATGTTAAATTAACAGCATCATTCTAGACAATTCAGGTCATCTCACATCACTCTGGGCATTTCACAATGTCAGTACAATCTCGGGTCAATATCAAGGCTGCTGTATCAAGTTCAAAGATGTGCAGGTGAGGGGACTGGCCACAGTAAATTGCCCCTTAGTGCCCAAAGACGTGCAGATCAAGTGGATCGGCCATGGTAAATATTCAGGGTTTCAGGAATACGGCCTGAGTAAAGAAGCTCTTTCAGAGAGTGAGTGCACACTTGATGGGCTGAATGGCCTACTTCTGCACTGTAGGGATTCTATGTATACACCCTGGGCACTTGAATAACTTACTGCAGATTTTTTTGAACTTTAGGCAAAAGTGGAGTCACCTGGCTATCCTCCCTACACCCCCACCCCCAACCAAAAAGTGAATTTGTGGGTCAGGTCTTAGGGATCTTGAAACAGGCAGGAACCAATGATTGGATTTCTCTCCTCCTGGGTTGGGTGGTTTCTGTTTGCTTTGGGTCCTGGGCAGTATAGCTGCAGTCCAGGGAGTAGATTCTTTTGTTCATGCCCCTACAGCTATTGGACCAAGTGACACAGGATAACCGGTGAGAGAGAAGCGCAGGAGGCCTGAAGGAAGCTTCCTGATTTTACCCCATTTCAGTGAATGGGTGGACAATGCAGGCAGGCTTGGTTAGTGATGTGCATTCCCCTCCACCTGATCAACATGAACTTTCTTGGGTAATCCAATAACAAAACTGACATAGATATTGGGTCAAATCTTGCATTCTGTGGATTGTCAGAGACCAGATATGTGACTCAGATTATGGTTGGGGCCTGTTGACTTACTGATGCCTGGATTTGCCTGGGAAGTTTAAACTTCCAATGAAGAATTGCTCCCTGGAACCCCTGGTGAATGTCTCTGAATCTGAGCCGAATTCCCCAGCACTGAATATTTA
The DNA here is from genome assembly GCF_965287045.1 of Carcharhinus amblyrhynchos. NCBI lineage: Eukaryota > Metazoa > Chordata > Chondrichthyes > Carcharhiniformes > Carcharhinidae > Carcharhinus > Carcharhinus amblyrhynchos. Next base: position 13,209,277 of record NC_137340.1, on the reverse strand, counting down.
CTCAGAAGATGATAGATGATTAAAACCCACTCTAACATCCGTGTAGGTATCACAGAATAAAATCACAGAATCCTTACAGAGTGGGAGGAGGCCCCTTGGCCTATTGAGTCTGCAGGACTCTCTGAAACAGCATGTTAGCAGGTCCACCCCCACCACCTTTTGCACCCCCACCACCCCCTGCCCCCCGCACCTTCCCCCACTCTGTCCTAACAACCCCATGGATTTACCCCGCTAACCTACATTTCTTGGGACACTAAGGGGCAATTTAGCATGGCCAACCCACCTAACTTGTACATCTTTGGGCTTTAGGAGTGGAGCACCTGAAGGAAATCCACACAGACGTGGGGGGATGGCACAAACTCCACACAGTCACCCAAGGCTGGAATTGAACCCAGGTCCTTGGTGCTGTGAGGCTGCAATGCTAACCACTGTGCTATCATTTGTACGAAACTGGAATGACACTAACACCCCAGCCACGCGACTACCCACGACCAGTTCTAGTCACCCTTCTAACCGCACAGCAATTTCCCCAAGCCACCTTTCTAACCCATTCTGACCTGACTTGACTACCCACCCAACCCTGACCCAGTTTCCTACCTAACCCTGACCCACTTAACTCACCGCATACTAACCTACCTACCTTACCCACTTACCACACCTACCACATCCATTTACCTCTCTCACTCATTCATTCATTCTCACTTTCATAGAGACTGGGCCTTTAACATTACCATATCACAGCTTCTGCCATAATAATAGGGCTTGTCCTCAGTTCTCATTCAGCAGTGCTTGGCCACTGTGTTTTTCACAGTCTCAGAATGTCCCAAAATATATTCCAGCGGACGAGACACTTTTCATGATTGTATTGTAGGAAATGCAGCAGTAGAGTTTGCACTTGTACAACGTTTGAGTTTAAATTCATTTATAGTGTCACAAGTAGGCTCACATTAACACTGCAATGAATTTACTGTGAAAAGCCCCTAGTCGCCACACCTGTTCAGGTACACTGAGGGAGAATTTAGCATGGCCAATTCACCTAAGCAGCACCTCGTTTGGTCTGTGAGAGGAAACCGGAGCACCCAGAGGAAAGCAATGCAGACAGGAGGAGAACATGCAGACTTTGACCCAAGCTGGGAATCGAACCTGGGATCCTGGTGCTGTGAGGCAGCAATGCTAACCACTGTGCCACTGTTCCACCCAACATGGTTCCAAAAAGGGAAATGGGTAGGTGAGCAGACATTCTGGGCAAGATTTTACGGACTCACTTGGGCAAGATCATAAAATCCACCTGAGGCCAATGGGAATTTTCGCTCTGGGGACCTCGCCTGCCCGAATTTCAGGGTGGGCAAGATGGTAGGGTTCTGGCAACTGTTTTGGTGCTGAATAAAATATTGGAAAGACATTGAGGAGAATGCTGCTAGTGCCATGATGTCATTTATATTCAGGTGAGAGGGCAAATAAGGCACTGTTTCCATGTCTCACTGAAAGAAAAAGAATAGCACTGGTGACAGTGCAGCACTTGCTCAGAATTGCACTGGGGCATTAGCCCAGACCTTGCACTCAACTCTCCATGATGGGCCTTGAACCTGGCAAACTTTAAGGCAGCTTACCCTTTGAACTTCAGGCAACATGGCAGCACATTGCATCACAGCGTCAGGGACCCAAATTGTATTCTAGCCTTAGGTCACTGTCTTTGTGGAGCTTGCACATTCTCCCCGTTCTGCATGGGTTTCCTCCAAATGCTCCGGTTTCCTCCCACACTCCAAAGATGTGCAGGTTAGGTATATTGACCATGATAAATTGCCCCTTAGTGTCCAAAGATGTGTACATTTAGGGGGAATAACTGAGATGAATACATGGAGTTACAAGGATAGGGCCTGGGTAGGATGCTCTGTTGGTGTAGACTTGATGAACCAAATGGCCTCCTCCTGCACTGTAGGGCCTCTATGATCTTCAGATGTTCATGTACAATTCAGAGCTGCCTGGCCTATGACTCTGAACTTAGAAGTGCTCTTCTACACAGCACTGAGACTCACCACGCAAACTAAATTCTGAGCAACATGAATTAAGTTTCTGTTAACTGCTAACGATTTCTCCCTTTGAAACATCATCTGCCTTTGCAAGTCAGATTGTCAATTTTACCCCCACTCTAACATCCGTGTAGGTGTCATAGACTAAAATCATAGAATCCCTACAGAGCAGGAGGAGGCCATTTGGCCTATAGAGTCTGCACTGACTCTCCGAAAGAGCATGTTACCCAGGTTGAACCCGCCCAATCCCACATATTAACCTGCTAATCCCCCTAACCTACACATTTTGGATTACTAAGGGGCAATGTAGCATAGCCAATCCATCTAAGCTGCACATCTTTGGACTGTGGGAGCAAACCAGAGCACCCGTAGAAAACCCATGCAATCAGACTCCGCACAGACAGTGACCCAAGCTGGGAATTGAACTCGGGTCTCTGGCACGTTGAGGCAGCAGTGCTAACCACTGTGCCACCCCAGCTGAATATTTAGCCTAATATCTATGTCAGTTTTGTTATTGGATTACCCAAGAAAGTTCATGTTGATCAGGTGGAGGGGAATGCACATCACTAACCAAGCCTGCCTGCATTGTCCACCCATTCACTGAAATGGGGTAAAATCAGGAAGCTTCCTTCAGGCCTCCTGCGCTTCTCTCTCACCGGTTATCCTGTGTCACTTGGTCCAATAGCTGTAGGGGCATGAACAAAAGAATCTACTCCCTGGACTGCAGCTATACTGCCCAGGACCCAAAGCAAACAGAAACCACCCAACCCAGGAGGAGAGAAATCCAATCATTGGTTCCTGCCTGTTTCAAGATCCCTAAGACCTGACCCACAAATTCACTTTTTGGTTGGGGGGTGGGGGTGTAGGGAGGATAGCCAGGTGACTCCACTTTTGCCTAAAGTTCAAAAAAATCTGCAGTAAGTTATTCAAGTGCCCAGGGTGTATACATAGAATCCCTACAGTGCAGAAGTAGGCCATTCAGCCCATCAAGTGTGCACTCACTCTCTGAAAGAGCTTCTTTACTCAGGCCGTATTCCTGAAACCCTGAATATTTACCATGGCCGATCCACTTGATCTGCACGTCTTTGGGCACTAAGGGGCAATTTACTGTGGCCAGTCCCCTCACCTGCACATCTTTGAACTTGATACAGCAGCCTTGATATTGACCCGAGATTGTACTGACATTGTGAAATGCCCAGAGTGATGTGAGATGACCTGAATTGTCTAGAATGATGCTGTTAATTTAACATTATCCTTTGGGCCAGTGATATGTCAGACATGCAATGATGTCGTAACTGTACATCAATGCCATCAGCACATTTACAGAATATTAAAACACTGAGTTTACACAACAAAGCATGACCCCAGCACACAGTCTCACTCAATGAGAGCATTGATTGCAAAATGTGACGCAGGAATTACCTCCACCCAATTCCCACTGCGTCCATTCAATTTCCAGGACTCCTGACTTGGAAATCGGCAAATGCACAGGTTGAAACTCCCTGCTCCAGCTCTGACCTGTACTGCTGCTGACGAGGGAGGCCCCAGGAGAGGGAGAAAGGGGCTGCAGACTATATTGAATGGTGTGAATATGCTCTTACATCTATGACGCAGCACATTTATTCCACGTGTAATGTGAAGTGGGGTTATGGCTTTGCATGGACATAAAGTGTGTCACATAGCCGAGATGAGAATGATTAGGAAGGCATAATGATCTATGCTGTCACTAAGGTGCAGTAGAACTGCAATATAAGTGAGGAAAACTACAACTTTTTAAACATTTTAACACTTTTAGGCATTAGTAATGGGTTAATGGAGTAACATTAGCACCAAATTTAAGTGGCACTATCTGTGGAGATTTGGATTTTGCCCATGTTGTGGCACATTCAGATTCTCTCTCTGCCAATCTGGAGCATGTTTCATTTTGAATGATTTGTGATCAATATTTTAAATCCTGATGAGCAACAAACTGAACCTTGTGCGATTTGTTAGTACATGTAAAAAAAATGCACACAGCTATAAGAGGCTTTGAAAGTCATTGCATCACCATCAATGAATCTTAAACAAAATGACGTATTGTGTGTTTGTGGCAAACACGAAAACTGCTGCAGGCAATCAGAATTTTCTAAAAGCGGCTCTCGATGCCATGTAATCTCCAGTGTTTCCAGCAAGAAATAGTTGAAACAGTTTTGTCTTCAGCCTATTGAGTCTGCCCTGACTCTGAAAGAGCATTTTGCACAGGCCTACCTCCCCCTGCCACATTTAGCATAGCAAATCCACCTAACTTGCACATCTTTGTAGTGAGGGAGGAAATCGGAGCACCCGGAGGAAACCCACACTGACACGGGGAGAATGTGCAAACTCCACACAGTGACCCAAGGCCGGAATTGAACAAAGATCCCCTGGTGCTGTGAGGCGATGTGGCCCCGTGCTGCCTGATGAAGCAGGGGTTTGCTGTCTAAGGTTTGTCTGGTTCAAGTGCCACTCTGAAGACTTGAGCGTATGATCTGGACAAATGCCTCAGTGCAGTATTCAGCAAGTGCTGCACTGTCAGGGGTGCTGTTTTTTATCTGTCAATGAGACATGGAAACAGTGCCTCATCTGAATATAAACAAATTGCACTTTTTTGAAGAAGAGGAGCAGCATTCTCCTTGATGTCTTTCCAATATTTTATTCAGCACTAATACAAAATATCTTGATTGGATTGCGTGGCATGCCTTATGAAGTTAGGTTGAGGAAGCTCGGTCTTTTCTCCCTGGAGAGATGAAGGTTGAGAGGTAAAGAACAAAAACAGCCTGGGAAACAGGCCCTTCGGCCCAACGAGCCCGCGCCGCCATCTTAACACCACCAGTCCCTCCCTCCACCCATGACCCCTATCTAATGTTTTATGGCCATCCACATTGAGGGAAACTGATTTAGGAACAATTTATTCCTGCCAATCAGCATAACAGCACATCTTTGGGGTGTGGGAGGAAACCAGAGCACCCGGAGAAAACCCACGCAAGCACGGGGAGAATGCGCAAACTCCCACAGACACCGGCCCAAATCCATGTGTCTGCACAGCAAACAGTGATAGTCACTGAGCTGTCATCTTGCCCAGTATCTGGTCCAGTTTAAGCACACACTAACGACATGAAGCACTAGGCCAATCTTGAACAACCAAGAGCAGCTCAAGTACGACCCATCGCGTGTATGCCCCTCGTTGGACATAAGGCGGACCGACTTAAAACCTGTGAATGATAAAGAGAAAAAAAAACATTATTATTATTATTGTACCATATCCATTTACCTTGCCAGGGACGCCCCAATGCTAATGACCCTTATTTAAAACAATCTCCTATATCCACCCATCTCCAACCCACTCATGTGCCTGTCTAAGTTACTCTTAAACAACTCTAGCGTGTTTGCCTCCACCACCTTACTTGGCAGAGCATTCCATACCCCCACTACCCTCTGTGTGGAAAAACCTCCTTCTAATATCTGTGTTATACCTCTCCCCCCTCACCTTAAGCCCATGGCCCCTTGTCCTGTGTGTCTCTATCATAGGAAATAGCTTACCTCTGTTTACTCTATTTATACCCTTCATAATCTTATATACCTCTATTAGATCCCCCCTCAGTCGCCGTCTTTCAAGGGAAAAGAGCCCCAATTTATTCAATCTTTCCTCATACCCCAGTCCTTCCATACCAGGCAACGTCCTGGTAAACCTCGTCTGCACTCTCTCCAGAGTCTCCACGTCCTTCCGGTAGTAAGGCGACCAGAACTGGATGCAGTACTCTAAATGCGGCCTAACCAACGTTCTGTACAACTGCAACATTAGACTCCAGCTCTTATATTCTATACCCCTTCCTATAAAGGCTAACATACCATAGGCTTTCTTCACCACACTCTCCACTTGCACTGCCACCTTCAAAGACTTGTGCACTTGCACCCCCAGGTCTCGCTGCAATTCTATACTCCTTATGGGCTTACCCTTTATCATATAATTCCCGCCTACATTATTCCGGCCAAAATGCATCACCTCACATTTATCCGGATTAAACTCCATTTGCCATGTATCTGCCCAATCAACCAGCCTATCAATATCCCGCTGCATTGCCAGACACTGTTCCTCACTGCCCGCCAATCCAGCCATCTTGGTGTCATCAGCAAATTTGCTGATCACACTACCTACTCCCTCTTCCAAATCATTTATATACACTACAAAGAGAAGAGGTCCCAGTTCCAAGCCCTGCGGCACACCACTAGTGACAGACCTCCAGCTAGAAAAAGACCCCTCCACTACTACTGTCTGACTTCTCTTTGCAAGCCAGTTCTCTACCCATCTAGATACCTGGCCATATATCCCATGAGCTTTAATCTTCTGTACCAACCTACTATGAGGGACTTTGTCAAATGCCTTACTGAAATCCATATAGACGACATCAACGGCTCATCCTTCGTCAACCGTTTTTGTCACCTCCTCAAAAAATTCTACCAGATTCGTAAGGCAAGACTTCCCCTTGACAAAGCCTGCTGCGTATCCTTAATCAGATCGCAATTCTCTAAGTACTCATACGTCCTATTCCTAAGAATCCTCTCCATCAACTTGTCTACCGCTGACGTTAAACTCACCGGCCTATAGCTACCCGGGTTATCCCTCCTACCCTTTTTAAACAACGGTACCATGTTCGCTATCCTCCAGTCCTCTGAGACCTTACCTGTGTCCAAAGAAGAGACAAAGATTCGCGTCAGAGGCCCAGCAATCTCATCCCTCGCCTCCCTAAGCAGCCTAGGATAAATGCAATCGGGCCCCGGAGATTTATCGGTTTTAATGCTACCAAAAAGCCCTAACACTTCTTCCCTCGTAATCGATAGATCTTTCAATTGGTCTACCGCTCCCTCGATGACCGTACCAGACATCAAGCCCCTCTCCTTCGTGAATACCGACGCAAAGTATTCATTCAGGATCTCCCCCGTTCCCTCAGCCTCTAAGCACAATTCCCCACGTCTGTCCCTGAGAGGACCAATTTTACCCCTAGCCACCCTTTTGCTCCTAAGATAGGAGTAAAACGCCTTTGATTCTCCTTAACCCTACCTGCCAATGCCATCTCATGCCCCTCTTTGCTCTCCTAACTCCCCATTTGAGACCCCTCCTACTGTCTCTGTACTCCTCCAACGCTCTCTCCATTCCCAGCTTCTTAGACCTGACATATGCCTCTCGTTTCTTCCTAGCCAGGTCTTCTATATCTCTAGTAATCCACGGATCTCTAATCCTACCTTTCCCATCCTTTCTCCTAACTGGCACATGCCTTTCCTGCACCCATTGCAGTTTTCCCTTGAAAGACTCCCACATGCCTAACGTGGTCTTGCCTTCCAACAGCCTATCCCAGTCTGCATCCCTAAACTCCTGCCTAATCCGGCTGTATCTAGCCTTCCCCCAATTTAGCACCCTCCCCTTAGGACAGCTCTCATCTTTTTCCATTTGTATCCTAAAGTAGACAGAGTTGTGGTCACTATTAGCCACATGTTCACCTACGGCAACCTCAACCACCTGACCCGGCTCATTGCCCAGAACTAAATCCAGTATAGCTCCCTCTCTAGTCGGGCTATTTACATACTGCTGCAAGGACCCTTCCAATACACATTTTACGAATTCCTCCCCTGATAGAGGTTTATATGATGTTGAGAGGTTTAGATAGGGTGGATTCTCGGAGACTATTTCCCCGGGCTGAAATGGTCGCTACGAGGGGACACAGGTTTAAGGTGCTGGGGAGCAAGTACAGAGGAGATGTCAGGGGTAAGTTTTTCACTCAGAGGGTGGTGGGTGAGTGGAATCGGCTGCTGTCGGTGGTGGTGGAGGCGAACTAGTTGGGGTCTTTTAAGAGACTTCTGGATAAGTACATGGGAGTTAATGGGATTGTAGGTTATAGATAGGCCTGGTAGGTAGGGATATGATCGGCGCAACTTGTAGGCCGAAGTGCCTGTTTGTGCTGCAGTGTTCTATGTTCTATGTTCTATCTTGTCACTTATTCATTTCCCTTTTTACCAGTTTGCTGTGTGCAAACTCACTGCTGCATTCCCTACAATACAATCAAGAAGAGTACTTCATCCACTGGAATACGGTTTGGGACATTCTGAGACTGTGAAAGACACAGTGCACAAGCACTGCTGGATCAGCACTGAAGGCATGCCCCATTCCTATGGCACAAGATGTGATATGGTAATGTTAAAGACCCAGTCTCAATGTCAGAAATGGGTGAATGAGGTGGATATGGTAGGTAAATGTGTAAGGTGGTTACATTGGTACGCAGGTGGAGTAAGTGGGTGAGATGGGCAAAGGGATGGGGGATAGGTAGGAAGTTGGGTCCAGGTTGTGGGAGGAGGTGGGGAGGCTGTCATCGAATCAGGTCAGGGGGTGGACATGTGGCTTGGAGCTGTCTGTGTAGTTGGGAGGGTGACTACAAGGGGTCATGGGTAGTTGGGTGGTCAGAGTGTTAGCCAGCTGGTTGGGAGGGCCGTGTAATTCCAGTTGTGTACGCACGGTAACTCAGTGTTCAGCACTGCAACCTCACAACACCAGGGACCCAGGTTCAATTCTGGCCTTGAGTGACTCTCTGTATGGAGTTTGCACATTCTCCCCGTGTCTGCATGGGTTTCCTCCAGGTGCTCCGGTTTCCTCCCAGACCCCAAAAGGGGGCTAGCTAGGGTAAATGCATGGAGTTATGGGAATAGGGCCTGGATGGGGTTGCAGTTGGTGCAGATTTGATGAGTTGAATGGCCTCCTTCTGCACTGTAGGATTCAATGTGCTCTGTGTACATTCTATGTTCTGTAGGTTGTCAGGGACTAGATACGTGACAGATTATTTTGGGCCTGTCGACGTACTGATGCCTGGATCTCAATGGGAATTACCCAGGAAGTTTAAACTTCCGGTGAGGAATTCTTCTGTTCCCTGGAAACCTCGGTGAATGTCTCTGAATCTGAGCCAGAGTTGGAGATTTCAGACTGTTCAGCTGCACTTACCTGGATATTTACTCAGAAGATGATAGATGATTAAAACCCACTCTAACATCTGTGTAGGTATCACAGGATAAAATCATAGAATCCCTACAGAGCAGAAGGAGGCCCCTTGACCTGTTGAGTCTACATGTCACCCAGGTCCAATCCACCTACCCAATCCCAGTAATCCCATATATTACCTTGCTAATCCCCCTAACCTACACATTTTGGGACACTAAGGGTCAATTTAGCATGGCCAATCCATCTAACCTGCACGTCTTTGGACTGTGGGAGGAAACCGGAGCACCCAGAGGAAATCCACGCAGACATGGGGAGAACGTGCAAACTCCACACAGACAGTGGTCCAAGCTGGGAATCAAACCCAGGTCCCTGGCACTGTGAGGCAGCATGCTGCCCCAACAGAAGATTTTACCCAATATCAATGAGAGTTTTGTTACCCAAAAAAGTTCATACTGATCAGGTGGAGGGGAATGCACATCACTAACCAAGCTTGCCTGCATTGTCCACCCATTCACTAAAATGGGGTAATATCAGGAAGCTTCCTTCAGACCTCCTGCACTTCTCTCTCGCCGGTTATCCTGTGTCACTTGGTCCAATAGCTGTAGGGACATGAACAGGAAAATCTACTTCCTGGACTGCAGCTGTACTGCCCAGGACCCAAAGCAAACAGAAACCACCCAACCCAGGAGGAGAGAAGTCCAATTATTGGGACAGCACAGTGGCACAGAGGATGGCACTGCTGCCTCACAGTGCCAGGGACCTGAGTTTGTTTCCAGCTTGGGTCACTATCTGTACACGTCCTCCCCATGTCTGCATGGGTTTCCTTTGGATGCTCTGGTTTCCTCCCACAGTCCGAAAGATGTGCTGGTTAGGTGCATTCACTGGGCTAAATTCTCCCTCAGTGTACCCGAACAGAGTGTGACGACAAGGGGCTTTTCACAGTAACTTCATTGCAGTGTTAATGTAAGCCTACTTGGACACTAATGTATAAATAAACTTAAACTCCTGCACGCCTGCATCCCTTGGTTCTTCACTTTTTGATTGGTGTGGGGTGGTGTTGGGGGGGTTGGTGGTGTTGGGGGTGTTGGAGGATAACCAGGCGACTCCACTTTCTCATCAAGTTCAAAAAATCCTGCAATAAGTTACTCAAGTGCCCAGGATGTATACATAGAATCTCTACAATGCAGAAGGAGGCCATTCAGCCCATTGAGTTTGCACTCACTCTCTAAAAGAAAATCTTTATCCAGGCCTAATCCCTGCCTTGGCCAAATATCTGTGTGTTATAGGTAAAAGACACCTCTGAGACCGTTAGTGAATCAAAATACATTAAGTTTTATTTCAAAAGCTTTTGGGAGAAACCTGGTTCTAACAGTGGTTTACCAGGATTCTCATTGAACACAAAATACAAGTGGGTATTTATACATCATGAGTCCCAGTATCAAACACAATGTAAACTCCCAATTCCGGATAGGACTGCAGGACTTCCGACTTTGTCCACGACACAAACTCCCGATTCAACCAGGACTCTCAGTCCATTTGGCAGCTGCAGTCACGACATAATCTTCGGTCCAATCGCAACCTATAACACTTCCAGCGGCATCAGCATCTCCTTCCTTGGAGTTACTTGGGCAGTGGCAGCTCTCCCAGCAGGACTCTTCCTGTTAAAAAGCCCCTATCGCAATCCACCAGCTGCAGCTGTTTAGTGATATTCAGTTAGCACAAACAGGTCAGGTTTACAATGTCTGCAAAATAACATTCACATTTGACTATCTGTCTTTATGGAAATGAAAGTTAAAGAATGAAAGACATGAACAAATAAGGAAAACATGGATAAATAATTTATATTGATACCAGGGGCAGTATAAGCTTCAGGAGATCAGCCATGGGGAAGGGTTATGTTTGTGATATAGGCTGGGTACAAAATGCATTAACTTCATTAATCCTTTCCCTGCTTCACCTGCACATCTTTGAACTCGACACAGCAGCCTTGATCTCGTCCTGAGATTGTACTGACACTCTAAAATGCCCAGAGTGATGTGAGGTGACCTGAATTGTCTAGAATGAAGCTATTACTTTAACGTTATCCTCTGCGCCAGAGACGTGTCAGACATGCAATGATGCAGTAACTGTGGGTTAATGCACCAAGCCCATTTACAGAATAATAAACACTGACTTTACAGTGAAGCACAACTCCAGCGCATGTTCTCATTTGATGAAAGGACTGATTGGGAAATGTGAGCTAGGCATCATGTCCGCCCAATTTCCGGATCTTCTAGAAATCAGCAAATGCACACTTTGAAGCTCCTTGATCCAGTTCCAACCCTTCTGCTGCTGACGAGGGAAACCTCACGAGGGGGAGAAAGATCTCGCAGTTCCGGAGTTGCAGACTATATTGAATAGTCTGAATATACTCTTATTCCCATGACACAATTTTTCCATGTGTAATGTAATGTGAAGTGGGCTTTTCAGTCTGCTCAGGGAACCATCCAACAGGATCCGCCATCTCCTTTTCTCTCAGGGCCCCAAGGACATTACGCGTTGACCACTGCTTAATCACCGTGTGGTCAAAGGTGTGTTTGCGGAAGTGGGATATAAAAGCTATCACATAGCCAAGATGGGAATGATTAAGAAAGCATAATGATTTGTGCTGTCATTAGAGTGCAGCAGAACTGCAAAATGAGTGAGGAAAACTCCAACTTTTTAAACATTTAAACACTTTTAAGTTTTAGCAATGGAATAACTTCAGCACCAAATTTAAGTGGAGACTTAGATAAAAGCAAAATACTATGGATGCTGGAATCTGAAACAAAAAACAAAAACTGCTGGAAAATCTCAGCTGGAAAATGACAGCATCTGTGGGGAGAGAACAGAGTAAAAAGTCTGACTAAAGTCCTTAGGGACTAACCCTGAAAGCTAGTGAGTGTACTATCAAATAAATCGGTTGGACTTAAACCTGGTGTTGTCAGACTTTTTACTGTGTTTACCCCAGTCCAACGCCGGCATATCCACATCGGGAGAGAACAGAGCCAGCGTTTCCTGTCTGGATGACCCTTTATCAGAACTGAGAGCAAAGAGAGTCAGCAGAGATTCATACTATTGGGGGACGGGGGTGGAGGGTGTGGAATGGGACAAAGGGAATGTAAATGAGGATACTGAAGGCTGGAAAGGTGCAAAGAGTGCCCATTAAGTGATCAGAATGCGAGAACGACAGAGCAGAGGCACAGATTGGTAAAGGACTGTCTGAGGAACGCGACGGTTGCATTGAAAGGGGGAGGATGGCGGTTGGTGTTTCAAGAAGGAAAGCTGGTATGGAGATGTGGAAAAATAGAAGTGGAAAAGAAGGTTGATAAAATGGATGAAATGAAATGGAATAAAATAAATGGAACTGGAGAGAAGGAAGAGGGGAGAGTTCTTCCTCTGTAGTTGTTGAACTCAATGTGAAATCTGGAAGGCTGTAAAGTGCCCAATTGGAAGATGAGGTGCTGTTCCTGCAGTTTGAGTCGATGTTTGCTGGAACATTGCAAAAGGCCAAGGACGGACATGTGGACAGGAGAGCAGGGTGGTGTTTTGAAGTGGCAAGCAACAGGAAGGTCTGGGTCCTGCTTGTGGACGACCAAAGGTGTTCAGCAAAGCAGTCACCCAGCCTGAATTTGGTCTCCAATGTAGGATAGACCGCACTGGGAGCGGCGAACGCAATCTGTACCTCTTCTGCCATTCATGCATTCTGATCATTTAATGGGTACTTTTCAGCGCATTCCCAGCCTTCTGTGTCCTCATTTACATTCGCTTTGTCCAATTCCACAGCCCCTCCCTCCCACCCCAGTAGTATAAATCCTTGCTGATTCTCTCTGCTCTCAGCTCTAACGAAGAGTCATCCAGACTCGAAACGTTGGCTCTCTTCTCTCCCCACAGATGTTGTCAAACTTGCTGAGATTTTCCAGCAGTTTCTGTTTTTGTCCCCCTGGAGACTTGATCTTTTTCTATATCTTGGTACATTCAGATTCCCTCTCTGTCTATTCAGAGCACATTTCATTCTGAATGACTTGTGATGAATATTTTAAATCCTGATGACTTGTGTAATATGTTAGTGTCATGCAAAAAGTGCTACGTGAGGCTTTGGAAGTCACGGCATCACCATGAATAAATTACAAACAAAATGACATGTTGTGTATTTGTAACCAAACAACACGAAAACTACTGCAGGGTCCGATCCATGGAACAGGACAAAAAGTGCTCACGTTTCTTCTTCCAGAGGGTACACAGAGAAACCTCTGTGATCAGCAGTCTGAAGGAAGAAGACGGCTCAGTAAAGTCATCACAGTCTGACATTCTGAGGATCTGCAAATCCTTCTATGCCGGACTGTATGACCTGAAGCCAACAGACAGCACGGCCTCCCAGTCTTTCCTGTTGTCTATAACGCAGGTCTTAGACGATGGCGAGCGGGACAGCCTGGACAGACCGGTATCTCTGGACAAGCTGACCAAGGCCGTCGAGTCCTTTCAGAAGGGTAAAGCTCCTGGAAGTGACAGCTTACCGGCTGAGTTTAACTCGGCGTTGTGGGAGTTGACGGGCCCGGACCTGCTGGAAGTATACAAGATTATGCTTCGGGAAGGTAGAATGTCAGAATCCATGAGGAAAGGCATCATTCCCCTCATCCACAAGCAGAAGGGGGAAAGGGAAGAAATTTGAAATTGGAGACCCATTTCACTATTGAACGTGGATTATAAAATTCTGGCCAAAGTCATGGCCAACCGGGTCCAGTCTGCTCTGGGGTCAGTGATCCATCCTGATCAAACCTGTGCTGTACCCGGCAGGAAGATCTCTGACAGCCTGGCGCTGCTCAGGGATACGATCGCCTATGTGCGGGACAGGCAGGTGGATACCTGCCTCATCAGCCTGGACCAGGAGAAGGCATTAGACAGAATATCGCACAGCTACATGATGGATGTGCTCTCCAAAATGGGCTTTGGGGAGGGAAGCCGCAAGTGGATCCGGCTGCTCTACACAGACATCAGCAGCGCAATTTCAGTCAATGGGTGGGAAACTGATAGCTTCCAAATCAGGTCTGGAGTCAGACAGGGCTGCGCTCGCTCCTCCGTCCTTTTTGTGTGTTGCATTGAGCCCTTTGCCGAGGCCCTCAGAAGCGACCCAGGCATCAAAGGGTTGACAATCCCAGGCAGCGGAGGCACGCAGGTCAAAGCCTCCCTGTACATGGATGACGTGGCTGTCTTCTGCTCGGACCCCTCATCTGTTCGCAGGCTCCTCCAGGTCTGCGAGCAGTTCGAGCTGGCCTCGAGAGCCAAAGTCAACCAGGGTAAGAGCGAGGCCATGTTCTTTGGGAACTGGGCCAACAAATCCTTTATCCCCTTCAACGTCAGGGCAGATTACCTGAAGGTGCTGGGAATATGGTTTGGAGCGGCAGGGGCATGCGTCAAAAACTGGGACGAGCACATTGCCAAAGCCAGGCAGAAACTGGGCTTGTGGGAGCAACGCTCCCTCTCCATGACAGGAAAAAACCTGGTGATCCAGTGCGAGGTGTTGTCCGTGTTGTTGTACGTGGCGCAGGTGTGGCCTTTCCCCAAATGCTGCGCTGCAGCAGTGATGCAGGCCATCTTCAAGTTTATCTGGAGATCAAAGATGGATCGTGTCCAGAGGGAGGCGATGCACAAATCTCCAGAGAACGGAGGGAAAAACATACCCAACGTCACCCTCATCCTGATGACCACCTTTGTGTGTGGCTGCATCAAGCTGTGCGTAGATCCTCGGTGCACTAACAGCAAGTGTCACTGCTCTGAGGTTCTATCTGACCCGAGTGTTGCGAAGGATGGGTTCTGGCCGTGGAACACTCCGAGTAGTTGGACCGTACCGCAGCACCTGTCCTTCGTGGAGAAATTCTTCCACAAACACACCTTTGACCACACGGTGATTAGAAAAGGAGATGGCGGATCCTGTTGGATGGTTCCCTGAGCAGACTGTCAGTGTCATCTGGCAGAATGCCTCATCACCAGAACTGACAAATAAGCACCAAGATCTGGCTTGGCTGATGGTGAGAAGGGCACTCCCCGTCAGATCCTTTATGCACGCTCGAGGTCTCAACAGCACCGCACGCTGCCCTCGAAGCGGCTGCAGGGCTGATGAGACAGTCGCACACCTCCTTGTGGAATGTGCCTTTGCAAAGAAGGTCTGGAGTGAGATGCAGTGGTATTTGTCGAGGTTCGTCCCGAGCAGCTCGGTGACACAGGACTCTGTGCTCTACGGGCTGTTTCCGGGGATGCACACCGAGACAAATATCAACTGCTGCTGGAAGGTCATCAACTCGGTGAAGGATGCACTTTGGTCCGCCCGAAACTTGCTGATCTTCCAGCTGAAAGAGCTGTCCTGGACCGAGTGTTGCAGACTGGCACATTCCAAGGTCCAGGACTACGTGCTGAGGGACGGGCTGAAGCTTGGGGGAGCTGCCGCAAAGGCACAGTGGGGAAAGGCCACACTGTAAGGCCTTTTAACGGAGGCAGACTGAGGGCCCGGGAACTACAGAATGCCCTCGACCTGCGGAGCTGTGTGCCAATCTGAGCACTAACGGCACACAGTAATTTATTGAGGCATGTATATAGCTTTAAGTATTGAAATGTAATGACTGTAATTTGTATAAAACTGTAAAAATGTTTTGATTCTGCATTCTTTGCAATTCAAAGC
Source organism: Carcharhinus amblyrhynchos (assembly GCF_965287045.1). Lineage (NCBI taxonomy): Eukaryota > Metazoa > Chordata > Chondrichthyes > Carcharhiniformes > Carcharhinidae > Carcharhinus > Carcharhinus amblyrhynchos. The sequence continues at coordinate 13,193,553 of NC_137340.1, read as the reverse complement.
CATGTAGATTTGCAATAGTTTATTTGAGATTTTTATGAATAAAGTATATTTTTGGAAAAAAAACACGAAAACTACTGCAGACAATCAGAAAATTTTTTTCTAAAAGCAGCTCTACATGTTGTGAAATTGCCAGCGCTTCCAACGGGAAGTAGACGGGGCGGTTTTATTTTTGGCAATGTGACTCGAAAGGTTACAGTGCGGAACCGAATTTTGTGGTGCCTGGCAGTTAGGTGGGGGCGACGGCAATCTAACCAATCTATCTCCCAGTCCCGGATCTAGCAGTCTGCTGGCCATGAGGTTCCTGGGGTTGGTAAAAATTCCACAGGCATTGGCTGGCAAGCCAGAGACCAAACAAAGCCCCCCCCCCCCCCCCCCCCCACCCGCCTCTCCCTGTTATTTAGAATGGCGAGCCAGCAAACTCCACACCCCCCCCCCCCTCACTGAGCTCAGCAGCATAACAAAAGCCAACTCTCAGAAAGTCGAACTTTCCAAAATAGTCCCAGATTTAAGGAATAGGCTGATTTGCCATCCTATTGTCAATTCAGAATAGCAGGAAATGGCCTTTCGTGCAGGCTAACATTTTATTTACTTCCAATTCAGATGACCTGATGGTGGAAAGTTTCTCCTTTCGCTGCTGACCCATTACGGGACTTTACAGAACACATTTGACCTCAGTGCCCATTTCCTATTTGGCCTGCTTCCAGGCGCCAGAAATTGCTGCCTGTTTGGCACAAACATTCCAAAAGATTAAAATTGGTGACACAGTAAGCAGGGGAACTCCCGCAGGTCATGGCCAAGAAAAGTACTCTTTGAACCAGTCCTGCCTCCAAGCTAGGGAATAACAAAGTAAGAAGTTTCACAACACCAGGTTAAAGTCCAACCAGTTTATTTGATAGTAAACGCCACTAGCTTTCGGGGTTTTCCCTTTCGTCAGGTGAGTGGGGAGTTCTGATCACAAACAGGGCACATAAAGGCACACACAGTTTATAGAATACTGATTAGAATGTGAGTCTTTACAGCTAATCAATTCTTAAAGGTGCAGACAATGTGAGTAGAGATAGCATTAAGCATGGGTTAAAGAGATGTATATTGTCTCCAGACAGGACAGTAAGTAAGATGTTGCAAGCCCAGGCAAGTCATGGAGGTTACAGTCTGTGTGGGTTTACTATCAAATAAACTTGTTGGACTTTAACCTGGTGTTGTAAGACTTGTTACTGGTGTTTAGCCCAGTCCAACGCCGGCATCTCCACATCAAAGAGCAAAGGCAGAGAGTGGAATAAAGGTCTAGTTTTTGGGTGGGCGGGCTGTTGCGTGTGGGGTACTGCAACATACTGGAACCTCAATCTGCACTAACTACCAAAAGGAACTGAGTACAATGTCTCCAAGTTTGCTGACAATACAAAACTAGGTGGGAATGTAAGCTGTGTGAGTATCTGCAAATGGATATAGGCAGGTTAATACAGACCAAAGGACGTAGGAGCAGAAGTAGGCCATTCGGCCCATTGAGTCTACTCCACCATTCAATGAGATCATCCCTGATCTGATATAATCCTCAATTCCATTTCCCTGCCTTATCCCCATAACTCTTGATTCCCTTACTGATTAAAAATCTGTCTACCCAGCCTTGAACATACTTAATGACCCAGCCCTTCTGTGGTAAGAAATTCCATTGATTCACTACCCTCTGAGAGAAGAAATTCTTTCTCATCTCTGTCTTAAATGGACGAGGGTAAATATTTACCCCAGTCCAACGCCGGCATCTCACATGAAATGGACGACCCCTTACTCTGAGATCATGCCCTCTGCTCCTAGGTTCTCACTTCCACAGGGGACAGGTTGTTTCCCTCTCACCATCTATTCTGTTAAGACCCCTGAGAATCCTATATATGTTCATAAGGTCACCTCTCATTCTACTAAACTCCAGTGAGTACAGGCCCAAACTACTCAACCTCTCCTCAGAGGAGGGAGAAACAAGTTGACAGATGGAGCATAACTTGAGGTTATCCACATTTGTAGTAAGAATAGAAAAAATGAATAACTTTTAACAGATGAGAGTAGATGAAAGGATGTGATTCAGTGGGATTGGTATTGCCCTTGTACATAAAAGACAAGAAATTTAACATACAGATACAGCAAACAGGAATGTAAATAGTATGCTGGCCTTTTGTACAAGGTGCTTGCACAATAAGATTAAGGAGGGGGGCCCTCGCTGCAGTTGTACAGAGCTTTGGCACGATTTTAGTTGGAATACCATGTGCAGTTTAGGTCTCCATATCAAAAAAGGAAATGCCTTAAAGCAGCTGCAAAGCAAAGGTTCAATAGCTTGAGAGAGATGCACCAAGAGGAGAGATTGAGTAGAATGTTCCTCTGATCCGTAGAGTGATCATTGAGAGTGATCTCAATGATAGCATTTGATAGGGTAGATTCTGAAAGGTTATTCCCCTGACTGGAGATTCTAGAACGAGGTGCCATAATCTCAGAATAAGAGGTGGACATTTTGAACTGAGATGAGGAGAAATTTCTTCACAACGCAGCAACTCGCCAAAGCTCCTTCAACATTATCTTCCGAGTCTGTAACCTCTACCATCTAGAAGGACAAATGGCAACAGATGCATGGAAACACAGCCTGCCCCCAGCCACCTGCATACATGCCGCTCAATGCCATTCACCACTGTTCAGATGCAAACCCCAAGGTATATAGTGAAACTAGGCGACACATCAATTATTTTTCTATTTTGGCATAAATGAGGAGATAGGATGTTTCACTCCAGGAATAATTCCACTGACGAATTAGAAATTAGGGATCAAGACAAGGTTTATTCAGAACACAGTTTTAATATAACTGTAACAAAATGAAGCAGCTTAACTTTTATCAATTGAACAATAGGTTAAAAATAGAAAGGAAACAATTCTAGTTTCTAGCTTATCATTATTTCAGTTCCAAATAAGCAACATTCCTCTTAGACTCAAATGTCACTTTAAATATGGTTAGCAAACCCAGGCACACATGCTATGAATTGGGTTAACAGCCTTGATGCTTTCAGAGACGTTTTAATTTTCAGAATAGTTTTCAGAATTTGTCTTTAAACAGCCCAGCCAGAAACTGAACAGAAAGCTGTTTCTCTCTCTCTGGTACATACCTAGCTCCTCCCATTAACCACATTATCATTTGATCCTACGTACCTAAACAAAAGCTCCAACTTTCATGCCTTTAATCAAGAAACTCCAGGAGACCTTTTCTTTTGTGAGCAAGGATCCATTAGTTATCTCCTAAGTAACATTAGGTAGCTAAAATGTGTAATTGTCCTGCTTTCTCAGCATCTGAGCTGCATTCTTTCTGAACAAACTGACTACTTATAGAAAAAAATTGAACTTTAAAAGAGCCCCCTTAAATGTAAAATATATCAATAGCACAGCGTCATCACGCCACCCTGACCTGGAAGTATATCATTATTTTTTCACTGTCGCTGTGTCAAATTGCTGGAAATCTCTTCCCAATAGCACTATGGGTGTAAATATACCCCATGTACTACAACAGTTCAAGAAGGCAATTCACCACCACCACCTCAATTAAGGATGGGAAATAAAAATTGCTGGTGCGGCCAACGACGCCTACCTCCCACAAAATAATTTTTAAAAATCCACATGATTGTGAATCTTTGGAATTTTCTACCCCACAGAGCTGCGAACTCGAGGAAATCGAGTGATTGGGGGGGATCGGGCAGGAAAGTGGTGGTGGAGGTTGTGGACTAGTCATGATGGCACTCAATGGCGGAGCAGGCTCGAGGAGCTGAATCATCTACTCCTGCTCCTATTCTTCTGAAGAATTCTCAATTTGAATCTGGCTCCGCTGCACTGTGAGTGACGCAGAATCTGTGTTGACTCACCTTACATCGAATTACCTGGCAATGCACCAAGCACAAACAGGCCATTCTGCTGGTGTTTAAACATCACACGTATCTCTTTCCATTACATCTACCTCACCTTTTAGCATTTCTTCTAATATCCTTTTCTCCGAGTAATCATCTGGTTTCCTTTTGAAAGGAGCTAAACATTTTGCCCCAATCACTTCCTATGATAGCGACGCCACCTTTCCATCATACTTTTAACGCATTTGCAGTTGCAAAGCAGGAACAGCCCCAAGGATATCCCAAGTCCACAAATGCCGGAATAAGTAACATATTCACCTGCTCGGTGATCTCTCATAAGGTCCAAAGATGTGCGGGTTAGGCGGATTGACCATGCTAAATTGCCCCTTAGTTCAGGGGGACTAGCTAGGGTAAATGCATGGGATTATGAGGAGAGGGTTTGGGTGGGATTGTGGTTGGTGCAGACCCGATCAGCTGAATGGCCTCTTTCTGCACTGTAGGATTCTATTCTATTCAATGCTTAAATGGTTGGAATTGTATATGGAGAACCACTAATGATTTAGCTGCTTGTGGCAATAAATAACTGAAATATATAGAACATAGAACATAGAACATTACAGCGCAGAACAGGCCCTTCGGCCCACGATGTTGCGCCGACCAGTTACAAAAACAATGACCCACTAGCCTATACCAATCCCTTTTCGTCCATAAACCTATCCATAGATCTCTTAAACGCCCCCAAACCAGGCGCATTTACAACTGCAGCAGGCAGGGCATTCCAATCCCTCACCACCCGCTGGGTAAAGAACCTACCCCTGACATCCGTCCTGTAGCTACCCCCCCTTAATTTAAAGCCATGCCCCCTCGTGCTAGCTTTCTCCATCCTAGGAAAAAGGCTATCACTATCCACCCTATCTAAACCTCTAATCATCTTATATGTTTCAATAAGATCCCCTCTTAGCTGCCTTCTTTCCAACGAAAACAACCCTAAATCCCTCAGTCTCTCCTCATAGGACCTCCCCACCATACCAGGCAACATCCTAGTAAACCTCCTCTGCACCCTCTCCAAAGCCTCCAGAAATATATATTGACCAGAAATGTCACAGATTCACTTCCAGTTTGCGCTGTAATAGTTAATCGCAGCTGAAGTGCCAGCAGTGATCATACCCTGCACTATCCGAGATTGGGGAAGGCAAAATCAGCCAGGGCTCCTATTGCTACCTAATAGACTCCGCTCTGAAAAATTGAGCTCAGCTGTGATGTTTCCTGTATTAAATTATTGGCCGGAGTTCTTGAACGAATTTCCCTGAGCGTCACATTAATGTTGTAGTTTAAACAATGACCTCAGCTGCAGTCAGAAAGATGGAACTTGTAAACAGAAGGGAGTTTCAGATCCAAATTATTTGTTTCAGATCCAAATTATTTTGTTTGATGTCTTGGATTTTAATGACCATCTGACAAGCACAAAGAAGAGCAGCGTAATTTTCCACAGTATTAACTGTCAGTGAACTCACATGAAAAGTGTGCACTACATCAGTAAGGGGAGGGGGACGCGGGTAGTTTCCCCGTAATTATTTAACCTCCGCAAGTCAGGGAAGATTACAGGGACAAACCCACTATAAAAAGGGGATGATAAGAGCACACAATTATTATGCAATTTATCATAGAATCCCTATCATGCTGAAGGAGGCCATTCGGTCCATCAAGCCTGCACAGCAACAGTCCCACCCAGGCCCTATCCTGGCAACCTCATGAATTTACCCTGCCTTTCCCTCTGACTCTAAGGGTCAATTCACCATGGCCAATCAATTAACCTGCCATCTTTGGAGTGTGAGAGGAAACCGGAGCACCCAGAGGAAACCCACGCAGACACGGGGAGAAGGTACAAACTCCACACTGACTGTCACCTGGGGTCGGAATTGAACCCAGGTCCCCAGCGCTGTGAATTCTATCAGATATATTAATGATGCAGCTATGTTTTGCTGTTAAGCTATTCACAGTGTGATGTGTAATTCACTATTAAAGGCTAGAAAACCCGATTTTCTCTTTTGCTTAACAGTGTGTCTTGTAAGGGGTAATGGCTAACGTCAAGGATCGGATGAGAACCAATCTCATCTGACTAGAATCAGTCCCTTACAGTAACTCTTATTTTTAAAAAAAATTGTAAATGTTAATTTCAGTATAAACAGAGTAGTGTTTGGGTGATCAAGGGTACCATATTTATTGTGCTTGAGAAGGAAACATGCAATGGGATATGGTGAGTGAGATAAGTGGATATAACTCCAATTAGCTGACTATCTGGTTTGTACTATAAGAATAAGCCTTTTCTTGTCAGATTTTATACCAACGTCATTGGCAGTGATAAGCTGCACAGAATTATGGGGACCAAACCAAAACCATGATCTAAACCAACTCAAATGCAAACCAATTCAAATCCAAACCTAGTCACATGCTAAAGACAGAAGCAGCTTGAGATAGATCTAAGCAAAACCACAGCCAATGGGTCAGGTTAAATCCCTGGAGTCCTGCCACATCTAATCATGAATGGTAGTGGACAATTAAACAATTCACAGTTGTGAAATGCTTCATAAGCATCCCCATCATCAATAAGACCAGAAGACATAGGAGCAGAATTAGGCCACTCGGCCCATCGAGTCTGCTCTGCCACTCAATCATAGCTGATATGTTTCTCATCCCCATTCTCCTGCTTTTTCCCCATAACCCCTAATCCCCTTATTAATCAAGAACCTATCTATCTCTGTCTTAAAGACACTCAATGACCTGGCCTCTACAGCCTTCTGCGGCAAACAGTTCCACAGATTCAGCACTCTCTGGTGGTGAATCTGTGGAGCTCGATGATGGTGGAGTCTAGCAGATCAGTGACACAGTAGCAAACATCTTCAGTCAGAAGTGTCAAGTGGGTGACCCGTCTCAGCTTCCTCTTGAGCAATATCCATTTCCATTTATTTTGTTGTGTGATGCCTATTTAAGTGCATGGTTAAGAGGCAACCTTGCTTCAGAGGACTCCACCATCACAGATGCTGATGCTTATCCAATTCAATTCACTCCACATAATATCAAGATATGACTGCGTGCACTGAACACAACAGAGACTATGGGCCCTGACAACGTGGTGACTGCAGTGTTGAGGGTTTGTGTTCCAGAACTAGCCATGCAACTCCTGTGCAGTTACAGAAAACCACCTAACAATGTGGGATTTAATCTAGGCATGCTATGTTCTGTTCACAAAAAGCAGGGCAAATCTAATTTTACTGGTTACAACTCCATCAGTCTCGAGCATCAGCAAAGTGATGGAAGATGTCTTTACCAGTGCTACCAAACAGTATTTACTCAACAATAACCTACTCATTGATATTCAGTCTGGATGCCGCCAGGGCGGACAGAGATCATTACAGCCTTGATCCAAATATGGGCAAAGGCACTGAATTTCAGCGGTGGGGTGAGAGCGACAGTCTTAATGAAGGGTGGCATCAAGGAGCCCTAGAAAAAAATAAATCGATAGGAATCAGTGGGGTTGGAGTCATACCTAGCACAACAGAGGAGGATTGTGCTTGTTGGAGCCTAAGTATCTCAGTCCCACAGGGTATTACTGCAAGAGTCCCTTAGGACAGTTTCCAATAGGCACAGCAATCTTCAGTTGCTTCATCAATGACCTTCCTGCTGCCATGAAGTCAGAACAGGGATTATCATTGATGATTTCATGATGATTAGTACCATTCTGAAGCAGTCAATGCCAATATGTAGCAAGACAAGGCAGTATCAAAGTTTGGGCTGATAAATGGGCAAGTGATATTTGTATCACACTAGTGCCAATGATAGACACCTCCCCTTGTCATTCAATGGCATTACCATTGTTGAATTGTCCACCGTCCTCCGCCAGAGACCTGGGTTCAATTCTTGGCTTGAGTCACTGTCTGTATGCAGTTTGCACATTCTCTGTGTGTATGCGTGGGTTTCCCCCAGATGCTCTGGTTTCCTCCCACAATCCAAAAGACGTGCTGGTTAGGTGCATTGTCTATGCTATATTCTCTCTCAGTGTATCTGAACAGGCGCTGGAGTGTGGCAACTAAGGGACTTTCACTTCATTGCAGTGACACTAATAAATAAACATTAACTTTCAACTTAATCTACATCCCACGTGTTAACAGTGACAAGAAACATAACTGAACTGACCACATAAACAACAGCAGGTCAGAGACTTGAAATCTATTTACAAGGCAGAATCAGGAGTGTGTTGAAATACTCTCCAGTTGCTTGGATGAGTACAGTTCCAGAAACACTCAAGAAACTCAGCATCAGCAAGGACAAAGCAGCCCACCTGATATCAAACACCAAGGCCTTTTGATTTTTGTCTTTTGATTTGATTTGATTTATTATTGTCACATGCATTAACATACAGTGAAAAGTATTGTTTCTTGCACGCTACACAGACAAAGCACACTGTTCATAGAAAAGGAAACAGGAGAGTGCAGAATGTAGTGTTACAGTCATAGCCAGGGTGTAGAGAGAGATCAACTTAATGTAGAGTAAGTCCATTCAAAAGTCTGATAGCAGCAGTGAAGAAGCTGTTCTTGAGTCGGTCGGTACGTGACCTCAGACATTTGTATCTTTTTCCCGGAGGAAGAAGGTGGAAGACAGAATGTCCAGAGTGCGTGGTGTCCTTAATTATGCTGGCTGCTTTGCCAAATCAGCAGGGAGTGTAGGCAGAGTCAGTAGGTGGGAAGTTGGTTTACATGATGGATTGGGTTACATTCATGACCTTTTATAGTTTATCGTGGTCTTGGCAGAGCAGGAGCCAAGCTGTGATACAACCAGAAAGAATGCTTTCTATGGTGCATCTGTGAAAGCTGGTGAGAGTCGTAGCTGACATGCCAAATTTCCTTAGTCTTCTGAGAAAGGAGAAGCATTGGTGGGCTTTCTTAACTGTAATGTCGGCATGGGGGGACCAGGGCAGGTTGTTGGTGATCAGGACACCTAACCTAAAACCATAAGACCATAAAAAATAGGAACAGGAGTAGACTATTCAGCCATCTGAACTGCTCCGTCACTTAATAAGATCATAGCTGATCTAACAGCCACTAAATTCTCTTTCCAGTCTTATCTCCGTAACCTTTAATTCCCCTACTGATTAAAGAAACTATCGATCTCAGCCTTGAAAATGTTCAAGAACTCCACCCTCACAGTCTCCTGAGTATAAAGAATTCCAAATATTCATCACTCAGAGAGATAAAATTCTTCCCCAAATCTGTCTTACAAAGAACAAAGAACAACACAGCACGGGAAACAGGCCCTTCGGCCCAACGAGCCCGCGCCACCATCTTAACAATGTGTTTTTCCTCCTCCACCCTTGACCCATGTCTATGCGTATGGTACCCCCATTGGAAACCAGATTCAGGGGAGAATAATTTAGGGACAATTTGTTCCACCAATCAGCCTAAGAGCACATCTTTGGGGTGTGGGAGGAAACCGGAGCACCCGGAGGAAACCCACGCAACCACAGGGAGAATGCACAAACTCCCACAGACACTGGCCCAAATCCATGTATCTGCACAGCTAGCAGTGATAGTCACTGAGCTGTTGTGGTGCCCATCTGCTGGTTTAAGCATACACAAACGATGCAAAGTCTTAAATGAGAACCCCTCATCCCACAGCCAAAATCTCTGATCTTACAATATCCTACAAGTGGAAAGATCATCCCAACATTTAACATTTTTGTAGCCCCCTAAGAATCTTCAATGTTGCAATCAAATCACCTCTCATTCTTCTGAACTCCAAGGAGTACAGACCCAACTTGTTTAATCTTTCCTCATATGGCAGTTGCCCCATAGCCAGGATCATCCTAGTAAGCCTCTGTACTGCCTGCAATGATAATGTACCTTTCCTTCAATAAGGGGATCAAAACTGTATGCCATACTCTAAGTATGCTCTCACTAGTACCCTGTACAGCTGCAGGAACACCTCCTTACTTTTATATTCTAGTCCCCTTGAAATAAAAGCCAGTGTTCCATTTGGCTTCCCTATTACCTTCTGCACCTGTGTGCTCTGGGACCTCCAAGACCTATTGTGTTACAGCTTTCTGCAGTCGGTTTCCATTCCTGTTGGCACAGTGGTCAGCACTGCTGCCTCAAAGCACCAGGGACCAGGGTTCACTTCTTGATTTGGGTTACTGTCTGTGCGAAGTCTGCACATTCTCTCTGTGTCTCCGTGAATGTGGGTTCCTCCCACATTCTGATAGACATGCAGATTAGGTGTGTTGACCATGCTAAATTCTCCCTCAGTATACCCAAACAGGCACCACAGTGTGGCGACTGGGGGATTTTCACAGGTAGCTTCATTGCAGTCTACTTCTGATGCTAATAAATAAACTTTCACTTATTTAAATAATAATCCGCCTTCTCATTCTTTCTTCCAAAATGAACACTCTCAGATTATCCCACACTGAGTTCCATTTGCCAATTTATCCTCATCATCTTCACCATCTAAATTCATAAGTGTGCCCGCGCATCCAGCACCTTAAATATTCACTCCCTTTACCACCATGGAAGCAGTGTGTACCATAAAGAAGATGCACTGTAACAACTCACCAATATCTCATCAACTGCATCTTCCAAATCCATGAACTACATCAGCATGGGGGCTGTGTTATTCTACAGAACGTCTCAAAGCCTGACCGGTAATGGTCTTGAAGCCATGAGATGCGTCCTTCATTTGGAGAAGACTGTGAATCAATCCCTCCTGGACCTGCACAAAGTAGCTTCTGACAAGGTCGATGCACAAATGTGTGATTTTTCTGGAAACTCACTATTTGGATGAGCAGGTCCAAGCCATCAAGAAGCTTGGCGACTCAATCACCAACCTGGTCCGTTTGGGAGCTCTCCAAAATGGCATGGTTGAATATCTGTTTGAGAAGCACAAGACAACTGTGCTTTATATGCTCTGTCTGAGGCCAGAACTCTCCATTCACCTGACGAAGGGACTAACCCGAAAGCTTGTGCGTTTACTATCAAATAAATCGGTTGGACTAAAACCTGGTGTTGTCAGACTTTTTACTGTGATTTCCCATGCCAGCACAGTTTGATACTTTCGCTATGCCAAATATATCGTAATAAGCTGAAGGTAAAGATTTGATTCGAGATCTCTTTGGCATTTAGAGATTTTGTCATATCCCAATCATTAGAATTACCCTTGTAAGGCAAAGAGGAAAGGGATAAGGAAATGCAGAGTCAGTGCTGATAAGGCCATTGTTGTAGAAATGCTGTTTCAGAGCGGGAAGAGGCACTTCAAAGGATTCAATTGTTAGTGTTGTAATACAACCAAAATCTGTTTTAGCTTCTTAATACAGACTCTCTGGGAATATGGTGCATTTCCCAGACATCAAGTGCCACATTCAGCTTCTTGTATTTTTTTTAGAGTTACAGCATTTCCTGTGTTAGTGCTCACATTTCCAGCAGTTCCAATTTTGTTCATTTGGCCCCAGACATTCTGTTTCAGTCCTGCACCAGGGGTCGCACTATTGATGCCAAGTCAGGGGTCATCAGTTCAAGGACAATTTCTACAACTTAGGGGGATCAATGCAACCTCAAGAACAGGCAATTCGGAAGGGTGGGACTGGGTAGATATGATTTTTCGATTGCTAACTGCAACTCAGCTTCAATGTGCACACTTTTTTTAAGTTCAAAAATATACTTTATTCATAAAAATCTCAATTAAGCCATTGCAAACCTACATGTCTAAAACTTGCAAACAGTGCAGAATAAAAACATTTTTACAGTCCTATACAAATTACAGTCATTACATTTCAAAACTTAAAACTATATGCACACTTTGGAATTTAATAGAAGTGAGTGTGGATGCTGGAGGGGAACATTCTCACCAAGGTTGGGATTTAATTGATGCAAGTGGGTGGGAAGTTATGGATGCGTTTAATCTCCTTTAGTATTGTTAATGAGCTCTTTGTATATTGGGTCCACAGTACAGGTTTTATGAGACTCTGGAAAACAACACAGTGAAGCAATAGAAACCCTAAGAATCATTGAAACTCCACTGTGCAGAGGGAGGCCATTTGGCCCATCGAGTCTGCTCTGGCAACAATCCCACCTAGGTCCTATGAAATGGAAGCAGGTTTCATCTGCACATTCAACTTGTCATTGCCCCATCTCTATAACAGCACATCTATTACAGTTAATGGCTCGGATCCCTCTGGCAGCCGTTTAGTCAAAGATTTTACAAAATAAGAAAGTGCTGGAAAATCCCAGCAGGTCTGATAGCATCTGTGGGGAGAGAATAGAGCCAACTTTTCTGGATGACCCTTGGTTAGGGCGAAGAGCAAAGAGGATCAGCAAAGATTTATACAATGAAAGTGGTGAGGGGTGGGATGGAAAGGGACAAAGGGAATGTAAATGAGGTGATAGAACACTGAGAAGGTGCTAAAAAGTGTCCATTAAGTGATCAGACTGTGTGAATGGCAGAACAAAGCTGCAGATTATTGGACACATAGGGCCCGATTTTACCATTGTGTCGCACCCGTTTTCGAGCGCCGAAATGTGGTAAAGTTGGGTGTGAGGCCGTTGACGCGATCTGCACTGATGTCTGCGCAGATTGCCACTTCATCAAAACCCAGGAATGGCGGTGATCCACTTTGCGCCCAAAACGGGCGCAACGTTGATTTAAATGTATTTGCATGCATTTAAATTGCATTAATCAACTGCCCACCCAACTTTATCAGCATTTCCCCCTTTACCACCACATTCGCCAATCCGGAATCACGCTGTAATGGACCTGCTAAATAAAAGTCTGAATCGGGTGCTCCAGCTGCTGAAGAGCGCGTTCAGTGTTTCCAGTGGCTCTCTGACTCAGATCAGCGATGTGGGGGAGAGGGGGGAGGTGGTCAGATCACTCTCTGTTTGAAGGGGGGAGGAGGGGGAGTAAGGCCAGATCGTTGTCTGGTTGAGGGGGGAGAGGAGTGGGGGGGTCAGATGTATCTCTGGCCGAGGGGGTTGGGGGGGGGGGGGGGGGGGGTTAGGGTTGGTCATTGTCTGGTGGTGGGGGGAGGGGGGACAAGGGCTGATCGTTGTCTGGTGGGGAGGGAGGAGGAGGCATGTCAGATGTTCCTCTGGAGGGGAGGGGGAGTGAGGCCAGACCATTGTCTGGGGTGAGAGAGAGGCAAGTTCGTTGTCTGGGGGGGGAGAGGAAGTGAGGCAAAATCGTTGTCTGGCGGGGGAGATAGTGAGCCAGATCGTAGTCTGGCGGGGTGAGGAGGGGGGCAGGTAAGATATATCTCGAGAGGGGGTAGATGGATATCTGGTGAGGGGGAGTAGGTGGATCACTGGTGGGGGTGACGGGGGGGTCTGCTGCCACTCTGAGGGGGCAGGGGTAGTAGATTGGTGGGTAGTAGGGGGGGTGGACAAGATGGACAGTGACGTATGTGGGTAGTGGGGGGGTGGATAAGGGGGGCAATGATGTGTGTGGGTAGTGGGGGGTGTGGATAAGGGGGACAGTGATCTGTGTGGGTAGTGGGGGGTGGATAAGGGAGACTGTGGTGTGTGTGGGTAGTGGGAGTATGGATAAGGGGGACAGTTGATGTATGTGGGTAGTGGGGGGTGGATCAGGGGGACAGTGATGTGTGTGGGTAGTGGGAATTTGATAAGTAGGACAGTGATGTGTGTGGGTAGCAGGGGGGATGGATAAAGGGACAGTGATGTGTATGGGTCGTGGAGGTGTGGATAAGGGGGACAGTGGTGTGTGTGGGTAGTGGGGGTTGGATAAGGGGACAGTGGTGTGTGTGGGTAGTGGGGGTTGGATAAGGGGACAGTGGTGTGTGTGGGTAGTGGGGGGGTGTGGACAAGGGGGACAGTGTTTGCACCATCACTCCGCTTTTTGCTCCCGCTTTCTCCGCTCCCGCTTTTTCCGCTCCCGCTTTCTCCGCTCTCTGTGGCTCAGGAGCGATCTGACACGGGCGGGCTTTTTCAAATTTGTTTCTAACTGTGCATGCGCTATTCAGGGCTCCATCATTTCAGCCGTGCTAAGTCCTGCCTGCAGCGTGAATGGAACCGGAGATGGCTGAGTGCATAAGGAGGCGCCAGAAAGCAGTTTTCTAAGTTGGATCTGCATTATGCCCAGATTCAGCATTTAGAAGGAAAATGGTAAAATCGGGCCCAAAAGTGACACAGTGGTTAGCACTGCTGCCTCACAGCTCCAAGGACCTGGGTTCAATTCCCGGCTTGGGTCATTGCCTGTGTAGAATTTGCACATTCTCCCCATGTCTGTGTGGGTTTCCTCTGGATGCTCCGATTTCCTCCCACAGTCCAAAGATGTGCAGATAAGATGCATTGGCCATGTTAAGTTGCCCCTTAGTGTCCCTAGATGAGTAGGTTAGAGGAGTTAGCAGGGTAAATATGGGGGGTCTTGGGAATAGGACCCAGGTGGGACTGTTGTCGGTCCAGACTCGATAGGCTGAATGGCCTCCTGCGCTGTAAGGTTTCTATGAAAGGACTGCCTAAGGAATGTGGCAGCTGCCTTGAGTGGGTGGGGTGTAAGAAGGAGAACTGGAATGGAAAATGGAGGTGAGAAAGAGGGGGATGATTAAATGGATGATTAGGATGAAACAAAATGAAAAGTAAATGGAAAGGGGGTGAAGGTGGAGGAGAGAATTTGTGCTCTGAAGTTGTTGGACTCCATGTTCAGTCCAGAAGATGAGGTGGTATTCCTCCAGTTTGCATTGGGGTTCACTAGAACTTTGCAAAAGGCCAAGGACGGGCATATGGACAGGAGAGCAGGGTGGTGTGTTGAAATGGCAAGCAACAGGATGGTCTAGGCTCTGCTTGCGCACAGACCAAAGGTGTTCAGCAAAGCGGGCACCAATCTGCGTTTGGTCTCTCCGATGTGGAGGAGACCGCACTGGGAGCTGCAAATGCAATGGACCAGATTGAAGGAGGGGAGTGTGACGCACTGATTCACCCAGAAGGACCTGGGAGTGTGCAGGGAGGAGGTAAAGTGGCAGGTGTTGTACCCTCAACAATTGCATGGGAAAGTGCTGTGGGCACGGGGTGAAGTTCTGGGTATGATGGAGGAATGGACCAGGATGTCCTGGAAAGAGTGGTCCCTCTTTCGCGGGAGGGGTAGTGAGGAGATGATGTGTTGTGTAGTTGTTGCTGGAAATGGCGGAGGATGATTATTTGAATGCGGAGACTGTGGGGCGACAAGTGAGGACAAAGGGGACACTATCTTGGTTCTGGGAGGGAGGAGTTGGAGTGAGAGCAGTGATCTGGGGGATGGGTTGGATGTGGCTGAGAGTCCTGTCAACCACAGTGAGTGGAAGACCACAATTAGGCAAGAGCACAGACATATCGGCAGCACTATTTTGGAAAGTGGCGTCATCAGGACAGATGCGGCGGAGGCGCAGGAACTGAGAGAATGGGACGGAGTCCTTTCAGGATGCGGGGTGTGAAGAGCTGCAGTCAAAGTAATTGTGGAGTCAGGGGGCTTGCAATGGGTACTAGTGAACAAGGTATCACCAGAAATGGAGGCAGAGAGGTCAAGGAAGGGAAGTTTCAGAGATGACACTTCCCTAGTCAAAGAGTTTGTATGTGGGTATGTTTTCTAAACTTTGGAGGCTTTCAAACTGACGAGGACAAGATGGGAGGTATGCTGGAATGTTTGACAGCACAGCAGGGGAGGAAGACCATTGTCATCCACATTAGCAACAATGGCTGTGGTTTTGGATCAGCGAGTACACCAGAGGGAAGTGCACGAAAGAAGGGTCAAGGTCGCAGGACATTCAAGTTCCACCAAAGGACTTGACCACAAAGTGTAAAAGCTGACCGTCCAGTGCAACACTGAGGACGGGCTGCACTGTCGAAAATGCTGTCTTTCGGATGAGGTTACACAGTAAGGTGCACCTTCACCATCAGGTGGATCTCAGCATTCCATGGCATCACTCCAAAGAGGAGCAGTGGCGTTCTCTCCACTACTTATCTCTCAGATAACATTAAGGGATTATCCTGCCATTGTCACTAATGTTTGTAGGAACTTACTGTGCACAAATTGACATTACAGCAGTAAAAGACTACATTTGAAATTGTTGGCTGTATAGTATTTTTGGATGTCTGAAGGTTATGAAAAGTGCTATATAGCTGCAGGTCAGTCCTTTCTATACATATCCTGGGTACTTATTCTGCAGTGGAACTGCTGGTGATCTTCTGGATCATTTTAGAGAAAGTTCTGAATTGTGAGAACTTCGATAGGCAGCTCACAATCTCAGGCCCTTTTCTTTCTCCGTATCTGTTTCATTGTTCCTTTCCTCTGTCTCTTTCCTTCTCTCAGTCTGGTGATTTTTTTGGCATGATGCGTTTCGTCTCTGGTTATCTCTCCTCCGCTTTTCACTGTCGAACCTGTTTATCAACAACTGTTCATTATAACATGAGTGGGAATATAGATCGAGAGCAATGTAAATAAGGCTGCTGAACTCACTACCACGCATTTTGCACTGGCCAGGATTTGCTCCCAAAGGCTTGAATTCAGACATCTGAAACAAATAAGTCCAGATGATGCGAAAAGTATCAGAGAAATAGAATCAGAGGCGGTAGTTTGTAAGCAAGGGAACAGGTGGTGAAAATACATCTGTGTACATCTGTGAGCAGTAGAGTCTAAATGATCTTTAATCTGAACAAATATTCTACTTAAGGAGGATAGCACACGCATCTCTTAATTGATCTTTAAATGGCTAACAATGAAGTTGAGAGAAACATAAGAGGCTTCATAAATTCGGTACTCAACATGTCCAATTGAATATTCAAAGGTGTGTAGGTTAGGTGAATTGGCTGTGCTAAATGTGCAGGGTTGCATAGCAAGGGTTGGGGAAGGCTGGGCCTGAGTCTCGAGGGGCTGAATGCCTAATCTGCACTGTTGGGAATCTATGAATTCTATGGAATGCTGGGATTCTCAGCAAAATAGTAGAGCGCAAGTCAAAGAACAAAGAACAACACAGCACGGGAAACAGGCCCTTCGGCCCAACAAGCCCACGCCACCATTTTAACATTGAGTGCCCTCCTCTACCTATGACCTTTGTCTATGCCTCAAATGACATCACAATTAAAACGTATAGTGTTTTTGGCCAAATCAAAATTCAAGATGGTGCCAGAGTGTGGCGACTTCTTGCAAACTGTCCCCGGCATCCCCTATGATTCTATCTTTTACTCTCATTCTACGCTCTTAAAACTGTACTCTAGCTCTTTTAAATTCTCTAACAATGTTCAAGAACAGCTTCTGTTGATAGCACAGTGGCCCAGTGGTTAGCACTGTTGTCTCACTGGGACCCGGGTTTGATTCCAGCCTTGGCTGACTGTCTGGGTGGAGTTTGTACGTTCTCCCCGTGTCTGCATGGGTTTCCTCCTGGTGCTCCAGTTTCTCTCACTCTCCAAAGATGTGCAAGTTAGTTTGATTAGCCATAGTAACTCGCTCCTTAGTGTCATGGAGATTAGCAGGGTAAAGATATAGGGTTAGGGGGATAGGGCCTGGGTGGGATTGTTGTTGGTACGGGTTTGATGAACCAAATGACTTCCTTCTGCACTGTCGGGATTTTGGGATTCTATGATTCTTCCCTGCTGCCATCAGACTTTTGAATGGACCTACCTTACATTAAGTTGGTCTTTCTGTATACCCTAACTATGACTGTAACACTATATTCTGCAGTGTCTCCTTTTCTTCTTCCCTATGTACTTTGTGAATGATATGTTTTGTCTCTATAGCGCACAAGAAACAATACTGTATTATTGTCCCAATACATATGACAATAATAAATCAAATCAAACTATAGTTTAAGTACTGTCTCCTTTGTAGTCACCAACACACAAAAGAGCGATTCAAGTTCTGGAGATAGTAAAGCCTTGAGATCATTCCTTGGTGGAAAATTGACAAGACTGGAAAAACTTGAGATCATCTACATGTATAGAAGATAGTAAAAGTTAAGGAAAATGGTGTTTGCACAATATTACTTTAAACTACATTGTGAGAGTTAAAAAAAGGAGACATAAGTTAAAACTTCTAGAAAAATAGGGTTAAAAGCAGAAAATTATTCACACTGGGGGCTCAACGTATGGGAAGAACTTTCAGATAGAATATAGTGGAGGAGACAACTCCAGAATCATTAATTTAATAATGCTGCATTGGGAAATGTAATGGCAGGGAGGAAGTGTTGGGTCTTTTTGGAGGAATGAGTTAAATTGGGCAGGACAACATTTCTTATCTTTGGCTAGTTTGCAATCCTGTGATTTAATAAACATTTTAGTTTCTTTTAATTGAACCAACTTTCCAAAAACATGACACATCACTGGGAAAACTTCTTTCGTCCACTTATGTCGGAAGCAAGAATCAGACTAAATTCAGACATGTCATAGTCTGCCACTGATGCAATCAAAAAGTTCTAAAGCAATGTTTACCAAAGAATACACAGGAAGAATCTTGTGATGTTGTGAAAGAACATTGACACTGTTCACATTCTGCTGATAAGGAGAAATGAAAGTCAAATGAGTTTAAAGAATTATTTTCTAAGAAAATGCAAGATTTTCTGCTCAACAACTTCTCAGTGGAATTTTTCTTTGGGAGAACAAATGCCACAAGCATGTGACTGAGGAAATGCTTCACATTTCTTCAGACAGAGAACAACATCAGTGTAAGAAATGCATATCTGGATCCTTGAGGAAAGATTTCCTCAGAAGTTGCCTCACGGTTAAAAAATCTCAGCTGCGGACAGTATCTGAGGAATAATGGAACGGGAAGATCCTGCCTTATTTCTAATTGTAAAACAGCAGTGCTTTAATCTTTGGGGGGAAATGTTGACATAGAAACATAGAAGATAGGAGCAAAAGAAGGCCATTTGTCCCTTTGAGCCTGCTCTGCCATTCATCACAACCATGGCTGATCATCCAATTCAGTAACCTAATCCTGCTTTCTCCCCTTAATCTTTGATCCTGTTCGCTCCAAGTGCTAAATCCAGCCGCCTCTTGAATATATTCAATGTTTTGGCATCAACTACTTCCTGAGGTAATGAACTCCACAGGCTCACCACTCTTTGGGTGAAGAAACGTCTCCTCACCTCTGTCCTAAACGATCTACCCTGAATCCTCAGACTGTGACCCCCGGTTTTGGACTCCCCCATCATCAGGAACATCCTCCCTGCATCTACCCTATCTAGTCCTGTTAGAATTTTGTAAATCCCTATGAGATCACCCCCTCATTTGCCTGGACTCCAATGAAAACAATCCTAACCTTGAGTTTGAGTGATAACGTAAATCAGAAAATATCAATTCGTATTTCCATTGTACATTGCACTCAATTTTCAGTTGCATTAAGGTCAATGGAAACTGAAATAACCAGAGGAACCTTAGATTACCGGACAATATAGACAGGCTGGCCAGAACAGTGGCAAAAACGTGTGGTGATATCTCTTGGGAGGGCTAACAAGGCAAGGGAATACACGATGAATGATAAATGCTAGGAAGTACGAAGACCTGAGGGATCTTGTGGTTCATGTCCACACTATAGGAAGGATGTGTTTGCACTACAGAGGGTGCAGTGGAGATTCACCAAGATGTTGCCTGGGCTGGAGCATTTCAGCTATGAGGAGAGGCTGGTTAGGGTGGAGTTGAGAGAAGGCCTCGGCAGGACCTGATCAGGTTACACAATATTATGGAGGACACAGATAGGAAGAAACTTCTGTCCTCATTAAAGGGGTCAATAATCAGGAGGCATAGGTTTAAAGTCAGGGGCAAGAGATTCAGAGGGGATTTGAGGAAAAGCTTTTGCACTTAGAGAGTGGTGGGGATCTGGAACTCACTTCCTGATAGGGTGTAGAGGCGAGAGCACTTGAAATGCCATAGCATGCAAGGCTGGAAAATAGGATTAGATTGGTGCATGATGGCCAACGCAGACACAATGGGCTGTAATATTCTCTGATTCTGTTAGGTGTATGGTTGGTGACAAAATCAACATTCCCTTATTATTCTATCTGCCAAAGACAAATTAACCCTGATGTGGGAATTTCATTGGGCCATACTTATAATTCAGGCTTAATGAAGCTGATCTGCCTCAAAAATAGTCACTTTGGACCTTGCAAGTCTTTGTAATGCTCTTTCTTAATTAACTGCAGTGGAACATGTGTTTAGCTACACTAGGGATCCCTATGCACAACCCCCACTAGGAGAAATCAGGGGCTTCTTGCTAGGGAGGTCCTCTTGATGTGCAAAAAAAAGTGGGATGGCCGCGCAGAGCAGCACAATGTGCTGGAGGAACCAGGGACAGGTGGAATCTGTGGAGGTGACCTGAGTATTGACCTGGCGGGGGCTGGGGGGGGGGGGGGGTGGGGTATGGTAGGCAACGTGGGGAAGTGATCATATCCTGGGTTTTCTTATTTCAAGAAGGCCCATCACACTTTGGGTCACTCAGGCACTTAACAGCCAGTAACAGCTCTATCCCAGGGATCAAGGAGACTGGAGGAGAGGGGAAGGTGGGGTGGGGAGGGGGGAAGGAGGTGGGTAGGAGTCCCAATTGCTGAGAGCAGCCAGCCGATCAGAGATCAGCATCTCTTCTGTAGTCTGCAGCCCCATCAGGAGACAGTGGTTGCTGCTGGAACTACATCCACCCACACCCTAGCCCCAAGGCTGGAAAATCCCACCGAAGGCCAACAGACCTTTAAATGGCCTGTGGCCCACCCACTAAGATTCCCTGGGATGGGAAAATTCTGCCCTTTGAGTCAAGCAATGACACAAGCATAGATGTGTGATGTCAGAATGTGGGCAGCGGGGGAGGGGGGGGGTGGGTTCGGGGGGGCAGGGGGGTCACGGTTTATGGAGATCACAGGCGCTGGGGTGGATGTCGGCAGCAAGAGTAGAGAGTGCAACTTTCAATGCCCCCTTACAGCTCCCAATGCTAGGTCCTTTGGTCAGGCACTGGGTGCCTTTGAGCCAGGCACCACCCCTGGGTGCCCAGAAGTAAAAACTCCAGGATATGCTAATTATGGTCCCCATATGGCAAATGTCCTGCCATAGCTGGATTAATACTACCGGTGGCAGGATGAGGCCCAGAAGGGAGCATTAGTTACCCGCATAAGGGCCTTACTACTTGGTAGCTGGGTGGGCTTTGCCGCCACAGATTTAATCAGCGTGGTGGCAGGATTGTGACAGGGCTCTCAGTCGCCACCCTCCCATCTGACTAACTCTGCCCCTGCCACCAAACACACCGTAGCGGAGGACACAAGATTCTGTCCTTTCACTGAAAGTTGCTGCTTAGGACCTGTACGATCTGCTCCGCGAAAGCATTTCTAAGCCGCACTTGAGCGTTAGAATGGCAGGGGCCCGTTCCGCACAAATTCGAGTTCAGGCAACCAAGCAATTCAGATAAAAATTGTATGCTAAGAGCAGACTCTCAAATCGGTCTCCCTTTTACGCAATGCGCCCATTGACTGGCCGTTCTCATCCAGTCACACCGAAAGGTGCCCCATCATGTTTGAGATGTCAGTAAGTGTGGGAGTTGTTTGATGCCTAGCAAGTTATTCATTTCATACTGTCAGTTCTTAACTTTCTCTGACCTTGACTGTTGGAGCAAGCCTACAGTTTTGGACGTTCACACATTGTGTAAGAGCACTTTATAATATTTAATCCTATAGGGATATACTACAGTCATGTTAATGGGAAAGTAATGTTGACCACACTCAGCATTGTCACTGTGACAGCGTTGAACTTTGTTTCACTCAAGAGTCGTTGTTCATCATGTTGTATAGGATTACATTTTAAAATAGTACTTAACTCCTTGTGGAATGTGTTTAACTTTCTTGTTTTTGATATTCGATTTTCAGTTACTTGCCTGAGCTGACTAAATTTAACATCATTATAGCCATTTTATGGACCTTAAACAAACACAGGCGCTTGGACTATTGATAAATTAGGGGGTGGGGGGAGGGGAGGGGGGTTGCAATGCAGCATTTTGTATGTTGGTGTGAGGCACCAGTGTTCATTTCAAACCCAGATTATGAAATCTGTCAGACAATGGGTGGCATGGTGGCATAGTGGTTAGCACCGCTGCTTCACAGCGCC
The DNA here is from genome assembly GCF_965287045.1 of Carcharhinus amblyrhynchos. Taxonomy (NCBI): domain Eukaryota; kingdom Metazoa; phylum Chordata; class Chondrichthyes; order Carcharhiniformes; family Carcharhinidae; genus Carcharhinus; species Carcharhinus amblyrhynchos. Next base: position 13,171,577 of record NC_137340.1, on the reverse strand, counting down.
AGAAACCCACCTTCAATTCCAGCCTTGGGTGTCTGTGTGGAGTTTATACGTTCTCCCCATGCCTGCGAGATTTTCCTCTGGGTGTTCCAGTTTTTTCCCACAGTCCAAAGATGTCCCGGTTAAGTGGATTGGCCATGCCAAATTGCCCCTTAGGCCAAAAACCTCCCAAAATGGAAATCCTCAATGGCCTCAGGCAGGATTTTACGATCTCACCTGAGCGAGCCTGTAAAATTCTGCCCTTAGCGTCAGGGGAATTAGCATGGGGTTACAGGGATAGGGCCTGGGTAGGATTATGGTCAATGCAGACTTGATGGGCCAAATGGCCTCCCTCTGCACTGTAGGGATCCATAGTTTTGATTCACACTTCTGTTTCAGCAAGTACTGCAATGACGGATCTAAAAGCGGCTGATAGAGGAGACCCAAGAATTGGTCACAAAACTTTGCAAGATTTTTATAGGACTGGAAGGAGCATTGACAAAAGCCAGTGTCTTGACAAAACTATCACGTGCCCCTGCTATATGAACATATCAATTAGGATCAAGAGTTGGTCATTTTGCCCCTCCATCGAGTTTCCTGGCCTTCCAAAGTGGCCAGGAGTCTTACCGGATTTGCCATCAAATCTCTCAGCTGCTGGCAAAAGCAAACTGGGAGACTTTAAAACAGTATTTCAAGCAAATAATACTCTTTTGTACAGGAGTTCTCTGAGCAGCTACTCCATTTATTAAAAAGTGATCTGATAGTGTTTGCAGCAGAGTAGCATGATGATATAAGATGTAAACTGATGCGCTCACGTACTGCGCTGACAACTGTCACCACACTGTCTGATTTCCCTCAGCTTTGGGCTTTGACCTTAAGGAGAGACAAAGAGAACAGAGTCTAACTGGAGAATGAATGTTTCTGCAAAGGCAAATGCATGTCAATGGCCTGCAAAAATCATTCCTTACTACCTAAACTAGCCTAGGAAGCTTCTAAACTCTGATAGCACTGAGACTCAAGGTAAGGAAGCTTTGCTGCCTCCTGTTTCCGGACTAGAAAAATTACATTCAGCCCCAGAAACCTAGAAACAAGCTTTTTCACCCATCACAATTTGACTTGAACTCACTCGAGCCAAACTAATTTAGTAAGAGGAACACTCTGACAATAAGAAAGCTAGCCTAATAGCATTTACCTACGGTAGGGTTGCTAACTTATACTAAATATCTAATAACAGGAGTAGTGGGATAGAACAGCGAGGCTCGGTGACTGAAACTCTGTAATTCAATCTCATGAACCATAGAATCCCTACAATGCAGAAGAGACCATTTGGCCCATTTAATCTGCATCGACTCTCTGACGGAGCATTTTACCCAGCAACCCCCCCTAACCTAACCCCGTAATCTCACACATTTGCCCCATTAATCCCTTAACCTATACATCTTGGGACACTAAGGAGCATGGCGAGTCCACCTAACCCTGTACATCTCTGGAGTGTGGGAGGAATGATGTGGAGATGCCGGCGTTGGACTGGGGTAAACACAGTAAGAAGTCTGACGACACCAGGTTTAAGTCCAACCGATTTATTTGAGAGTAAACTCACAAGCTTTCGGGGTTAGCCTCTTCGTCACCTGACGAAGCTTGTGAGTTTACTCTCAAATAAATCGGTTGGACTTAAACCTGGTGTTGTCAGACTTCTTACTGTGTGGGAGGAAAGCAGAGGAAACCCACTCAGACATAAGGAAAATATGCAGACTCCACACAGATAGTCAACTAAGGCTGCAATTGAACCCACGTCCCTGGCGCAGTCAGTGCTAACCACTGGGTCCCCGTGCTGCCCTAATGGATGAAAACCATTTTTCTTCCACTTCCATTTTTGTGTATTGTTCCTTCTAGTTTTGCAGAAAAAGCGTAAACCCTGGAAAGTGAAAATAGAATAAAGTCATTCCTTGCAGCCCTCACTCACACCGAATTGAACTATTCAGAGAAAAGAAACTCCCAGAATAGCTTCACTCAGAGCTGGCAACCACAACCCTACCCTTTCACCCACTTAGCCCTTTAATAGGGTCACTGCTGGTGTGATTGTGGCCTCAACTCTACCCACTGTTATCTTTGACTCCATTGTCAATCAGGAATCCATCTCACACAGCCTTAAAAATACTCAGTGGCTCAACCTCCACATCTCTCTCTCAGAAGGAGAATTTCGCGAATACAATTCTCTTCATGTTTGTCTGAAACGGGAGACTGAGGCGGAAACTTTCCTATCCTGCCCGCCATGGGAATCGGAGCAGGTGGGGCAGCGCTGATCTTGGTTGGGATTTTCCGGTCTTGGGGCCAGCACGGCGGGAAGATCCTGCCCGGTGCCTCCTTAAACTGTATGCCCTGGATCTAGTCTCCCCCACAGCAGACAACTTCCCATCAACTCCCACCCTGCCAAGCCCCCTGAGGACGCCAATGTATGCTCGTATACAAGAGATGAAAAGCTAAAGGAGGCGGAAATCTTTTAGAAATATGTTCGGTAATTCTAAAAGAAATGTTTCATGCGTTTTATGTGTGGCTAACGGTGTCAGAGCTTCCCTCGAACTGAATGGCTTGATAGGCCATGTCAGAGGGCAGACATGGTACATAGTAACTGTTACGGGCTGGCAGTGAGGGAGGAGTCTAGAACCAGCAGCACAATTTCAAATAAGGTGGGGGTTATGGGGGACTGCCGCTTAGAACAGGGATGAGAAGAAATTTCTTTAGAAAGAAGGTTTGGGAATCTTTGGAATTCTCTACTTCCGAAGGCTTACAGAAATTTAGTCATTGAATATGTTTAAAGCAGAAATTGATAGACTTACAGGCGTGAAATGTCCTTTTCAAATTAATCGTTGTTACACAATATTGTGTCATCCACAAATGCTGAAATTGTTTCCTGAACACCCAAGTCTAGTCTGTTTATCATAGAAACCATCTAAAAGCGTCAATAGGGATCATAGAATCCCTACAGTGCAGAAAGAGGCCATTCAGCCCATCTGCACCAACCATAATTCCACCCAAGCTGTTTTCCAGTGACCCCACATTTTTACCCTGCTAATCCCCTAACACTAGGAGCAATTTAGCACAGCCAATCAACCTAACACGTACATCTTTGAAGTGTGGGAGGAAACCAGAGCACCCGGAGGAAACCCACGCAGACATGGGGAGAATGTGCAAACTCCACACAGACAGTGATACGAGGCCGGAATTGAATGCAGGTCCCTGGCGCTGTGAACAATCGCAAAATGGGCATGGTGGGTGTAAAAGGCATTGAAGTGTCCAATCAGCCATGTTCACATTGAATGGCAGAGCAGGCTCGATGGGCTGAATGGTCTACTCCTGCTCCTATGTCCCCAGATGGCAAGTTGATAATACAAGTGAAAACCAGCTTGACTGTAAAATGTCCATAGTGGAAGTGATAAAACAATTAAGAGAGGTAAAGGGAGAGTCTGAGAGGAGGCTGGAAAGTAACACAGAAGGAAATCCAAAGCTCTTTTCCAGGCTTACGTGAGATGAAAGGACAATGGGTCAGACTGATTAGGGAATATAAAAGGAGATTGACCCATGAAGTCAAAGTGCATTGCTGAGGTTACTGATTGAAAACATGCATCTGTATTCAGCAAAGAGGAAGAAGCTTCCCAAATCAGAATGAAAGCAGAGATAATTGAGATATTGAATGGGCTAAAAATGTACTTTTTGTAAAGGGAAGTATTGAATGGAGCTGCTGCACGGGCACCAGGATGGGATGTGACGTATCTGAGGGTGCTATTGGAAATAAGGGAGGAAATTGCAGAGGTGCTGGCCGTAATCTTGCAACTCTGCTTCGATATGAAGCTGGTGCTACAGAGGGTGAGAGTTACAAGTATTACACCCATGCTTAAAAGTATGTGAGGAAAAACTCAACAAATTCACTTTAACCTCAATGGCAGGAAAACTTCTTTGAAATTACTATTTGGGATAAAATTAACAGTCATTCAGACAAACATGGATTAATTAAGGAAAGTTATCAGTTTTGTTATTGGTAAATTGCATTTAGCCCACTCAATGGAGCTTTTTGATGAGATAAGAAAGATGTGGAAGCACTGGAAAGGGTGCAGAGGAGATTTACCAGGATGTTGCCTGGTATGGTGGGAAGGTCTTATAAGGAAAGGCTGAGGGACTTGAGGTTACTTTTGTTGGAGAGAAGAAGGTTAAGAGGTGACCTAATTGAGGCATACAAGATGATCAGAGGGTTAGATAGGGTGGACAGTGAGTGCCTTTTTCCTCAGATGGTGATGGCTAACACAAGGGGACATAGCTTTAAATTGAGGGGTGATAATTATAGGACGGATGTCAGAGGTAGGTTCTTTACTCAGAGGGTAGTAAGGGTGTGGAATGCCCTGCCTGCAGCTTTTGTGGACTCGCCAACTTTAAGGGCGTTCAAATGGTCAGTGGATAGGCATCTGGATAAAATTGGAATAGTTTAGGTTAGAGGGTCATTAGATTGGTTCCACTGGTCGGCGCAACATCGAGGGCCGAAGGGCCTGTACTGCGCAGTAATGTTCTATGTTCTATAAGAGAGAGTTGATAAAGGGAACCTAGTTAGTACGGTGAACATTTTTTTATTCATTCATAAAGCGTGGGCATCACTGGCCAAGGCCAATAGTGGGCATGTGTTTGGAAGGTGCTGCCTAAGACATCTTGGTGAAGTCCTGCAATCCTCCGTAGATAGTACACACTGCTGTTACTGTCTGTTGGTGATGGAGGAATTGAATGCTTGTGGAAGGGGTAGCAGTCAACCTCACTGCCCCGTCTATTCCCACACAGACCTACAAAAAGTGTTTGATACAGTGCTACTTAATAGCTTTTCAGGAAACTTGAAGATATGTAATGAAACGGACGACATTAGCATGGGCACAAAGTCAGCTGTATGACAGGAAACAGAGTACTGGGGAATGGTTGTCTTTTGGACCGAAAGAAGGAATTTCTGGAGCTCCACAGGATGCAGCATAAGGCATCTTCTTTTCTTAATCGTTATAAATGGGTGGCACAGTGACACAGCGGTTAGCACTGCTGCCTCACAGCGCCAGGGACCGGCATTCAATTCCGGCCTCGTATCACTGTCTGTGTGGAGTTTGCACATTCTCCCCGTGTCTGCATGGGTTTCCTCTGGGTGCTCTGGTTTCCTTCCACACTTCAAAGATGTACGTGTTAGGTTGATTGGCTGTGCTAAATTGCTCCTAGTGTTAGGGGATTAGCAGGGTAGAAATGTGGGGTCACAGGACAACAGCTTGGGTGGAATTATGGTCAGTGCAGATGGGCTGAATGGCCTCTTTCTGCACTGTAGGGATTCTATGATCCCTATTGACGCTTTTAGATGGTTTCTATGATAAACAGGCTAGACTTGGGTGTTCAGGAAACAATTTCAGCATTTGTGGATGACACAATATTGTGTAACAATGATTAATTTGAAAAGGACATTTCATGCCAGTAAATTAGGTGGACGTGTTGCACAGGCTGATGCAAGATGATACATTTTTAAGAGAAAAGTGAGGAGTAGCAATGATTGCAGAATCAAAGACAAATCTTTGAGGATGACAGAACAGGTTGAAAAAGTTATTAAAAAGTTATGTACAGTCCTGTTATAGAGGCATATCATGCAAAAACAAGTAATATTTAGCCTTTAGCAAACACTGCAGGCAGTGGGTTGTTCCCCTGTGTCTTAGTCAAAAGATCCAGTTACAGATCCCATCCCAAGATTTGATGACTCACAACATGGTTGAATAGGTTGAGAGTGGGAACCCATAAGTCCTTCCAGATGTGCCATGGCTAGCAGTAGGAACAGGGGTGATTTCAGGTCAGCCATGCTTAGCTTGGAGTGGTGCCCTTCAATTCTCTAGCAATAGGTTAATGCCCTGTTCTGGAAGTGAGTAGCTGTGGAAAGTCCGCCTTAGCGCACCACCAAGTGCGAGAAGAGAATTGGAATGGGAAATTTATAAAACACTGGTTTAATTTCATTTGGAGTGTTCAATCCTGGGCATAGGAAGGATGTCAGGACTTTAGAGAGTGTGCAGAACATACTTATAGGAATGCTCCCAGAGACTTCAGAAATATGGATTGATTGGAGAAGCTGTTGTTATTGAAGGAAAGATTGAGAGAAGATTTCATAGAATCATTGATCCCCAGTGCAGAAGATTTGACCCATCGGATCCAATTTTATCAACAAGTTGCCTGCTTTCAGATGCGGAAACTTGGTTCCCCATCTCTGCGCCCATTCCCCCTTCACTAAGGCCCGAAAACGGCTGTGATCGGACAGCACGGGAAACAGGCGCGACGGCCATTTAACTGCATTTGCACGCATTTAAATTGACTTAATGAGCTACAAGACCAACTTTACCGGCACTTCCCCCTTTACCACCACGTTCACCCACCCAGAATCGGCGCAAAACAAACACGATCCACAAAAGTCCGATTCGGGCGCTCCAGTTAGTGAGGAGGTGGGTGCCTAGCATCCGACAGCCCTCTACTTGAGATCAGTGGGGGGGTTGGGGGGGATGGGGGGGGGGGGGGGGTGGTGGTGGGGTGGGAGGTGTGTCTGACGGCTCTCTGCTTGAGAGCGGTGGGGGAAGGGAAGGAAGGAGGGGTCCTGTACCACCCTGCCTGAGATCAGTGAGAGGGAAGGGGCAGGGGCCTGTGATCGGTCTGGGTGGTAGGGGGGGGATAAGGAAGTCAGTAATTTTGGGGGGTGGGGGGGGGGGGTGAGGTGGGGCAATGTCTGTGGGGGCTAAAGGGAGATGTTATCTGGCTGGGAGGGATGTGGCAGGGGAGCCGCATTCTATTATTTTTTTCTCCTGCTCACGCGCAGTTGGAGACGCTGATCAGAGTTGCAACATTAAGTGGACAAATTAAACCCCGTCCACAGGCTTCTACAGCACGATTCGGAATCTCTGATAATTTTGCAGGCAGACTGCGCGTGAGGGCGCCGGAGAATGGGTCTGAAAGTCAGATCTGAAATACTCCCAGTTTCAAGTCCACCCAGCACTTAGAAGCAAAATGGTAAAATAGGGCCCATAGAGTCTCCACCAATTCTCTGACATTGTCTTACCCAGTCCCCCTCTCCCACCCTATCCCCATAACTCTGCATACTTAACACGGCTAATCCACCTGACTTACACATCTTGGGACACGAGGGGCAATTTTGCATAGCCTATCCGCCTAACTGGCACGTCTTTCAGACTCTGGGAAGAAACCGGAGCGACCAGAGGAAATTCACACAGACACAGGGGAGAACGTGCAGATTCCACACAGACAGTCACCCAAAGCCAGAATCCAACCCGGGTACCTGGAAGTGTGAGGCCACAGTGCTAACCATTGTGCCACAGTGCCACCCACTTTGATAGAGGTTGGTCAAAATCACAAGAAACTGTTCCTATTGGCAGAAGAACTATAAACCAAAAGACACACATTCAAAGTGGTTGGTACAGTAGGACAGTGGTTAGCATTGCTACTTCACAGCTTCAGGGACCTGGGTTCGATTCCCAGCTCGGGGCACTGTCGGTGTGGAGTTTGCACATTCTCCTCGTGTCTGCGTGGGTTTCCTGTGGGTGCTCCAGTTTCCTCCCACAGTCCAAAGATGTGTGGGTTAGATTAATTGGCCACGCTAAAAGTGCCCCTTAGTGTCCTGGGATGTGTAGGTTAGAGGGATTAGTGGGTAAATGTGTAGGGATATGGGGATAGGGCCTGGGTGGGATTGTGCTCGGCGCAGACTCGATGGGCTGAAGGGCCTGTTTCTGCACTGTAGGGTTCTATGTTCTATGATTGGCAGACAAGAAATATCCTGTTAATGCAGTGAGTGATGTGGATCTTAAATGCAAGCTCTGAGAGGATGGGGGGAGCTGATTCAATTCTGGCTTTCAAAAGGGAACTGGGAAAGCACTAAAAGTTTGTTGGGCTATGGAGAAATGGCAGAGGAGAGGAATTACTTAAACTGTTCTTTCAGAGAGTCAGCATGAACCTGATGGCCTCTTTCTGTGCTGTAAGAATTCTCGGTGTGCTTCCCAGTGAGCACAAGACAAAGGGCCCGCGTTCACTGTCCGGTGCGGGGAACAGCTGTGGTGCATTTTCAATGATGGGGTGTGAAAAGTCTCCCTCAGAGTTGTTCAAGTCCAGTGGGTCCAGGGGGCGTGTGGACGCTCTGGCCTGATCGGGCTGCTTTATCTGTAAGAGAAGGGAGATGGCATTAGGGCATTACAGGGGATAAATGAGGGAACGTTCATTTATCACTTGAGATTTCAGGAAGGACAGCATGTCTTGAGGAATCTCACGTTCGTCTGTTACTCCCACCTCAATATCATTGCAAGTGCTTTCTTCCTCCACCCACCCCCCACCCCCTAGCCAGCTTGAGGGCTCTTTTCTCGAATGGCGTGAAGGTTCTGAGCCCTGGCATTACATCGGCTGGGCACACTTCTCACACTTGTTGTGGTTGAGATTGTCCTTCAATGACACGGATGGGGAGAGTGGTAAGATTGAAGGTGGTGATAGACATAGTTCTCTAGTGGGAGCTGGAGTGTGAGGAGAATGGCAGCAAGTAGCAGAGGAACAGGGTGATAGAGAGAGAGGGCCTCCTTACAGCCATTGGCAAAGAACGAAGTGGCTAGGTGGGAGATGAAGGTACAAACGTTGTGCGAGGGCATCCAGAAAAAGGCTATATGAGGTTCACTTATCCTGGCTGAGTGAAAATCAATCATCATCATGTGGCACTGCTGCCCAGTACTCTCCTGCAGCGAGCCAGCACTCACCAGGGCAGCCACTATGTCCCAGACGAGGGAGGTGACCTTGGCGTGAGGCCTTCCCCTGGAGCTGGCGTAAGGTGCATCCTGCCTCTGCTGCAGTCCAGCCTGAAGTCTGGTGAGGGCTCCCTCTGAGGATGGCGGTGCGGGCTTCCTAGCTGCCATCCCCTACAATCGCTAAGGAACAAGTGCTGGCGAGTCACATACTAACAGAATGGTATTAGATAAATGGGGAACTGTGCCTTTACGATTCTGAAACATCCTGCCATGCAAGTCAAAATAAATCTATCTGATCATAACATTTCTGATGGATCGCGAAAGATTCTTAAATGCTTGCTAATTCTTGCAGTTGTTTGCAAAGGTGTACATGATAGCATCACCCACAATGATCAAGCATTTTTCCACACAAATCAAAATACAGGTTTGCCTTTGTTTAGGAGTGTTTACTCAACCAGCAGATCAGCAGAAACATCGATGAGTGATACCAATTGGCTTCTTTTAGTGTTGTAACTTTAAGTATCATTGAGTGGATTACATTGCAATAAGTGACTAATAGTCAAACAAGGATTAGCGAGACACCAGCCTCGACTATCCCAGGGCAAGTTCATGACCCTTCTTTCACCATCTATATGAATGCTGGTGGGGACTCAAGATCCGGCAGTCACAGCTCTCACCAGGGAGAACGCAACATCGGATCTTCCCCACCCCTCGTCACTGATGTCATCAGGTTCATGCGCATAATGGGGGACCAACTGTTTTACTTGGACTTGAATAGATGATGCAGGGAGAATGTGCAAACTCCACACAGACAGTGACCTAAGCCAGGAATCGAACCTGGGTCCCAGGAGAACTGAGGCAGCAATACGAGCACTGTGCCACCGCGCCACCCCAAAAGTATGGTATAATTAGAATAAGTCAACGTGGGTTTGCTGAAGGGAAATCTTGTTTGACAATTTTATTTGAGGGTTTTGAGGATGTAACTAGTAGATTAGATAAAGGGGAACCATTAGATGTGATACACCTGGATTTCCAAAAGGCATTCAGTAATATGGCACACAAAAGGTGACTAGGCAAAATAAGGACTCCTGGAGTGGGGGGTAATATATTAACAATGATAGAGGACTGGTTAATGGTTAGAAAGCAGAGAGTGCGTATAAACAGGACCTTTAAATTGACAGGCCATGAATAATGGAATGCCGCATAGGTGATCCCCAGTATGGAGGGATTACCTTTTGAGGAAAGGTTAAACAGGCTGGGACTCTGCTCATTGGAATTCAGAATAATCAGAGATTATCTCACTAAAATATATGGGATTCTTAAGGGGCTTGGCAGGGTTAATGCTGAGAGGATGTTCCCCTTATGGGAGAGTCTTGGACCAGAGGGAATAGGTTCAGAATAAAGAGATGCCAATTTAATACTGAGATGAGAAGTAATTTCTTATAGAATCATAGAATCCTATAATGCAGAAGGAGGCCACTCGGCCCATCGAGTCTGCACTGACTGCAATCCCATCCAGTCCCTATCCCCATAACTCCATGCATTTACCCCAGCTAGTCCCCCTGACACTAAGGGGCAATTTATCATGGCCAACCCAGCTAACCCGCACGTCTTTGGACTGTGGGAGGAAACCGGAGCACCCGGAGGAAACACTTCTCTGAGTGTTGTGATTCTTTGGAACTTCTTGCCACAGAGAGATGTGGGGCAGAGTCCTTGGGTATATTTAAGGCTGAGATAGATAGATTTTTGATCATTAAGGGAATCAAGCTTTGCAGGGAAAGGGCAGGAAAGTGAACATGAGGAATGTTGGATTAGTGTGATTCCATTGAATGACAGAGCAGGCTTGGGGGGCCGAATGGCCTACTCCTGTTCCCATTTCTTATGGAATTATGGCTCAGTGCTGGGGCCTCAGCTGTTTACAATCTACATGAAGACATACATGAAGAGACAGAGTGTAATGTATCTAACTTTGCTGATGATGCCAAACTGGGTGGAATGCTAAACTTTAGGGAGGACACAGAGAGGCTGCAAAGACAAATAGCTGAGCGGGCAACAAATGGCACTTGGAGGAGAGGGAAGAGTGAAGTTATTTAGTCTGGTCGGAAGAATGAAAACAGCAGAATGTTTTTTAAAAGGTTAGAAATTTGTAAGTGTTGATGTTCCAGAGACTTGGGTGCACTTGTACCAGAAACATAGAGGGTTAGCCTGCAGGTGCAGCAAGCAACCGGGAAGGCAAATGGTACATTGCCCTTAAGTGCAAGGTATTGGAGTACAATGATAAATAAGTCTTGTTACAGTTGTACAAGATTTTGGTAAGATTGTGTCAAGAGTACAATGGAGACCAGGTTTTGGTCTCCACATTTAAGAAAGGATAGACTTCAATTTGAGGCAGTACAGGGAAGATTCATTAAATTAGTCCATGCATGGGATGAGGGGGTTGTCCTCGGATGAGAAGCTGAGTAAATTTGGCTTAAATGCTCTTTAGTTTAGGAGAATGAGAGGTCACTTCATTGTAACTGACAAAATCCTGAAGGAGCTTGATAATGTGGGTGCTGCAAAATTGTTTCCAATGGTCAGGGGATCTAAAACATGGGGACACAGTGTCAGAATAAGGGAGCGATCATTTAGGAATAAGAAGAGGAGAGATTTCTCCACTCAAAGGAATGTGAAGTTTTGGAATTCGCTACTCCAGAGGGCTGTGGATGCTCTACCATTGAATATATTTAAGGATAGGAAAGATGGATTCTTGGGCTGGAATTTTACTCAGAACGGCATTCTCCGCCATTCCCCAATGGTCTTGGGTGGGATCTTGTGAGCTTCGGGCAGGCAAGGCGGTAAAATTCTGGCTTGGTCTCTAAGGGAATTAACGGAGAGCGGGGGCTGATGGGAAAATGGAGTTGAAGCCCAAGATCAACAAGGGTCAACGGGATGTGTGGTTTATTTCTACTTGGATTACATTAACAGGTCAAAAGTGCTGTTAGTATTAAGAAAATACACAAACAGAGAGTAGCAGCCATACTTCAAGGAAGGAAACAACCCCACCCTCAGAATATGGACCTGGTATGTTAATATGAACATAAGAACATAAGAAATAGGAGCAGGAGTAGGCCATCCAGCCCTTCGAGCCTGCCCCGCCATTCAATAAGATCATGGCTGATCTGTCACTGCTCAGTTCCACTTTCCCGCTTTCTCCCCATAACCCTTAATCCCCTCTCTTATCAAAAACCCATCAACCCGCGTCTTAAAAATATTTAGTGAGGCAGCCTCCACCACTTCAACGGGCAGAGAATTCCAGAGATTCACCACCCTTTGAGTGAAGAAGTTCCTCCTCAACTCCGTTCTAAACCGCCCCCCTTTTATCTTGAGGCTGTGCCCCCTAGTCCTACTGTCTTTTTTGAGCAATTAGCTTTTGGCCAGAGGATAACTTTTTAAGCTAGGACACAAAGCCAAAAGAATTAGTCACCTAACATAACATTTAGAAACAAAACAAGACATTATTGTAACAAAGAAAAGGATTATACCTCATTCAGTCAAAGATCAAAATAGACTCATCCACCAGTGCAAGGCTGAACAAACCAAATTGTCAGGGGAATGGACACAAATGTACCGGAATAGGAAAGAAAAATAAGGTGCCATGAGGTCAGTGTGTTGGATCGTATGAGACAAAGAGGCAGTACCATTTTAAATAACAGCAGATGCAGATGGACGACAAGGAATATAAATACATGTATGCAAAAGTGCAAAGTGTGATTCGTATGTTGGTGAGCTAGAAGTACAGATGGCCGTGTGGGTGCATGACGTGACAATAACACAGTGAGGTGCTTAATATTCAAATGTTCAGAAAAGCTAGGGACATAAGAGGTAGGGTGGCAGTACTGATCAGGGAAGATATTGTAATGTTGTAAAGAGGATATTCTTGAGGGCGCAGGGACAGAATGTAAGCCACAAGTCAGGAATGTGATGGAATACCCCCCTCTTGCCTGGATGAGTGCAGCTCCAACAACACTCAAAAAGTTCGACACCATCCAGGGCAAAGCGGCCCACTTGATTGCACAACCCCTCCCCCCCCCCATCCATCACCTTCAACATTCACTCCCTCTACCAGCAACACTCAGTGGCAGCAGTTTGTAACATCTACAAGCTGCACTTCTGCAACTCACCAAGGTTCCTTCCATAGTACCTTTCACACCTACAACGTCTACTGCCCCGAAAGGCAGGACAAGCACAAACACGGGAACATCACTATCTGCCAACTTCCCCTCCAAGTCATTCACCATTCCTGATTTGGAAGTAAATCACCAATCCCTTCCTGTCGCTGGGTCAAAATTCTGGAACTCCCTCCCCAGTAGCACTGTGGGAGTACCTACATGACATGGGTTGCAACAGTTCAAGAAGGTGGCTCACCACTATTTATTCAAGGGCAATTAGGAATGGGTAATAAATGTTAGCTTGGCCAGCGACTCCCACATCTGTGAGCATAACAAAAAGAGCAAAACCAGAGAACACTGGAAAATCTCAGCAGGTCTGACAGCATCTGTGGAGAAAGGATAGAGCCAACAGGTCCAATTTTATCATGTTAATTCTAAGCGTTGTGTGCAATTCAGATCCGACTTGGAAAATGCTCTCAGTCGCCCCCACACGCACTTAGTCTGAAAAATAATCACAGGTCTGTATTGTGCTGTGGGCGGGGCTCATCGCACCCAAAATGCTGCTGCTTCGATTGGAGTCCTGAACTGTGTACGCGCATTGAGAAAGATATTTTAAAAATGCTCCCCAGTCACATTGCTCCTGGGCCGCAAAGAGCTGATAAAGCAGACCGAGAGCGATGGCCTCAATAGACATCGTCCCACCCCCACAACATACACTCCTTATCCACCCAACCCCACACTACCCAGACCGATCAAGACCCCTGCCCCCCTTCCCCACCACCAATCACGTGCAGAGTGCCAGCGATGCCCCCCCCCCAACCCCGTCCCTGCCCCTCCCCCGGCGGAGATCCGTCTGGCCTCCCTTCCCCCCCACCTCCCAAGAGAACAATCGGGCCTCCCTCCTCCCCCAGTCATCTGACCAGTCTTTGTCCTTCCCACCACCCCCCCTCACCAGGGAATGATCTGGACCGCCTCCTTCCCCCCCACCCCACCATCGATCTGAGTCAGAAAGCCATTGGAAGCTCTGAACTTACCTCTACAGAACCTTTACCGAGCATGTCTGCTTCGCACCAGATCTGGACACATGAACGTGATGGGAAAGGGGGAAACGCAGGTAAAGTTGGAGGGAAAGTCACTAATTCAATTTCAGGCCCGGTTCAGATCGCGGGCAATTTTGGTAAAGTGGACATCTGCGCAGACGGGGGCACGGATCGCGCTAATGGCCCCACACCTGACTTTTCCAAGTTTTTGTGCCTGTTTTCAAGCGCAACACAAGGACAAAATAGGGCCCAACGTGTTGAGTCTGGATGACTCTTCGTCAGAGCTGAACAACGGGTCATCCAGGCTCAAAACGTTAGCTCAATTCTCTCCCTTGCTGATGCTGTCAGACCTGCTGAGATTTTCCACATTCTCCGTTTTGTTTCAGATTCCAGCACCTGCAACATTTTGCAAATAACAAAAAGGTTTGGGGGAATTTTGATGGCGGTGTACAAGATTATGACAGGTTTGGGTAGATAGACAAGGGAAAGGTGTTCCAGTAATTGATCGTACAAGGACACAGATTTGGGCATGAGATGCAGGGGGAATGTTTGGAAAAAATAGTTCATGCAGCGAGTTGGCAATGACCCAGAAATCATACCTATGGGCATAGTGGAAGCAAAGTCAATAAATGATTTCACAAAGACATCGGATGAGCAGTTTAGGAAAACAAACATGAAGATGACTTGGGTAGAGGAAGAGGACTGAGTGTATTGTTATCTAAAAAACTGGCATGGATTCTAAGGGCTAAATGGCCACTTTTGGAACCATAATGAATCTAGAATTCTTTATAAATTTAATGGAGTATCCCCACCTGCTCCTGGAGATTGCACCTATATCCTGCTGAATATATAATGGGAGTGGGAACTCCAATAGCATTTCGGAGTCATGCCATCCACTAACAGTCCTTTTTTGGGTATATGAAATCCTACCAGTTCAAAATCTCTCCATGATGTTTTGCTGAGTAATATTATAAAACATCTCCTTTTGTGTTTTTTTTTCCTTTTGCTCAGACTGATTACGGTTCATTGGGCAGTGAAAACATCATAGCGTGCTGTACGTTAAGCGTTTTAATATTTTTAGTTGTGTTCCCTATTCAAAGAAGTTGCATTGTAACCTCTCATGTGGCCAGTTTTCTTTGAACCCAACCTTCTTATTAAAATAGGTTGTAAAGCGTGACCAATGACTGTTCAAGAAAGGCATTCGGTGGCACACTTCAACACAGCTTACATCATTTGGTGTTTGGCAGAATTAGTCGGAATGTGGAACTCGCTGCCGCCAAGAGCAGTTGAGGTGAGGAGCGTTTGGCTCTGTTTACAATATTATTCCGACCACATCCTGTCACGAAGAAGTCACTGCTCCAACAAATCTATTAATCTTTACCTTCAACATATTCAATGACTGATCCAATAGGGAAAAAACAGGGAATACAAGCCCGGCTTATCCAGTCCCTCTTCATAAGACAGCTCGCCCCATCCACAGAATAGGTCTGCTAAACCCTTGTTGCACTCCCTCCATGGCAATAATATCCTTTCTGCGGTAATGGGACCAAAACTACACACACAGTACTCGAGGTGTGGTCGAACCAAGCTCCAATAAAATTGAAGCATGAATAAACTACTCCCATACTCAAATCCTAGTTCTATTAGCCTTCAGTGAATTAAGGGTAACATGGTAGCATAGTGGTTAGCAAAGCAGCCTCACAGCTTCAGGGACCCAGGTTCAATCCCTGGCTTGGGTGACTGTCTGTGTGGAGTTTGCATACTCTCCCCGTGTCTGCCTGGGTTTCCTCCGAGCACTCCGGTTTCCTCCCGCAGTCCAAAGATGTGCAGGTAAAGTGGATTAGCCATGGTAAATGTGTGGGGTAAACACAGCAAGAAGTCTCACAACACCAGGTTAAAGTCCAACCAATTTATTTGATAGTAAACTCACAAGCTTTCGGGGTTTGCCCGTTCATCAGGTGAACAGAGAGTTCTGGCCTCAGACAGAGCATATGACAGCACACACAGTTTACAGATTACTAATTAGAATGCGAGTCTTTACAACTAATCTGCTAAGCGTGTGGGGTAACAGGGATAGGGCAGGATGGTGGGCCTGGATAAGATGCTCTGTCAGAGAGTCAGTGCAGACTCGATGGGCCAAATGGCCTCCTTCTACACTGTAGGGATTCTAAGTTTGTGTGAATGGTGTGCTTACATTGTGATAGTTCTCATTAGATCACAGCCAATGTAGTTGAAAAGTTAATGTTTGACTACATTACGGCGGTGAAATTAGGTGAAGAAATCTCTGTTTGTCAAGGCTGAGAATTGCTACAATGATCTTGTGGTCCCACCCACTGATGACATTTACCAACATCAGCAAAGACATTTTTTGGGTTGGACCAGGAAATTTTAAGGGTGGGCAGTGAGGATTTTTTATGTTCTAGGGGCTAGGAAAGAATGCACTGATTGTGTAATGCACCATGATATCAGCTTATCTGGCACGCAGTACAGTCATGAGGAACAGAAAAAAAAGGAAGGTACACATTTAGAAATCAGAGGAGTTTCTCCCACCACAAAATTTTCACTCGAGCCCTGTCCAAAAATTTGAGGGAAATGGTAGAAGGTCTGGGGCAGTGCATGAACCTTAGACAGATTTGCGCTTTGTGAAAAAATGTGAAATGGGTTGAAATTATTAGAAATAAAAGCCTGGAGTGATGCAATCACTCAAAGTCAGGGTCCAAGACTACAAAATGAAATCAGTAAAAGGAGGAGGTAGGCTGAAATTTTACTGCACCGCATGTCATGGGAATCGGAACAGGGCGAAGGGCAGATAATGGAAATGTTGACTGTGAGCAGGATTTTATGGTTTCAGGATGAGAGAGGCAGTAAAGTCCTGCCCGTGATGCCTGTGGGTTAGACCTCTAAGAGGTATAAAATGAAACAGTGGACCTGACCTCATTCTCCAGCAACATTGCATAAGGGTTTGGTGGGAAAGCAGACATTGATGCTGGACACAAGAAAGGCACCATTTTCTTTTGATGACAAATCAGTACTGGCATGGTGCGGCACAATGGTTAGGGCAGCACGGTGGCACAGTGGTTAGCACTGCTGCCTCACAGCGCCAGGGAACCAGGTTCAATTCCAACCTCAGTCACTATCTGTATGGAGTTTGCACATTCTCCCAGTGTCTGTGTGGGTTTCCTTTGGGTGCTTCGGTTTCCTCCCACGGTCCAAAGATGTATGGGTTAGGTTGATTGGCCAGGTTAAATTGACCCTTAGTGTCAGGGGGATTAGCAAGGTAAAGGTGCAGGGTTACGGGAATAGGGCCTGAGTGGGATTGTTGTCAGTACAGACCCGATGGGCCAAATGGCCTCCTTCTGCATTGCAGGGATTCTAGGAAGACTCTTCTATGAAGAAATCATGAGGAGCTTATAAAGCCAAGTGGTTGAATCAGTGGCAGAGCAGCACATGAAAAGCTTTGGCCTTGTGTCTCTCCAACACTGAGAAGGAGAATATTTCCCCTATGCGGTCTCAGAGATTTGAAAGGATTAAGATTTCCATTATCTCGCCAACATGCACATTTTATATTCATACTGTAGAAACCAATATAATTGTGGTACAAGAGGAAATGACATACTTTAAAATGCTTGGTGTTTGACTGTGAGCAAACATATCAC
Organism: Carcharhinus amblyrhynchos; assembly: GCF_965287045.1. NCBI lineage: Eukaryota > Metazoa > Chordata > Chondrichthyes > Carcharhiniformes > Carcharhinidae > Carcharhinus > Carcharhinus amblyrhynchos. The sequence goes on along the minus strand of NC_137340.1, from coordinate 13,153,977 downwards.
AACTTCCTCTTAAATGTCCTTCGATATATTTGTTCTTGACCATTATCTGCTCTCTATTTTTTCCCCTTTCACTTCCTTGTTGTTACTTAGTCATCAATATATAAATGTTCCAGAATGTTATTTGATTATAATTACACTCTCCAAACACTCCACCCTGAATTGAGCACGTGCTATGATAGAAGGAATAGCTGGATAGCTTTCTCACTGAACGTGAGGCTTTTTGTCATAAAAGTGTAAAATTCCTAATGAATGTCATTCACTTGAAATATTTTAATTCTCGTTTCTCTCTCCAAAACTTGTTGTCTGACCTGCTGAGTATTCTCACACTTTTTTTTTGTTTTTATTTCAAAAGACACACATTTTTGACAAAAGTGTATCACCTCCCACCTCTCTGCATTGAATTTGATTTGCCGCCTAGCTGCCCACTTCACCAACTTGTCTACGTCCTTTCGAAGTTCTCCAGGCTCAAAAAGAAACCCACTTACACCCATTGGATATGTCATCATTAACAAATCAGAGATATTTCCAATTACTCCGCTTTTCGTTAAATCTCAATTTAACAAAACTGAGCCTAACCTCATTGAGAAGATCTGCCTGTTACCCCACCCTGCAATTTTATTACAGAAAGGAGGCTTTCTGTACTCTCTCATATATGTTCAAATCCTTTCAATAGCGTGGTTCCCAGAACTTACTCCCGCTGAGGTCTAACTAGTTCTTGCATAAATCCAGCATAGCTTCCTTGCTCCAGTACTCTATGCCCCTATTAATAAAATCCAGAATACTATATCCTTTATCAACTGGTCTCTTCACCTGGCCCACCACCTTCAATAATAACCATTGGTTGCCTTCCCCAGCAACACTTTATTTCCCTGACTGCAATATTTTATATCTAAATAAAAGTGTTTATTTGATTGTCACTATGTTTAATCTTCTCATTTGCTCTCAGCTGCATCCAGAAGGGTATCCTTAATTTTGAATACAAAACAATCCCAAAGGGTTGACACACCCAGACGAGGCTGCAGTAGGTTGTGAAGATATTCCATCAGTTAATGCTCATTATATGAACACATTAGATTTTAACAATCATCATGTTGCCACTAGTAGCTGCCATACCCCTCACACTCCAGCTCTCACTCAAGCCCCATGCCTGCCACACCTCATCACCATCTTCAATCTCACGATTCCCACCTACAATCTCCCTGTCTCTGCCATTGCAGGACAAACTCAACCACAATAAGTGTGAATAGTCCCAGTTAGCCGGAGTAAAATGTCGGAGTTCAGAATCCTCACGCTATTTGACGAGAGAATGCTCAAGCTGGCCGGAGAGCAGGTGCTGATGATGAAGTGAGGGCCGCAGGCAAATGTGTCATTCCTCAGGTCTCACATGAGTAATCAATGTCCCCTCACTTATCAGAAAATGCTGGAAAATCTCAGCAGGTGTGACAGCACCTGTGGAAAGAGAATAGAGTCAACCTTTCACGTCCGGATGAACCTTTGTCACTCCTGAATGTGAAAGGATGAGAACACCAGACTGAACCAGACTCTCAACATGTGAGAGGAAAGAAATCTTACCAAAGGCTGAAATGTTTAGGGAAGAATTCAGATTCAAGTCCAGGTGCAGAATGTTTTAATGTTGCTCATGATTTGGTTGTTTTCAATTCGTAAGCATGAAATTTACAGGAAACTGGAGAATAAGCACCTAAAAATAACATTGAGAAATGTAGTTCAGTTCTTTCCCAGTTGAGATGCAAAGAGAGGAAGCTGCATGTGTCTGAGAATCCATCTCCTGCAAATAATCAGAAAAGATAAACCTTTTCTACTGACCATTGCATCTTCTCCAGTTTATAAAGTTTTGTACAGTTTAAGCTTATTTTATTAGTGTCACAAGTAGGCTTGCATTTGCATTGACACTGCACTGAAGTTACTATGAAAATTCCCGAGTTGCCACACTCCGGTGCCTGTTCGGGTACACTGAGGGAGAATTTAGCATGGTCAATGCACCTAACCAGCACGTCTTTCAGACTGTGGCAGGAAAGTGGAGCACCTGAAGGAAACCCATGCAGACACAGGGAGAACGTGCAAACTCACAACAGACCCATGCCGGGGCCCCTAGCATTGTGAGGCAGCAGTGCTAATCACGGTGCCACCGAGCCACACATTGTATTGTTCATAATGGCATTTCTTGACAGAGAAGACTAAATGTGTTAAACCTTGGAGCTCTTAACCAGAGCCACAATGGCTATTTTCCTTTTAAAACCAGAAAGGATGGATCATGGCTCAACGGACGGGAAGTAGGTGGGTGCCAAGAGAAATGACTATGCAGGCAGGCATTTCCTGAAGGGTGACCAACTGTCCAAAGGACCTGCAACATTGTGCCAATGGCATTTGTGCCATAAAAATGCGGCAAACTCTCTCTATCATGCAGAATCAAGCAATTAGCAGTCTAACAATCCTCAATCTTCAAATATCCTCCTTTATTTGCTTTCATCCTGGACATTTTCATCCTGGACACCCGAGATCAGGGATAATGTAACGATATGAAAGCCTACTGGATGATTGGCCCATTCTTCGAGAGTAAAAGATCATGAGCCATGTAAAACTAAGGCCAATTGCACGCCTCATGGGCTTAATTTCCCTTTCAGCTATCTGTGTTTCTGCTTCAACAGTCCTGCCATCACCTCTGGGCACCATATTGAAAAGGTGCCTAACATCACTGACCCACCATTGAAGAACAAAGGTGAACCGCCTGAGAAAGGAGATGGATCTCCAGCAACATGCTAAGGCTGGAAGGCGGACATCATCCATGAAGCTGAATCTGGAAGATCCGCGCTCACACCTACCCATTGCACTGATGCTCCAGGGTTGCAGGTGGCCTCCATCCTGAGGCACCCCTAAGTATTGTTCAGGTGAATCCTGACATCTGCACCCATGTTATTCCAGATGTGTTCTGGACTGGCATGTTTTCCCACCGGCACGGGGGAGAATCGGGTGGGGGTTGGGGGGGGAGGGGGAGTGATTCCAGTGGGTCTCCACCTGCATCCCTTGAGTGAGATGCAAATTAGCCTCACGCTGGCCACCAGCAGGATTCTCATTCGATCATGGTGGGCACCAGCGAAAGATCCCATGGGAAAATCACACTGGCATGAAACCCATTTTTAGACTTCTGCCGAATTCCATGCCCCCTCCCCCACCCACCACATCCACCTTTGATCCTGCCAACAGTGCGGTGGGAGAGTTTAGCAGTGTGCCCTGATGATCTTTATATTTGGTGATGATTGTTGAGGAATAAACATTAACCAGGAGAGCAGAAGACCTCTCCTCTTATTGAAAATATCATCATAGGATCTATCGATCTACTCAGAGGACAAACAGAGCTCATTTCTTATTTGACTAATAGAAAAAACACTGCATCACAGAATTCCTTACAGTGTAGGAGGAAGCCATTTGACCTTTTGAGTCTACACTGACTCTCTCTGTCCCTCAGGCTCTCCTCACTACCCCATCCCCCATAATCCCGTGCATTCACCATGGCTAATCCTACACATCTCTGGAGTATGGGAAGAAACCGGAGCACCCGGAGGAAACCCACACAGGCATGGGGAGAATGTGCAAACTCCACACAGACAGTGACCCGAGACTGGAATTAAACTCGGGTCCCTGGCACTGCGGCATAGCAGTGTTAACCACTGTGCTGCCCAAGGTAGTTATTTTTGATTACGCATTCATTACGCTGAGATTTGAACCCATAACATTCTAAGTAAAAGTGACACTGAACCACATCTGATGTCTTGAGAAAAATATATACTCAGGTAGAAGTTTCAGAAAAGCATCAATCCTGTTCCATTCATTCCTCTCCTCTCTGGGTGGGTTAGATTAATGTTAGATTACTCTCAGGGAACTCACCAAAGCAGAAGTGAGAATGACGTGTGTCTATTTTAATCATGAAGAAAAAGAATCTGGGTAATGTTCGAAAGAGAAAAAGAGTATCTTGCCCTCCAGAGAAAACAGATTTTAGTAGCTATGCCATTATAGCTCAGGGCTATTCATTCAGCTATAAAAGAAGTGAAAGGGGTTTTTCCAGTCTTTGACCTTTCAGCAGAAACCTTTTGTAGGGTTTCTCGAGGATGAAGCAGGGAGTTTACTAGCTGATTATTTCAACAGATTTTTTAAATTGAAAATCAAATCTGTAATGAGCCCTGGCTAGACCTTCAAGTTTGTTATACGTACTGGCTGGGGGCCAATAACGCTTTGTTTATAGAAGACAAAGTTTGAGATTTACGAAACTTACTCAGTGAACATTCCGTAGGTTTGATGCAAGCAAAATTAGACTTTACTATACAAGATCAGAAAAGTAAAACAATTTACAGGTCTGTCTTTTACTCTAACACTCAGGGTTAATATGAGGCATGTGTCAATCAACAAACAAAC